>NC_044293.2:637561-1275123 GCF_004027225.2 Strigops habroptila
TATGCTATAATTTGGGAGGGGGTGGGGGGATGGTGGTATTTATTTTTTTGAAGCACAGATCTAATTGAGAAAGGAGAGGGACAAATCATTTCATAGTCTTGCATCATCTTTCCTGCAGATGAGTCTCTAATGCACCCGCGCCATAAAACTCAGGAACTGTGCCCTCTGCATGTTGTTGTGACAAATTTCAAATCAAGAGGGTGCTTGAATTGGATTTATTACAATTGGAAGACAAGAAATTGTACTCTTTAAGAGCCAATGACACAGAGCCTTATAATAAGAGAATGAAGTATCATTTGAAACGTAAAGCAAATTAGATTACCGGGGTCAAACCCTCCTACAGAGACATCCTGTCTTCCGAGCGCCTCTCATGCTTGACATCCTCTTTTCAGGTTTTGCATTAGCATTTAAGTGTGTTTTAAATGTGTTTAATATTCTTATAGGAGAAAAGTGCCTGCAGGAGTCAAGACACGGAGATCACAGGGAAGAGGGGGGACACACGCGCCACCAAAACACGTGCCAGGTAACTGCAGCCCTGTTGTAGGAAAGAGCTCCTGCACTGCTCCAGACAGGCACCATGGCAGGGGTTGGTTGGTTTGTTGTTCTGCAGGAGATGCTGGGAAGAAAAAAGCCCTTTTGATCCCCTCAAAAGCTGTATCTTCCCACCACAAACTGCCTGGTGGGTGTTGTCTGCCCCACCTGCATTCCCCAAACCCCACGTGGACCCAGGCACCAGGGCCCGACACAGTGATGCCGATCAGCCTCGGGCGTCGCACACATCCAAACTGTACAGCAGGTTCCCCAAGGCGCCTGGCAGGGTCTGCTTGGTGGGGACAAGGAGCACGGGAGAACCTTCTACTCCTCGTCACCACAAAGCAAACCTCGTGAGGCTGCTTCTACAGCAAATCCACTCAGATCATCATCGTAAATACACTGCTACCACTAAAGACCCGATTTTCCCTCTGCCATCTCGCTTGTGCAGCTCCTGTTTGCCACTCCCTTCAGCATCTCCTTTGCTAGGGACACCCTGAGCTGCAAGAGGCAGCAAGTCCCAAACCTCAAAGTCAGTCTGAGACGATGAAAACAGTGTTGGTAAACACCTGAGCCCACAATGCAAAACTTGGGCTGCTCCTCTGATTTAAGAGACTTCATGTCTTAATCATCTGTCAACATGGCACGTACCCAAGCCTGGTACAGAGGAAAGGTCTCCCAGAAGGGATACAAACACCACACATGAAAGGAGAAGCCTTACTTAGCCTAGAGGGAATTTCAAATGAGGAACAGCATTACTCCAGCTCTCGCTGTCAAGAGCAGTTAGATTTTCATTGACTTCTTTTGTAACGGCGAGGCTCGCCTTTGAAGAATCCACAAACATCTTCACCTTCAGCTCACATTTGCAGGCTCCTGCTCATTTCCTCGCGCTGCGATAGCACTCGGAAGCCGCAGCCAGGGGCCGGGACCCCAGCTGCAGCAGACGCTGCGCAACAAACAGGAGTTTGCTGCTCGCTTGCCCCCGATCGCTCCCGTCACCGCGCTGAACGCAGCAGACAGGTGACTGCAGATAAGATGCCAAGACAAGCGCTGCTGCACTTGGGTCGCTCGGAGCGAGACGCGGCAGCCCCGGGCTGTCGCGCTGCTGGAGGTGTTGACAGCCTGGCTGGAAACATCCCCGCTGCCGGTCCAGGGATGTGCACTGGTTACCGGCCCCCACAACCAGAGCCCCGCAGCTCCAGCGAGCAGTCAGTGGTTACTTGTCCTCCCCTGTGCGCCTGCCCTACTTTTCACTGAGAAGCAGCCTTCTTGTTTACCATCAGAAAGGGCTGCAAGCATCAGAGTGGGCTTGGAAGGGAGACAGCGTTTGCTTACGGACAAATAACACGCAGGAAGAATCCTGACGTGCGCCTTCCTTGGGGCAAAGCACAAAGAACTTGGGGGAGTGTTGTCAAAAGGACCCCAAAATTATCTTCTTAAGCAACATGCTCTGCCTGGCTGGGAAAGAAACACAGCCCAGCTGGGGCTCTGGGAGGGCAAACCAGGGCAGGCTGATCTTCAAAAGGCTCGTGGAGTATTGGAAATAACAAAAGGCTTGCTGTGCTTTCAGCTCACCGGCTGGGATGCTGCAAGCGACAGCATTTACAGGTATTGCTGTTCCCTCGTGGGATGGATGAGACACAGCAATCCCTGAGCACGACTACCCGCTCCTCAGCATCCTCACAGCACCCTTCCTCACCTGCTCCTCAGCATCCTCACAGCACACGTGCACGGGCTGCACATCGAGCCACCGTGTCCCCAGCAGACACCACTACACACACCCGCACACACCGTGTTTAAAGGTGCATCCTAGCCCAGTAATTGCAGGGCTTTTGTAAGCTTGTCTCAACTTGCCGACAGCTCCAGAGGAAAACATAATTCGTTAAGTCTACGCAAGTATTAAAGAACAAAGCTGGAACTCCCATACAATTATATTTTATCTCAGAGCAAGGTGAAATCATTAGATATTAGTGAAGTGCAGCAGCACAAAAATGATCTGTTAGCGGGGGTTCATTACATTGTATTTTCAGAGCTGGGAAGATCAATGTGTTCATGCATCATGAATTAGTCTCATGCCTTCATCTTCCCTGCTCTCCGGAAACCCAACATGATCTATCGCCAGCCATACATCATTGTTTCAGTGCTGCGCATTAATGACAAAGCTACAGTTTCCACTTGTCAAGCTGACCAGCTGCATTTTTCTGCACAAGATGGGAGAAATCCGGAGCAAGAGGAGAAGGAAGAGGGTCATTTCTGGGCCAGGCTTTGCAGTAAATTTCAACCCTCTCCTTTTTCCATAGATCCATCACTTTTATAATCTGTGCCTCAACTTGCTCTCCTTGCTTATATCCAAAGCTTGGGTGAACTGAGGGGAATTGGAAGAATAAATCCATTAAGAGGTGTTGCCTGGGGCCTCCTGCATACAGCCCATGGCATGGCACCTCCCTATGTATTCCCCCATGGCCTGGGACCCATCTGGGCTGGGACCCATCTGGGCTGGTGCCTTGAGCAAAGCGGTTCCTGTCACTCGCTGTAACAGCCGATATCCTTTTGTTCTCCTCCCCTCTGAGTCAATAAGAAAACACTATTTTCCAATGACACCCTCAGAAGAGTCACCTCTGCTCTTGCATCATCCCACCCAGGCGCCCAGGCCGGGAGCTGCTGCATCCTCATCTCTCTGCTGGGCTGGGCACAGCTCCCTGCTCCTCTCCCCGCTAACTCAGCTGCAAGCACAACTCTTCCCTTTCCCCTCTGCCACTGCCTTCTGCAGCTCACTGTGGACATGCAGACAAAGGAGGCAGCAGTTGCTGGGCTTCTCCCACCCATCACACTCAAACTGCTCCCGACAGCAGCAGTAGAGCAGCCTCTGAGTCCAACCTGCCTTTGCCACCCTGAGATGCTGTTGTCCTCATTTCACAGACAGGGATGCTGCATCTAGGTCTCTATCACTGAAACTCTCTTCTCATTGAGCATCCACTCCTCCTCCGCTCAACTCAGCCCATTTCTTTCCAGTGCAAAGACCATATGCTCTGATGAGGAGCAATTCATGTGATGCAACATTGTCCTCCCTCCATCAGCCACAACGCTCATGGGGAAAGGGGTTATTCTCTCCTACGCTTGTGGTGAGAGCAGAGGGGCCCTTCCTGGGCTTTAACCAACATGCAGACCAACCCTGGAGCAGGCCAGTTGCTGAAAGCCAGCCCTTTGCTCCGCTGGCAGGCTTCTCAATGCTGCAACAATGCAGCTGCATGTGCTCCAGCAGCTCAGGACAGGAGCAGGGTCTCACTTTGCTTCACAACCACTTCTTCCCACGGAAGTGGCACCTCCAATGCGGTCCCACTTGGAGGGCAGGAGCTGCCTCCACTGTGCCCCGCTGCCAGGCTCTGCTGGGGCTTCCTTTTACTATTGTTGTTTTTTATATATTCAAACATTGATCAGCAGTGGTTGGAACATGACAACGTGCCGATATTTCCCCTGTTAGGTGACAGCTGGGGATGATGCTCTGCAGACTCTGCTCTGGTTTGTAGGGACTCTGCTCCAAGAGCAGGCAGTGCCCACAGCACAATCTGGGCTCATGGCCCTTTGCAGGACATAGAATCATAGACTATACAACGCATTGGGTTGAAAGGGACCTTAAAGATCATCTAATTCCATATGGCATTAGAGAGGCACACACGAGTGCTGCCTATCAGCACATACAGCCATTCCGGCCCCTGGCCCATCAGTTATCTATTGGTCTGCTGAGGTTCCAGTACCCTCCTGCCCGTAAGGAGCTGCCCACCCTGTGGTTCCCCATCCACCCTCAGCACCAGCCCAGCGTCTCCAGGCCATGCCCATGGCAGCAGGGCCGAGCTGGGGCTCTTCTCGTGGCACAGAGCAGCGCAGCCAGTGCCCTTGCCGCGGCTATTGACAGCAGCAAGCGGGGAGCCTCTCAGTGCCTCTTTGTTGGCTTTAAACAATGATGTTGGCAGAGCTATTTTCGCTCCCTCTCTCCTGCTTCCCCCTGCCGCACAGCGCTGGGGAGGGGGGGTTTTTGCAATCAATGGGCTCCGATAGCGTGGCACTCAAAGTGACCTTTCGAATACCAGCCAGAGCCGGGTCACCACAAATTGTGCTCTCCACCCCCGCGGAACATGAAAGCCTTTTCATTGCTGTCTGAAGGGCTGGGGAAGAGCGCGCTGTGTTTTGAGGACATCACTGAGAGCCTGGTCCTAGCATTAACAATAACCGGTGGCTTCCTGCCCCGAGCAGCAGCATTGCCCTGACATGACTGGCAGCATTATCTGCCACATCCCGATTTTTCAGCCACTCTCTTTTTGCTCTTTGAGCAGCAGCCACAAGACCCAACCGAAATACCAACACCCAAAAGCCAGCGGGGCCACACATGAAAATCCAGACAAACCTGAATGCGTGGGAATGCGGGCAAGCATCCCGCTGGACATGCCTGCTGGGAAACACAGCCCGGGGACAGACCAGAAGCCTTGGTAGCACCCATAGCCAGGCAGGTATGTGTGTGCAGGGGAAAGCAGAAACCTCAGTTTCTTGCCCTCCAGTGCATAATTCAGATGTGCACCACTAAATCCCTGCATCTGCCACAACTGGAACATTACAGAGCATCGCATCCTACGTTGCACAAGTCCAATGGCATCCAGTACCCTACGCCCACAGTTTCCAGCCTAGAAGCAAAAGTCCCTCTCCTGGGCCTAACAGAGAGTAAACCAGAAACCATGTATTTGCTCTCAGTGCAGCCTAATGGACAGGATCAGTGCTTCCGGCCACAGAGCATGAGCTGCTGCGTGGAAGAGCTGGTACCACAGTGCAGCATATGGCACTGATGCTCAGAGAGCAGCAGGCACCCAGGGCTCAGGGTCCCCAGCCCTGCAGCAGCCTGTGTAGGACTCCCGGAGGGAACAGAACCCCAGGGAAAGAGCAGGAACAGCACAAGATGTGCTGTGCTGAGCTCAGCACGAGCCGGAGCATCTCCTCTCCATGCACTTGCAGGGAAGCGGTAACAAATTGCTTCTATTTCTTAAAGCTCTTCACTGGTGTGCTTTGCCCTTTCAAAATGAAGAGAGGGAGTCAGCACGACACTAACGGCGCTTTAAAACTCTCCTCTGATATGGCATAACGGACAGCCTGTGTTAAACTCAACTACAAACACATTCCTTAACGGAAAGGGCCAAATACTTGCTTGCTAAGATGCTTCCATTAGGAAGAAGTATTTCAGAGACAGAGCAGTTCAGCACTGCGTCGTGCTGAGCGTTGCTCCCTGTGCTGGAGCGTGAGATAAGGACAGTTGGGTGCCTAGGGGAGGGACACAGCAACCAGACAGAGACCAGGCATCAAGCAGCCCCACTTCACTTGTTGGGGCAGGACATCCTAAACGCATTGGTGCTGCCCAGGCTCCCCATGCTGGATGTCTAACTACCCCAAACAACCCCTCAGAACTCCTTCAGGCTCTAAATGTGGCACAGACCAGCTCATTAGTGCTCCAAAATGAACCCACAGACCAGAAACGTGAGCTGTGCCATGGAAAACGTGTAGTACTATATTGATGCTGCTTGGAGAAGGCTGTTTATTCTCCACAAGAGCATCCTGCTCTTCCACTGGCAGAAATCTATCTTCCACGCTGCCCAGAGTGATTTTTTCCCCCCAATTTACTCAAAAAAAGATACTTAGTCAAGCATTTTCACTTGACAGTCAGGAGCCTCTTGCTTTTCATACACAGAACTTAACCAAGCGCCTTGCTAATTATTTATTTGACCATTATGTCTGCAAAACAGGTTTCCTTTTTCTCGCATTTTCTCATTATTGGAAATGATTCAAAAAGACACTGTGTCACTACAGAAAGATCAATGGCTTTGATCATATTTCCTTTGCAACTGTTCGATGTTTACCGTTTAAGCTGTATTAAATTACAATTGGCTTCAAAGGTCTGGGTCTTATCTGAGCTTATTTGCTTGGAGAATTGAGGAACCACACAGTTAAACTCCAGACTTGTTGGGCTTGATACCAACCGGCTACTGATAAAGCAGGCAAACATTTTCCAGGTAGTGAAGGGGAGAATAAAGCTTTTCCTTGGCAGGATAGGGAAGCTGCGAGATGCTGAGGTCAGGCTCCGGAGCAGCCTCTCGCAGAGGATGCAAAGCCCGCTCTGGGTACTCTTTCCCATTGCAGAGCCTCAGGGAATGCTTGTGGCACAAGCCACACGTGAGAGAACAAAAGCCAGTGTTAATTTTGGCAGGGGCCTGGCTCTCACTGTGGCTCAGCCTCACCCGCTCCTTGTGCTGGGCTGGGATCTCAGCCATCCTGCCTGCTTTAAATTGATGTCCCTCTCTCCCTCGCACCTCGCCTTCAGAAGCGAGGCTCAGCAGCCACCGAGCCAGGATGAACCTTTCCCTTTGTTTCCCAATGCACATCCTCAGCTTTTGTGTGAGATTTGGCTCCCAGTGCTGTGCACAGAAGCTTTGATTTCAGAGGTCCTTCGCAGCACTAGTTTGGACTGAAGGATGGAGGAAGCAGATTCCTTTTTCCTCGGGCATTGTGTTAAAAATACCCTCACCTCTGCGAGAAGCAGCTGCTTGCTCCTGGCTGGTGTCCTTCTCAGTGCTGGTGCTTAAAGGGACAAAAGCATGAGCATAAATTGAAGAGCCAGTCCTGCAAGTGAGCTAAATATAAGTGCCCCGGGAGCAGCACTGCCTGTCTGGGAGCTGTTTGCTGCTGGCTTCCTCCTGCCCCCAACAAAGGGTCCCTTTCACCATCTCCTAAGCAGTGCCAGCGACTCGCAGCACGCAGTCAAAGGGGACGAGATGAGGACTGCACAGACCTTTGCTTTTCTCCTAAGGCTGATTTACTGACCACGCATGGGAAAACTGTGTTGCACAGCCTGAACGAGGCTGTTCCCGACAGCAAGAGGCACGATTAGTGAAGGGGAAACCTGAGGGATTTTAAACACTTTTGACTGGGCATTTTATTTGGGCGCAAGATGCATCCAGGAGATCTATCGTGCCTGTCAGGTGAGGCCGGGGCTGCTGGGGAAGAGTTACGAGCTGCCCAGTGACACTTGCTGTAATCAGGTTTTCACATTGTTTGAGCAGATACAGCTCTGAGCTCCCAGCTGTCCTGCTTCATAAGCAAACAGCTCCCAAAGTGGGCAGGCCACGGCTTTAACTCAATTCCCAGCAAGGATACGGAGCCCAGCATTAACCTGCATGGACCTTGGGGTGCCCTGGGGGCCAGAGCAATGCAGCAATGGAAAACCAGGTCACTGGAGCCATCCCCCCTCCCCAGCACATCATCCATCATCGATTCCATGGGCACAGCACGGCAAGCTCCAGCTCCCGGCCAGGGGATACTCTCCCAAACAGCCAAGGGCAGAACAGGGGTGGTCAGCTCAACACATGTCTGAGGGCTCTGCTTCCAGCCATCTCCCTCAAGCCAGCAGTTTATAAAGGCTAAAACCCCTAAAGTCATACACGAGTTACTGGGTTTCCCTCTTCCTCTCTCCTAGACAAAGAGCTCAGATACTAGTTACCGAACATACATTTGCTACCCAACATGTTCATATTTCAGAGCTGGGACTCCAACTGCAAGTCTGCACCAAGCAGGCACCTTTGGTGCCTACAAGCTGCTAAAGCCAGGAGACAGGAGCAGCACTGGGTGCTGCTGGGCTGGTCAATATTGGTCAGGACCCCAGTGAGAGGCACCACACGAACACAGGAGCACAGCCCAGAAAACACAGATGTACAGCTGATGCAGGATGGGACCCAGATGAGGATGCTGGCAATCCATCCCTGCTGGTGGTGCAATAAAGTACATAAGCCCTTATTTTTCTTAATTATTCCTGATATTTCACCTGTCATGTTGTCAGCTTCCTCTGAGAGGAACGATAAATAGTGCTTCTCATCTCACATCCTTAGGGAAAGCTTGCTATTTATTCCTGTGATGGGCAAGACATCATGACTAATTAGGAAAAATGGTGCCCTGCTTGCACCCCGGCAGGAGATCAGTGTCATCAGTTTCTGCTCCTGGGGACATGGGGGCAGCTGCTGATGGTCCATGGAGAACGACCTTCCATGGCATTTGGTCACTGCAGCATGGGAGAGAGAAAGGATGGAGACAGGGCTCCTCCATCCTGCAGAGCTCCGTATCCCAAGGCTTGAATAAGGGAGACTGAAATCGGGGAGTAACTGTATTTTCCATCAGGTAAGTGGCCATAGGCAGGCACATGTATTGTTGGGCAGGCTGCCCCAGGGACAAGCTACATTAAACGGGGCATCCCCTCATCCCCCCCTCACAGACCAGCCTCTGTGCTCCCATTGTAAACCCCAGCCTGCAGCAGTGGTAGGATTCACTCCTCCTCTCCCCTGCCACCACACACACTGTGATCATAACAGGGTAATTGAGATGGGCGCTGGAGAGGACAACTGGCACGGGAATCGCAAACACTTCACATTCAAAGTAAGCAAAATTAATTTCCAAGTTGCTATGACCACAGAAGAGAACAGCACTCGCTCGGTTAGAGCCGTGCAAAGCAGCGAGAGGCGAGACAACCATCTTCCCTTCTCCCTCCTACCCCAAACCAGACGCTGCCTCATCCTCATGCCAGTTGCTTGGCCACATCTCTGCAGAGACACTGTTCACACAATGAATCTGGCATTGAGCCCTCCCTGCCAAGCCTTTTCCAGAGACCTTCCAGAGCCCTGAGGAAGCACATGAATGGCCTCTCCCAGGGCACGGGCTGGCAACAGGTAGCGAAATGCCCTCTCCAGCTCGGTCATCCCAGCAGCTGCACCAGCCTCATTGGGACCAGCTCACAACCTTCCCCTTCTCAGAGTCACGTTGTCCCATTTGGCACCGAGCATCTGACCCACGCTCACAGCACCCGGCCCCCAGAACCTCTACACGGGAGCAGCAGAAGGTGAGGAAGCAGTTTCCTCCTTAGGAAGCGGGGGGAGGAGGGAAAGATCTGAGCAGCCAGCATCCACAGACACTTCACTCAGCAGGGGCTGATGGAATTCCTGCTTGCAGATACAGTTTCTTACAGTAGCCTGGTAAATTAAAGCTATTTACTCTGTATTTACAGGCTTACAAATAAATCTCAGAAAGCATTTTACTGAAAGAGGCGGGGGGAGGGGGAGAGAGGAAAAATAGAGTGTTTTCTGGGCTAAATATAACCCAACAAGGCCACAAACCTCTTACTTATGATTACTTATTAGCTAAGGGAAAAGGGAGCCGAGAGTTGGTACGCTTGGAACAACGCTGCGCAGAGCGGAGGAGAGCAGCATTTCATTCTCATTTGCAGGTAACACGAAAGAGAAAAGCAAAGTGTTCTTATGTAAGGGAAGAGCTCTCCTGAGCCTGCATCCCCAGCCTGTGTTTGCACCATTCCCTTCATTTTAACTGAGTGCTGTGGGTCAATGGGAACACTTTCAAGTTGCAACTGCATGATCTGCCCAGCCTATAATGGAAAGCAGTGGGCTTGGTTTGATTTTTTTAAGTGGCTGATTGAGTTCTCTTTGTTTTGTTTGGTGTGTGGTGCACAATGCAGCCGGGTGCATTAGTCAGGAAAATCAATAGCTGCTTCGAAGGGGAAACATAGAGGCGAGCATGGGAACTGAGCTCCGAGGCACAGGAGAGGAGCAGGGAAGGAGGAAGAGGAGGATGCTGTGAAGCGAGTGGGGCCAGGCTGAGACCCTCCCACAGGGCACTTTGTGCCTGGGTAAAGCACAGCAGGGAGTGTGCAGCAGGCTTCTCCTGGGTCACATCTGAAAGCCCTGTTCCAAGTTGAAGGCTGTAGTCTCTACTCATTTATGCCCTTTCACACGTGCAGAAGCCAGAGGACAGATGCTTCTAAAAGCTCAAGTGCCTTGAGACTCACCACGCTTGCAGGAGCGCTGCAATGTCATTTTTCTTTCCAGAGACTGACACTGCTGGTTACCAGACAAGACCAGCGGCAGGGAGCCCCTGCAGCACTCTGATACACGCTCCATCGCCAGACTCTTCCGCACAGGGGGATAAAGACTGAAGCAACAACACCGCCCCTGAGCCAGGAAACCAGAGCACATACCCGCAGCATGAAGTAATGGACTTTAAGCCACACATCTAAACCTATAGCTTGTAAATGATTAGCCCTCGTGTAATGAGGCTCCCATTTTCTGGTGATGCATTAACCAAGGATCGTATGTCCTGACTGGCTCCAAAGAGCTCCTTACACTCGCATCGTTGGGTTTCCCAGGAAATCTGAGACAGGGAGCCCTGCTCAGAGCCTTGGCCTGGAGCACAGGAAGGCAGGTTACCCTGTGGTCACAGGGCTGTGGTGAGCATCAAGAACAAGGCGGTGTTTTCCCCATTTACAGACATTCCCTTCACCATCTGAACCGGATGGGGCCGCATTGGAGCCCATCCTGCCCAAAGCCGTGTGCCAAGCCTGGCAGCCTTCAGTCCAGAGCTCATCCCAGCAGTAAGCACCCCTGTCTGATTTGATTCAAACCAGAGGAGCCCGATCCTCCTCTCCTGCTCCACCATACCTGGTATCTAACAGCATGTTCAATGCCAGCCCAGTGTCCCACGCAGGAGCAACATCCACCCCAGCTCCAGCGGCTGCTTCACCTGCACTGGGCAGAACCCTCCATGCCTTTGACCAAGATGTGTCCCCAGAACCTTCACCCTGTCCCCCCACCTTAGTTTTCTATGTGAGCACAAACGCCAGGTGAAGTCAGTTGATGCCCAGCTCTGCACCAGGGCGCAAAGTCTCTCCCCTTAAGGCAGCGCAGGGCTGGCTGCAGGGCCAAGGGAACATGGGAAGCAGAGGGAGTAGACCGATGGCTCCTCATCCTACAGTATTAAGTCCATCAGTAAGAAAGCCTTGGCACCCACAGATTCCTGGGATGAGCTCAGCACATTCAGTAGCACTAAAGAGCTTGTTAAGCAATCCCTAGGTTTTATGCTGACTTCTCCTACAGCTCTTCTAGATGGAGGCAGAGCTGGCACCCACCCTAAAAAGCCGGCGTCGCTCTTGGCTCCTTACTCCATCAAGCACCATTAGCTCCTCTGCCTGTCGCAGCTCCCTCCGGAGAGCCAGGTGGAGCATCCGAGGGCACAAAGCCCTGCTCAGCTCCCGCGGCCCGGCTGGGACAGGACCTGCTCTGCATGCCGAGCACCGCAGGAGCACAGAGAGAAGGGATTAGTGTCTCTGCAGGAGACACAGCGAGGAGCTGAAGCCTCCCCCAGGTTTTAATGCTGATGCTCTTCCCACCAGCAGTGCATGCATAATGCAGCACGCGAGATGCAGCGGCCCCACTGCGCATCATGGTGCACGGAGCAGGCGGGCAGAGAGGTTGTAATCCAAGCTTAAGGACAAACAGCTGGTGATTAAACAACAGATGGGAGGGAGGGGAAAGGGGACAGATTTGTCCCCCCTTCCCTCTTGTTTTTTGTAATCTCTTCCCCTTGCAGAAAGTGGAGGAGAAGGGAAACCCCCCAAACACACACTCAAAAGCAAAGGAAGGTTTCAGTGTGCACAGATGTTGGGGAATGGAGCGTTTCCAACAAAGTGCTACAGCCTTTGGGGAAAACGTGCACTTAAAACGAAACTCTTCCTACCTCTTCTCAAATCTGAGGAAGGGCAGAGATCCCCAAAACAGTAAATGCTCCCAAGGCAAGGGAAGAACTTGAGCTAGCAGGTATGTTTTGCCCTAAGGAGCCCAGCTATTTCAGTGCCAACGCCTCACACTTCAAGAGATTTTTAACTTCCAGAAGAGCACAGAACACTTTCCCTCACCTCCAGATCTGCAGTAAATGCCAGCCCTTTGGTAAGACAAAAGGTTCAAACTCAGGGAGAAGCAAGATGCCTTGCAATGAAAGCCGGGTGCCACTCCTCTCCCCGCAGCCCTTTGAGCTGTCTCCCTTCTGGATTGCACAAGAACAGGGAGAATTAACTCAGTGACAATTTGAGTTTTGGGGTTTCTCCCTTTCCTGTACAAAGGGGCCTCCTGTGCAAACGTGCACTATGATAAAGTATGCAAGACAGGCTTCCCTTTGGAAATGGGAGATTACAGCCAAGGGATCAGAGGAACACGGGCAGAAAGCGAGGCTGCTGCTTCTTCCCCAATTATTGTGCGCTCTCCGCTCTATTTTGTTGACCTCGCACATTTCAATCAGGCTCCAGCACATTCTGCCTTCACCTGCTATGAATCAAAACCTGGAGGGCTCAGATCTCCCTGCAAAGAAAGCCTTTGATAAGCTTGTTAGGGATGCGAGACAGCTCCGGTTTGGTGGGGAGCTTTTGTAGAACACCATTGCAAATTTATGTCGTCACCCAAGAAAGTTGTGGGATTCACTTGTCAGCGAGTGGGAAGGCGAAGGAGCAGAGGCACTGCTTAATTTGCTTCAGCAACAAAGGACGGGAGAGGAGAGCACTGCCCAGGAGCCATGGGGGTGAGGGGAAGAGATGCTCAAGTCTGAGCTAAGATAAACTAAAAGAGCCAAACATGGGGGAAGTGGGGCTCTCCAAAGGGCTGAAGCCAGAAATATAAGGCATTTGTACCACATTTGGGCTGTCAGGCAGCCAAGGATCTCTGCACAGGCTTTAGGGAAGCACTCATCCACACACAGGGCATGCCCCACATCCCTGCTCCCCACGCCACTGTTTCCCTCTGCTCCTCAATTCTGCAGGATAGTTTACTTTCATGATGAAGGACAAGGCTGGATGTTGCATTTCTCCTGACCATATACATTGGCTGACAGGCTCCATCCACAGCAGTGAGGGAATTCAGACCCTCCAGCGCTGGGTGGAATAACTCTGTGCACGCAAACTCCACACAGTAATTGGAAACAGTTGGTGCTGCAGTGCTGCGGAGGCACAGGGGCACTGGGAATGTTTTCCTTCCCTCCCAGGTCTGTTTCATGGAGCTCCAGAACCAGAGGCTGGAAGAATTTAGTGGAGTTCACGACCTCTACAGCCAAGCAGAGCCGGCAGTCCAAGCATTTCTGTGTACCGAATCACTTCTTACCTGACAGAACTCGCACCTTTCAACCCTTTGTTCAAAGAACTGCTCAGTTCTTTGTGTAGCTGAAACACAGACTCCCTGCTCTGGGCAGTGAGTTCTCTCTGGACTTGTTTGGAGCAGCTCGCTCAGATAATAAGCGCAAGCATCTCTCTGGATGCTCTGGATGGAGCAAGCACCCAGCACCCTGCATGCACACGACACCTCTGTGCCAAACCCGGTGGCCACCCGGCATGGTGACCCTGCTCCTTCTGAGCCCCCACTGCACCCGTGGCTCCCAGCTCACTCATGCACACAGATATTTAGCTGAACAGCAGCTGTTTTCCAAGCACAGTGTCTCTCCCCCAACCACAGCAGTGCCGGAGCGTGGTACTTTGGGAAGCGGGAATGGCGATGGGCAGCAGGGCAGAGCCAGCCATCCCGCAGCATTCCCCAGCTAGGACACCGGCAAAGCAAAAGGTTGTTCTGCTCCTCAGCCTCCACATGGAGCCAAGGCATGATTGCATTATTGCTCCTGTGCTGCAGCAGAACCAAACAGAAAGCTGTAATAAACCACTTGCAGCGTGTCCCTCAGCACAGCGCACACAGCAGAAGAGAAGCAGCCTGAGGAAGCCACACTCTGGGGCTCTAAATCCACGTGTTTCCACTTGCTGGATGATGGAATCTCAAGGTGCTCCCTCCCCTTTCAGTATCATTAGTGTCTGACCAGTTATCCAGTGATGGGTTTTAGTACGGGCTGGCATCGGATGCAAAGTGAGACACAAACATTTCTAACTTGAACGTAGGTTTGCTCCAGCCACAAAAGCACATGCCAAGAGCCAGAATAAACCTTAAACTTGCCGGTGCTCCTGTATGAAACGGTTTTCAGCTCGGCTCTTCCTGTTGTCTCTACCCAGAACCCCCATTCTGATCAAGAGAAAAGCATTGCCAAAGCCAGTCACAGGAAGGGATGCTTCACTGAAGGGGATGCAGGAGCCAGCTGATGGTTCCAAGTCCTCCTCCAAGAAAGCAAGCTGCTTGCAAACAGATTTGCAAGTAGCGAGGGAGATTAAAAAAAAATAAAATCAATCTGTTAAGTTACTCATTCAGGAGACATTCGAACCAGCCAAAGTACAAATCCCTCTATGCTCTGCAACACAGAGCAGAAATCTCTCCATGTTTCACCCAGGCCAGATGCAGCAGAACCATCAGGGCAAAAACCAGCTAGAGTAAGAAGCCAGCATCAGAACAAAGCAGAGCTGGGAACAGGAGAAAGGAGCCCTGTGCCCCCGTTGCCCATCAACCACCATCAGCTTTGCCTCCAGGAAACCATCTCCAGCCCATCCCAGTGAACACCTTCAGCTCTTGCAGCAGCGCCTGCA
Source organism: Strigops habroptila (assembly GCF_004027225.2). NCBI lineage: Eukaryota > Metazoa > Chordata > Aves > Psittaciformes > Psittacidae > Strigops > Strigops habroptila. The sequence continues at coordinate 652,461 of NC_044293.2, forward strand.
AAGTCCTTGCGCAGCCTCAGGAATACCTGAGCGAAGCAATCGCACCAGATGCAAGCCAGCACTGTCCCGAGGAGGGGAGTTTATTAGGTTGTGGCCCACATCAGAGTTATTGTGCTGTGTTAAATTTATTGGTACTATCTCACCTCATTAAATGCTTAAATAGACCTGACAAGGCAGAAAAATGGGACTTTTAAAAAAAAACGAGGAGGAAGCTGCTGTTCACATGCTTGGAGTCACCTCTAAGGCAGGCGCCAGGGAGGACAGGGCACAGCACCAAGCACAGGGATGCTTTACAGCGCAGCTCACTTCCCAGAAAGCCCCGGCAGAAAAGGCTCTTGCATCACTCAAACCCCACTTGACAGGGAAGCATGTGTCCTTCTGGCCAGCCAGAGCAGAAGGTCAGCATGAGGAAGCAGAGCGCGGAGGAGGAGACAGGATCTACGCTGTCCATGTTATTAAACTCAGCTTAGCACGCACCAAGCTTTGCTCCCCGCAAGGCTACAGCAGCAGCTCCCAGCATCTGCCATACCAGCAGCTCCTCAAGACCTTTGGGAAGATTATTTAAAGCTTCCATTTGTTCTGTACTCTTAACCTTCACTGCAAGTACCCACCCGATTCCCACCGGAGCCTTCTCTTTGCCTGCCTGAGGATGTGAGTGGGCCGGGGCTGCGGCACCAAGGCAGCCGGCGCGACCAGGCTCCGCTTTCCCCACAGAACACCGCGCTTAAGTTTGATTTAGTGGGACAGCTACAGCATAATGGCTGCGGGAGACCATTATCCTGTGACAATGTTCTGTTCCACTGTTATTGCTTCGTTAATTAAGTACCAATTGACTATTAATTGTGGGAGATATTTATTGCAGGAGAGAATCAGTTACCAAGTAGTTAAAGGTCAATAAGAGGTTTAGCTCATCAGCTGGTATTTACACACCCCCTACACCAACACAGAGTGTTCAGAGACGTGTTCCTGAATCCCTCTGCTTGCACATGAAGGTGGCAGAACCTTACTGCAGTCACCTCAGGGTCTGCAGACAAGGGTGAAGGGACCAGGGATCAGCCTGATGTGATTCTGCCTCTTGAGGGTTGTTATAGCTAAGGAGGGAATGATTCCCACTGACAGAACTAAGGAATCTCTATCCTGAGTTTGTATCTGATCTGAAATATGGGCAGGAATTCCAGCTCCCAGATTCAGGAGTTAGCAACCCCGTGTTGCAGAGCAGAGTGGGCAGATGAAGCGCTCTGCCCTCCTCACACACCATGAATTCAGAGTTGTGCATCCCCAGGCAGCCCTCAGCCCACCGGAGTCTCTTCAGGAAAAGATGTGCCCGAAATCTTCGGAGTGAATTGTCACAGAAGTACTTTTATTTGCCTTGGGAGAGCCATTGCTCATTCGCACAGCCTTCTGCAGTGCCCCAGCACACATACACACAGAAAATGCCACGCTTAGCTCCAGCAAGACGCCTCTGATGAGCACAGACGTCACTGTCATAGACCAAAACATCTCCAAATTGCAGTGACAAGCCATGCAAATTCAGCTAATTGATATTAGGTCACATCTTGCCCCCTTTAGGTTCCTCTCCACCTCTAAATCGCACTTTAACGTGACTCCAGGCTGATGTGCTTCAAACCGAAAGGAGCTTCAGCTTGAACAGGCTGCTTTCCCCGCACAAGAGCTCAACTCTTGCAGTGCCTGGAGATTATCTGAAGAGACCTTCGCTCTCATTTAACAAATTAAATGAGCAGATTTTCAGGAGTTCAGCAGCTGAAGTACTGAGCTGGGTTTGAAAGATCCGGCTGTAAATGTCATCACGCTGGGCCCTTTACAACCGCCTGACTGCAGTGATGCCTGGGAACCTTTGAAACCCCAATCCTGCGCACTGCTGAGGCGCTGACCCCGAATTGAGCCTATTCAGGAGCAGACCCCCGTCTCTGGATTGAAATTTACTCTATACCTTCATTTCTATTTAAAGCAAAACCATTATAAAGGAGGAAGATAATCAAAGGGCTGCACATCCCTTCCCGCTTCCTTTCTGCTCCTATGGCACCGAACAAACCGCTCCTGACCCACTCCCGCACCCCACATTCCTGTGCCTTCTCAGAGTGCTCACAGGCACTCATCTCATCCAGGACTGCTCCGAGGGCAGCAAACTGAGGCTGTCATACAGCTTTTATTAACACCATCACTGTCCCTGCAGAAGCTCAGCACAAACAGAAGCCTTTAGTGAAGGCAAAGTGATGCCGAGCACAATCTGGTCCCCAGGAATGGGCTAAAGAATCTCCATGTTTTTTCCCCTCTCCTTTCCAAAGGCAGGCCTGCAGGGAAGCAAGCCACCTTGACATAGCTCGTCCCTGGCTGCAGTATCCCAGGAGTCCTGCCTGCTCAGCCAGCTGAGAAGAACAAGCCATTAGGGCCATTGGCAACAGCCACAGCGGGAGAGCCAGAGCCTCCCTGTGTCATATGGACTGCACAGACCATACAGGACCATAAGTGTTAACACTGCACCGGGTCAGTCCCAATTTGGGAACTGGTATTGTGGGCAGCAGAGAGGCCAGAAGCAAAGAGCAAACAAAATAGGTCACAAGATAAAAGCAGAAGAGACCAGCTTGACTCAGATTTCAGCTGGAATTTGTAGTCTTGCTTAAAGCTTTGCACTTGCTGCAAAGGCTTGTAAGGACTTCTGGGCAGGGACAAGCATCTAATGGCACACATGATGCTCTGCCTCTGCTCCGTGCCGCTTTCCCCCAACCCTAGATCTCTGAAGGCACTGAAGGACAGGACCAAGCAGGAGGCATCAGTGATCCTGAAGCCCCAGCCACCCCTCCACATGGAGCAAGCTTCCCTCCTTTGTTTCACTTCAGCTGTTGAACTTCCCCTTCAGCCACCCTGGACTCTGATCACTCACTCCTGCCCTCTCGGAGCTTACTATTAATATCTGTGGCTTGCAAATGCCTGGCATGGCCTTGGCCCATGCAGGGGACAGCTGAGGGAGGCGGTTGCTGACTGGGGGTGCAAAGGGACCACAGACATGTAGGAGAAGAGCCCTCGCATCTGTTCCAGGCCATGCTGGTGACCCAACGCGTCACCTCGGGGCAGACACCCCCCTGCTTCCTCAGCTGCCTTTCTCCTAAAGGGGCAGAGCATCGTGCTCAAGAGCAGCACCATAAATCACCAGCATCGCTCCTGCTGCGACAGCTCTAAATGCACCTCGGAGCAGGGGGAGGGTGCTCCCAGTCTCCTGGCCGAGTGTTCCCCCCACCCTCATCCCCTTCTGTGCTTCCAGAGCCACGAACCACACTCCACAAGGGCACAGCATCACGCCAAGCACACAAACCCTCATTGGAACAGCGGATTTAACATGCAGAGAGTGAGTTCTGTAGAAAGTGCCCTAAAAAGCAGCCGTGTGCTGCAGGAAAAGGGGGAGCTTCGCGTATCGAACAATAATAGCAAGATATTACCAATGTAGGGCTGTGATTGTGCCATATAAAAAATAAAATACACACTGGTTAATCAAAGAAGTACAGACACTTTTAAGTAATCCCAGCCCTGGCTTTGCATAACTCCATACACTGCCAGCAGCACTCCTGTCGACCACAAGAGACCATCAGATACATCAAAAATTCTCCTTTAAATTTATTTTCTGTAAAGATTGGTCTTTTGAACTGCAGTGGTGGAAGCTTAAGGGTACAAAAATCTGCCTTTTTTGTCTCTCCCTCTCGTGGAAGATGCTGATCTGTGGGGAAAGTGGTGCCACAAGCCTCTGTGCCTTGTCAAGATACCCGTCCTTTTCATGGATCACTTCTCTTATCAGCCACTTGATTAAGACATTAAAAGAAGGAAGGTGAAAGAAGGTTGTTGAGCAGGAAAAAGGCTGAGAAAGGCTTCCTCCTCCTTGAAGGCTCATAACAACTGCCTGCTTGCCTTCCTGGATCCCGGCTTATTGTGGAGCTAGCACAGTACCCTGCTTGGAGCCCCATACTCCTGCCCAGAGGGTCCCCAAAAGCTGGCCATGGTCAAGAGCTTCCATGTCCAGGCAGAGCAGCTTCCAACTTGGAGGGAGAGATCCCAGATCCACGCACGGGATGGAAGTACGCCTGGGAAGGGAGCTGAGATTTCCAGCCCTGAACCTCGCCGCCATGCCGGGTGGAAGGAATTAACCGCTGGGATCATGAAGCGGTGCTGGTGCATTAGAATGTGAAAGGGGGTTACGGTTTTATTGGCTAACAACAGCAAAAATAGCTCTGGCCTTAAGGCAAGAGCAGCTGGCTGGAAGCCTGGGCTTGGAGGCTCTGAGGTCAGATGTGGGAGCTCTCCCGGAGATAAAAGTGGGACATCAGTGCCTCGACTTCCCCGAAACTCTGCTTTATCTGCGGCGCTCTTTACATTGTCAAAGAACTTCATAAAAGTTAAATTAAACACTTACACTTCCCCTGCGAGGCATCAAGGCGATGCTTATTGCACCGGTGGGGAAACGAGAGGTGGAGGCAGAGCCAAGACCAGAATTCAGAGGTGTGTTTCAGAACATGCACCAACACGTGCCCATTATATACATCTGGTATGGATGAGGCTTTAATGTGCAGTACAAAGCCTCAAGCACACCACATACCTGCTCGGTCCCGGGTGTGTTACCAAAGGCAGTCTAAAAAAATCCCCCATGCTTCAATTTTGCTGTGCAGAGCGTGTTTGGTCTGGACAAAGAGATGAAGTGATTGTGTTTCACAGTGCCCAGGAGGGAAAGGGAAGATGGGAGGAACATCAGGGCTCCCGCCTGCTGGAAGCACCCATGGGAGGAACAAGCCACCCAGGAAAGCAGTACCGGGGAAGTCCTTTCTGAGACATTAACCCCCAGCACCAGGCAAGGCACAGGACTGTGATCAGACACTGCCCACCAGCAGCACCGGGGCAAGGGAGCACCGTCCAGCCACGAGTCAGACAATGGGAGATGGAGCCAGTGATGCTCCCCGGCTCCACAGCTCCTGCTGGGTTCTGTTTATTAAAATCCCAGATCTAATCCCCACAGAGGATGCAGACTCCCCAGTGTAACAAGTGCATTAAGGGGGGAGAGCACACATCCTGCCAAATGTATTTACTGCACTTAATAATTCATGGCTGCATATGCAGCCCCAGATAGAGCGCAGCCCCTCGCAATGCAAGAGCCTTTCCGACTGCAGGGATTCAGCTAATGTCTTCATAAAAGGTTCTCAGCCAGACCTCCTCTCCACATCCACAGCAGCAAAAGAAAACTAATAGCTCCAGCTGGCACTCGTTGAAAAGTCACTTAATATTTCACAATGCAGGGAGCTTTGTTTAATGGGACACGTTGTTTTTCCCTAAGCAGTTGGAAAAACCCTTGACATCATATTAATAATGTCAAGTTTTATTGGCGCTCTGATTTGAAATGATATTAAACTTTTCAGACTGTCTCGACTGAAGTAGGAAGCTGTTAAGATGCAGACAGTTTGGATAACTGGAAAAATAATAGGTCTTGTCAGCCATTTCTCCCAGCCTGCAGGGGAAGGATGCGAACATCAAGGAGTGAGGTGTTTATCTGCTGCACTGGCTGGGCAGGAGACAAGGTTTCTGCACATGAGCACAGGCTTGGTGTGGAAGATGCCATGCCAAGGCTCCAGCCAAGAGAACAGAGCCGCAGTGCAGGCATAGCTGTGTGTTCGGAGCAAGCCTTTGTTTCCAAGCTCCACAACCGAAACCACCCGAGCTGAGTCCAATAACTGTGCACAACCCCGCACAGGCATCTCCTTACACACGCGTGTGTGCTGGTGCTGGCATGTTCTTTCACACACCTTACATGTGTGTGAGTTACTTATGCAGCCTCCCGCCCCAAAATACAGCTATTGTGAATTACCTTCTGTGGTGAGTAGCTGCATGTAGAAGAAGAACTCAGCTAAAGGCACGATAAACTAGAAACCCACGTGTGATTTTCATATAGCTGTTTCCAGCTTGCCTGCTGTCAAATGGCTCTTCATTACCAGTTTATTCTGGACCACTGCCTTAAAGAAATCCAGGTTTGACAACCAAATGCTGCTCAGTGCACCCGAAGGATGGTATTTTAAATTGCACCTTTTGTTTTGCATGACATGAGGCGGCGATATTGTGGCTGGGCTTATCGGGAGGTTGGCACAGCCCCTCCCCAGGTCCACTCACAGCCTCTGGAGTTGATGGAATTTACTTTGCTCCATTAAGACAGTGCATAACTTGCTATGGCTGCTGCATGTCAAGCAGCAAGCGAGCACAGCCGCTCGGAGCAGAGCCTGTGCGTGTGCCCAGTAAACTTAGGCAGGGTATAAATTGTCCTTAGACCACATAATAGGCAAGTCTGCTCTTCTAGGCTTCCCAATGCCTCCACCGAGGCTCAGGTTGCAGTCAAACCAGTTCCTCTACAAAGCCCACACTCCACACTGTCTCAGAGGAAGCCTCCCTTTGACCAAGTGCTTGTTTCCCATTTGGTCCTCACAAGGCTTTGTCGGAGCCTCCCCATGGGCCCCACAGCAGCAGCAGTGGGGTCCTAGCCACCCCGTGCCCAGAAACACTCACCCAGACGCCCCTCTGCTCACAGTTCCTGGTTGGAAAAGGCAGCCTCTCCTTTACATGACTTCCCACAGCTGAGCTGTAAATCTCATTTCAATCATGGGTTTGCTCTTTCGCAGGTGAACAGACCCATTCTTGCTGACAGAACAGCGAAGGAGGAGATTCAAGCTCATTTGGGTAATTTAAGGGACAAGCTTAGCTTCCCTCATGCAGATTCTGGCCTTTTCTCTGTGTCAGATTTTAGCCATTAGCAATTAACAGTATAATGGACAACTAGTAAAAATGCCACCTCTTTCCAATGCCATGTATTTAACACCCTGAGCAGTGTGCAACAACTGCTGCCTTCCACACTGCAATGCCACCACGCTGTCCCCTGCATCCCCGTCTCTGGCAGGCAGCATTAAAACACAACAGCAGAACACAAAACCAGGTGGTATTAAAAGTTTTCCAAAGCCATCTGAAGGAGGGAGGCATAATGATTGCCCCCAGGGAGTTTCAGGAGTGATAAGACCAGCAGCAAGGGAATGTCCCACATTCCCCGTGACATGCCATACATCATGCATCATCCTGTTAATTGGAATGCACCGTGGATCGCAGTGTCTTCAGGTTTATATATAGGCATGGCCGCTATTGTTAGCAAATGTATACAGCACATTCTCCAGCACTGAGCTGCTCCCGAGCATTAAACAAGCTCGTGCTCAGCAGGAGAGTTATAAATAAGCAGCTCGCCCACTCAAGAGGTTGATCCCGCTCCTCTTTCAGGCAACAGACATATGGAACTCCTCTAGCTCTTCCCACACAGGATTTCAGCAGGAGGATCACACGGAGACGTCCCTTCAATCTCTGTGTGGCCAGAGTGTAATCACCACGGGGCACAGGGGCTCAAACAGGTAGCGAGCTGCATCCCCACACATCCCTCAACCAAATAATACCTCTGTCTGACACAGCTAGAGATTTATCTGATGCTGTCAGCAGATGAACTTAAAGTCAGAGCAAAGCCCTCACCAAATCCAGCCCCCAGCTGGGGAGAACCATATTGAAAACCCTGTAGACTTGCTGAAAGGTCTTCTCATCCTCTACAGACAACGGTGGCATCAAAACCAAACCCATCACCCGTGAAGTTCAGGGTATCAGAGCGATACAAGAGAGAAGTGCTATTAAGAGTCTGAGGTTAAGAGAAATTACTGTTATTGGGTTTATTTAAAGCCTATTACATGTTGTTTATCAGGGTAAAAGTTGAAGGTTCATATCAGGTTTAAGAGCCAGTGCCAGGGGAGCAGCAGGGACTTTCACAAGTGAGGTTCAACGCCCAAACTAAAGCACTCCCGACAGCAATTTCAGGAAGTCGTTAGCATGCATCCTCCTCCCAAGGTCAGGCTTTGTAGTGTCCGACATTAAACTTGATGCCGCTGCTCTGTTTCGAATGTATCATCCACCCAACCTCCCCATCTGCAACTACTGGCACATCCAAACCTCCCCCTGTGTTGTAGTAAAGCAGGCACACAACCCTGGTTAGTTACACACAGGAGGCTTTCACTTGTGAATACCACGGGTACAAAGCCACACATGCAAAGAGGGGAAGCTGATCTGCGAAAGCATCAGCTGAAATTAAGTGCAAGGGAAAAGAATTTTGCAAGAGCTCTTCTGAGTGCATGAAAATGTAACAGGGCCCAGGGCTGCTTGGCTTAAGAACTTAATAAAAACGCCTGGCTCGCTGAATTTCCCTCTGTGTGTGTGATGAGGATAAAAACACACCTCTAGGAAGCTCTTACAGGGGCTGGGTTTGGTTTTTCACCCCACAGCAATATTAGGAAGGGTTCCTAATGATCATTACCCTGGACACCAGCACCTTTGATGGGGACACATGTGCCACAGGCGAGGGGCTTGAGGGGGAAAACAGGCTCCGTGCACATTCATCTCAGAGTCAGTTTCAAGAGCCCCCGACCTTTAATAATCATTTCTGCTGTTATCTGAACACTTCCTAATTCATCCCCTTCTGTCCCTGAAAATCTAAATCCTATTTAAGTTAATGCCCTTCATTTTCATTTATAAAGACAGATACAAAAATAATTATTTCCTATCTCTGCTGTTTCCTTATCTTCTGCCCTAATAATTCCTCACTGTCTCTCTTTCATCATCTGTCTGCAGTACAAGAAACTTTTCTGTTCGTTAAAGCATTCTGTGTGTTCGCTTTCCTGCTCTTTCATATCTCGCTACTCCCCCCTTCCCGGCCTGCCAGTGCTTTTCATGCTCACCCTTCCCACTGATCTTCACATCTTCCCGGTGTTTGGATTTCAGCTTGCAATTTCATATGCAAATTCCAGCAGGCCACCTCTTCAGGCTCTGCCTTTGATATCCGAGTAGCCCTGCCTGGCTGAAGTGCTTTGCATAAGCAGCAGCACGCTCAAAGGGACGGCTCCATCCTCACCCCGATGAAAGCGGTGAGGCGAGCAGGAACAGATGTGTCTCCTGGTGACAATTTGATTAAAAGAAAATAAAGGTGTTTCGTGCGGGAGCCCAGCCCTGCAACAGCAGAAGAAAGAGACCCCGGCCCCGGCAGACAAGGGCACGGCGATGCTCGGGGCTCGCTGCCACCAGAGGCAGTTGGTGCTTCACAGGGACACTGGCTTTGCCAGGAGCCACAGGGTCAGCTGCCCTCAAACCCACTGCGCTCACCTCAGTATCTCCAGAGCACCAGAGCTCCTCTTCAGCTCTGCTGAACAACGTTCATAGAGAGTTCATAGCGACCGAGCATCCTCCTTGCTACTCCATCCACATTATCCAGGTTTACCTACTGTGCATAAGCCAATGTCCTCCCAGCTCACTGCAGCCACAAGTGTCTGCCCTGGTGCAGTCAAACCATAAGCGCAATAGGTCTGGTCTCTTCAAGGCTCTGAATAGACACAGTGACACTTCAGAGGTAGCTTTTGGGAAGTATCTCACAAGCCACCGTCCTTACAATGTCTATACTTGTTACATACCGTCCCATGTTGACACAAGTAAAAGCCTGCTGGGTATGTGCTGCTTACAGAAATGTATTAAAGCCATATTCTCACCATCAGCCCTCAGTACATCATGCCTGTTCTTTTCTCTGCACAGCAAGTTACTCTTACATTAGCCAAAGAGCATTTCTGTGATTGCAAAGCAAAAGAAATGTGATCATAAGTGTTCAAAAACTGACGGTGGAGCTTTGGACACCAGAGATTCCCAAAACACCTTTCTAAGGATGCTCCCTTAGAATCGCTAAAGCTTTGCCAGTTCCTTCAGCCTATGGACAATGCTGCACTCTCAGCACCACCTCTGGAACTCCTGAACACCTTTCTCAAAGATGCTAAAGTTGACTCAAAGCCATGTAATGATGGGCAGCAGGTTAGAGCCCCGGCAGCCGAGCACAGGAAGCTCACAGCTCCGGCAGGAGCAGCACAAGCCCCATCTTACACTGTCTAGCACAGAGCGATCACTCCTGATAAATAACTATGACGAGTGACTCATCAGCAGCCAATGCAGGAAGTGTATATTTAAACCCGCACCGCTTAAACAATTGTTAAAGATGTCAGTTCATCACACAGACAGTTTTTATTGAAAGGAGGAGGAAAAATACAATTTTTTAAATTAACGAGAGCAGCCCTTATCTCAGCTGCTTTTACTATGTGGTATTTGGAAAATATTCTTTTATTGTTCACAATTGCTTCCCTTTGTTGGACCCACACGCCAACAGCCACATTTCAAAAGACTTTAAACATTAACCAACAAAACCTCAGCGCTGGGAGCTGCAAAAGCAACAAATGCAGGAAGATTAATTCACGTGCCCGCAGTTACATTAAATCAAGGCACACTCATGAGCAGGATCCAGCCTTGGATCTCACCATGTGCTGCTGGTCCTGGACAATCCCGCTCCCATCACCCTGCTGGGAATGTGGCACGGCACTTTGGCACTGCGGCTGCCTCCCAATGCAGAGCAGAGCGTTTCCCTGCATGTTCCACACAGCAACTGGATTATTGCCCTTTTTAACCGCTGCTGTCAGACCTCAGGTCAAAGACTTCCCCCTTCCATCAAACTCCCCACATCAGACTATTACGCAGAGGGTCTTGAAAACCCATCTGTGCTCCAGCATCCGGTTACAGGCTTTGATGTGCTTTTTATTACCCCAAGAAGGCGAGAATGGCAACGCCACGTGTGCAGGCAGCTGGGACTGGAGGCACCGAGGTGCCCTGGGCAGCAGCAGCAACTGAGGTGAGATGGCAATGAGACGCCCAATGTGGCTTGCTGTCCATGCAGGGAGCGGTCTGGGAGGGAAGAGCCAAATCTTGCACCATATGGGATTTTAGATTAATCCTGTCAGCTCAGCTAAAGGGGCTGCCAACATTACAGACAGCTCCTGCTCAGCGATGAAGGGCAGGAAGACTCCTCAGGCTGGGCTGGTGCCGCTGCAGGGATGGCTCCTGTAACCTGCATCCCACCTGTGGTACCACATCCCCAGCACAAAACAGAGACCAAAGAAATAGGGGTCTCCTGAGGGCAGTGTCTTTATTTCAGAGTTATCCAGGACCTTCACATTTAAAAAATGAGACTCTGGCTTTGGAATGGCAACTGGTAAGAGGAGACAATAAAAAGGCAATGGATGATTTCTAAGAGGTAGACTGGGACCTCTCCATCATCCCATAGGACATGAGAACCAGAGCTTTCAATAAAAGCAGGCAGGAAGAATGTCCAAGCTGATAAAAAGCAATATTTCTCTAGCTCAGTAATTAAGTTGCTGAAGTTATTGCCACGGGACATAAGGACAAAGGCTTTGCAGGACTCCTGGTGGGCCTGTGTGCTCATACAGCTCCGGGAGCACCCAGGCTCATAGAAACATGCAGAGAAGTGTTTGGGAAGCATTTTGAACCGTGTCTTTCATGCTGAAGAGCACCTCAGACTATGAAGAGACTCAGATGAAGCCTCATGCATGCGGCAGATAATTACACATTTATTAACTCAGCCTCAAGTTTCATGACTGAAGCGTGACAGCGACTACGAAAGCAGCACAAACCCCATGGGGAACTGCTCATGTGGTTCTCCTGTACAAGAAGGACGCTGAGAACACAGCCCAGGAGCAGGAGGAGAAGGGACCCAGCACATCTCTGACCTCCCCACACCACTGGCCCCATCAAGGGGGAGATGCCCCCTCACCCTCTTCCCTCCTCACCCCGAAAGCAGCTAAATCAAGCCCTAATGGAGCCACGTGAAGCAGGCTGCTGATGAAAATCCATGCAGCCGTGTGTGCTTGAAGGGCTGAGAGAACTCTTCAGCCAAGTCCCTGCTGTGCTCTTTTCAGGAGAGGTCTTTTTAACTCGATGCTATTCCCAGGCCATTGCACTGATTTAAATGTTAACACGCTCTCCAGGATACAGGCACCTCCCGCGCATCAGAGGAGGCACGAGATGACGCCAGCACCAGCCAAAAGCCTTGCTACAAGAGGGGTGAATAGAATAAGGCCCCCAGATCCCCTGCCCTGCCATGGAGAGGGCAGAGCATCCCAGGGGAAGCACTCACTTCCAAAGGGAAACAGCGTTGCCAATTTGGAGTAAATACTGAGGATATTTACTAAACGCCTATTAGAAACTACAACATCCATCAAAAACAAAAACAACCAGGATAAACACACAGCCGGGAAAACATTTGGGCAAAGCACCTGGAGACTTGAGAAAGCTTAAGGCCAGCACACAAATCCCTGCTCTTTGTCCTCAACAACAGAGGATAAGTCGGATGCAGTTTGCCCGGTTATGATGGGATCTCGCTGCTTAGGTCCAGCTGGAAAGATACCATCTCATTGCCCATTACCTGGGGCTCACATCCCTGATAGCGAGCACACAGCACTATCAGCTTGCCATGTGTGGTGAAAAGCATGGAAAAGTCCCAGTACAATTTAAGCAGGACATTGTCCATCAGGGCAGGTCTGTAACCCATGCTTTCACTGAAATAAGAGGGCTTGAAATAGGATACAAAGGAGTAAATCCCAAACGCAGGCGCAGCAAGAGGGTGTTGGGGCCAGCACTTTCTCCCTGGAGAAACAAGCTGTTTGGAGATGAACAGTGAGGCACTGTGGACCAGGCTCTGAAGGACAGGCAGGAATCTCCCCAAAGAGACCCTGCCGCGAGAAGAGCATCCCACTGTGAGGTTTTAGTCACAGGAAAAGCCTTTTATCCCCCATCTGCCTCCCATAGCCACGCTTCTGCCCTGGGATTCCCAGGCCAAGCCGGCAGCACCACTGACATAATGCGAGGCATATTCTGCCTGTGTGGCAGCACGGTTCCAGGGCAGGGAGGGAGGGAAGAATGAGGGATGCCACTATCTGGAGCCCTGCAGCCTCCTCTGAATGAGAGATTTCCCCATCTCTTCCCTGCTGGTGTCTGCAGCAGCACCGAAAGCCTCTGAACAAGTCTCCCCATAATCCATCAGAGGTGCTACTGCCCATTCATGCTCCATGGGAGCTCTGCCTCTCTACTAAATCCCTCAAGCCATCTCCAAATCACCTAATCTCCATCTCTGCCACCTCCCTCTTTTCAGTGACCTTCCTCCTCACACACAGCATCTGCAGGCTTCCAGATAACTCCCTCGCATCCTTATCTGAAAGAGTATTTTAGCTCCTGTCCTGGCACCATGCTCAAGCAGCAACAACATGCGAGAAAAGCACCAGGAGCCTTCAGGAGGGATGGAGAGGACAGCCCCTCACCAGCTGCTCACCTGAAGCCTCACCATCACCTTTGGCTTTGCATGAAGCACAGTGTGCATCACAACCAGAGCTTACCTGCCAAAAACTCACACAGATCCAGCCCCACTAACCAGCTGCAGAGAATAGGGGTGTTTGAAGTGTGTTCTCCCCTCATCCTGAAACACGACTCTCCTCTGGGAGGGCTCTTGGGTCTCATTTGCCACGGCCTCACACCATCAGCCACCCTGTGTCCCCTCTTCTCTGAGACAGATGTAAAACTGCCAGCCCACAGCTCTAACCTTTCTCCATGGCCCCTCATATTGAAGTGCCCTTTCCTCTGCCAGGCAGGGAATAGCAGAAGAGACATGAACGGGGATACATGGAAGGTCTCATGTGCAATACTTCTGTCTCAGCTCTGGACCGGCTTCACAAAGTGATTTGAGAGAATAGCCTGACCCCGTAATACACCTGGGATGAGGGATCCTCCAGATCTGTACCAAGTCAGCGGAGCAGGGAGGCTATCCCCAACATACCAGTGCTCAGCACGTCCCCACCTAACACCACTTACATTAACAGCCACACAAGTGGCCATGACACCCCGAAGGCCACAAGCAGCTCATCTGTTAAACTTCAAAGATGTGCCATTTCTCAATACCATGGAATTCCCAGGCCTCTCACAACCCTGCTTTTACTTCAGCAATGCAGAGGTTGCCCCAGAAGTTTTTCAGTATACACATGCACCATAAAGGAGACAGATGTTGGTTCTGCTGTGCTAACGAGGAACATTGGTATTACACAGGGCAGAGGGGCACAGAAGTGAGGAGTTATTACTCCATGGAGAGGAGCCCAGGGGGAGTGCAGAGGCGCAGGCTTCGGCAGCAGGGTTACTCAGAGGTTACACACTGCTCTGTCCAGTGCTCCAGCCTTGCCTCTCTCTGTGGCTAATGAATGTTACCGGGGAGAGGGAGGAGCAGAGGCTGGAGGGAAATGGAGCAGAAATGGAAGGCTGCCACCTCGGATAGCACCTGCCTCTCCCCAGACAGGCTGCACAGGAGGCAGGAGCAGCAGCACCCGCCACATCAGGGCTCGGCTGGAGCAGAGGCGCAGGAGGAGCTGGTCAGTGTGGGCATCGGTTTGGGATGTGTCCCGGGATCAGAGCCACCACCTGCAGAGGAATCGGTTTGGCAGAGTCGCAGCTATAGCTGGAACACACAAGTTGGTACCAGCTCTGCGGATCTTCCTGTGCTGTGTTCTCAGGGGAAGCAGCCCAGCTCTTGCCCTGGCTCAGCCACCGGCTTCCCTCAAGCTCTCCCTGTGGCACTTCCCTGCTTGGAGCAGCAATTCCCATCGCACCAAGGGCTGCACGTGGGTGCCCTGAGCAGTTTATAACACCGGAGCACAAGCAGGTTAAACAAGGAGCCGGGAATGCAGAGGGAATCTGGACTCTGTCTCCCAAGCCAGCTCCAGTGCTTCCTGTGCTGCTCCCACGGGGCCAATGCCTCACCAGCAGCAGTCCCTGGGCACAGCTTCCCGACAAGCAATCACAGCCTAGAAGCAATGGCATTTTCCTAGAACACCTTAAATTGCCTTTTTTACACCTCACTGCTCACTGCCAACCCCAATTCACGTTATTTGTGCATTAGCTTAGAGAACATTATCTGATCAGTCACCCTGCAAGAGGCTGGGGAAAGGCTCCAGCTTCTCCCAGCCACCAGAGCAGGTTGGGCACAACGGAATAGAGATTCCCTTGTGCCCTCTGTAAAACAACCTGCCTCGGGAACGCCCTTTCCAGGGGCCTTGCATAGCCCAGGACAAGGCACAGCCGGTCCGAGAGCTAACATCAGGGTGCGAGTATCTGCTCTCCAGCTGAGCAGGGTCCCCTTAATGGCAGCAAATAGAGGAGAAAAGAGTGTTTGGCACACTTCTATATTCCCTCTGCTGGCGGAAGCTGGAAAAGGCAACACCCAAAAGCCTCATGAAGATGCTGGGACTTGTGAAACACATCTAACAAGGTGTGTATCTATGCTGACATACCTCTCACACCACATCACCATGCACCGGCTGCCCATCATCATCAAACTCCCACCTACTGCAACAGGCGCCCATAGCCCTCATTCAAGAAAAGGTGCAAAAATCTCTACAATTAATAATTCTCTATTAGCCCATCCCTCCAAGCTGTTCCTCCCCAGCCATCTGCATGTCCTGAAATGCGAGGTTTTAGTCATAAATGCCAGGCCTCCTCTTGGAAGTTTATAGGCTGTTTTGCTTCCATTACCTGAACAGCTTCCAGCTACTGCATCTAAGCATTTCAATTCCCAGAACTCCACCACAAAATGGCACGACAAACTCGACAATGCGGAGCTCCCACACCGCACATGCCGCCTATTCCTCAGTTCCAAAGGATTTCCTCCTTCCT
This sequence comes from Strigops habroptila, assembly GCF_004027225.2. Lineage (NCBI taxonomy): Eukaryota > Metazoa > Chordata > Aves > Psittaciformes > Psittacidae > Strigops > Strigops habroptila. The sequence goes on from NC_044293.2 coordinate 668,115, forward strand.
CTGGCAGGAGCCAGGTATCCAGCAACAAACACCCGGAGCCCATCTGCTCGAGCACACCGGGCACAGCCTCTTCCGCAGCAGCGCACTGGGAGCCCTGCTGAAGGAAGGCGACATATTTCAACTCCCATATTGCAGCCACAACCCCTGATGCACTATCAATTAAGAGCAGCAATAATTACAAATGGAAAACTGCAGACCTCGGAGCAGATAATGTGTTTCCATTAGATTAAGTAGTCATAGAAATCAAAAATAAAACCTATACTTTGCCTAATTAAGCCCACTCACCATCTGATTAAGATGTGTTGTGATACCATGGAAAAGCACCAAAGAGCTATTGTAAGTAGACCAACACAACTGGGTCCGAATATTATATTCCCTGTCAGAAGGGATAATTGATCTGCCTCGAGGTTAACCAGGACAATTACTGCCAGTTGACAATACTGCCAGTGCTAAGCCTCCTCCTGCTCCACACAGCAGCATTGGGAGAAAAGGAGAGGCTAAAACCTGCCCCTGGACAGTCCACACGTCTGCTTGTGACCTGGCACTACAGAAACAGCCTCCCTGATGTGCTTCCCCATCCTCGAACCTCTCCTGCTGCTCAAAGTCCTGCTCAGGAAAAGCTCATTTGGAGTTTTCCAAAAATAAATCCCTGCAATTCTTCTGACTTTGGGGGCGGGTGCAGGACACATCAGGCTTTTCAGCTGGCTGTGAATCACACCTACAAGACACTGGGACTAATCGCTCTGGAGAGCCTGGGGCCAGGTTTTTACCAGGTATTTACATGCCTACCAAATCAAGCTGCTGCTCTTTGTCCAAGCATCATCTCTGCAACAGCCCCCACTGACCTGTGCGTGGGAAGGTAAATCTGGGACAGAACACACCATGCTGCTTCTTGAGCCTCCCACTCCAAAGGTACAGGTCTGATCACCCTCCTTTCCCTGACAACAAGGGCTTCATGGGGAGGAATTCCATTTTGCTCAAACTGCTGCAAACTACAGAATGGACTAGCAAGAATGATGAGATCTGCAGATGACCCTGTGCCAGGAGTGGCAGTACATTGGAGGGTAAGTTCAGGATTGATCACAATCCTGGAACTGGAATTGTGTGACCTAAGAACCCAGGGAAGGTAATGAACTTGGAAGGTGTTTCTAGAAAAACGAGACTGTGGAAGGAGCCTGGAATTACTGCATGTCATGGATTGAACACAAACTGCACAAGGCATCACATGGGATGCATTTACCAACAGGTCTTTACAAGAGATGAAGGAGCTGTTCTGCCTGGAATGATGCTGTCAGCAGAGCTGAGGCCAAGGGGTCTGCACCTTCCTTCTGGGCACACCCTGGAGTCCTTCCCTGTGTCCATAGAGTCCATGTTTCCATGAAAGCTGTTTATGGAAGAGCCACAGCAAATAAAGATAAAAGGGGCATGGCAGTGAATGTAATTAAATATTCAAAGATTGGCTTTGGCATTATTTAGTCGGTGAGGGCTCCAAGCTTTGGGCTCCGGGTTCGGCTGTTACTGTGGAAACCAGCTTTACGTGGATGTATAAAGAGAAAGGGCTCATCAATTAAGTCATTTAGAAACTGAAATGAAACAACACAACAGGTTGTTCTGCATTTTGGATTCTCAGTTCTGGTGTCTTGCTCCGAGAGGTGGGAGATCCCAGGATGCTCCAGCACCCCTATGCTCCAGGACACACGACAGCCCGAGGAGCAGCAGCTCCTCGCAACTGCTTGCAGGAGGGATGCCAGGCAAGGAGCTTCCCAAAGCCCAGCACAGACAGAGCAGGACCCAGCAGGGGTCTGGGAAGCAGAGCTCTGATCCTGCAGGGCCCTCGATTCACTTCTGCTCTATGCCTATGGGTTAAGCAGGAACACCAACACACTAATCCTCACCTGCTGCATTCGCTGATGTTTGCAAAGGGCTCAGAAACCCTCTGGTGCAAAGAGGTGTAAAACAGTGAGCAGCATTACTCCAGCTAAACCGCTGCTCAGAGCGGCATGTCCAAGGAAATGCAAATGGAATTGGAGGTCAGACCAGGATTTGCACCTCATCAGCAATGCCAGGGCACCTCCGACTGGGGGGATGAAGAGAAAACAATGAACAGGAGTTATCAATAGCTAGGAAAGGCCCATGCACTGCTGCCCACCTGTCACCCATGAGAGGAAAGGCCACCACCACTGGCAGCACAGCCCAAATCCATCCCCCTCAGAGCAGCTGAGCCAGTGCCACCGTCCTCTACTTATACAGGCAAGCACAGAGGAGACAGAGGAGCCCATGGCAGGTCAGAGGGCGATGGGACAGCTGGGACAACAGCCACCTCTGCAACTAGAGCCGAGGACCTCGACAGCTGCTCGGGGCCCTTCTGTCCTCGCCTGTTCCCGATTTCCAATGGGAATTCTGCAAACCCCATTTGCCTCAGCATCTGCTGTCACATGAGGAGAGGGATGGAGGATACTGGACATGCGCTAGCCGCAGAGGTTATTTGTCTCCCCTCACAGAGCAGCTAGATCAACGATGTTCTCCGAGGAGTAAGGGCCTGTTTGACAGCATCCATAAGGTTTTCTGTCACACTACCCAAAGGATATTTCTTTGCTGTCCAAACACCACTGTCATTATTTACCCAGTGCCAGAAGATGGATTTCCATTTTGTCTTCTCCTGTTGCACTCAGTGTCCTCACTCATCACACACCAGTCAGCCCCTCGCTGTGCCGGCTGCAAGTGCCCCGCTCCCAAAGTGCGTTCTCCCATCCATCAGGTTCAGATCTATATTCCCCCCACAACCTGTTGTTAAACTGGGCCCCAAACAGCAGCAGTGGGGACAGAGCTGATGCATTGGGTGCCCCAAACCTCAACTCACTGTCCTGGTCTAGGACACGCACGCACCATCCCTGCCCTCCATCTGGAGCCGGCTGCACCCGAGGAACAAGAACTGGAGCCAGCGCTGCTCCTTGAATAATTTACACATCATTGATTTCTTCGTACTAGCTGGCAAGGAGGCCCAGACCCCGCACACCAGGAATGATTACAGAGTACTCTCTCCTCAGACAACTAAGATACCATTCTGCTCCAGTGTGGAAGCAGCACATGGAAACCCAAATGAGCTGCTGGGTCAGCTTTGTTCCCAGGCAGAGGAGGCAAGGGGAGTGCAGGACCAAAACATCCTCCCCTTCCCTCTCCATACAGGCAGTTCAGGGAAGATGAAGAAGGTTTCAGACACAAGTGAGCAGCCACAGCTCAACACGGTGCTGAAAAGTGTCCCAGCATTGTGGTACCAAAGCCAGTAACACCCTGAGCATCTCACAATGCAGCAGGTTCTGCCCAGGCAGTGAACACAAGCGGCAGCAGAGCGGTACTAAAGGGATCCCTAGGCTGGGGCCAGCTGATCCAGCTTGCTCCCCATGAGCGTGACAGGCCTCAAAGAGGGCAGTGAAGGGCTTTTCATGCTCCCACGTAGCAGAGTCATGCTTTGGAATATGCTTGCAAATGTGTAAGTCCCCTGGAGCGAAAGGAGCCTAAGCAGTTCCACATGCCTTGGCACTGCTCATGCACTAGGTGCAGCTGTATTTTGACATGTGAGCAAGCTGCAGGCTGGCAGCTCCTCCTTCATATTGGGAATCCACAGCTACGTAGCTACTCTGCTCCCAAATCTCTGACCGCCTGTTCCCTGATAAGGATCAACCACCTCATGGTCAGCCCGCAGGAGATAGGACAGTGAAGAATTTCCCTCTACTAGAAGACATGAACTTGTTATAAAACAGTTGCCAATGCAGTGATGAACACAGCAGCATCACACACAGAAATTGAAGACGCCCCTTAATGGTTTTGCTATTGATCTGAAGACAGTGATTTTGCCTTTGACATTGGAGCACACAAAGGGAAAAGGAAAAAGGCAGCTGGCAGCCTGTTCCCGAGGGGGAGGCTGCGAGTGCTGTTCTGTCAGCTGCTGCTTGTGGGTTCATAGGTGCCACTACAACGCAACAGACCTGGGCTCCATCACACCAAGTGCCACACAGAAGTAAAACCACCCCTGCCCATCATGCCAGAGAACTTTGGGATCTACATCCCTGGAACTATCTCCCCCAAGTAGAGGTTACACCCAGACTCCTCAGCAAGCACAGAACAACTACCCAGAAGCAATAGTAATGAGCAGTGAAACCACACAGAGCTGCAGCTTCTTTCTCCAAGTAGAAAAGAACAAATAATGAACTTGCAAAGCTGAAACCCAGTTCCGTATCAAAACAGTCCCGAAACTTGGTGATACTCCAGCTGTGATGGGAAGGCTTTAACAACCTCATATCTCCCCCAATAACCTGGAGTTTCAAGATAATTTTCTCTTTTCAATTCCCCCGTCTTCCCTAAAGAGAGCCTGTGTGCCAAATGGACGAGCCTATCAGGAAATCTTGATGCATTTAAAGAAGAAAGCAATTAAACACTTTAATAAGGTGAGGGGGGGCAGGAAGGAAACTGTGAAAGTGATTTCAGGATGACCTTAAAACCTTCTATTATGTAGCTGAGATCATTAATGTTTAGCAAGCCCTTCTGACTCGATCCTAGCCCAGCATCCGTCCCCACCTTGTATCTGTGTACTCTTACACAGGCAGCACAGCAGGACAGCCTTGCTGTGATCTCCATAACAGTCACACACAACCTTCCCCAGACCCAATCCTATCTTTGCCCTCTTGGCTGCTTATAAACACTATTCACCCATCATTTGGCAACATGAGAAAACAAGCCAGTGCCCAGATAATCCCCTATCTGGGCAGCCGCTATGGGCTGGAGCATTAAGTGTGCAAACCTCAAGTGCCCCAGAGGGTGCCAGCATCCAGCCCATCACAGACCTCACCAGGAGCCTTGTGGCTGCCCGATAGCCACCCATCTCATGGGAAGAAAGCAATCAATGACTTGCACTTCCACGGTGCTTTTAACAAGAGGACTTCAAAGCCCTTGTAGATTCAGAGGCCTGTGACACCCTTAACAAGCACATTTTTAGTCTCAGTTTTATGGATGAGGAAATTGAGACCACTACAGTGGAATAATCTGCCCACATGACAGAGGAAAGGATGAAAAGCAGCAGCAGCAATCAAGGAAAAAGCCAAGAGCTGTCTGCCCCAAACCACACCCTGACCTGTCCTAAACACTCACCAGTCCTTGTGCGCTGAGGGACTTGTGGTACATGAAGCAGAGGGCCCTTTGCAGCGATTACACAGGAAAAAGGCTTTAGCAAACAAGTAGTGCACAAGGGTTATTTTTTCCTGCACCAGCATATCAGCCAAGCACTCAGCTAGGGACCTGGAGGCACCAGCCATTACTCGTAATTTAAACAAGCTGGCCTCCAAAGAACAGGGCAGAGAGAAGGGCTGCTCGCAGGCATTGCTGCTGCTGGTACAGCTGAGCCACAGCACCTCCTGCAATGGAGCACAGAGGGCAGGGAACGACAGAGAGATTCTGACAGAAAGGCTGGGCAAGGGGAGGGCAGGACCGCAGTGACCAGGGCACAGGGCAGCCACGAGCACCTCCATCCCCAGGCCTGGCAATGGCACAGCGAGACAGCAGCAGGGCAGAGCATCCCTGGCCCCCGCTTGGGCATCCTCACTGACAAGCTTTGTCAGCCTTCCTCAAGACTAATTTTTTTAAATTGCAAAATCTTACAGAGCTATTAACCTCAAAAGAGTTTAACATATGGCAGCACAAGTCTCCCTCTTACCCTAATTATAAGGCTTGCAGTAATGGGGCTGTCTTTTAAGTTACAGCTGCTATGCTTTTGGCTTTTCACTAACATTACATCCTATTAAGCAGCTACAGTCAGCGCATGCAAATTGCCAGAACACAGAGTGCCTCGGACCAGCGAGGGGATGCAGTTAAGCAACAGCAGCAATATCCCAGGGTCAGGCTCACCCTGCTGAGCACTCCGTGTGATCCATCAATCAAACCGCACTCATTAATTAACTAATTCATTAAGTATCTTTATAGATGAAGGCTCACCAGGGCGGAACATTGTGTTGACAGCGACGTCCTGTCAGCATTTAGCGATACAAACCCCCTCCTCCCCGCCCGGACCGTCGCCGCCGCATCGCCCCGCACTCACCGCGGTTCCACAGCGCCCTCCGGCCCCGCAGCTCCGAAAGAAAGGATCAGCCTCCCCCCGCACGCCCCTTATATAGCCCTGCAAGCTGCCGGGCATCATCATCAGCCTGCCCTGATGTGCTTCACCTGCCCCTGCAGCATCCCTGTGCAGTGGAAGTGGTGCTGGGCTGCCCCGAGCAATAACTGCAAAGTTTGCACATAAAACCGAATACTTGCTAAATAAATGATAATAAAAACAATGTGAGGCTGTGAGGTGCTCATAGACTAGGGGAACGAGGGTGGGGGGGACATGAGAAAAACCCCACCAAAGCCAAAGTTTTCGCAGCCCGGCAGGGAACAGCATGTGTCTGGCACGGTGCTGCTTTGTGCCAGACAGAGCTATGAGCTGGGGTGGGTGTTGCTGGTGATGAGAACAGCTCAGAGCTGGGCCAGGTACTGCCCGGAAATGCTTTCCATGGGGATTTTTGGGAAAGCCTGCCTTAGCACAAATAAAGTGATGCCAGAGATACAGAGGAGCTGCCGCATGCCTGGAGGTGGCCAAAACGCCCCTGGTTGAACCCACTTGGAGCAGCAATGCTGCGGTGCTTTGAGCCGCAATCAGTGCGTGTGCCTCAGGGACTCCAACCCAGCACCCTGCACCATCACTGCAATCAGTCCCTCAGTTAACTGTGTTCCTGTGAGCTGCAGGCAGAGCACACAAGTGGCACGGCCCTGGCGTCAGCCCAAGGGCTGATTTACTTTCCTAAGCCTGGAGTTGAACCAGGCATACTAAAATGGCTCAGGACCCGCTGCCAACCCGCCTGGGCTAGACGGGGTGCTCCGACCTTGCATTGCATTCCCACTGCCTGCAGCATCTGGGTATCATCCCTCTGCTACCAGGTCCCATGAAACCTGGTGCCTGCCCCTGCCCTTTCTTGCTCGCCTCCCCCCTAGGGCAGCTTGAGGAGAGGCCGTGCTGCGGTAGTGTGCAGTAATGGTAACCTCGGCATCAATTCTTGCTTCCTGAAGAAAAGCCTCCTGGCTCCAGAGCCACAAGCTGTAATACTGAAAATGGCCATAAATGTGAGAAATTGGCACATTGTGGTCCAACAAGACAATTTGTGAATTGCTCCATGCAGCTGTGCGGTTCGGGATGCTGTGCTGCCTGCATCCTAAACTGGGAGCATCTCCTCAGCTGGAAAAAACAGCCAGAGGCTGCTTTCTCCTTCCCACTGGTCCAGAACCTTGTGCTGCTTCTGCTGCCCCTTTCTCCACCAAGGATGGGCTAAGACAGCTGAGGCCTGCATCCCACAAGCTGCGAGCTTGGGAGCAAAAGGTGGTTCAGCTGCAGGAGCCGGTGATGTGCTTTTAGGAGAAGTCAGCCCAGCAGCTCTGTGGGCTGCTTAATCACCATAACCACTCCATTATTCAATGAGGGTCTGTGGGTTTAGGGTTGTGAAACACTGGCACAGGATGCCCAGAGAAGCTGCGGCTGCTCCATCCCTGGCAGTGTTCAAGGCCAGGTTGGACACAGGGGCTTGGAGCAACCTGCTCTAGTGGAAGGTGTATGAAAACAAGCTCTGTGAAAGTCAACATCAGGCTGAAAGAGCAGAATTCTGCAGAGGTGTTTGCTGAGGCAGTGAAACGCAGACTGGCCTGGAGCTGTTTGTCTCAAGAGTTGATGGAAATGTTTAGTTTACTGTGGCATGTTGTACGTGTGGATTAGAGGTGTGCATGATGCTGGAGACCCCATCAGCATCCGCTGCTCAGGGCATTCCCACTCACATGTACCAGTAGCAGGACAGTAAAGAAGGAGCAGGTACAATACAGCCCTAACTCCTACACAGTGTGCGACTCCTTGGTCACCAGAGGTGATCCTCAGGATCCGGGGACCTTCTCCCAGCTGCTCCTGTGAATGGGAGTTTGTAATTGGGAGGGTGAGAGCTGGGTGGACATGCCAGATCCCTGCAGAGCCCTGGGGACAGCCAGCAGCACAGCACAGCCCTGTTCTGCCCTGCGGGCAACGCACACGGACCAGTCACTCGCCCAGCAAAGTTTCACTTGACCCTGTTTTAGTGGAAGTACAGTGCACCTTTCCCCTCATCTCCTTCCCTTTTCCCCAGAATTGGGAGCCATTTTCAGTATTACAGCTTCTGCTGCAATAAACCAGGGGGGTTTTCTTCAGGGAGCGAAAAATTGATTCGGAGGTTTCCATTAAGTCCCATTAGCACAGCACGGCCACTCGCAGGGGCTGAGCTTGGCACTGAGTGTATTGTAAAAGAAATGGGGCGTTTTCAATGCCCGGCTCCACTGAGTTCAGCCGGAACAGCCCCATTAAGCTGCTTTTACTGTGGGACGTGGGAGCTGGCAGCTGCAGAAGCCCAGCCAGGCATCAGGACCAGCGTTATGGCAGCTTCTTCCTCCTGCAAACAGGGGTCAGCTCCTGGAGCAGCCAAACAGCCACCCAGCCCTTGCTTGGAGCATCCCCATCACTCCATGCCATGGGCTGCAGCCCCTTCCCTCACAGCTGCCTCACAGTGATGGAGCCCTGCTGACAGGTACCACGGTTCCACGGCTGCACCTCAGCACCGCAGTGATTGTGCTCGACAGCGCTGCCTAAATACCACCAGACAGAGTATTAGTCACATGAAAATGAGGCCTTAAATGTCATTATTTGTGTCATTATTAATAGTCACTAATTGTGTTCTCTAATCATAATGAAATGATTCTAATATTAATATTCACATCAAAACTGCCTGGGGAACAAGGAGAACTGTTTTAAGAAAGCCCACCCCACCATATGTCAGTCCTGTTCATGTGGAACACTCACCTCGTGCACAGGGGGGACACAGGGATCACTGCAAGGAATGTCGCTGCACCACCGGCCCTGGAACAGGCTCAGCCCCACGGCATCCATGGGAGCACAGCAAAGGACTCACACCCTCAGGCCACATCATTGCCTTGTGAGGAGCTTTATTCCTTCTAAATGGTCTGTCAGAGGGCGCAAAGCTGGATTCCTGATTTGCACCCGGAAATCTCAGAAGATGCAGGAATATCACAGTGTTTGGTAGCACTGCTAGCTTCTTGTAGAGATTTTTCCTTTATGAAGCTCACTCTTTCATTGTGTTCCATGCCAGCATGGAAACCCACCTGAGAGAACAGCAACAGCATGAGGCCACCAGAGAAATGTTTGGAAAACGCCTTCCAAAGGCATTCTTTTGAATGGCTGTTGCTCAGGAGCTGAACTCTGTGGCTGCTGAGGACATTTGGCAGCCTGCAAAACCAACATAATTACTGTAGCAGGTCCACTGAGCTATGTTTTAGAAGCCTTTACCAAGCCACAGCCCCATCACAGCAGCAAGATGTACACACACAGTGGCAGCAGGGTTTGCCCCCCCAAGCTCCTAGCCCAGGGCACACCATGTCCTGAATGAGGGGGAACATCCAGGTACCAGGGACATATTTTTTCTGGGAAAAACAGCAATAAGAAGCATCCGAATGCCTTACTTAATAAAACAGAGAGGTTTCCAAGTGGCAAAATTTTATGGCTCAAGCTAAATATAACTCATAGCATGAAAATACCTTCAGAGCATCCTTCCACGGGGCACCTCGGCTGCTGTCGGATGGATATGTTTTCTCTGGGTACCAGCCCCACATCCCGCCAAGGGCACCCGTGACCCGTTGTGGGGTGCAGTTCAGCTGGCTGAGCAGGGAAGGAGATGGACCTGCGTCCCCGGAGCAGGGATGCTGCTGCTTTCCCGTGCCAGATGCTTAGTGAGGCCCAGACCTCCCTGCCTGTGGCTGCCTTGTCCCCAGGGTGGGGGGAAGGAAGTTCACGGAGGTGTTTAACACTTTCCTGGGAATGATTTTCCATAAAATATTAATGACATCTATATAATCTCATTGATTCCTTAGGGCAATACCCTCTGACAAAATGGCCCCGATTAGGAGATAACTGACTGTGTTGAATTGCACCCTGAGAGAGCTTAATGCTGGCAGGGTCCATTATCTCGTGATAACGACCCCCTTTTGCCAGGTGCTGGGGCCATTTGGAGGGATTGGGGGGGAATAAATCCTTCTGCTTCACTCTTTTGTCCCATTATACGGCTCACTTTGCAAATCAAAGCCGATGATTGCGCCCTTGGTGGGCTGGCGGGAGTAACAGGCAGGGTGAGGGCAGCAGCTCCTCTGCCTGCTCCTCTGCCAGAGGGATGGGATAGGATGGTTTGAGTTTCCCCATCACCAGCAGGGTGACAGCCAAGTGGGAGCTCCTTTTGCAAGGTGGGATCATAGCACATTTCTCTTGGAAAATGCGGGAGAAGAGGAAAACAGGCGGGAAGCTCGGGAGATGGTGTTTCTCCCCAAAGACACATGCCTTCCGTGCTCTCTCCCAGACGTGCACGTATATGGACGTTCAAGAAAGCATTAATGTAAAACACCATTGATTTCAATTTATATTAATACACTGTGCAGTGAACTGGGATGGCTGATTCACAATCCTCATCAGATTTCAGTGCGTTGGGTAAATCAGATCCCTTGGTTCACTGTAGTTTAATTACAAGCAAATTGCAAGTGAATTAAGATAAATCGAATTAGAACCACTCTAATACCGAAGAAAAACGCCCACCAAGGAGTCTGCGAAGGTTTAACTAATCCACTTCGAGAGGTAATTGGGATGCATTGGCCTGCACATCCATCCAGCCGAGTGCCGGTGCTCCGAGCGGGATAAACCATGGACCCAGGGCAGCTCCACTGGCCCCTGTGACTACAGACACTCACTGCGGAGAGCTGCCAGCCACCGGGAGACGGGGACCAGAGCCAGAGCATCACACACGAGGTTGAAAGTGGGGGAGAAGAGGAACTGGAGCAGGCTGATGAGGCACAAATTGGAAGCTGGGGTGGCTCTTTGTTCTTCTTCTTCTTTTTTCCCTCCCGGGGAAGTGTCATTTGTACAAATTGCCCGACCGTGCCAGCTTGGGAGAGACCTTACAAGGGAAACCTGGAGCCTTCCCTGCTTTTCATGTGAGCGGATGCCCCTTTTAGTTCTGAGCAAGGAGTAACTGGAGAAGAAAGGAGCCCCTGTCAGCCTCTGGGAGACAAATTGCTTCCTGCAGCCAGAGGTGCCTCAGCTCTAACAACCACCCGCTCCCGGAGGTGAGCCGAGGTGCCCCCGCGCTCTCCAGCCCCCCCGCCCCAACCTCCGGCTGTTAAAGGGAGCCCCGGATGAGTAACTCAGCATCCTTCTCATTGTTATCTGGCCGCAGTGATTTACTGGTGAGAGCGGTGGAATACACGGTGCTGCCTAAATGAAACCACCCCGCCGGTGCCCGGGCTGAGGCCAGACGTGGTGCTCCTGTTCGCTGCCTCCCCTACATCACACGGGCTGTTATCTCCCCCGGCTGCAGGAGGGAGATGGGCAGAAGGGGCCACCGGAGGCTCACGAGCCATGGAATTATTACAAGAGCAGCGGCAGCGGGTTCCCCGCTGCTCTGACATTTCCAGAGGGTGAGAGGTAACAGCACAGGAAGGATCCTGTGCTATATAAAAACCGCAGGCTGGAGCTTTTCGGCTTCTGCTGGAGCTCTCGCAGCAGCTAATTAAACGGGAGGGACAAATCCACGCTGCAAACTTGAAGCTGGCAGATAAGAGCCTGGCCCAGCGGGGGCCAAGGGAAGGACACTGGCTGTCCTCTGAGCATCCTTCTTTCAGGGAAGGTGAGAAGTGGGGCCTGTCTCAACCAAATGGCTCCATTCACGGCCCCTAATAACCCACCCTAATTCAAAGCACCAAGGCCAGGAGCCAAGGAAAGGCATGATTGGTGGCAGAACTGCATCGCAAGCAGCACATCCCTGGACGCTCACCTCCCATTCCCATTTACCCATAGAACCTGCTGGTTTCTGCCCTCCCTCACTGCACTCCGGGCCCTGTGTCCTCACCCTAGTCCTCACTGCATCCCCCCGGGGCTGTGCCCTGCTGCCTGCAGCATCTCTCGGGGGCCGGGGACCAGCAGTGGTATGATGGAAGGTGTAAGTGGGGGATGCAGCACATTTCTGTGGGGCTCACACATCCTCGCTGTGCCTTCGGCAGCCGAATCCCCTCTCTGATTGATGTGGGTGAGCTGCCTGTCCGCCCACACCCCGCCGCTAATGGCCTCATTAGTTAGGGAAAAGGGCTGCTGAAGTCAATTTATAATATGTAATAGTGAAAAACAGCAGAATCAATAACTGCAGAGTCAGAGGGAGGCTGGGGGAGGTAGGGGGCCAGGGACAAGTTCAGATAACTGATGAGCTCAAACCCCCCACTCCTGGCATCTGGAGCTGCATCAAATACGTGATCATCATCGTTCAGTTGTAGTGAGACAGTCTGCACCCCCTGCTCCCGATCCTTTCCTGGGACCCTGGACCAGCACAGCTCCATCCCATGGCTCCTCTTCCTGCCGCGGGGCCAAGCCACCATTAAAGGCATCCCGTAATGCCACAAAGGCAGAAGCTCAAGAGCTGGAGCCAGACAGATATGGATGAGTAACGCAGTGGAAGTTATCCACGGCAGGAGCTGTGGAGAGCTTCCTGTTCTGGGGAGACTGTAATTTGGGAAGGGATTTGCTCTTTTGAAGCGTGCCTCAGTTCATGCAGGAGTTAATCCGGAGCAGCCCAATGTACCAGGCTGTGTGCCGAGGGATCCCAAAGGTTCCTTCTGATCTGTGCTCCAAAACCACAGCCCCCCCGTGACACAGGCTGCTATAAAGCCTCTTGCCAAAGCTCTCCATTTAGTGGTAATTCCTTTTATAGCCCATTTCTGCCATGCGGTCGCGCAGCCCATGGTTTAGGATAGCACACAGGTCCCTGGCCGTTAGCCTCTCCTCGTCCTCCTCAGCTGCTTCCCATCGAGCTCATTTCCCCTTCTCCCCCGTTTACCATCGAGTCTGAACCAACACATCTGCTTTAAGAGGAGGAGTGGCAGCATCATCCTTGGCCTCCAGAACTAGGCATCCAGCCACTGTCACCACAGCGGGGTTCACGCAGCAGCAAGGGCAATGCCCGAGCATTCTCCTTGCAGCACTGCAGCCAAGCCAGCCCAACCAGTGTTTATATAGGGCCTACAGAAAACAGGAGTTGGAAAAAACAGCAGAATGTTAAATGGGTGGTTTTTTGAACTTTCCTCATCAAATTATGGCAATGAGAAGAAATTTCCAGCTCCTTTTTTTTGTGTGCTGATTGTGCTGAGAGCATCCTGCTGAGAAGTGATTCACCGCCAGCCCTCGCTGCAGAGCGGAGACGTGTCCTGACCCCCTCATAGCACATGGGTACAATGTGCAGGGGCACTGCTGTAGCTGGGGAGCCAGCTGGGATGCCATCCATCCATCCATCCATTCATCCATCCATCCATCCATCCATCCATCCTCCACCCCTGCAATAATAAATTGGTGTGTAGATGGCTTGCAGGGAGCTGGGAAGGGAAGCTGTGAATGCTTTGCAGAGAGGAAAGGAAGATGTGGAGGGGATTCACCCATGTTCCATGGACTGGAGAAGGAGTTAGGACCCCCCTTCCTAGCCTGGGGGCTCCTGCCCCCCACAGGACACCCCTCACCCCTTGCCCTCAGCCTGCTGAAGCGCTTCCCCATTGCACTGCCAATGCACACACCTCGCTTCCATCTTCCCTGTCTTCTCACTGTTCTTTTTCCCCATGATAACTTTTGCATTTCTAACCTGCTTGTCATATTTCCTACCGGATTGGGTGTTTAATTAAAATCATAATTAAAATTGATCTCCTCATTAGCATGCACCTGCTCTGCTGCTTGCGTCCTGGCATTTAATTAGACGCTGAAGATGTCAAGTCTGACAGGCGAGAACGAGACCCGGCCAGCAACCCCTGACAGGACTTCCCGGTGACAACATCTGGGCGCTGGGAGCCCATCTGCCACCAGTGTCCCACTGCCGGGCAGGGGGACGTGGCTGCTGCTGGAGCCGGGGCTGGCAGCCGTGGGGGTCACGGGGCTGCACCCCATGCACTGAGCCGTGCTTGAGTTCTCTGCCTCTTTCACAGGGCTGGGGAATTGCAGCGAGACCCAGACCCGTCATATGGAGGGACAGGAAGGGACCTGTCTCCAGCCTCATGCTGCCAGGAACAGTGAAGCGGATAAGCCGGCAGGATGAGGCCGAGCTCCGGGGCTGGGTTTGATGCCAGCTCGTAATGATGGTACAGGCAGGTCCAGCCGAGACCTGCTGCTGTGCTGCTGCCAGTCTATGCCCACTGCCCGGGCAGGCGCAGCAGCCCTTCCCTATGTCCATCAAGGCAATAAAGTTCGCACCATGCTAATCAGGATATGCCCCATCCCTGGAAGTGTTTAAGTCCAGGCTGAATAGGACTTGACACCTCCCTCCTGGGATTAACACTCTCCAGCTCTGGGTCTGGTTTTCCTGGCTGGTACAAACCTCTTCCCACTCACTGAGCTCCCCTTGGCAGCGCCTGTGGCTCCAGCAGCAGCGTGGAGATCCAAACCAGCTTGAGATCCAGGCCAAGGCTCCTCCAGGGAGCTCCAGCAGCCTGGGTTGCCCGCACTTCCCTGGTGAAAACCAAGCTCCCCTCATCTTACCTTGGGTTGGTTATTAATGGAATTACCTGAGTGCTTTCTGGCTCTTAAACTGCATCTGCTCTTCTCCCTGTGTGTGACAGGCAATAAAGCTGCCAAGAGGCATTTTTGGGGCCATTGTAAATGAGGAGTTTTATTCCCCTGCACTTTGAAAGGTGCTGACTGAGGGATGTAGGTTCAATGGGGATCATGAGATGGTGAGAGCTGACATCAAAGATACCCACCAGCTTTAGGTTGTCCCAGGGGCTCCTCAGGGACCTGGTGGGTTTCTCATTCCCGGGACGTGCCTCTCTTCCCTGCTTTCAGTGCTGAGGGGTGCCCAGGCAATGCTGCCCCATGCCCTGCCACTCATCTCCAAAGGCTTCCTGGCTGCTGCTGCCTCTGTTCTGCTATACCAAGTAATGCAGGGCAGGCTGCTTATCAAAGGGCTCCTAATGAAGGGTAAAAGGGAGAACACCTTTAAATCTCCTTCCTGTAGCACTGCTCATAACTGATTCCTGTCATTTCCCCACAGCCAGGAGGGCACACAGCAGTGTGCTTGGATGTCACAGGGGAGATGATGGGGAAACAATACCTTAAGGGGTAGTTGCCCTTACGTTTTTATGGCTACTTACAAGGCTGAGGCCATCAAATGCCAGATACAGAGACCTTTATGCAGCGAGAAGCAAAGCTGAGGCTGGAGCCAAGGCAGAAGCTTTATCACACTGGTTGGGAATATTCAGTGTGTCAAAGCCTGGGATGCTGAAGGCACACTGGATAGGGTCACCTCTGCAGGAAGCAGCTTCGCACGTGGCCCAAGAGTGAAATCCAGGCATTCCCAGCTGGCTTTAAGGACACACAGAGACCTTTAACGGTAACAACCGCTTTAATTTAGAAAAAACATATTAAAAGCCACAATGCAGGCGGTAATAGCCATTTGAGTGCTCCTTAGATAGACAGCGAGCCCCATTAATCATAAATAAGGCAGTTGAACATTATGAAGAAAAATACACAACCATTAATAGCCAGACATGAATAGAGCATCCCATTGGGGAACATTATTTATAAGGCTATATTGTTATCAGTCCTGCTGGGAAAAATCCAGCTGCCTGAAATGAGGTTCAGGAAGGCTGCAGCATCAGTGGGATGACACCAGCAGTGCCCATCAGTCAGGGATATGGTTCCAACAGTGGCTCTGCAGGGTGGGATCCCTCTGCCTGATCCTGATGACCTTCCTGGGATTTTCCATGAGTGATAGTCCATCAGCCTTGAGCACAGGCTGGGGGGAAGCAGAAGGTGGGAATTTGCAAGGTCACTGTGCGGGAGAGACATTGCTCAGGGCCACGGGCTGGCAGCAATAACCCCAAATGGGCAGAAATAGCCCCAGCTGAAGGCATGAGTGAGCAGTGGAGCCTAAACACACATTTGCCACTTGGTTTTTGATGCCACCATTACATAAATGTATGACATTAGTAGTCAAGAGCCGGGAGTTTTCAGTAAAGAGTCCCTTCAGGAAATAACTGAATAAGTAAATAAGTTTTCAAGCGATTACATTATGGGGTTGAGGTTTTTAATAATGAAGTGTTAGGAATTGTGTGGTATTGCACCAGAATTCCAGGTAGCCGACTGTCGGGAGGCTGAATGGCAAATAGGCTTTTCACGGGAGCCCCCGGGCTCAGCACTCTGTCTAACTGTGAGAGATATCACCTTGAAAATGCCATGCAAGGATGTCAGGCGCAATAGAAGTACGGAATAGGAATAAACACGTGTGTGAAAGCAAAGAAAAGCAAAGCCGATCAGAGCAGCCAGGGACAAACCCCAGGCCCTGCGTTACATTTCGTGATTAAATATTTATCAGAGGAGAGGAAGTAAAATCCATTTACTGTTTGGGGCCGGTTACAGTCTTTCTTTTACAAATCCTTTGCAATTAGTTCCTTCCTTCCTCGGAGATGAGGGCTGCTGGTCCGCCTCCAACAAATTGCAGCATGTTTTCCCTCCTGATTGGTATGTGCGTGTGTGAGTGTTTCAAGGAACTTTCTGCAGCTCAGATCTTCCTGCTGAGTGTCCTTAATGATGGGTTGCCATGGGTGCTGCAAGCTGGAGGAATCGCCTTGGTGATGTTACCATTAACGCAGGGATTACCGCAATGGCTGGATCCTTTGGAAGGGCTTTGGAGAGCTGTGTCTAAACAAGATGAAGCTCCTTCTAGCCAGTGTCTGGGGTGATGCCTGCCTCCGCTGCCCATAGATGCCACCTGATCCCAGGTTTTGATGACGGCCAGGCTGTGGGATGTGGCAGTGCCCAGCTTCTGGTCCTCGAGGAGGAGAGGAGCCCCTGCTTCCCGCTCCATTCCCTAAAAGCCAGGCCGCGAGGCGCTGTTGTGACATTTCGCATCCCAGATAATTGCGTTAAGGTAATTGCCGCTACAGCATTATTTTCCATTCCTAGGAGAGGTTGAGAGGGAGGCTGAGTGTATTGTGTCTGCGTTAGCAGATTAATAATTACAGCCCTTTGGAGCAGCGCTGCTTTGGCTGGATCCACAGCTGCCGGAGCATTCCAAGGCAAACCTGCCGCCACCCTGCAGGAGCGAGGGACTGCGCGCTGCAGCTTGTGTCTTCTGCCGCTTGGTCCTGGCTTTTCTGCACTTCCATCAGCTTCACAGCTTGTTAGAAATAGAAAACACTTACTACCTGGAGAAGCCAAGAGCTGGAACTGCACAGAACAGCAAAGAGCATTGGGGATTACCTGGCTAATACCTTCAGAAGGAAACATTCAGTCCATCACAGGAAGGATTTACGCTTCTGATGGCTCCCTGTCCCTGGGAGGCTCTCCGGCTGCAAGCAGGAGTGAACCCAGCCTCAAAGCATCCCAGGCTGGAGAGGAAGGTCTGTGGAGATCTTCCTGTGTTTGCTACAAGATAGTTTAGGAGAGGGAGCAGAAGGCTCTCTTGGCCTTTTGGAAAAGATTAATAATTCAGGGAAGCTGGATGAAATTACTGGAGTGGGTTAACTCAGCATCACAAAAGAGAAAACACAGAAGCTCTAACGACCTGGTAGCATGAGGCAATGTCAGTTCTGTATCCCATGTAGCAGCACACATCCCCACCACGAATGGGAACAACATGGTGTGAATCATGGGAAACCGGGAGGAGGACTGACTGTGCACAAAGAAAAGAGCTCCCTGGCTTTGCTGCCTGGTTAGGGAGAACTGGAAAACAGAAGCATCAATTGTGAACAGAAAACGAGATGGATAAACTGATTTCAGGTTTTCACGAGCTGGGATGTAACACTGCAAAGAGTTCATCTGACAGCCAAGGACCCTGTCCTCCCCAACAGTGCCTCTTTCATCTATTGATTAATGTCTGTATAAAGCATGCCACCTAATTTAGGACACAATGAAACAATGTTTAATTTCTTCTGATGGGATTCAACGCGGAATTTTAGCATCGAGCAAGTACCTGGGATAGCAGAGCACCGAGAGGACACCAGTTATTTCAGGGGGGCAGCGGGTACGAGGATGGATCCACACATCCCTCCCTGGAGCAAGCCCAGCTCCAGCGCCTCCCAGGCCTCTGATCTGAAAGATGTTAGGGAAGCCAGCAGGATGATGCCAGATGCTGATAAAGCTGAGGATGGCGCAAGAGCCCCCCGCAAGGTCCCTGTGCCTGTCCCCACTGCCCTGCACCAGCTCACCTGCATCAGAATGTCCTCACGGAGGGGTTGCGGATCAATCCCTGAGCTGGGTAAGTCCTTGTCGGAGCCACAATGCGCCCGCACAGCCTCATGGCTTGACCTCTGTGTGTCAGAAATTAGATTCCAATCTCTGTACAACACCCAGCGGAGTACCAGGAGTGAACACCTCCAGCGAGGGAGAGGATGACAGCTACATCTGTAATACCCAGCAGAGCAGAGGAGGCCACTTTCCCTCGCTCTATTCTCTTTCTTTTTTACACATGCAATTACAGTTCCAGGCATTATTTGGGTTTGCTCCGCAGCTGCTTCTGTCCTGCAGCCTGCTCCAGCCAAATTACATTGCAGAAATGACATTTCCACTCTGGCAGCACAGCCTGGCTCCCCTCTGAACGGGAAAGAGAGGGACATAATGGCTCCAGCACTTGTTCCTCCAGACAAGAAGCGTTTGTTCTCCCAAGGACAGCACAGCTTGCGATGGGAAGGGCCGGCTGGCTGGAGGGCTGGGGCAGGAGCCCCTGTTCAAACAGCAGCAGCGAATCAGGGTTCTTAATCTATTTGTTCCTATTTACACTTGCCTATCTCCTTACTTATCCATCAGGGCTAATTACATCAAGCTCATTAACTTAGCATCTGATGCCCTGTAACCGTTCTGATACGGCCACTGGAGTGCTTATGACTTGCCTTTCAGGGACCTTCCCCGGCTCTCATTTAAGCAAAGCTGAAGCAGTGGCCAGGGTGAGGGTGTGTTGTGAAAGAGGACGTTCCAAATTAGTTTCTTGAGAAGAACTGTTCAGCGCTAAGGCCTTTGCTGTGCTTGCCATGAAATTACCTTTTCCTGCTGCCATACTAATTGCCAACCCTCGGCAGAAAAACGCTGCTATTGTTTCTTCCTTGCTGTCAACACCAAAAACTCTAAAGAAATCCTAAATCCTATCCCATGTTTCCAGCAGTGTTTTATCTTTCTGCTGCTGTTCTCTTGAGATTTATGCCTCATGATCTGGAGGAACCCGCAGTATCCATCTCTAGCTGTTTCTTGTCTATTTAAGTGGCAAGGGCTTGTCAATGCGCGGAAGATTCATCGATTTACTGTAAGATGCAGAATCATGCTGCTGCAGTTGAATCCCTGAGAGCTCTCCCATTCCAGGTATGGAGTGATTCCTCTTGGATTGGCACTGACAACACACTGGGTCTGGAGCATCCCGTGGAACGAAGGGGGCAGAGGAGAGCTGGGTAAACGGTGAAATGCCCCGTGGCTGCATCTCCAGCTGAATCACAAGAGCCTCAGCCACCTCCAATGGGAGCCTCCTGTTGCCTCGGGAATTGGCCTGGCACAAGCTCCTGCTCTCCTCCTAATGCTGTGAAGAGTAGAACCGGATTGCATTCCTCCTTTGCTTTCCAGCAGGGAAAAGAGATGCTGTGGTCTGGGCAGCTCAGCGCGCCCCAGAGCCCTGGGCAGCTCTGGGAGGGAAGCTCCATGCAGGAGCAGCTGGAGCGCATGGACAAGCAGTGCTGAGGCTCAGCAGCTGCCTCTCCTCCCCAGCAAGCACGCCCGGCACTGAAGGGGTTACGAAGCTTGTGAACTAATTCCAGTTAATAAATGATGGATGCTGTCGCTCTTCAGGGTGTATTTTAAGTGGGAAGATTGATCGTGGTTCTGGAAAGCCAGAAGATGTGACAGGAGAGCTTCTGCATGCTGGAGAAGGGAGCGTTTAAACCCTCATGTTTTCGTGCAGGATGGATTTGACATTCCTGTGCCTTGGACTGTTCCCTGCACTCCTTCCTCATCAGGGTGCCTGGTGCCTCCCTGGACAAGTATACCCTGCTCCTTCCCAAATGACACTAAGAATAAAGCCCTCGAATTCAGCTTTCCTTTCAACTCACAGGGAGCCTTGGTGGGGCCTCTGGTAAAAATATCTTCTGCCATCACCCCCCTATGGGCTCATCCCCAAGAGCCATCCATGCAAAGCTACCACATCCCATCCCACTTCCAGCTCTGCCCTCACCTCCCCACAGGCCACACTGGGCAGAGGGCCCCAGCCCTGAGGGAGCAGCCTCTGCCCCTTCCCTGCTCCCACCTCATCTTTGTGCAGGGATGCACAGATGTGTGAGGGATGCACACATATGTGAAAGGGATGCACACATGTGTAAAGGATGCATGGATCCCAAGTGCTGCTCCTGAGCCTTCCAAGAGCCTGAAGTGCTGGAAGAAACTTACCCCGAGGTCCTCCAGTGAGAAATCTAAGCAGCAGCTTGATCCTCTTTCTGTTGAAGTGCCTGGGAAAGCTCCTCTTGAGTTCAACGGGAGATAGATAAAACGTGTTATTGTTACCATTACCTATAAACACCAGCCAATTTGGTGAAATTCATCTGCGCCGAGCCCCGTCCCTGTGTAGGGAATGAATCAGGTTAGCAGCTACAGCCCTGGGCTTCCTGCAATCCCCACTTCGATAATATAAACAGAAAATTGGAAAGGAAATGTCATCTCCGTGAGTTCATTCCCGAATCACATGTTTGATGAAATACTCTTTATAAACCCTTCAACTGCCTGAAGCCATTTGCCTGGAAAAAAGGTAACTTTCCTCCTAGGAAAAAGCCAATTAGCAATACAATTAGTTCTGTAAGAGGCAGCGATAAATAACTGAATCCTTCCTTTCCTGGGGAGGGCTGGCGATGACAGTTCTCAGTTCCTTGTGTTGGCAGGAGAGGAAACAGCCCATGAAACCGGTCATTTGCAGGGAGTTTTGATCTCCTAGTTGCGAGCAGGAGAACAAGAGAAGCATGAAAGATCAGATTAGCTGTCAAGCCACCATTCCCTCCCTCAGCAGCCACAGCAGCAGCCGCAGCCCGCTCGGGCTGTTGCACACATGAGATCCATGCCTGCTTCTGTGTGTGGAGGGGGCCACACGACACCACACACGTGCATCCCAATGGGCTCCCTGCGCACGCTTCCAGAGGCTCGTCACATCTGGATGGGCCCTGCAGTGCTGCTGTGGCTCTGCACAGCTGGCTCCCGGGACCCCGGCTCCCTGCAGCCGTGCAAGGCATGAGGAGGGGACGTGCCATGTGTTGCGCAGCCCCTTTTATCCCTGCAGCACCCCAGTGTCCAGGCCTGAGAGCAGGAACTGCCCAAACTGTGCATGGGCATCACACCTTCAGACGACTGGGAGGGAACCGTTGCACCATGGACATGCTCCAAGGGCCTTTTGCCAAGCTGGTGACATGGAAAGAACCAGTAAGGCTGGGGCTTCGTCCCGCTGGGGATGCTGAGCATCCCGCTGGCATGTGCTGAGCTGCAGCATCTGCTTCTTCCCAGCTGTAGGGCTGCGCTGGCAGCACAGGAACAGAGCTATCACCAACTGCACTGGCCTGGGTTCCTGCAGGGAAGGGGAGGTGTAAATTTGTCTCTGCCACTGAGAAATGAACTGGTACCAGCAACACAATTTGAGGTTATGAATTTTGGATCAATAGCCTGTTCTCATCGATTCCCCCGCCTGCTGTAATGAACTGATTAAGAGGAACACATCTGCAGGAGCGCGCGCAGCTCGGCCGCTGCTGCGGCAGCTCTGGCTCCCGGCCTGGGATGTGAGAGCAGGGGTGGCTGGGGCTCCTGCACCACCGGGCATTCCCACACCTCTCCCACATCTTTCTCCTTGGCAAAACCTACCTGTCCCGTGGCCAAGCAGAAGCCAGCCCTTTCCAACCTCACAGAGAAATGCAGGCTGATGGAGAAAGAAGCCAATCATTGCAAGCAACAGCTACTAAGATGTAGCTTTACACTGGCAGCTCGAGACCTTCCCATTCTGTTTGTGCTACTTCATTTGTATCAGGTCTCTCACGCATCTTTGCATTCGTTTGCTTTTTCTTAGCTCCCATCCTTCCCTTTCCAGAACAGGAGAGTGAAAAATACATATGTTGCCCCCTTAACTACTTTGATGTGGAATTAGAGCTCACGCTGGCTGACCCCGCCGTGGCTCAATCTCAGCATTTTCTCTAGCGAAGCTTTCCTGGAAGATTTATTAGATGGTGCAGCGTTACCCTCATAAAAATGCAATAAATGGCCCTGTTAGCATTATACACCATAATGACTCTAACCTAGTGGCATTCTTGGGAAGCCCTCTTTAGAAACAAAGGGGGAGAACAAAAATCTAACAGAAATCTTTGGAATAATTAGATTCCTGGAGTGCAGGAACCTTTAAAATCATTTTAAATCAAAGAAAAGCTAGACTTTAAATCAGAGGTTAACAGCGTTTGGTTCAGTTGCAAAACTACAGCCTCGCAGGCTTGCAATGCCTTCCCTGCGCCCTGTGTGTGCTGGTGATCCCAGAGAATGATCCTCATGCTGTTCCTGCCTTTCCTCATCAGCTGCAGAAGGCTGAAGGCTGGCAGGCCCCTGAGAGATCTACAAGCCCAGTGGGAAATGCCACGTTTTGTTCCCCAGCTATAAGAAGCAGGAAAGGGAAACTCCTCCTTGACTTAATTACTGGCATGATGGCCAGGAGAACCTCTTTAAAACTTCTGAGCTCAAGCATCTAACCTGGGAGCCATTTATTGCTCACTTCTAAACATTATGGCTTCCTTATATCTCAGGAGAGCAGCACGTCAGAGCTATGGAGCTTGCTGCTTCTGTCGTGGTCTGCATTCACTTGGCCCTCATTTCTTTACTGGCTAAAATCTCTACTCAGCTTCATGGAGTTCAATTATCAAGCCACAGTGGAGGAAAAGCAAAGCAGGACTGGGATGGAGGACAGAAGGAGTGTGTACCAGCAGCCGGCACAGAGCAAATGGGGGTGTCACACCTGCACCGAGCTTCTCCCAGTTCTCAGCTCCCTTCTTGCGTGTGCCCCAGAGGAGGAGAGTGTGGGCAGGGATGAAGTCTGGGGACAGAGGGATGGCCGGTTTGCCCAGTCCCTGCTGCTCACTTCAGTCCAGTGTGGTCTTGGATCCAGCCAGCCCTGCAAGCAGTGACTGCTGAGAACAGCCAGCCCCAAGCGCAGTGTGGTAACTGGATTTCTCCCTGCATTCCCCCAGGGCAGGGCTCCCATCCTGTAATTTGCTGGGATGGTATGTGGCGATGGAAACAAAGAGAGCATGAAAACAACAGCTTGCTGCTCTGCAAGGCCAGTGCTCAAAAACTCCTGACACTAAGCAGAAATGAAAATGTTAATGGCAAACACCCAAAGCAAATGTATTCCATATGCAAAGGATTGCCATAGGCTGACACGTACAAATGTTGCCTTAGCTACGGCGGGAAGGAACGCAGGAGCTGAGCAGAGCAGGCAGCAGCCACGCTTCCCCTGCTCCCTGCCCGGCCCGGGGCAGGATGCGACAGTGCCTGTGGCTGCTCTTCCCCTTTCCTACCTACAGACCTCGGCATCTGGTGCACAGCAAGGGAACTCCAACCCCTCTGCCCCCTCTGGCACTGGGGGGCAAGCCTTTCCCTTCCAACCAGCACCTTTCAGCACAGAGCAGGCACAAAACCAGCCCAGAGCAATATCCTTCAGCACCAGCATTTGCCACAGCCATGAATTACTGCACTGCTCTGGGGAGGAATGCCATAAATTCATCCTGAACAAGTTCTGGAGTTGGAATAGAGGCCAACGACCGAAAACTGATACACAGTGAGACCACAGCATCTCTGGCCGGCGAGCCCAGGGGAAATTAGCCTAATGCTCGGCAAGTGCTGGGCAGCGAAGGGATTACCCTGCCGCAGCCCCGGCTGCTCCCGCGGGGAGAGTTTGTAGCACTTTGTCTTTTATGGCTGGAGCTCTTTATGGCTCCAGCCTTGGTAGCAGCAGCGGTTCCTCCTTGCATGTGTCTTTGTTGTCACAGACAAGGAGATCTGTTGCTCAGGGAACTAACCTGGGACTGGAGAAGCCTGGACTTGATCCAAACCTCTGCTCCCGCAGCTTTGCTGTAATCCCAGCATCTGGCCAGGCCCCAGCTCACTGAGGCCAACCATCCTCTCAGCCACCAAACCCAGCCCTGGTCCCATCCCGCTTCCCTGAGAAGCAGGTGATGCTTTTCTTTTCCCCCATTTTTCCCCAGACATGCAGCATGTCTCCAAAAGGAGGCAATTTTCACACTTCTTGGGTTTCACCGCAAGCATTCCTTCCAGCTCCATCTGTGAGCCTTAATTAGTGAATTTACTGACAGAAACTGTATTAACGCAGCATTTAGCTCTGCTGGCAGCATCTTGCACCTTTCAAAGCATCCTGCTCAGCTAAACACCCGCTCCCGGGGCAGCATTCCCAGTGAAGGCACAGCGGGAATACATCAGGGGTATTCTCCTGCTCTTATTTTGCCTGCTCTGGCTCTGGGAGCATCCACCCTGCCCTGCTTTGGAGAATGGAGGGTGCAGACCGTGAGGTGAGGACAGCACAGACATGGGATGGGGACTGTGTCCTGCCCAAGGTGAGCCTGGAGATCTCCCACCTTTCCATCCACTTCCAAACTGGGATGCTGCCCTGGCACTGCCTGCAATGAGCCAGCACCATGGCAAGGCCCACGTCACCCACTGAAACCCAGCTCTGTGCTGTGGCCACACACATGCCAGCCAAAACCATGGGAGACAGGCCCCCAAACCAGCACTCACAAAAGCTTTACACCCTGGGTCTTCCTTTCTCTTTCTATTTGTTTTCTCCTTCTGGTTGTTTTTTTAAAGCCATTAACCAGAAATAAAAGTTAAATGTGAAGTCGAAACAATAAGGCATGGAAATAGCAGAAATAACTTAATTAAGTTTTTAAAGATTTCCATGCTTGAATAAATTAGCCTTCCTGCAAATGTCACAACAGTCAGAAAAAATGTGTAATCAATGGAGCACAGTGTTGCCGTGCTCTTTATTTAAATGAAAGCTCTGGTGCTGTGCTGCTCCTGCCGCTTCCCCGAGCCTCCCCCTCCTGCTCCGTGCTCCCCGCACTGAGCTGCTCCAGGGCAAGAGCTCCAGAAATCAAACATCAGCTTGCCTCTGTAGAGGCAATGAGCTGGAGAGGTGTCATTGTCATGTGCCCAGGTGGGACATGGACACTCCTGCTTCTCAGTCAGTTAGGCAAAAAGAGGCAGAGCAATGGGTAGGTTTTCTTGGGAACAGGTCATAGCTTCCCATTGCCACTTGGAAATGATGTGGTTCTGAGGACGGGAATCTACTGAGGATGGTTTGGGGCAGAACAACCAGAACAGGCAGAGTTTAAAACACAGATACATGATAGAAGTGGAGGAAATTTGCTTATTCTGGAGAAGAAAGATGAGGGGAGGCATGTGAAGAGTCTTCAAACATTTAAAAGCAAGCTCCAAAAAGGAAGAGAATAAACAGGTTTTCATGTTCACTATGAGGGTGACAAGATAAACATAAACTGCAGCAAGAGGAATTCATGTTCGACATCAGAAACGCATCTAATGCCAAGGCGAGATGAGCAAGCACCCAGGAGCGCTGCTAATGGCACAGCTGCCTAAGTCCTGGGATGGAAACTCTGTTTTCCAGGGACAGGCTGGACCCACAGCCACTGGGAGTGGTTGTGGAGGGGAACAACCTGCGAACAGGTTAGAAACATCCAGGGCATCCAGCACCCCTGTGCTGCCGGAGCCCGACTCCCCATGGCACTGCTCAGCCCAAATGCGCAGGTAGCACCAGGCAGCGGAGCTCCAGCTCCAAGCTCTGCTCTGCTTCCAATCCACTTGGATCAGGATGAGCTGTTGAATGGCTCCCTGCTCCGCCAGGAGCAGAATCCCGGGATGGGAGCACTGCTGGCTGCTAGCTGGTGTGTCACACTCTTTCTAATAAAGGCATGCAAGGTATTGGAAATCCTTCTAAGACTGGTCTGATTGTCCTCGAGGAATCGGTGACCGATGCTGGAATCCCGGGAGGACAAAAGCGGCTGCCAGATTAAAGGAAAAAAAGAAGAAGAATTTCTCTCCTTTGAATCAGCAGCCAATTAAATTTCCAGCACAATAAAAGTGAAGGGCAAACTGTTCCACTAATGGCTCTCGCCGGCTGACCCCATTACCAGCACTGCTGCGCTGCCAGGGCTCTGAGGGGGGATGCCAGGACATCCGAACGGCTGAGGAGCAGCAGAAGAGCCCAGCAAAGTCCAGGAATGGGGCAGAAAGCCAGGCAGAGAGCTCACACACCGGGTTATTGACACGCAGACCTCCTGCAGCTGCAGCCTGGACTTTGTGCCTGCACCATTTCATCATCTCATCTCCCCAGCACACTGCCAGGGGCCAGAGGCTGCAGTGGGGCAGGAGTGAGCAGCTCCCACCAGCACAGTGCAGAGTGGGCAAGGCAGAATGTCCTGTGGGCTAACGACGTTTGCATTTGTGGCTCTTGACTCTGCTGAGCTTAAAGCTTCGCAATGACAGGATGTTCGTTCCTGACTCCAAGGCCTTAGGAACACGTGATAGAAAGAAGACGACAGATCTCCCGAGTGCTCTCAGATTGTTTACCAGACAGACAAAAGCCTGCAAGGTTCCGTGTGTGAACCAAAGGGAATCTTCCCTCCCTTTGCGAAATCTGGGACGATTGTTACTAACGACCTCTCTGGATCTGTGCCCAGGGTGCGGAGATACCATCTCCTGGTCCCAGTAATGAGGTTGCAACTGATCCTGAACAAATGGCAGAGTTGCTTAATAATTATTTTGGAAGGTCTGCCCGTGACCTTTCAGCTCGTCGGGATAAGTAGCGTGGATTTATCACCACTGCCATGCAAAGGGGCTTCGTTATTGGCCATGTTTTTCCTGGCAGGAGCTTGGTTTTCCTCCCTGTTTTCCAAGGGATCCACCCTCTGTGAATACAAATCTGGTTATTGCATGTGGTGATGGGTTTCTGCCTGGGGATGGAGACTAGGACATCTCAGGAAGTGCACCCAGGGTGAATGTCCACTGGGGATGGTGCGGATGAGAGGTGGATTTATCCCGGCACACGTCAGCTGAGCTGCCAAGACCTGCTGGCACATGAACTGGCTGTACCTGTGCTCAGAGAATGGATCCCGTCCCCTGCAGAACCCGGAATGGGGATGTTCGCAGTGATTTACAGCACTCACAGAAGCCCATGGGGGACTCAAGTCCCCCTCACAAGCAGCGCCTCTCAACACAGGTCCCTTAGACCCAGCATTCCCATGCCTGCTCCGCACAGGAATCACTTCCCGCTGGATGAGGACAGGCAGGAGATGCCCAGCTCCTGCTCCAATGGGGCCTCGGGCTGGCTGTTGCCAGCCTCTGGCTTCTCCCGTTAGGGAAAGCTGCCCAAAGCCTCTTACAAAACTGCCTTTAAGCGCCTCTCGGCTGTCCTGTTTGTATAACTGTTCACAGGCAGCCTTGCCTTTCATTTCCGTAATCTTAAATTGCATCAAAAAGGCAGAGATTAGAGGTAAAACCTCAATAAAAGACAGAACAAAAGCCTCTGCCCACGTTGGTTTCTCATACCTAGCTTTGCTGTGGTTTTGTTCTCCTCTTGTCTGACAGGCTGAGTAGCTGAACCTTAAAAATCTGAAAAACCCCCTAAGATTAAAACACTATTTAGAAAAGGCCGTGCCAGCTTGAAATCACCTGTGGTTCATACATTAAACATCAAATGTACATTAACTCTGAATTATGGTCATGAAAAGCAAATCCTTTAATACCATTTTCTGTGTTCCACGGGCTGGAGCTTAGCATTAATAGTGCTGGTTTTTCGCAAGCCAGTCAATGGAGTACGACTTCCCTGCCCGGTATTATCCCTCCGCCTTCGGAGGCGTTCAAACATTCCCGCCCTGGGAAGACACACACAGGCAGCAAAGCAGAACCACAAGTGTTGGCCAGGTGCCTGTTGGCCGCTGCCAGCGCTCCCAATGCTTCCAGGCAGTGGTGGCAGCGCTGCTGTGCTGGCTGCTGAAATGGATTCCCAAACGCCGAGGAGATGTTGCTCCTCAGCCCCCTGAGTGAGCAAAACAGTGCCAGAAGGAGAGGGGATGCTGGAGAATTCCCATCCCGAGAGTACAGAATGGATGCAGGAGGGCTCCAGAGATGAGGGATGCTCCTCACCCATCCCTAGGATGAGCAGAGTGAGGGAACCTCACCGATGTGATTGGGCCAAGGCTGGGGAGCAATTCCACTTTGACAGCTTTATACTACGCCTGCAACATATCTCCTCAACAAAGAATTGGGTTTACGCTTAACAGCTTGAGCGAGCTGCCTGATAGGCAACACAGCAATAAGTAACAAATCCCCCAACTGCGCCTCAGTCCTAAAATAACCCAACAATCAAAGAAGAGAAGAGCAGCGGTGGTGATGAGCAGAAATAAAGCAAAGCATCAATACAGGTTCCTCTGCCAGACATCCTCTTGGGTGACAGTGTTTTCCAAGAGGAAAAGGGTGCCTTGAGATGGCACCTGGAAAGGAGAGACTGACCGCTTGGGCTGAGAGGATGGAATTTCTCTAGCACAAGCAGTCAGGAAGGAACAGGGCCATAATAAAAATGAGCACCAACAAGAGCTTCCAAACGTTCACTTTCTCATGTATAAATATTGAGTTACAGAGGTTGGAGCAGAGGCCGAGGACAGTGGCGGCACCCTGACAGGGGGATCTCTAAATACAGGCTTGGAGAATTACGGGCCTCCCAAGACCTTTTCTTTCCCTTTCTTTTGTAAGGACATAACACAAACGTTGCCTCCGCATTCCCGTCTCTGCCTGTGGTCAGGCGAGGAGAAGGAATTACAGCTTCTAGATGGGAGGAATGTTCAAGCAATGCATTAAGCGAGCAGCCCGTTGGCTGCTGGAGCTCACGGTAAAGCATTACCTTAATAACATGCTCTGGGAGGCTGTGTGGCTGGTCGCAGCCTTGTCACTGGCACTGGGTGGAGAAGCAGCTTCTCCATGGGCAAGAGCTGCTGTGGTCTGCCCTTGTTTTATGGCACTCCCTCCCTTCTGAAGGAAGCCAGGGGTGCTTTCTGCTTGGACACAATGACCTAGAGAAAGCCACACTGCTGCAGCCCCTCACCCAGCCTTGCAGGGGAGGAAGGAGCTGCTCAAACCCTTCCTGTGAATTCCCACCTCTGAAGCTCAGTGTCCAAAACCAGAGACTCCCAAACGGCTGCTTTCATTTCACATGACAGGCTGGAAGCTTCGCTGCCATCGCACAGGTTTATATCTGTCCTAAGACTGTCATGACCCAACACACTGAACACGAGATGCTGAAACAGAGGGAGATTCTCCACCAAAGCAGCTGCTCCCATGTTATCAGCTGAATGTCTGTGTCTCTTTTGTAAACCAAAATATGTAGTTATTGGGGTTTGGGAAAAAATACCCTAAAGCTTTTTAAAGCAAAGTTTTCTTTCCAAATGGAGCTTTTTCTTTGCCTTGGAAGTTTCTGTGTGGAGAAAGATGTGTTTCCTGGTCGGCACCACAACTGGATGCAGTTCCCTTTCCCTCGACCCCCTTTTCAATCAGGGAAAAGGAAGCTGGGTAAGACAGAGCTGTCGATCCCTGCCTGGCAACAGGGAAAGCAACAGTCCCTGCTCAAACAAGTCCCCCTGTCTGCAGTCACAGCTCACCCCGCACACAAGATTCCTCTTTGATAATACTTAATATGGTTTCAATATAACAATGCCATGTTATCTGCAATACCACTGGATCACTTCTGGGAAAAACCCACCCAAAACCACATCTGGTGCCTGTCACTGGTGGCTGGAAGGGGTTACAGCTCCCAACTACGACCACTGTCCTCCCCTGGACCTCCCCAGAGGATTGCTGGAGGATGAGACTGTAATGCAAAGAGCAGTCAATAATTCAAGGGGTATTGATTGCAACCAGCCCTGTTCTATTTTAGTTTATATTTTATCCAATTCTTTTTTCTACCTTTTTCTTTCCCCTGCTTCATCTGAGGGCTCCAGGGCTTTCTCTCCTGACAAAAGCCCCACTCACCAGGGCTGGCTCATATTTAACTTATTATTTTCTCCCATTCTTCACATTCTCCAGGTAATTCATAGCACTTGGCTAAGTGGAGGAGTCATGATGCTTCAGCAAGGTCACAATTCAGCTGGACACCGGCTGCCCCAGCCCCAGCCAGCTGCTGGTCCCTGCCAGGGGCCCTGGCACAGCATCCCTAGTACAGCATCCCCGGTACAGCACCCCCGACACAGCAATCCCAGCACAGCCTGGGGAAGGCAAGAGCCGGGAATTGCCTGGCAGCATCCGTGCACCGGCTTCATCCCACTCCCCCTGTGCCAATTCAATTATCTCTTCCCCATCCGTTTCACCTTGAAGGCAGCACACACGCTCCCCGTCACAGGCCGTTTAGGGCTGCGATGGCCACAACAGGACCATTTTAACCTTCATTCCGCAAATCACTCCTCATACGTTACATTCCATAAGATCCAAATGACCCGTGGTTCTTCCCATCACATTTTCCTGCCTCCCGGAGGGGGCTCCGGCGTTTTTAACCCGCGGTTGGGAGCTCGCTTGTGTTTCCCTGCCAGGCAGGGGACCGGTTCCTCCATGCTCAGCGTTTCCGAGTTGGTGTTTTGTCACAGCGCTCTGCTCCTAATGAGCTGTTAATGATATGACCATTACCTATGCAAATTAAGAGAGCGATTCAGAGGGTATTTTTACCTGTAGAGAGGCTCAGCTCCCTTGGCATGGGAGAGAAGCAATCACGGCAGTGTGTTTATTAAACTACAGCTCCTATGGGACCTGGGTCTCCACATACGCACACACACATGTACTGCCCAGGAAACCGGGGTTTATCCTCAGCCCCCTCCAAACTTCACGGCCCCATCTTGGGGTCATGGCCAGGCACACAGCACAGAACAGCATCAGGAAGCTCAAATCTCAACGTTCATGTATCTCCAAGCCTGGCCAGCTTGTAGGACTTTCTAAAGCACTTATCCTGCCTTTCCTTTCTGTGGGCTTTAATTAAATATCTCTTTGTCTGAAGGCAGCACTGGTGGCTGTGAGCTCTCCTGAGCTTTATCAGCAGCAGCAAGGAGATAACTGTCCAGAATCTCTCCTGACCTTTCCTCAGCTCACAAGACACACCATTCGGTGGCTTCGTCCTTCTATTCTTTCCTATTATCTTCTGCTTTTCTACTCTCTGCCACATGCTAAGGTTTCCGATAGCAACTGTTGACTGCTATCGGAAATATTAAGAAAGGAACCTAAAATATCCCTGTCAGTTTAACAGCCTCGAAAGCAGAAGGGCTTGTCTCTCACTGGCCATCATAAGCAGTTGCTGAGAGCACAGAAGGTCAGGCTTTAAAGAACTGGTGAGAATTAAACAGAAGAAATGAAAGGGAAAGGTGCCTTGGTGGCTGGAACCGAGTTTAAAGCAACTGACCTTTGGAAAGAATGAAACAAATCTGTTTCTTAAATGTTCCAGGCTCGGTTTTTACTTCCTCCTTTGCAGGCAGATGCTTCTGGGATGAATGAATGTGCTGGCTGGAGCTGCAGCACCCAGGAGCTGGTTCAGGCGCGGGATGCAGAGGGACACAAGAGGACAAGGGGACTGTTCATGCTCCCCAGTGAGGTGATGGTGAGACATGGCTCAGGCGAGGGCAGTGCGATGGATCCGGCTCTGCCACACGTGCTCACAGCACCTCCACTTGCCACAGGGGCAATAAGGATGGGGATGGAAAGTTGGTGAAATACAAACTTCCATTGAAACTATTCCTCAGCATGAAGCGTATCATCAGCAGCACAGTGAATAAATCCATTTTAATGGAATTATCCATTTCAGTTCCCAACTTAATTGAGCTTTGCCCTGTTACATAGCACAAGGGTGCCTCTCTTAATTAACCCCATGCAGGCTGCAGAGTGTTTTACCACCACTTATGCATGTATCTAAAGGTTAGTTTGAGAGCAGATACCTACATGGTGTGATTTATCAGGGTATGAGAGCTCCACTGGCAGGAGCATCGCCACTCGAATTCGGCAGTGCTGGGTATGGAATCATGTGGCTGCAGAGCACGAGGAGGAGCTGCTGGGTCTGCGGGTGTTGTTTATGGGAGGGAGTTGTCAAGTGGTGTTACCGGTGAGGTGAGCTGTGAGCACAGCCCTTGGCAGTCAGAGCCTTACCCTGGCTCTGGCTGCCTGTCCTTGCTAAAGGTAACACATCCGGATAAGAATCAATACAGCTCTCACCCCACCGCGAGAGCCGGGAAGAGCACACACGTGCTGGTCCTCGAGCTCAAGCTGACATGTTTCCTCCTCAAAGACAGTATCTCGCGTGCTCGGGGCCAGCTAAGCCCACGGAAGCCTGTCCAGCTACTTAATAAGTCATTGAGGATGTGTAGTTTAATTAACTTACCCAAAATTCCTCCTTTCTCTTTCCTATTTCTGCTATTAATATTTTTCTCTATCTGATAATGCAGCACAGCTAATTCTTTCTGGCTTTATAATGAATGATGCCATGATGAAGAAAGGTTAGCAGGGCTTCAGGCAGCTTTTAATTATCCAGCTGAAGAGGCCAAAGCATTTCAGTCCCTGCTTTCTGCCCTGCACTCACCACCTTTGCTTGGCAGTTACCTGGGGGGCTCCTCCTGCACCCCTTTGCTTTCCAGCAGGGGCATTATGATGCTGGCAGCCATCCCCCTTTCCATGCTGATGCCAAGCAGGGGGACAGGCTGCCGTACTCCATGGCATACACAAGAAGTTGGGATGCAAAGGAAACTTTCCCCTCCAACAAGTAATGGTGCAGCTGAGGGCATGAGGCTGCCTGATAAAGATGTGCTGGTGCCCCAAGGCCAGCGCACACAGGGGCTGGAGCAGCCAGTGAGTGGGATGTGTGCAAGGCAACACAGGCACAGCAGCACACCCATAAATCAGAGGAAACTCAGATTTGGGTGTAAATAAATGGCTGTTTTCACAAAACAAAGCTGAAACACCCATGGACCAGCAGGGCAGGTACATCAGCGAGGAGCAAGGAGGGGAAACTGAGGCATGGGGGGCCAGGAGGGTGCATTTGTTTTCCTGCCGTAGGGCCAGAATGGAAATGTCACGAGGACAATCACCATGGTGACATTTCAGCAGTGCTGAGGAGAGCCACGCAGGAAATGAATTTGAGAAATCCCCATTAAAGATGGAAAGGAAAAAACAATTTGTTGGGGAAAGGTGCTGCGGAGGGTTTGGAGACTTCTTTACAGAGAAAGGTCTCCAGCTAGGAAAGGTTGACAGGGCCTGGCCTGGGATTTAGGGTTTCGTTTCTAAATGAAGAATAGACCTTTTACGAGAGGTATTTCTGTGTTCGCCTTTTGTGCAGGAGCTAAACTTTGTTGAACCATTTACTCGTTTTTCCTGGGAGAAGCGTTTCACATTTGGCTACAATATAAGGTCACTGCATACAATGGAAACACTTCCAGGATGGAGAAATAAACAAGGCTGGTATTTTCATCCAGGGGGGCCTGTACAAGGCAGCAGGGAAAGCCAGGAATGCGCTGTAGCACAAAGGTAATTTGAAGGATTATATTCAATGCAGGAACATTAGAGAGCATCGATTAGTGCCGAGAGCCTGAAACGATGGGCAGGGCTGCATTAGTGGAGATGGCATTATTTATTTTGGCAGCTGCATATGCGAGAAAACTCATGATAAACCTTTTTTGCTCCAACTAACCTGTTCCTTTCCACAAATAGAAACACTGTAAGATACTGGCTGACTGTAACGGAGCAGCAGTGCATACACTTGCAATTGGGCTGCTTCTGGTTTGATTTTGCCCGTCGCCTCTTCTCCACAGGCACATTAAAGCTCTTTGCTGAAGCATTAGCACTGTGGGACACCCACATGGCACTGGTGCCAGACACTGCTGAGCTGGTCCATGTATGGGGATGGGATGGAGATGGTCTGTGTGGGACACACACTTGCGGCTTTCACAGGGGCATTGGAAGACCTGTTGTTTCCATTAGAAGCAGCAGCCATCGGGATGCCCTGTGCCAGCCAAGTTCGGCCCCATCCAGGCACTGCTTCGGGGCATGATCCCAGCTGAGGGTTTATTCTCCAAGCCGGCACAGAGCTTGGCAAGGCCGAGAGAGAGGCGGGTGATTATTTTAGTCCCTTGTTCCTCCAACTGGCTTGGGCATCACAAAAGAATGCTAATGCTCATGTCTTTATGAAAGCACTCGAGTTCATCAGCTTTGCAAAGAAGAGAAATTAAATCAAGATTTAATTGGGATATGCATGTTTTATTCATGGTACTATCCACAGGAGAAGCCAGACAGCTGAAGGTAAAGAGGAGCGGGGGAAAAAAAGTCTTTTGAAAAGTTGTTTCTGTCTGATTAAATAGAGATAGTTTCCCACTTCAAAGGGAGGGCTCCTTTAATGTATTTTAAATGCTCACATGTGCCGTTCCACTGCCTCTGTGCCCAGGCTGGCAAGGGCAGCACAGGCCCCTCACTTCCCTCCTCTCACGGCCTCCAAAGGCTACCCGATGCCCTGGCACAGCTCGCATCCTGTGAGCCCTCGGAGGCAGATCTCATGGCATTGAATGACCTGTTTCATCACCCAGGCTGGTTTTCCCTCGTACCCAGTCCCCAGCTCCAGGCGTGATGGTGCTGGGTGTTGCGCATCACCCAGGGCGATCACCCGCATCCCTCCCATGGTCCTGTCGGTCAGTCGCAGGGAGCCCACATTAGACTGGGCTGCATCGCACAAGAAAGGAGAAATTTAGTGGCTGAGAGTTCCAGAAGGCACAGAAGGAAGAAAAACCCAGCTTGAGCTTTCAGATCCACCTTTGCAAGTTGGTGGCCAGGAAACAGAGCGATTTCTCCTTTTCTGTGGCCACACTGGGAAGTGGGAGAATGAATTCCATTGCCGCTGCCTCGCTGCCTTTATTTGTGCTTTGCAATCTCCGCGTGTCTTTGTTTTCAGAGCAGCATCAGGTTCCTGGTTCAGAAGTAGCTGGTGCAGAAGTTTGTGCAGCCCTGGTAGGAGCTTTCCCAGAAGCTTGTTTAGCAAGGTCTGAAAAGCAGTTTGCAGAGGGGCTGCTCCTTGGGCGATGCTGCAGCCCCAGCAGCCTGACTAAAGCTCCACAATCACATTGGGTGAATGTCCCTAGTCTGACTGATGCCTTTTCCCTGCCACAGCTAAATGCAGACACTGTGAGGATGGCTGCGTTCTTTTCCTTATAGACCCTTCAGAGAAGAGGAGCAGGCAAAGCCAGGGAGAGGTGAGACCATCAGGGAAAGGACCAGAGGGACAAGATGGATCTGGTAGGGATGGAGGAGGAGGAGATAGGAGAGGATGCACAGTGCATCCAGGTAGGATGAGACCACGCACAAGCTTATTGCCAAGCAGGGACTCAAACAGAGCCCTGAAATGGGTGCTTCTGAGCAAGAACTGCTGGAAACCTTTCCCTCTTCTGCCTTTACCAGTGCCTGAGTCCTGCTCCATCGGGACAGGTGAGAAACATGTCCTTCCCCAGGGATGCTGGGAGATGCAGGAGCAGGGAGGAATGGACAGCAGGTAGGGACATGGACAGAGCAGGGAGTTGCAGGTGGGATGCAGGGGCTGTGCAGCTGGGAACGCAGAAGAGAGAGGTGGGAAACACAAGACAGAAGAGCCACAGAAGCAAGGCTTTAAGGACACAGGGAACTTCTGCTTCCCTTTTTAGATTGAAATGTGTATGCGAGGAGCTGAAAGATAGCGGTTGTAAGGGAGGGGGAGGCTGCACAGCCGCGGCCGCAGCGCTCCTGGTGGGAATTTTCCTATAAAGGACCAATTGTTTGGCGCCGGCACCTGACAGAAATACAATTGGAAAAGTGGAGGAGAGAAAAAAGAGGGAAGAAAAGAAAATCTTTTCTGTAACTTATGCCCTTCAGAAGCAGCCCCTGTCGCGTTCAGTGCCTGGCAGAGCCGCCACTGCCTTGGGAGCCTCAGGTCTTTGTTAAGAAAAGGACACAAAGAGAAACACGAGTTCTCCCGAAGGCTCATTATTCAAACTGCTCCAGACCCGGCGTCACAAGTGCCGGTGACTTTGGAAGATGAACAATCTTATCTCCTGGGTGAAAAGGACCATTTGTTGTTTGCTGTCCACGAGAGAAAGCTCACAATGGGCACGACAGGAAACTTGGAGAATATCTGAGCAAAACTTGCTGGGCGATGTGCTGCAAGGAGAGCCAGCCAAAACCTGCCTGGCCACGAGTGACGAGAGCATGAGAAACACCAACTCACTGAAGTGCAAGGGAAAAGTTGAGATGGTTTTGTAGGTACAAGTGGGGAGACTCGCCTGTGGGTTTGGCTTTGCCCTTTGCTCGTGGCCAGGTTGCCCAGGCCCTTGCAGAAGGGGAATGTGAAGATGCTCCTCTCCCTCCCTCTCCCTGCAGCTCCTATCTGGGTCCCAGCCCTGCGAGAGCACTTGGAGGCTGTTTCCCCATGGCAGAAGCACGTGGGACTGGCACACTGAGGGCCAGGCTCCGAGGCCATGTAGCCACTGCCACTCTCTGCCTGGTTACCAGAGCTGTAGCTTCTACTGCAGAAGAGGCTGGTGCTGATTCAAGGTGCACAGGTTTATCCCATCTTCTGGGGACAAGGAAGAGACTGTTCACATGGAAAGCAGCTTTTCCATGCAGGAGTTACTGCCCCCCTCCTGCCAGGGGAAGATGGAGGAGGGAAGCACTCAGGAGCATCATGGACCATCAGGTCTTCCTCGTTGGAAGACGACGGCTGGAGGAGGGAGAGTGGGAAAGCCAAGGGAGAAGAGCTGAAGCTGAGCATCCTCACCCCGCTAGCTCCTGCAGCGTGCTTGCTGGCAGCAGCCCTGCCTGCAGGTCCTGGGGCTGCCTGCACATCTGCAGCCAGCGTTTGCCTTTGCTGCCTTTTGGCTTTGGGGGCTGCAGCGCCAGCTCCCTGCTCAGCCAGGGCACGGCCAAGACGCGCTTTGTGGCAGCT
This sequence comes from Strigops habroptila, assembly GCF_004027225.2. NCBI lineage: Eukaryota > Metazoa > Chordata > Aves > Psittaciformes > Psittacidae > Strigops > Strigops habroptila. The sequence goes on from NC_044293.2 coordinate 705,287, forward strand.
GGAGCAGTGCGATCCAGGTCCCTGGGCAGAGGCGAGACTCAGCATGGTGGGCAAGATCTAATCAAGAGAGGCCTGGCACACCCCCCGCTCCCCTCCCAAATAGCATCTCTTAATGATAAAAGACCCCGTGGTTTATAATTACCAGTTTGACAAGTTCATGAGTTCTCTGTTAATTATTATAATTAGCTCTCGCTCAGTGAGAATGCAGGAGTTTAACAACAGTGTTAACAATGGGAGAACTATTAGCCAGAATTAACTACAACCGATGGGTTCCTCCTGCCTGCCAGACACTCATTAAGGGAGAGCCCTCTCCTCCATCCTCCCCTTGCTGGGCTCAGCCCTCGCTCGAAACCTGCTTGGAGAGTTAAAGCCAGTGGTTCTGCCCACAGCGCAGCTTTGGCAGTGCCAGCATGGGAAGGGAAGCTCAAACTAACCCTGGACTGCCCAAAACAGGGCTGAGATTCAGCCCCGTGCACCTCAACACCCCATCTGAGAGTCAAGAGAGTCACAAGAGCCAGTGACTGCGTCCCTGCTGCAGCCTTTCCCACCAGAGCTCATGGCACGAGGCACCAGCCTGAACAAACACCAGCTTTGGGTCCCCCTAATTTGCTGAAGATGAACAGATTCACTTCTCAAACACGGCAAGATACTGAGCAGACCAACACGGCTCTGCTTTCCTCCTAATGCCTGGGTTCAGATGTATACAAAATGTTTATCTGAAGAGCAGGGGAGCTTAGAGAGGCAAGCTGTGCAAATAATTAGTTATCTGAAGCGCCTTCACACCTGAAGCAGAAGGCTGGAGGGTTTTTTAAGGAATCATGGGATGATTTGGGTTGGAAAGGACCTCAAAGACCATGTAGCTCCAGGCCCCCTGCCACAGGAAGGGATTTCTGATCTGCTATTTGATTTATTTAATCACAGCTTTGCAGAGCAGAGACAATGACCAAGAAGCTTTGGGGGTGGGCATTGCCAGTGGAAAATGCCTTTGACATGCACACAAACCCACGCAGGCTCAGGGTCCTCTCTCACTGCACAATCATCCCAACAGGAGCAGCCCTGGCGCTGCAACCGGGTTCAGCCGGCACCATGAACCCCATAGGGCCCTGGCAAAGCCTCTGCCGCACAAGGAAAGGACCATGGCCCAGACCTATGGAATTCATCCACAAGGAAACACACCCAAAGCTCCAGTAGGGCTGGTTGCCTCCCCCCATCCTGCCCAGAGCCAGGGAAGCTCCGGCGTTTCTTTCCTTTGCCATAAACCTTAATTTGCCTTTCAGACAAGAAGGGTTGCTGCGCACTGAGGCTGCTGGTGTGAAATACTCTATTTCAAATACATACACAATTTCAAATACATACATTCTTTTTTCCGTTTTTTTAACTGTAAACAGGTTTTGAAGAGAAGATCAAAATCGCAGTGAAATATTTTGAAGCAGTCGGGATGAAGCGCTTCACTGCACATGAGATGAATTTCCTCAGAGTAATTTCTATTTGAGGGATTCACATTTGCTTTTACATCCCAAAAGCAGAACGGGGGAATAAAGGTTGAGGGTGCAAAGAGGTTCACAGCCACTTCCCACCCACTATAGCAGAGAGAACCTGGACCGGCTGGGAAGACGCAGCAGTAGGTCTGGTGATGGGACCCACGTCGGGTCCTACAGCAACTGCTCGGCATCCAGCCCTTCCTCCCAGCCCCACCGCTCGCATCCCTAATGTATTCCTGACATTCCCAGGGGAACACGTTCTCACAAACATCTCGACAGAAGGAGGTGAGGAAAAGGCCCCAAATGACTCAGAATATATTTGGCGAGTGGAAGCGCAGAGGCGCAGAGGAGGAGCCGGCGCGGGGTGGGTCATGTTCCTGTGTGGAAGGGTTCCAGCCTCTTCCCAGGGAATCATTAAAGGTTTCGCACCAGGGAACAAATAATGTTAAGTGCAAGAATCCCTTTCGCTTTGCCCTTGCAGATGCTTGATGGTGAGCGGGAGCATTCGTGCGGAGATGCCGGGTTACTCCTCTCCCAGAGCCTTCTGGGAAGTTCCTTTGAACACTTACAACATCAGAGCATAGCACCTGATTTGTTAGACAAGCCAGGCTCCATTATTTTTTCAGGAGGGGGATATTATCTGCTGCCTCCAAAGGAAAGAGAAAGAGGAAAAAGCCAGTGATATGGAGGGGAGGAGAGGCAGGCACAGAACCTCATTATTAAACAAAATAAATAAAATATACTAGCAGAAAATGTGTCTTGGCTTTATTACTATATTCTGTCCTCTAAATATTTCATCTCCAACTGATGCCCAAGCCAAATGGAAAATTTCAAGCAAAACTGCACTACTTAGAATACGCTTAATTATTGATTCAGTCAGGAGGGGAAAAGAGAAACCGCACAGAGGGAAGGAATGGCACCGAGTTCTCTGTCCTGGAGCTGATGTCTTGCACCCACGCAGCTTCCTGCCTCCTTCCCCATAGGAAGGGAGCTGACAGCATCCCACTCTTCCTCGGGCACTGGGACGAAGAAGGGAGAGGAACGAGCAATGCTCACCCAGCTCCTGCCCAGCCTGTGGCCACCTCAGCCAGGCTCAGCGCTTTGCTGAGGGTTTCACTTGCAACCAGCAACACTTCCTCAGGGGCTAAAAGCAGCGTATTGGGATAAAAAGCCTCAGCCCCTGCCAGCATCACTCCTTGCTGAGGTTTTACCTCCTCTGAGGGTAAAACCCAGCTAAGTCAAACCCCTGCCTTAGCTTCCCCCTTCAAAGGGACCACCAAGGCTCCACGTCCCTGCCAGACACCAAAACATCAGCATCATTCCTCCAGCAAGACAGCACAGAGGGGAACAACCACCAGAGTTAAACTTGCTATGCCAAAGGTTCACACAAGACCCCTTCCTTAGCCACCTCTTGCCAGCCCACCGGATCAGGATTGACTCACCACAGCCCTTCCCGTCGCTGTCCCCAGACCAGCAGCATCAAAGTGGTCCAACTCCAGCAGAGCCAAGAGGGGCTGCTGCCCTGCTCCAGGCATTTATACAGAGCAGGAGCAGCTGGGGCTGGGGTCACAGTGATGGGGCTAATGGAGCACACCTATGCTCCAGGACCTAGCAGAGAAACAGCTTTGGGAAGCAGGGGAAAGGGATGGAAAATAGGAAATAAATGGCAAGTTAAGGCTGGAGAGAGCAATTAGGGCTGGGAGTGCTGCTGCTGATTGCATCGGGAGTGAGTTTTTGAGTGTAGATGAACCGGATTTATACACTTACACAGGCTGAGAGTCTCCCAGAGAAAGCAGTGCAACAGCACTGCCATTTACAGGGAGAAAAACAGGAGCCGGAGCGCGCTTGCAGATGGACTCTGGGGACCCAATTTTCTTCCCCTGCTGGGATAAGTCCAAACCAGCCGTTCTGAAGCTATGGGAATTGCATCAGGAAAACAAAGGAGGAGAGATGACTGCGGCTGTGGATGAGCACATCGCTGCAGGGTGAAGGCAGGCACACCGAGGCACAGGACCACAGCCGAGGTGGCTAGGGTGTCACCAGTGCCCAAAGTGAGGCAAAAATGCAGGTCTAGTGCCAGCTTGTTGAGGCGCTCACTGTCTGTCCCGGCGGGTGTCTGCTGACAGAGGAAAACATTCTGGTCATTGTTTTATCCTGGGTTTTCTTCTCCACATTTATGTAGTCTTTTTAATTGCTGTGGGTGATTTTTCATGAAAATCTTGTGGTCACGAATGAAAATCTGATCTTGGAAACACAGCCAAAGTCATTTCTAACTCACAACAAAACGGCCCCCTCCAAAAACCAGTTCAGAGGCTAATTCCTTACGTGCTTGTCAATGCCATCAACTCCATCTGCCCTTCACCTCCTGCTCTGGAAAACCACCCACCTTCCCCTATGCAAATTCTTTCAATAAGTTAATTTCTCCTCTGAGACACAGGTATATTATAGGCACAGCAGCCGGGTTAACCCTGACATCAGCCTTAGCTGGAGTTTTCCTGTGCCCTCTCCCTGTGGTATGGGTAGCTGATGGGTATTGTTGGGACCCATACTCTTGGGCATCCTCCAAAGCACCGGCATCCCTGGAAAACTAGTGCTTGCAGGAGAGCTCCCAGCACCTGAAAGAGAGCATAGAAGGGGGGAGCATCCCCAGTGGGTTCCAGCAGGGGTCTGGGGGAGCATCCCAGTGCCCATGGGAGGAGCTGTCGGTGCTGCCCTGTGCTGAGGGGTGGGAATGGCACACGGAAGCAAGCTGCGTGTTCGATTAGGAATTTCACTGAAATTTCAAATTACAGCCCCTTTTTTTTTCTTTCTTTCTTAAGCGACAGAATTATGCCATGTTACAGGGAAAGTGACAGGTAATTTGGGACACTGAGGATTTCTCGGGCTCTATAGTTAATGGGGAGTTTAGCACCAATTCCTCTGTAATTTGCACTTCTGAGAAACGGCATTATTACAAAGTCAGAAATCTCCAGCACTTTCAACCAGGGGATCTGCCAGGCTGATGCTGACCAGGAACTGAGGCGGCTGAGTCCAGGGGTCACCATTTCAATATCTGAGGCTGGGCGCCATCCAAAAACGGCCATTCCAACGGCGGAGCCGAAAATTGGAGGTGACATTCAGAAGTCTCTGAAAATTATAACCCTGACTTCCCCCTTGAAAAGCTTATCTGAATCCTGGCTTATCCTTTGATGAGGTTACTGAAAAAGCATTCTGCTCTGAGTACTTGAAAGATAACAGGCAATATATGGGAGCCGGTGCTCTTCTCCCCAGGGGAAAACGCTAGTGAACATCCCTGCCGGGCTGGGGCACTAATTAAATGGCCTGGATCACACTGGACATTAGGGTCCTGGAATGCCTTGGTTTAACTCCTTCCTGACCCTGCACACCAGGGCAAACATGCACACTCATCCGGTGTGCAGCCGGGAGCACACAATCCAGTGTGCTCCCAGGCATCCCACTCCATCCTGCTCCACAGCTACTCATGGGAGAGAACCATATTCTCTGATCCCAGGTAGAGGGTGAGCATCCTCACAGAGTCCCTAAGATCTTTGTTTACTACTAAATGGCACCCAGAGCACAAGCTCACTTTACCTCTGAGAAGATGCTAAGCCAGGGCTCTGCCTAATCCTGCCCATCAGTGAAGATGTAACAACGTTGAAGTTTTTGCTTAGGTTTCTTGGGTGCTAAACCTGTGGCTGCTAGCAAGTGTCTCGCTGAGCTTTAGGAAGAGAGGAGAAGTGAGCAGAGTCAGAGATACTGTCATATGGGTGAGAAATGGTGATTTCAGTAATGCTTAATGGGCTAGGAAAATTGATCTTGCTGTATCTGTGAGGGCGACCAGCTTGAATGGGTCAATCCCTGTACCGGTATTTGGTCCAGTCGAGCAGGGGCTTGTTCCCAAACAAAGCCGCCCTCCTCTTCCTCCTGCCTGCAAACAGCCGGTGCGCTCCTCTGGGAGCTGGGATGCTGCAGCTCTGCCTCTTCCCCGGTGAGCCTCGAGCCCAGAAAGCAGGAAAAAGAACAAAAGCAGGTTTAATAGCATAATTTATTTTAAAATTAGCTGTCTTTTAATGCTGCCCCAGCCCCCAGAACGCCAATAATTGTTGTCTGGTTCCCTGCCATATCCCCAGCCAGTGCCTTCAGCGTTTCAGGCACTGCTGCGTGAGATTAGTGGGGAAGAGTTTTCAGTCCCTTACATCAAAGGGATAGAAAAACTATAAATTTAACAGAACATATTATGCAGGTGAGGGAAAAAAAGAAGCCAATTCTGTTCAAAAAGACGGCTCATTTCTTCTCTTTGTGGGGCAGGGCTTGAGGCAGCTGATAGACCTCCAGGGGAAAAACCCTATTTAAATAGAGGCAAGGCCAAAAAGCCGACAAGTATCAAGAGGTGGGAGATGGGTTCCCTGGAGGCAGGGAAAGATGTTGGTGCTGGGAGCAGTGGGAAGCCTCGGATGGCTGGCACAGGGTCTGGAGCAGCCCAAATCCTGCAGTGGGTTCCCTCAACACATATAGATAGATGGAAGGAAGAAGAGAAGATGGGAAAGGAGGAGGAGGACATGATCCCCCCCTGCCTGCTCCCTGCCGAGAGGCCCGGGGTCCAGGACCTGCGCTCGCTGCCTGCCGCAGCCAGGACAACAAAGCCCCGCAGAGCCGGGGGCAGTTATTGCAGGGGCTTTGCCTTGCAAACACTGAGCATCATTTCCACAGCCCTTAAACAGAATAATTCATTAGCCAGCTCCCAACAATCAATATCTCGCACCGACAATTCATACACCAGCTCTGTTTACCCAGCAGACCCTCTTTGATAATATTATTTATGATTCTAAATAACTCCATCGGTGTTCAATAGAGCTGGGAGGTACCTGGGGGACCGGGGCACAATCAAATTATGAAGACGTATGGTTTACTCAGCGCTGGAAATGTTCAGCTGCATTTCCTCGCTGTTATCCTGCCGCAGTACCTTCCCAATCAGTTCTACAACCTCCTTGAGAGCGTTTGCTGGATGGGAAGGCTCCTTCAGGGAGAAGGCTCCCGCTCAGCTGGCGGAGACATACGGCTGTAAAGGGAATTGGCTTGTGGCTATTTCTGCATTCGCGGGGCTGAAGGACATGCCAAGCAGCTCAATGCATCCCAGGCCACCATGGCAATTAAACTGCTGCATTGCCGGGGATCCATGGAGCAGGCAGAGGCAGGCCCCAGCGCAGGCACTGACTGCTATGTATGCAGCACGGCACGCTCGCATCTCCTGGCTGTATTTATGTTCGATGCATATACTGTGTACTTTTTAATAAAGCACTTCTGATATACCCCTGAACCGGCCAAATGCTGAGTCATTATTATCGACAGAACATCGCATAAGTACTCTGCCGAGCTTCCTCTGGGCTTTGAGGGTGTATAAAGCTAACACTAATGCTATATTGCTCTATAAACTCTAGTCCTCCCTGCAGAGAAGCAATAATTAATCAGACGATGCATGATATGTAACAAATTAAAAAGATAAAACTTCCCAACAAAAATTATGGGGCCGGGGAGGCGCGGGCTGAGCCTTGCAGGGAGCTGTCCCCAGCATCCCATTTCCTTGCTTGATTGGCACATAACTTACTAGGGCCACATCCTGCCGGCGCGGGAGAGGAGCCCTGCAGCTCCTGGATGCTGCCCTGGCCCCGCAGCCAAGCACGAAGCCCCCCGGATGCCTGGTCCTTGGTGTTTGTCCTTCATGGGGCATAGGTCACAGGAAGCCTGGATGGGATGTGAATGCTGGGGACAGCACCATGCTCCTTGTAAGCCGGTGACAGCCAGTGCTTTCTGCTCTTGAACGTGTCCTGGAAGCCCCTCATGACACCGAGCGGGCTCGTTCCCGGCGTGCAAATAGCTGAGGCTGTAAAATAAAGTGATAACAGTTATCACTGTGGAAATACAATCTCTGAGGAAGTCCCACCAGAGTAATAATTAAAGCAGATACTGAAGACTGACAACCCCAGGTTGCTTCTTGGGTTTCAGCTATTTCTGCTATGCCATTCACTTTCGAATAATCAGCATCTTCTTTCCATAGGAAGCCCCAGTGTTTCAGGACCCAGTTTTGTTCCCCTTGAAGTGGAAGCAGAAGCAAACAGTAACATTTCCTGTGGAACAGAAAGAAAAGACATTTCAGTTCCGAAATGTCAGGAGGTTTTCACTTCCATCTTCCCACGATTGATGCAACCCTGGTCTCTGGATGGTGTGAGCAACCCCTGAGACCCGTTGTCAGCCCCACTCTGCCAAGAAAACCCATCAGCAACGTTCATCGGCTACACTGGCAGGCAATGGGGTCTAGCTCTGAAGTCCTCTTTGTGAGAGACCCTCAGGACAAGGAGCACAGCACATGGGAGAGAACAAGGATGGGTTTGTGGGTGCTCAGCAGCTGCCTGCCCATGCAAAACTGTGGGGTCCCCATTGCCAGGCTGCCCTGAATAGCTTTGCCAGGCTCAAGTCCAAGGAAGCTTTTAGGCTGTGTCTATCATGCTGCTCCTGTAGCCCTAAAGGAGGTGTTTGGGTATCTATATTTAGTTGTCCTCACTTCCTTTCCTCCTTGACATTTATGAATTTTAGATGTCTTTCCCGCTGGGCCTCTGAAGGGCGCCTTGGAGGAACGTGTGTTGGCCCCGGGGCTGCACCAGGGACCTCACACAGGGATGGGGCTCCATCCTGGCTGCTGGACCGCAGGTGCTGGCCCTGCCATGGGGTGCTCGGGTACCCTGGGTGCTGCTGTGGTACCTCCAGCCTCTAACGGGCAGAGGGGTTGCTGCCAGCTCTGCGGCTGCTGGAGGGAGAGAGGGAGAGGGAGGGAGGGATGACTGGGAGCAGTGGGAAAAACTGAGATTACAAGGGATCAGAGAGATGCTGTTAAAGTACATGGCAACTTACAGATGAGACAGACAGCGCTGTTTGGAGCTGAAGGCCAATTTGACAGCGGGCCTGTGCAGGAGTGTAGTCAGACAATAAGCCCTGCTGCAGCATGGGTGGGATGGGACACCCTGCAGACCCCTCCATCGCTCCTAATGTCAGGACAGTCCTGCTGTCATCCTCCTCACCAAGCTCTGCCTCAGTAGCACACTGGGTAATGCACTTCTCCTTCCTCCTGGTTTATACCCTGGGATCCTTAAATAGCACTGAATCTAACTGAGTGGTGGATAAACATTAGTTTCACAGCCCACAAAGCAGAACTGCCGGCTACTGCCAGTCTAGACATAATGAGTTCCTCCCAGGACCCCTGGGAGCGCTTAGAGTGGGCTCTTCTTTACCCAAGCTGCCAGTCAAGCCGGTGCCAGGGGGAAAGCAGTGCCGTTAATCTCTTTCCCACTATCCCAGCTATAGCTGGAATCCCTTCGAGCATGGAACAGTTTTACTTTAACGTGCTGTCCCCCCGGCACACGGACGGGAGCAGCATGGGCCACCTGCCTGCCAGCTCCTGCTGCCTGCCCACTGCCAGCCCCAGCCATGGGAGCTTCCATCGGGGTGAGGACGAGGAGGAGGTGGGGATGAAGCAAACCACGAGGGAAAAGATTCGCATGTTTTACAGCAGCAAATGCATGGCACAGCATCCCCTTTCAAGAAACAGCAGCTCCTGAAGGAGACATGAAGGGAATCACAGGTAGCATCCACCAAATTGTCCTCCTTGGACTTCTTCCCAGAACAGGGTGGACATATGAGATGGAAAAAAGGGAGAGTGCTGCTGCCAGGCCCTTTCCAGCAGATCCATGGACTGATTGCCAAATTCTAACTACATCCCCCTCCACATGTCAGCCCATCCTCCACGCCAGTGGAGCAGCAAAGTGCCCGGAGCCTCCAATCCACAGGGATGGGCAGGGAGCCAGCATGGACTTTTCCATCCTTAACCTCCAAGAAGACGGACACCTGTATCTCTCCTCTCTGCTGGGCCATATTTAGCAGCTGTAATTATACCCTTTCAATCTCTGTATAAATAACTGGAATTCCGGGTAAAATGTTGTGTTGCTTGATTTACATCCCCAGTGAGTCGATAAGGTTGCAAGAAGGATAAATCACAGCAGAAGTGCTCACTCAGAAGATCTGAGAGGAAGAGGGAGCAACTTCTGCCCCCCCGCTCTCCCATTACTCATGCTTGTTTATAAAGCGGCTGGGATAGTATTGGCATTAAATAAACACTGTGTGATTGCCCGAGCATTTCATCATTGTCCTAAGTGCCCATGGAGAATTGTGGGAAGAGCCACTTGTTTTTCCTGCCTCCTTCTACTTTCAGGCCACCAAGGACCATAAAGGTCGCTGATGAAATAAGGGTCTCCATCCTCTCACCTGTCCAGCCACCCTGCCTTGATCTGCTGGCTCAGGTTGGCAGGACCCAGCAAGAGGCGGGGAATGAGCTTCAGTTCCCCAAACCCTCCAGGCCAAGGGCTCCTGGGAATTTCCTCCCTTGAGTGACCTGGTTTTTGGGGAAGGTCTCGATCCAGTACACGGTTTGGAAGGGGCTGCAGGCAGCAGCAGCATTAACTGCAGCGTCTCTGTCTTTGGACAGCAGGCTGCATGGCAGGGTGTGCAACGGTAGATGGACGAGCCTGTCCTGGATGTTTTTCAAGTGGAGATTAACCACTGAGTAGGTTCTTTTATTTAAGATGCCATATGTCTCTTCCCTCTAAATATCTCTTCCATCAGATTCCACTGCGATTCCCACTCTGCCTTCAACCCTGCCTTGGAGACACTATTGCAAACACTTCATAAAACCCTGTTAGATGGGAGATGGAAAATGCTCCGAAGGCTCCTCCTGCCCATTCCCCTGTGTACATCATGCCTGAATGTACATGCAGCCACTTTGTCTGCTCTCGCTCGGAGCTGCGGCATTCCTGGGAGGTGGATGCCATTCCTGGGTGTGGGGCAGAGCGACGGATTGACTCCCATTACATTGCAAATCTGTTGTCCGCCTGTGCAATGGGGCTAGCAGTGCTGCCCCTTTCCCCTGCTGTGAGCTTCAATATATCAAGGATTGTGAGCATTTAGTGCTATGTAAATGGGAGATATATCAGCTGTGCCTCAGATAAATGAATTTCACTTAGATTGATGGGTGTGAAGCACTTCCAAAATTAGGCCTATTCTTCTTAAATCAAACAGTTTCCCCAAGCCAGTTCAGCTCCATTGATGTAGAGGAAGTCATCAAGTTGCGATTCATCACCGGGTTCAATCAGAGACCTTCAATGCACTGACCCACTGCACGCTTCCTCCCCTTGGCAGAGAGTGTCAGCGTGCGACCAGGAGCACGAGGAGCAGGACCCTCCATTGGTGTGCATGGGACCACCAGGGCTTGATCTGCACACTCCTGATGGGACCAAAACCACCTCAGGTGTCCTCCACAGAACTTGGAGAACTACCTGGATATTCAGTGTCATCCTCATAGCGTTTATGTATCAGCAGATTCTAACTACAAATCACTGATTCCCCCAATCTTTGCCTGAGCATCCGTGCTCTCGCAGATGAATTGGAAACAAATAAATCAAGTCCAGTATCTCCAAAATCCCTACCTCGCTACCACAGGTCTCCTGCAAGCTCTGCTGCAGGACTGGAGCTATTCCTAGGGATTAGGGCTGGAAAAGGAGCGCACAGCAACCCACGTGCTTGCTCTGATGCTCACACTGAACCGTATTTATGCCATTAAATGCTCTATAACATACAGATAACATCATAAACCCCGTTTCATTCCGTTAGCAAACAGTAAATCCCTCTCACGGCTAGGAGCATCGCCATCAAACTGCAGCACGCCAAGTAACACTGAAGTAATCCCTGCCGTGCCGTTACGACATTGGCCTGATGATGGGGCTGTGTCCATCCTGACCCTGGGGCTGCCTGAGGGGAGCAGGGGCTGGAATTTCTCCTCTCCTCTTCCCAAACCCTGGCACCTCCTAATGACAAGTATGAGTCTGGTGTTTATGCGTGGAGGAGCTCAGCTCTCTCCAACTTTTTAACTGCAGATAATCAACAAAGCTGGGCAAATAATTTAGTGCGTGTAATTTATTCTATGAATTTTGATTCTTTGCCCACGAGCAGCTTGTGCTGCTCACAAAGGTATTGGTCCTGCGAAATTATGCAGGGGAGCTGCTGCCGTGGCCTGGAGCTCGTTCAGCCGGCTGGCAGCGAGCGCCCGACACCCCGAGCATCGCAATGCCGGCCGCTTCCTGGCTCCCGTTAGGTACTCACTCGCATGGCATTTCTTCTGCTGATAGCCTGGAGAAACCTAACCTTTGAGGGCATTTCCTACGGGCAGAGCATTGCTAATAGAAACCTCAGCTGCACTCCTAGGACAGCTGTGCCTGAATTGGGCATCTGAAAGGTAGGTGCGATAACCGCTTAGCTGAGTAGCTGTCGAAATGCAGTCGCTTCATCCATATGTTTGCATCAAACTGCCCCATGCTGTCATTAAACAAGACTAAATATACCTCGGAGCAGCAGTAAGCACAGCTGTGCTGCTTCTCCCCGCTGGCAGAGGCAGGAGAGGCTGCAGCAGCCTCACACGTAACCGCAGTGCCAGCTCCGAGCTTGCCTGGAATTCAGATGTTGAAGCTGTGAGCTACCCTGCGTCTGCTTTGGGCTGGTTTTGCTGCCTGATGCGTGTCCTTTGAGCCATGCCCCATGCCCTGCTCCTCTCCAGTGCACCTGTGCTCCTGTGAGAAGGTGCTTACGTTTGCTGTCAAACACAGGGCTCCCTGGTTCAGGGAAACAGCCCTCACAATTATGGGTTGCTGGTCCCAACCTGTGCTCTGGCTGCTGCGTCCAGTGGTGTTCAGCAGCATCTTCGCATGCGACAGGCAGCAGAGTAGCTGCTGGAACTGTTCATTAGCGCTTCTTCCTGGTGGGAGTTAACATGTTTGTGAGCAGAACTGCATCAGTGTGTGACCGTAAATCACCTCCTGGCTCCGTACTCATACCTGGATGCTTGCCACTGCCAGCGGCAGGGCGTTCAAACGCTGTCACTCCACTGATGCCCTCCATCCCCTCCTTTATCTCCTACACATTGTAAGCTTGTCGTTTGCAGCGAGAGCTACAGCCCTTCCAGTTAGATGTGCCTGCCAAGGAAAATGTTGATTTTTTTCCTTCCACCTACCTTCAGTTATCTGATTAATTCGATTCAAGGAGCAGGGAATTAAGCTTTTTTCCTTTTTTTAACCTGAATACAGAAACATTGACTTAGGAAAGTACCGTGGCTGTTAGACCTGTCTCGTGACCAAGACAGGCTTCAAATGTGTTTTAGCCTGACTTGGCATGCTGGCTTTTAGGAGCTAAACGGAGGAGTGAACTAATCCCAGGTCTTAATGAATTATGTTCGAATCCAACTTCCATTTTCAGACGAGTCCATACATTCGAGAATGAGTCACAAGGTGTTTGTTGTGCAGTGGGAGAACAGACAAGCTGGGCAGGGTATTTTTATGTGTTTGTGAATCATTGTATATGATATTTCCCTCCGCTGTGCCTCTCTGTCCTAGCAGTTTGCTGCAGTGAAATCCATTCAGCTGCACTGGAAATGTAGGCACTTTATAGAAAATCTTTAATAGCGCCAGCACAAATGGATGGCTCTTATTTCGTCCCCGCAAAGTGGCAATTTGCAAAACCACTGCTAACAAATATTTACCCTCCTCCCTCAAGCCTTTACCTAAGGAGTGATGGAGCTGCCTCCCAGCAGGGACACACAGGGCTCTATGCCAGGCAAGCAGGGGGCCACGGGCATGAGTGGCATGGGAGTGCAGAGCCCCGCAGCTCTGACCTGCACAGATCCATATGGAAACACGCTCGCCGGAGCCCGTAAACACGGCGTGTGAACACATGGCTGCACAGGTGCCAGTGTCTACACAGACACATATGGGAGAGGCAGGGAAGCGCGCGGATCCTTTCCAAGTCTTCCCGTCCTGGCTGCCGAGCCTGTTTGTTTTCTGGTACGCTCATCTTGCTGGAATTTTTAACATTTAATTAGTTGAACCAGCTGCTTCACTTTGCAAAGGGACGCTCAGTTTTGCCTCGCTTTACACGGGTCTCTTTTGTTAGCAGGATCCGGCCGAGCACGCATCCAGTCCTCCAAGTGCCAGGCTCAGGGATGCACTGGCAGCAGTGGCTGTTGCATGAGTGGTACCAGCCAAGCTGCCCCAGGTGCTGAGATCACAGCACAGCACAGACCTGCCATACATCTCCTCTTCATCCCTCTCGCCTGAACTGGAGCTGAGAGCGACCTTATGCTCTGCAGATTGTCCTCCTGTGGAAACGGGACGACAACCAGAGGATTCACCTGGTAGAAAACAGACATTTCTACCCAGCCATGGTGGGGCACGGACCTGCTCGCCCAGCAAGGTGATTCTTAGTGCGTGAAGCATAATCACCACCCATCTGGATGAAAAATGCTGCATTTTCACCAGCAGTGCTCAGGAGAACCCTCTGGTGCTAAAGGGAGGCTGCATCCCCATGGGAGCCACTGTCCCACGTGTGGTGGGCATGGGGCAGAGGGGCTGCTCCCCTCCTGAACTACTTGTCCCTGGCTGGGGTTAACATCAGACACTGGCCCCATTACAGCAGCTGCAAAGGATCCCATTGATTTCAGGGAGCTGGGATTTCAACCTGATTATCGCTACTGCTCATGAAAACACTTCTGAGGCATTTGCCTTTGGAAAAGGGCAGATTGCCTCAAATGTCAGGTGTCAGTAAAGCCTTTCTGCATCCCGGGCGGACTCCCCTCTCCAGCTTCAAACGACACAAAAGGACCCTGCGCGATTCTATTCACACCAGATGCCATCTCCTACCTTTCAAGCCAAGAGAAGTTTGCCTGAAAATAGACCCGTGAACTTCTTTCTGATCGTTCTAATTGTTCCTTTTTCTCCCTGGAAATAAATTTTTAAGTGTTCTTATTCTTCCCCATCACCTTTGAAACGCATTTGCTTCTTCATTGAAAGTCCAAGATAGAACAACACTGAAAAGTTTTCCATTTTCAAACCTATCGCTTCTGACATAAACAAACAAAGCCCAAACATGTTTAATGAAACAGTTTGGGGTTTCAAAATGAACGCTGTTGTTTTGATCAAAAAGCCATTTGTAGCTCCAATCCTGAGGACATTTTCCTTAAACCCATTTAATCCAGCTCTAACAATCTCTTTGCAGCGAGAGGTACAACACGCACTTGTTTGCCAGCCTGGATTTGCTTCTCCCTCATTAGAGCTGCCCGAGGCAAGACCTTGGGCTTGGGGGGGAGTGAAGATGCTCCCGGGAATGCGGTGCCAGTCGCAGGTGGGTGCTCCGATATGAGAACAGCAGCAGAGCCCAACACGTGGTACCTAACAAACAGCAACACACATTTTCCCTCTGTTTCCCTTCTCTGACTGTCAGGGAATGAAACTTTATGCTTTCTACCATGCACATCCCAGCCACTGCATGGCCAAGCCCCCACAGGGACATCAGTCCCGGCTGCACATCCCATGGCTGGTGCATCTAGCACCAGGTTCAGTCAACAGCCCTTGTCTTTATGAGCTTAAACTTCATTTCTATCAGGCAGTGCCTGAAAAAGTGCTGTCCATGCAGTTGCTCCTGCCAGCAAACTCATTAGCAGAGTTATCCATTGAGAGCAAGCGCACAGGAGAGATGAACCAGCCGCCAAGGCACCATCACTGTGGCTCCTCGGTACAGCAGCAGCTTCATTCACACACCTCTGCCTGCCCGGCACACAGGGTGATGGCCACGGACACAAAGCAAGGCAAGGCCAGGAGCCTGCAGTGCTCTGCAGCTCTCACCCCTACTCACATCCAGTCACTGCTGCAGCAGCGTGGTGAATGCACAGTGATCCATCCCGGCTCCTTGGGGTTAGCGCAGGAAACGCAGCATGGTCTCAGTCCAAGGTGATGCCTGAGGCTGGTTGCTGTGTCGCTGCAGGGCTACACACAGTAGTAACTCCTCCAGCATGGTTACACTTCGAAGCACCTCACTAGAAGCTGGAAAAAAGAACATTAAAGTCAAGTGGAAACAAAGCCAAGAGGGTTCGGCAGGTCTGACTTATGAGAGGAAGGAACTTAACAGAAAGGCCTGTAAAAGAGGAAAAGGGCAGAGGGAAGGCGTGGAGAATCCGGGAAAGCTAGGGAATAATTGTAATAATAAAACTAGTATTATTTATAAATTGCTCCCTCACGGGCTCGGAGGGACCCAGCAGGCAGTTAAAGCACGATAACAATAAACAAGAGTAATTAAAACCTCATAAAATGCATCATAGGAAAGGGAAGCAAAAGATTCTAAAGCTCATGAAACCCTGCAGAGGACATAAAATAAAGGCAAGGGGGAAAACTTATCTGAGGTTGACCGAAAATATATCACAGGCAGTAATGGGTTTCTGCAGAGCAAAAGAGACACAGAGAGGCTTAGACTAGAGAGAGGCATGAAGCGAGGAGCCCGGGGTCCCTCTGGCCCTGACAGCCCCTAGAAAACACCACTCCTGCTCCCTGATATCCCTTGTTTTCCACAGTCTCTAATCTGCTGGTTTCCCCCTAAACATTGGATCACATTTAGGAAACAGACCCAAAGCCAGCAGGATGCCTTGCAGTGACATCACCTTGGTAGGCTATGTCACGGTGGCCCCAGTTCTGCACGGATCGGGCTGGGGAAGGATAACGCCTCCTGATGAGGATGGGAAAGACAAGCGCGAGCTCTCGCTCTCTTCCCGAGCATGTTTGTGCGTGTACGTGTGCTCAGATCCTGCTTGTAAATTCTGCGGAGACAGGACTCGAGATCAGGGGAGTCTAAAATGCAGCATGACTGCAGCACATCCAACCGGGAGCGCGCCGGAACGCCTCTGACAACTTACACCAATTATACACCAGTTATTTGTCACATCAGGGAACTCATCAGTTTGTGTTTCAGCAGGAGGTGATGTCTGAAGATGAGATGGAGGTGGGAAAGTGGGTCAGGCTGACGGTGCAGAGGGGTCCTGTTTGCATGGCCTCACTCAGCACTGGCTCTCCTGTGCCCCAGGATGATGCTCCATAAGTACACATGCAGCATGGCAACAGGGTCTCATTGCATTTTGACACGTATTATATGCTGGAATAACTCCGGGGGATTTCTGCACAGTATAATGATGAGAGTGCCCAGTAATAGGCAAGGAAACAAAGCTGGAGCTGCCGCACCTGCGGTTTCATGGTTGGAGAATTGCGATCTTAGCAAACCAGTTTGCTTTAATCATGTTATTTGTAGAGCAAAAGCTTCTTGTCCCATTTAAGCCAGGGATGGGGGATGTTTGCAGGCAGAGGACTCTCAGGAAGGATCGTTTTCTGACAGGGAGAATGTCACCCAGACCAAGCACACTGCTGTGTGCTTCTGCAGCAATGAAACCTTCCTGCCCTTCATTAGGCTGCATGATACTGGCCGAGCATCAGGGATGGGAGGCCAGTGGGAAAACAGTCTTGGGAGTGGAGTCCAAGCACTCTCCCTGTGTCCAAGCACATTCCTCCACCGGGCAGCTCAAATGGGAAGACTGAGCAAGACCTGAGAGGGCTCCATGCATTCCCTATCCCTCCCATTGGAGCCATCCCCTTCCAGGCCATGGTGGCTTCAAGTCAAGGATGCCACGCGTTGAATGTAATTACATAGACACGGTGAGTGGCCCAGGCTGCCACCTCGCCCTGGCAGCAGCAGGGTCCCCGGCTTCAGAGCGAGGTGAAGCCGTGCCTGCTCACAGCATCAGCTTGTTGCTGCGGGGGGAACCCTTCGACCTCGGCAGCCATCAGCTGATTAGCCCTCTGTCTCCTATGCACGCTTACAAATGTTGTTATTGATCACAAATTAGGCAGCTCCTGTTTAAATCCAGCTACATTTAACTTGGTGACCTCAGGGGGATGCTGAGCCTGCACCTGACAACGTGCTGGGTCAGGACACGTGTTCCTGCCTGCACTCTCCATTCCTGAGCAATCCCATGCTCTCCCACACTGGTACAACAGGGAGCATCTGCCTCGTGTTTTCTTCATCCCTCCTCAAGCATTCAGGGTGGGTGCCCTCTGCACCCTTCCTCCCGAGGAGAGCAATGCCACCTTCGCCCCATGCAGGGAGAGCCAATGGAGAGCAGGACGTGGATGTTTCCAGATGAACCCTTCCCTCCCAAAGCACACACAGACAAGCTGCTGTTGAGGGGTTTTAATTTCCTCCGCCACAGACTAGCCGCGTGCCTTTTATACAGAGCTCCTTTAAAGACTTTGGGAAGCAATTCCAGCCATTTCTATGGGCATGGGGAGATAATGGAATGCTCTCAGAGCGCGCTCTGTGGCAGGGAAAGTTCAATTCTCGCAGCGCGGCGCATCCCGCATTCACCGCGTTCTGTGCTTCAGCATCCCTCCCACTTCCTATTTCCTAGAAGCTGAATGACTCTCAGCGTTTTCCTGTGGCTTCTCTCTCGTGAAGCACTTAGGGTTGAGGAGCAGAAACAAACTGAGAGTTACCCAAAGCCCTTGCCATGAGGCAGACAAACAGGGGGAGCAGGGAGAGCTCTGCTCCCGCACCGGGAGGAGCGGGCGCCCAGCATGCACAGCACCCACCAGCAGAAAGCCTCCGCCAAGCTATTTTTAGTCCTACCATTGCGGAACAAGCAGCAGCTCCAGGCTCTGCTCTTCCTTCCCTTCCCTCTCACATCACTCCTCTGGAGCCAGAGCAGAGACGGACGTGGGGAGGAAGGGGTCTGGTTCCCGCTGTGCACCCCCTGAGCTGCCCCCATCCTGTACCTGGGCACCAATTCAAGTCTCCTTGCTATTGGAAGCGGCATTGCTTATGCAGAGCTGCATGCCTACTTCACAGGCTTTGGACTGGCCTCTGAAGTGGCAGAAACACTTGGGCATGAAACAAGCCTACACAGAAAATAAATTGTATTGCATTTAAATATTCCTTAAGTCATTCTAATGTATTTAAGTCTTAATTCATCTTCTCAAAGTTCCTTTTCACTGCACTAATGTGACGTATTTGACAGAAAGATGAATTACATTATTAAAGAGTCTCTCTGGCAAATTTCTGTAATAAAATCTCCCTTTCCCCCCCGCTTCTCTCCTTCTGCAGACACACAGACCTTTTGCTCCTCTCATCTTCACGGATTGTTCCTGGGTTTCTGCAAGGGGCTCCAGGACAACTCCTGGATCCTTCCCATGCAGATAATTTAACCTCATGTGCCCGCATTGGGATGCTGTGGGAGAGGCTGAGCAATGCTGTGTGCCCTGGGTGACTGGAACCTCCGCACACATATGGGTAACCACAAACCCTCCTCATCCTCACCAGCAGCAGCCTCAGCCAGCGGTATGAATGCATCAGGGGCCGCCCAGGCTGAGCCTTGCCTTCCTCAATGCCAACCCTGCACAGACACCCTCTGAATTTATGCCCTGCTTCCCCGTTCCGCCTTGATTTATCCCCTCCGGCATGCCGGAGAAGTCACACACATTAATCATCCTGACTTCTAAATTGTCTCCCCTAAATCATTTCCCAGGCGGGGAGCCATTTCCCAAGAGCACTGGCCAGCCCCTCTCTGCCGGACACGGCATCCTGCCAGGGACGAGGGGGCTTCACACAGTGGCCCTAATGTGGTCCAAGAGGTCTGGCCATGGTCAGGATCTACCATGAGCTGCGCTGGGATGTGTGGCTTGGGAATGCTGGGCGCTGGCTGACATAAAGGTAGCTTAAAACCAGAGGAAGTCGAGTCGAAAGTGGGAAGAGAAACTCCAGGCTCAGTGTGTGCTTGATATGAAATATTGAGGCTATGGCTCAGGACAGAGCCCTCCGACTCGGACAAGCAAAAGGCACCACGGGCCTTGAATAACCGCTGGATGAAGCAAGGCAGCAGCCTCAGCACCAGGGGGGGCTTGCCTGTCTCCCTCCTGCCCCAGCCCTGGCACCCGGTGCCTTGTGTTCCAGGCACGTGAGGAATTGCATTGACCAGGCTTTTGCCTTTGCAAGTGTTGCTCTTTGTCCTGAACAGGAGGGATTTGACTAACTTTATCTCCCAACCCCGGCACACAGAAGAAAGGAGAATAAAAACATGTCACGACCTCACCGGTCTGACCTCAAGCAGCAGGGGCAGGCTGCAGGCTCAAACACACCCAGAATGCTCACCCAGGGCACGGAGCAGCAGCCAAGGAGCTGATCGGGATGTGGGAGAGGGGCTGCGGATGAGGGCTGGGAACTGCACAAGCAGCTTGGCAAGAGCGAGGTGTTTGGGGTTCATTCTGTGGAGGGTCTTGGCGCTGTTCAAGCCCATGGCGGGGCAGGCTCCATGCTGCCCATGCACTGGGGTCCCACCATGCAGGGGGAAGGCAAGAGGTCGACCCCCTCTGCAGAAGCATCTTGCAACAAAGAAGACATCTTCTGCTCTCTGGCTGTTTAGACTCTCCAAAGCTTCAGTGATCTACCCAGATTAGTCCTCAACAAGCTGAATTTCTGCTCCAGGTACTGCAGCTGCTCCTCGCTGAATAAAACATGCCGTTCACACTGCTGTGCCCCGCAGACCAGCTCCAGCAATTCTGTTATTTCTCTTGCTATTCAGGCACGCATTTTTTTGGCAAACGCCTGCAAAGAGGCTCACTGCTTGTTGCTCCTCTCGGGTTATTTCATGCAGGGAACGATGTTGCCATTGTCAGGAGCCTCCACCATTGCTTGCCCGGGAGATGTGGGGTGCTGGGTGCAGCACCTGCACCAGGAATAACACCATAAGCCCTCTGAGCAAAGAGCAGACCCTCCTCTGCTCACCTGAGGCAGCAGTAGGGGTTGTCCAAGGGTTGTCCATGGAGCAGCACGGGGATGGAATTGCTGCTCTTCCCAGGTTGTCGCACTCAAATCGCTGCCTGGGGATTCCAAGGTGTGGGGTGAGGCAGCAGCAAAGCTGAGGCCAGGCTCGAGGCTATTCATTTCCATGACTGTTGTTACCAGTTCAAAGTTATCTACCAGGCAGGGATTTTCTGCCTGTTATATTTGGTCCAAGCTGTCTACTCAGAGCCTCCCTTCTTGCCATTCTCATATACTTACAGGCAGTATGGCCAGAATGGTGGTTTCTGCTCTGTCCTGAAGTTCTTAATAGAAGCATGACAATCAAGTAACAACAATGGCAGCGCAGCTGTAGTTAAAGGTAACTCCTGGGTGGGGTGGGTATTCCGAGCAGCCCCTGCCCGTGTGTCACCACATTCATTCCCAGCTGTGTTTGCACTTGCATGTGCCCCCAGGCAAACACAATCCCCGTCCTCCCAACTTCCCGGGGAGCTCTGAACCCCTCCACAGCACTACAGTAAGAGCGAGGCTTTTTATGAACATGTAGAGATCTAAGTTTGGCATCTGCTCCCATAATGATATAGCAGATCGTTACAACTTGTGACATCCCACTATAAACAGAAAGCTGTAACACCCTGTAATTTAGAGAGCTGGATCAGGTACTCGTGTGTTTCACATAATCCAAAAGATAGTGGGTTTCAGACTGAGTCTTCCCTTTCTTTTCCCTTTTTCTGCTTGCTTTCCTTGCCTTCCCTTCTGGTTGACATGGTTACAGGATCCTGAGGATGGGGTAATAGGACACGACACACACGTTCGGGTAGACTCAGAAACCCACCAATGCCTCCTGGAAAACTGCAAGAAGCACAATGCTTACAGACAATGCAGCTGCTTTGTCTTCCCGCACATCTCGCCCTCTCTTTCTTATTTCCAGTGAGGTATTTGCAGGGTGATGTTGCTTCCATTCCTGAAGCTTTCCACCTGCCACAGCCCTTTCCCTGCCCAAACCCTTAATCCTCTGCCTGTGCCACCAGAGTCACTTCTGCTGCGACCCACAGCCAGGGCAGGGGAGATCAAGGGGGAAGTAACCAGCGGTGGGAGCAAGTGCTTACAGAAACCAGCTAGATGGAGGCAAAACTGCTCTTAAATTGAATGTTTTTCACAGCTCTTCCAAGCACTGTCTGCAGTAGTGTAAGATCCTTCTCTCCCGGGGGGCCTCACAGAAGCTGTAAATACTCGGAATAGCTTTCAAGGCCAGCCTTATGATGGTTCAGCTCTCCAGAAAATATATGCTAGTGTGCAGTGCCGTCACCATCTGGGAGACCTCACTGCAGATGCTTTTGTGTCTACAAAGAAGAGAGTTCTGATTGCTGGTGTCTTGCTAAAAGTTAAACACATCCAGGCTTTGGAACTCGCTGGGAGCGTTTTGAAGCAGAAATCACTCGTTAGTGGCTCCCATCCACCATATCTCTGCTCCAGGATTGGTTTAAAGACTATGGATCAAGTTGTCCAAGAGCTCTAGACTCGGCGGGGGGTCAATGGGAATGGGATGCTGTGCTGCACTACATCCCTCCAGTAGCAGAGAGATCATGTGCCCCGCACGTGCTGGGCAATGGCATGAATGCTTCCAGCCTGCAGAGTTGGGATCTGTTTTCATCAGCTTTCTCTTTCATATCCGTGGAGCTCAGGCTTTATCCCTCCAAGCCTTGCAGAAAGCTTGTGACTGCAGAAAGAGGAGCAGGTTCTGCAGCTCGTGCCTCCTCGCTCATCTCCTGGAGAGTTTTGTACCTTGTCATCAGCACTGACACACAACAAAATGGAAACAAGGCTATTTAAAGGTTCCCGTAGAGTAGGGTGCTTAAAAAAAACATGCTCAAGTGTAAATGTCAATGGGACTATGACTGTAATGCAGGCACATACTAAGCCATTTTACTTAATTGAGGCTGAAGGCACTGAAAGGGAAAAAAGAAATCAATCAGGGAGACACGCAAATGGAAGCAGTGCAGCCCCAGCACATTTACTGTGCCTGCTCCAGCACATTTACTGTGCCTGCTCCAGCACAAGGTTGTTTGAGGTGGCCTGATGCGTCAGAGGAGGCATCCATGGGTCGTCTTTAAATCGGGGCTCATGGGTGAACGAGCCAACAATGCTGGATCCAACGGGAGAGTCAGGCTGGAGCCACTGCAGAGGCAAGGCAGCCATGGCTGTGGGGATTATCCTGGAGGAATCCAGAGCAGGAGCCCAAAGTTTGAACCATCTTCCCTTCTGAGATGGGTTTGCAGCTCCCCTTGGTGGAAGGAAGCGGGGGCACAAGGGAGAACCAGTCCAAGCGTCCAAGAAGGACCCTTAAGGTCCTGTGGAAAGAGAAGTTGTCCTTGTACTCAAAAGCTTCCCAGAAGTCATTTTACCAATCCAGAAGCTTACAGGGTTTGGGATGCTTGTAGCAGTCTTGAGCATGGGATGTTTTTTACGGCTATCTCAGTACATGGCTTCTGCAGTAACAAAACTCTTTCATTGCAGGGGAAAAGAAAGGTGCTGAGCTTGCACAGAAACCCAGTTCCTCCAGGAACCACTGGTGGGGGTCCCCTCTCTGGTCCCATTCTGCTCTGGGGGGACCAGGGTTCTGACGAGGTCTAAATTAGGCCTGAAATTCCTCTGTCCTGTTCTTCTGAAGCGTCCTTTGCTTTCAAACTGTGTTTATCATGCATGATTGATATTTGACATTACGCTGCACCGGGAACACGCACAACATCGCTCCGCTGGGATGCAACACTCTTCCAGAAAGCACATCCATCAGAGCTGCGAGTGCCGCCCCGGCAAGGGGCGATGGAGGGGCCGTCCCTGGGGAGGAACCAAGCCTGGAGTCCCACCAGGGATCTCGTTGCACGTCTGCAGACTGGGGCAGAAGCAGAGAGTTAAAGGTTCCCTTCCCAGCACTCCAGGCAGGGCATTGCTGCCATCAGACAGGCTGAAGGATGCTGCCTGTGCCCTTGAAAGATGGCTGAGACATCCTTGATGGGAGCAAGGGGAGAGGAGGGCTCAAGGGGAAGGAGGGACAGCAGCATGGTCGTTGGTGGGTGGAGATAACAGGGGAAGTATTGATCCCTGTTTCCCTTTGCTGTCGCTTGAGAGGCAATTGCTGGAGGGCTGTGTTATCTTTGCGAGCCGTGCCTGCGCGCGCATCAGGAAGAGCTGGGATGTGATTCATTGAACAGCTCTTCTAATAGTCCCGAGGTGCAAGAAGCAAAATGAACTCAGCTAAATAAATCCAGGGCCTGATGCCCATCAACAAACGAGACCTCCTGGGCTCCAGCAGAGCAAAAGGCTCCTGTGTATGTGCAGCTTCCCAGCACCATGGGGACACCACCCCAAGCGAAGGGGCTGGCTGCAGCAAACCACCATGCCTGAATCCAGCCCCGTGAGGACTCAGGAATGAACAGCTCTGCATTGATTTTTTGTTTAAGTTCCCATTTATTACCATGCTGTGGATAGAGATTAACTTTCCTGGCTTGGTATTTATTATTGTTTCACATGCTTTCAAATGGAAACCGAATGCACTTTGATAAATGAGCCGATACCCGGCTGTGCCATACCACAGAGGGAGGCTCTGCCCCATGCTCCTGTGTGTCTGGATCGGTAAGGACGAGCCAGCACCTCCTCCCTGGCAGCTCCTGCTCCCAAAGTAAGTCATTACTATGTGTTTCTGTGATGTCCTGAAAGTCACCTGTGGTGAAGCACTACATCCAAGTGATTGGAGATGCACGAGGCGAGCCTCGCGGCCGGCTCTGCTGTAATAAGTGCAACGCGCTGGAAAGAGGGGAATTGCTCTTGACACTGGGATTATATCTCTGCCAACAGCATCAATATTCTATTAAAGATATGTGATAATATAACACTAATTACCAATTGAGGGGCCATTAAAGGGAGCCTACAAACAGCACTTCGATCTCACCTTCCAGATTAAAAACACCACAATGATTTCCTGCTCCTTGTACTTTACTCCTGTGTTTTCTGCCCCCATGCATAATGTAGCTATGCAAATTGCCAGCTAACACCTAGAAGATTGCTGCCTTCACCTGCTGTCCAAGCGTAATGGCTTCCTAAGCCTGGACCAAGCCAGGAGGGAGATAAGTCATGCCTACAAGCTGAGAACAGCAGAGAAAAAGTCCTCTCCCATTTCCATTCAGCCGTGTGCTGAAGGGCAACGTCACAAGCGGCTGTGGCTCAGCAAGAGAGGAAAACCCGAGTGGCGTGGGATGAACTGGGAGCAGCCCAGCCCTTTTAGTGACTCTGCCTTCTGCCTGTGGAACAAACACAGCTTGTCCTTCCACGCTCCTACTCCATTCCCAATGGCTCCACTGGCACTGGCAGCAATTGCACAGGAAGCAGTTCAGAAGCTGATTGCAGTTGTACTGGGCTGAAAGCCATGTGGATGGGCAGATGTCCAGCACAGCATCCGAGGCTACTGAGCGCTGGCCTTGAAGTGGCATCTCCATGCAGCACCTTAACAAGACGTTGCAAAGGCCGCTCGCCCCAAGGGGGTCCGGAGACCCCCAACCACTGCCGTCCCAAGGCAGCACTTTGTGATTCCCTGCTTCCATAAGGAGGATGACAGTGATTTACTACTCCCTCCGCCAAAGGAGCTGCAAGGCTCGAGTATTTCTACAGCAGGAGCAGGCCAGTGAGGGTCTCCCAGGGCTTCTGGGCTTAAAGACATTTGTCTGATTTTAAAGATGTTTTTTCCCTTGTTTTTCTCCTAAGGCCATGGAGGGAAGCAGCCTATGACAGTGGTCACAAGGTTAATGAAATTGAAACAAAGAGTGTAAACAGCAAAACCCCCTCATCCCACAGGGAAAACCTGATCCTGCCATCAAGCCTTGGTGCGCAAAGCTGCGGAACATTTTGCAGGATGAGAGTCTGAAAGACCAAGCCAGACCCCTGCGGCACCTCCGCCAGCACCAGCGAGTGGCACCAGACAGCCCCCTCTTGGAATGGTGAGAATAACAGGAACATTATGGCTAAAGATACGGGTATGCATAGAAACAGAGGGATTGGAATGTGCATCCTCCTCCCATCTGGTGTTAATGGCACAGGTTAGCTCAGAGCATCCTTCCACAGGGCAGCACCGAGGAGTGTGGGTTAGGTAAATGTCTAACATAGGACCAAGGGACACCACAGGAGGTGACATGGGAGGTGATGCTGCCATCGTCTCTCTGGGGCGGCCTCGACGGAGGGAATTCCCTGACCATTTGTTTCCTGTGTGCAGCAGTGCCCACCAGCCATGCATTATTTTAATGAGACACAGTAATATTCTATCAGTTCTACAAGCTATAGATTGAAGCCACAAAGAGAAATCATACGAACCTCCATAGGATCAATCTTGTCAAAACACGTTCATTTAATCCCTTACAAATGAAATGAAGATGCATTTAAAATGTCATGCTTGGGGTCTGGGAGCCAGGTCCCTATAGATCAGTTAGCCCAGGCAAACCGTGTTATTGAGGAGCTATTTGACAGCAGACGTGCTGAAAACACTTATAAACTGTGCACACAAGGTTTACATCAACTCGGATGGAAAAATCACGTACTTGCTTTTTGTTCCTGGTACCTATCCATGACTAAGCACCCACCATGCAGCAGGAGAGGATGGATACATGGAGATTGCACAGAGACACACACGATTCACAGCACCGGGGACAATGCGGATGCCTGCACACACAGCAAGGTCACTGCCTTCCAGCAACAGACACATAAGAAAGCAAACAATGTGGGACCATTTCTGCAACACCCACAGACAGGGCTGACCCTGCAGCCAGATCAGAAGCATCAATTTGCTTTGCAGTGCTGGGTGAAGCACAAGTCCCCTTCGGCATCCTTCACCAGAGGTGTGTTGTAAGGCATCCCCACATATCCTAGCCAGCTACCCAAAGAAACTTATGGCACATCCACAACACATACCCCCAGCTGCACCCCCAAGACCTTCCCCCTGGGATCAAGGCAATGGGTTGGCTGTTTTGGGGTGAACACCCAGGTGCCCATTTAAGAGAAAAGATGTTTGACAGGTAAGACAATGGACAGGGATCAGTTGGGTTCTTTATTGGTTCTGAAGGTGCTTAGATTTAGAACAATTTGTTAGGCTCCCTGTGATTTACTGCCATGCTGGAAAATGGGGCTGAGTATTGATTCTTTGCCTTTTCTATTGCAAATGGGTGTAATGTTTTATAGCATGTCAGAATAATAACAGCGGGCACTTTATCAATGTCAAATGTTAAAAATGATCAGCTATTGTGATGTAGGAGATTAAATATGAAAGCTTGATGGGTATATAAAAGCAAAACGGCAATAATAAAGGGATTTTTATGTTCAACTCGTTGCTCTCCCAAATCTACCTGGGGAGCTATTAGAACCAACTGCGCTGATCACTGACACATCACCATGGGTTAAAGGATGGGAAAGTGCTAGGTTTAATTCCCATGGAGGGGTTTTTATGCATTGCTCAGCTGAGATGGGGGCTGAAAGTTGAGACCTGTCCTGGTCAGGACCCTTTGCAGAGCTTCACATCACTCTGGACTGCACAATGGCAATGGCACATCCCTCCCGCATTACAGAGTCAAGCTGGAGCCCTGCTGGTTTTTAACCTCAAAGAGTGAGGACCTTTCCATGAGAATAACTTCAAGACTAACTAACCCTTAAGCACTTAAAATGTGAAGCATGAGCATCTGTCAAACACCTCTGTTCTCCACCAAGCAAAGTCCAACGAGTCTAGCTGCTTTCAGCTGTGAGCGAGCCAGTCGCAGAGAGGCAGAAGAAGCTGTTTCAGGAGCAGAGAAAAGCTTCCCACAGCACAAGAGCAAGATGCAAACCCCAAGAGAAGCCTGGACCCAGTGAGCACTGAAGAGCCCCACCTCTGTGCCGGATGTAGTGCTCACCTCCCAGGCTTGCTCGTTGCTCTGTGCTCTCCTACAATCCTTCCTCCCTGCTCCCGTCACCTCTCCAGCACACAAAGCCCCGGTGCCCCCAGCATCAGCCCTTTTATAGCCCTGGAAGGCCCTAATTCCTGACAGCCTCTGCAAATCCCTGCTCACGGCCAACAGCTGTGCTCCTCCACCAGGCAGGGCTGCCCTTAACTCCTTCCCCACCACCCCGGCTCCTGTGGTCTCCTCCAGTCCCCTCAGTCCCAGTCATTTGGCTGCTGAGGGTTGCAATTGTCTGGTCAGGTGAAAAGGACAAATTCTGCCCTGTGGAAACCACACCCTGGAGCAGTTCGCTCCAGAGCCAGGTGATGGTTATAGGCAGCATTTGAAGCCAACGCAAGATGCAAGGGTGAAGGGGATGGTGCTGCAGTGCCCGCCGTGGCCCATCACCCTGCACAGCAGCACGTTTAAACACTGATCTCTGGTGGAGTGACAGGTTTCTGGGCTGGAAGTGAAGCTCCTTTCTCCGTGGCCCAGGAGGAGCCCCACAAAGGTGCATTGCTGCCAGCACCACGTTCGCTGCAGACAGGAGACGCTCCCCGAGCGCATCCTCCCGGCTCCCCACAGAGAATCAACTGCTGCGACTGCTTTTGATCCGTCCCCTGGGAGCCAGTGTGCTCCTGCTGCCCATGCTGGGAAAACCAGCCAGGACGAGGAGGGAGAACTTTCACAACTCCATCAGTAGACACAACTTCCATGAGTAATCATTAATCGTCTCACCGATACCTTCTTACAAAGGAAGAGTGAAAAGAAGAAAAGTCCAATAACTCTTGAAGCCTGGACGCCAATTAATGGTTTTGAGTTGTCATAAGCAAGAGAAGTAAAAAAAAGCAGAGGCAGGACAAGTGTTCTGCTAATTACCCAAACACTTTATTAACCAGCACTAATTAAAGCAGTTCTTGGAGGCTGACAAATGGCTGGAATTACTCAATTTAGAAGTTAGTTTTGACTCCGGTAATTTATACAGCACCAGGAAGTTACAGGGGGGAAATATCTTTCAACTAATGTTTTTTTATTAAAGCTGACAGCAATAATTAGTTATTTGCTGCTAACGGGGCAGCCCCCGGAGGGAAATTCACCGAGATGGATGGCTTGGGCTCATGCCAGCAGTAATTGCTCTGAGCTTGGTCAGACGCTGCCAGGCTGACCCGAACAGAGCCTTCGGTCCCTGCCTCCGGGCGCCCTGGCCGGCTCCATGCCATGGTGCCAGGAAGGGCCACTGGGCTTCAGCAATAGAAGTGATGCTTTGGAGCCGGAGCTGCTGAACCCCAAGCTTGGCAGGAACAGCAGCGACTCCAGTTCTCAGCACACAGACCTGGAAGTCAGGAATTGCAGCCACAGAGTAGCTGGGATCCACTCATTGCAAGTAATCCACATTAAAAACCCCACCCATTTTTGCCCAGGGAATAACTGACCATCTTTTCCACGGGCCACTGTGAAAAGTGTTGGGCCTGAATGTAAAGCTACAGCCACAAAGAGGATTTAACACCGAGCAGTTACCACAGGATTTGACACTGTTGCCTCTTGTCAATCCACAGCCTCTGGAGTCAATCGGCTACAGCTCTTCCTAAAAGTAGGTTTCTAGTTTACACACACACAGAAAAAGCCCTGAACACAGGAAACTAATGAGCTCTGTAGATTCAGAAATCAGAATGCAAAGAAAGAGGATCCAGATTTTCTTTTCATCTCCTGTTTTTGAGCTTGATGTATAATTTTGGATGCTTGGGTTGTCAATACCTTTTGTTTCTCATCCTTCCTATAAACTGCAAATGATCCAATTACAGAGTGAAAGGAACAGAAAAGGGGGAAGGCAAGAGAAATGGAATAACCTGTGGGGAAAAGAAAGTAGCTGAGATGAAAAGCTAAGGAAACAACAAATACAAAACAGTACAGACAAAGTAGAGGGTATTTGGAGTTAGAGAGGGGAGGGCAAGCCAAGGGTGAAGCCAAGGATTCAGGTCTCATCCTTGGCCTCCCACATCCCCACCTGGTCCTTCCCTGAGGCTGATGCTGAACCATATGCATGATAAGATTGCTCATCTCCCAAAACTTCTCAACACCTTGACACTTCTCATCCTATTTGTGAGCTCCAGAACACCAGCATGGACCCACATGGCCCCAGCCCATCTCATCCCTGCCCCTTCCTCCCTTTGCTACCTTCACTCCCGCTCCTCCAGGCGCAAAGTGGAGGCACATTCCAGCAGCAGGCTCCAGGGACTCATAGTGCTCTGGATAAATGGAGCCACGAGCCGCTGTGCATTTGCTATCGTCAAGTCCCAGCGTGCAGCGCTTGGCTCGGCTCCTGCACTGTGGTAGTTACAGGTTGCTGCGTTCCTAGCCCTCGGGGTCTCCATTTCTCTTCCCTCCTGGAATCTGCTGGTGGAGCACTGCCAGCCTCTGTGGCATCAAGGAGCAGGCAGCAAAGCATTGCCTTGGGTAGCAATAGGCACAAGGCTGCTTTTGAGTTATGTCGGGATTCAGAAGCTCAGCACCCACCCGTTTCAACCCATCCTGGCCATCCACATCATGCTGGGAGCCTGAAAAATGCCATAAACTGCAATGGAATAGCAAGAGCACGACCCAGCATCATCCAGCAAATCCTCTGCATGACCCATAGGGCTCTGCACAACCCATGCACCCCAGTTCCCCACAAGGACCCCCTGGAGCTTTGGGAGCACCATAAAGGCAACTTAGGAGTGGAAAATCCACTGTATTTTAAAGCTTTTAAAGGAATATTGAGCAGAATGGAAAGGGCTTCTGATGTCTCTTTTTTTCCAAACTAACAAAAAAAACCTTTTAAAATAAATAGCTGACAATGTCTCTTATTTGAGTAATTCTTTGCCAGCAATAAACGTGTCACTCGCAAGTGCTTTATTTAGAAATGAAAAACTGTTTTTCTTTGTCGAGCGCTCCACATTACACCAAGTTAAAGGCTGGAAGCGAAATCCTCCTCCTCCTGCATACCCCTCCCTGCCCGAGACATTCATATATTCTCCTATAATCTGATCTAGGTTATAAAAATATAAAAAAGGAGGAAAAAATAGAGAGACATCTGGCTCTCCCCCAGAGCTGACATTTCCCTTTATGCCTGGTTTAACTTTTTTATGAGTGCCTGGGTTCGCTTCGGTGGAGAATTTCTCCCTTCAAATGAGTTTCCTGTTTTATGGGAGAAACCTTCCTTTAGACAAACCTGGTGATTTTTCAAGTTAAAACGTGTACGTTTTAAGTACTGGGGAAGTTTAAGGATCCGACTGATGGGGACATAAATCTGAGTTTATTCACGCTGGAGCCCCTGTGTCTGGTCCTTTAGAACAAAATAAAAGGGCGAGGTAAGAAAGAGCCTGGCATACTTTTA
Source organism: Strigops habroptila (assembly GCF_004027225.2). Taxonomy (NCBI): domain Eukaryota; kingdom Metazoa; phylum Chordata; class Aves; order Psittaciformes; family Psittacidae; genus Strigops; species Strigops habroptila. Next base: position 735,850 of record NC_044293.2, read on the forward strand.
CTTGTTTTACAGGAGGGGGAAAAAAACCCCAAACTGTCAATTTGGGGAGTAATTTATTAGTGGCTGCTCACACCTCCAAGCCTTTATGTGCTAATGCTGGGGAAAGGCGGTACTTGTGCTTCATTGAGCATGTACTCATTGAAGAGAAAATGAAGCGGGGGCTGATGTGGTTTCCTCACTGTTTGGGGCCACTTTTTAATCAGGAACAATGGATGGGGCTGCTGGGGGTTGGAGCCTCAGCTCCGCCCGCTGGTACCGCTGCATCCCTCCCTCCTGCTGCCCGTGCACGTTGAGCTCTCATAATGCACACTCACGTAATGGACAAAGGCAGGACAAGTCGTATTGTTTGGTGATAAGGGAAAATAAAACCAGCACAAAAGGCAGGGGCTTAAAAGAGCAACATTATTTCTTAAGTAGAGTAGGGAAGAAACAAACCCCAACGGGTCCCTTGTCCCCTGCCCACTGCAAAGTGGCCTTGGGATTGTGGCTGGAGGGCTCCCACAGACACAGTTCCAGCTTCCAGGTTCCATCCAAGCACCTAATTAAATTTTCAGAGCACTCACTGCTCAGCGTCCAACACAAATAGCTGCAGAAGCCAGAGGGGAGGCAGGGAGAGGATGGAGCAGGGGAGGAGGGAGAAACCTAACGCAAATAATTAAACAAATAAATAGGGAGAGAACTAACAGAAGGAAAAGAAACTAAAAGCCCCGGCAGCCCTGGCTGCCTGAGCACTCATTAGCAGCGGGACAGGAGGGAAGTGCCTCATCATCCTTCATCCTGACGAGCACTTAGAGAGTCGCGACCCCTTTCAGCATCGCCATGCAGACCATCAGCCCTGCGCACCGGTCACTGCCGCTCGCCCGCCACATCCCACCTTACTGCAGGGAAGGGGAAGGTGAGGGAAGGCTGCCAAAGGTGGGCAGTGAAGAGCAGGCAGCAAAGGCAGGAGCCACCGGGCCTCATCCCACTCTTGATGCTGCAGCCCTCGGGGCACCCCCGGCTCCGCTCGCCCATGGGGATTCACAGGGAACAGCGCAGCTATTTTTGCACATGCCTACGTGGCACGCTGTAGGCTGAGCTGTCAGCAAGCATGGATTTCAGCTGGGTGTACAGGGAAAAACTCCGGTGTCAGCTCCTGAGAAGGAGCCCGGGAGCAGTTTGTGGAGAGGCCAAGAGATGGGGGCAGCAGGGAAGCTGAGTTCCATGATTCGCAGCACTTGCAGCCTGCCGTGGTTTCGCTGCTCCCCGCAGCACAGCTTGCTGCCTTTCTGCCTGAGCTCCCTTTGCTGCATCATAACCTGAACGTGGGGTGAGAGCGGCTGAATTGGCAGCCCCCGAGCGCTGCCCCCAGCTGCAGCTGTCGGTGTGTTTGCCGAGCACTGACAATAGGCGGATCACTGCCCGGATAATGGGAGCAACCCCTGCCTCGGCGGTTCATCGCGAGAGGGAGGAGGACACGGCAAAGCTGGGCTTGTTCCAGCCGTGGGAAACCACAGCAGCTGAAAGCCTCAGCTCTAATTAGCGTGGCTGCTTGATGACTCAGCAGCACCAAGAGAGAGGATGCTCTCCAGCCTTGGCTGCACCACCATGTAAAGCCAATTGTAAAGCCTGTGCGGGGTGCTCGCTGTAGGAATAGCTCATTCCTTCCCCACAGACCCTCTCACTCAACCTGTTGCAGTTCACATTGGACACATCTCCACGCCAAAACCCATCGTGTGCGCTCAGCATTGTCTCACCTCAGCGTGCTCCCCTCCTCCAGTTACCCCAGCTCTTCACGCAGGGTCCATCCATGAGGCAGAACAAGCAGTGTCAGTGTTCGCTCTCAATGAGGCAATCCAGGAATGCCTCTGGATTTCCTCTGCAAACACTGCCTGTTGCCGGGAACCCGCGTTCTGCCGGACTGTTTGCTCCTCGTCAACACAGTGGAGATGTGTCCAGGTGCTTCAACACCTCGAGAGCAAACAGTGTGGAGTTATTAAAGCAAAAAAAGCAAACATCTTCCACTGAAATATGGAGTTAAAGCAAGGGAAGGAAGGGACAGGCCTGTATCCCGCAGGAAGGTGCAGAGCTCAGGAACACCCTGGCACTGTTGAGAACGCAGCTACACCATGCTCACGAGGTTCATGTCCCTGCCTGGGGTGTCACATTCCGTGGGCACTGCCACCCCAGTGCTGGAGCTGCTGCTACAGGTCAGGCTTTTAATCTGTATTCCTTTCTTTCCCTAATTTTACTTAGCAGAAATTGAATCTCCATTCCAGTTTCTTCCAATTCCATAAAGGAATATCAGTTACAGTGTAAGTCCAATTTATTCCTTTCCATGTATTCATTAAATCCCAGTTAGTTCCCGCACTATTTAATGGAATTGATGGTGTAATTAAGCTACAGGCAGACATTAACAACCAGAACCATCAGAGAGACGTAGGATCCTTTACTGCTCTGTTCCCAGTGTTATACAGCTTCTAATTTCACAACAATTACTGGAACCAGTTGGTTCAAATCAAACACTTGGCACATACTGAACACCCAGCACCAGCACCCGAGTGGCCCTGGGTCTCACTTCAGCCTCGCTGCACATCCCACACACACAGTGTATCCCAAGGATGCTCTGCTCAACAATCACATCTGCTTTGGATCCCCCACTCCTCATCCCCTGGTAGAGGGAGTATAAACCAGAGACTGCAGCCAGAGCACCCACACCTCACCCCACAGCTAAAATCGATGCAATGCCGAGGGGTCTCCAGCCCTCCAAGCACCAGGGTGCATCCCTTCTCCTTGGGCTTCCACAAATCCCCCCTGTTCCCCCGGCAGCTTCAGTTCCTATGGTGCAAATTGCCTGTGAAGTTTGCCTACCATCAGGAGGACCAAGATGGGGCTTTGCAAGCCAAGGAGGAGATGTCCATCCCTGTGCAGAGGCTGGAGCAGGGAAGAGCTGGCAACACCCATGCTCCACATGCAGCTCCTTCTTGCTCCCGGAGCTGCAGCATGTTGCCTGACACTGAGCTTCCCAGAGGCTTTGCAGAACAGAGGTGAAGCTGTAATAATAACTGCTATTGCGTTCAGAGATTGCTTCCCAGCGCCTTATCTGCCCAGAGATACGAGCAGGATCTGATCACGCTGTCATTACCAGGCCTAGATTTGCACTAATTGGCTCTCTGGAGTAACGTTACCTCCAATTTGTACATTATGGGTACTCAGCAGGCAGTGATTTACAGCCCCACAGGTTAGGGGGATGCTCTAATCCCTCTCAGGGCTCCTCTCCCCGTCCCTGCCAGAGGGAGGGCCAGCAGTGAGGTGGGTCCCAGGGGCACACCCTCATCACCCAACCTGTTCATTAATGACCTGGGGTTTGGGGATGTTTGGCCTGCATAATGTGATAATATACTGAGGTGGTGGCTTTGAAGAGCTGGTTGAATCCAAGCTAGGGCGGGCGTGCTGCGCCTGTTGATGCCAGCTTTGCTGGTGCTAGTGCTGCCGCGCAACAGGCTTTGCCAGCCCAGTTCCACCACTTTTCCCACCTCTGCCATCCTTCCCCATTGCCCAGCTCTGCTGAGACCACCCTTTGGGAGCTGCCACTGCTCCAGGGGCTGGCTGTGCCATGGCAATGCGAGGAGGCACCCAAACCAAAACACACCCTTTGAGCATGAGAAATGACTATATTGCTCCTGCTAAAGGAAACAAAGTGGCTTTGGCTGAGAAAATATGCCTGGGGGAAAAATTGGTCTGGGCTGGCTGTTAGGGATGACACAGGTAGAGAAGGAATGTCTCTTTTGAAGGCTGCTCCCCCTTGTGCCCTGTCCTGCCTACATGCCTCATCCATGGTTTAGAGGGATTACCGAGGAGTGCCAGGGGAATCCCATCTCCATTAATCCCACATCATCTGTCACTCTGCAGGAGTGGTGAGGAGGAGGAGGATGATTAGCGTGAACGGGGAGGCAATGGTTATGATGTAGAGCCTTGGCCATTAGTCAAGTGTTCTTCAGCGTGGGGGCTTGCCCGTCCCTGAAGGGTAACAGAGTTTGGTGGGGTCATGGAAAGGCCTCACCATCCTTCTCCAAAACCTCAGCATCCATCAGAACTGTCACAGAAATAGAACAATGAAGTAGTTCTCAGGCCATCACTTGCAGTAAGCACTCCTCAGCAGCACACATGGAGGTGGCTGATGCCACTTTCTCACCTGCATTTGCAGAGAGCCTGGACCTGGATTTCCCAGACAATAAGCACAGCAGTCAGGGTAGGGGCAGGGGATGCCCCACATTCAGCATTTGCAGGGGGTTTGATGCATCGCTGTTCAACAGAGCAGGGAAAGAGGATGCAGACGTGCTGCTTCTCACGTTCCACAAATATCCAGCACTGGGCTTTTTCACTTCAGTCATTCCTTTATTGCAAGGGACAGAGGAGCTTCCCTTGCTTGGCATACACAGGCATCCTGCTCAGCCTGAATTTCCCAGCAAGACCAAGACCGGGCTTCCCAGGGACGTGGCCCATTTTCTGCTTTCTGCTCCAGCAGAGCTCGGAGCCTGTGGTGCTCCGGGAAGGGATGCACTGTACGGTCTGTACGATCGTCCATCAGCTTCCTCCAGGCTCCTGCTTGTTTGTGTTGTACCTGTGGGTGGATGTGGGAGTCTTTGATCATCCGGGATTACTGCAGCATTAGGAGCTTTCAAACAGGAACGGATGCTCTGGATACAAAAGTGGGTCATGTACAGTGCTGTGCTGGGATGCTTTGATGTGCAGGGAAAGGGGGGAGGCCAGGACAGGGTGTGGAGGAGCTGGAGTGTGGTTTGCATGGTGCAGACTGCAGCAAGCCCATATCTGCCTGCCCTGGTTGTGCCCCATTCAGTTATTGGGAGTTTTCCTTGGTGTGCTTGCAGGGCTGCAGGGGACAAAAGGCTTCCCACGGCAATGGAACAGCGCCTGTTCATAGAGATCAGGTGGGAATCACGCCCGGCCGCATCCCCAGCACGTATTCGCTCAGATGTCTTCTGCTGCTAATGAAATAATGTAGGAGACATCATTCTCCGTCACTTCCAGTTACAGTCCCCCCGTGCAAGAGCCTGCCAGCATTCCCCTTCCTTCAGAGGTAACAAACCTCTGCTAAGAAGAAAGGCCATTAATAATAATTACTCACAAAGAAGAAAACCCCTCTCTTGCTCTCTCTCCTTTTAATGAGCCCTAAAAAGTGAGTTTCTTAATTGAAAAGCTTTCTACTTTGGAGACAGCACCAACACTTCAGAGTGGGCCAGGCAGCTCCGGCAAGCGAAGGCAAAACAAGGGGATACATCAGGCAGCTCCTTACAGGAGTCTGAGAGATGGACCTCAAAGTCAGGAGTCACCCGAACTCCATCACCAGAATCCAAGGAACTATCAACAAGGCACTAATTGGATTGAAAGAAGGCTGCAGATGAAGAGAAAAAAAGCAGGAAAATGGCTTTGGAACAAGCATCATTAGAAACAGAAGTTTGGGCAAGCAAGAGGAGGATGTCCTGAGCCCGGGACATGAGCAGAGTGTGACTCCATCGGAGAACTCCCCACTATCGCCCATGGCAAGGGGTCACTGAGCCAGGGTTCCTCCTTCCGGCTGCTTCCCATTCCCAGTTTATAACCAGAGACATGGGATGCGGCTCTTCCTAATGGCATCGATGTGGCCTCTCCCCCTGTGGGCAAGTGAGACCCAAGGCTACAGCGCAGCGTGCCCGGAGCAGCAGCACACACAGCATCACCCTGCTCCCTGCGCACCATGCTGCGGAGCTGGGATCAGCCAGAAACACTTGAACACTTGCAGAAAGCCCAACGTTTTGAGGCAGAGTGGGCTCAGCACGCTCGGGCTTTGACCTTCCTCTCCCACCCCTTTTCACACTTTCAGTTTAAGCTATTTTGTGCCCCTGTTGGATGCAGGATGTTTCCCAGGACACCTCAAAGTCCTGCAGACATTCACAGGCCCAGTGCATAGGTACCTAACCTTGACCTTAAAATGAGTCTCCGAACGGCTTTCAGCAACAGGCTGGAGGATGTTCATCCATTTTTCTCACTTCTATGTTGCATATTTATGCCATAGTACATATATAATCACCAGGAGCCCAGAGCAGGCAAATGCTGTCCTCATCAGACAGCCCAGCTCTGCAAATCAGATCTGAATATCATTAGGATAAGGGATGTAGGGAAGGAAATGGCCACAACAGCCTGTTGCAAAGTTAGTGTGGGCTCTACCTCCCAAATTGGTTCAGAGAAATTAGCAGGAAGGAAGGAAGGATCAGACAAAATAATCAACCTGCTTACCTGCTCATTAGTTTAATCTTGTCTTTTTTCTTCCCCTCTTCCAGCCTTGTGGTTTCTCTGAGTGTGGAGTAACAAGAGAACAGCACAGTCCGAGATGAAAGGGAGACTGGGTCTGGCAGCACAAAGGTTAAAGCAGAGTTTTTAGGATTGGTCTTTGATTATAGTGTTTTTACCTTGGGTCTGCGGTGATTATTCCTGCTCCTCTCCCAGCATCCCTTCTGGGTGCATCCGAGGGAGCACGCAGCCTCTCAAGCAAGCTCCAAGGACAGACAGTGAGTGCGCTGGATGCAGGATGGGCTCCAGAAGCACAGGGGGTCCCAGACAACAGCCCCGCCAGTCACCCAAATCATTTGGGCTCAGGTTTATGAAGGTGGGACCGTGCTGGGGCTGGTGGGACAGCCTGGTCCGAGCACCTCTGTACCAGGAGGGCTCCTCTGGCTGCTGTGGTTGCTCCCGAAGCAAGATACAGGCACAGGGCTGACCAGTACGATGGGGACTGCTCCCAGAAGTGCTCCGCAAGCACAGCCTCACGCAGGAAGGTGTGAGAAGAACAGATCCCAACTCTGCTCATCTAGAGAGGACAGAAAACGGCTGCTTTAGGGAAATTCCTGCATGGGATGCACACCATGGGCATGCACATGTGATGGGATTACGTTTGGAACAGCTTTCTCTTATCAAATGGGGCTTTTAAGTCCTGTCTGGAGACCAGGCTGAGCACAGACATGAGGGCTCTGGCTGTGGAGGTGAAGAACTGGAGCGAAGTGTGAGACTGAAGCAGCTGCAGCCCCAGCAGGGCATGGGGCAGGACGGGGAGGAGAGGCTCCTACCCCAGCCTGTGCTGGGCAAAGCCAAGCACCAGCAATTAATTAGCTTCTGTTTAGCCAACATCCTTGGAGCATTTCCAAAGCCAGCGCCAAAACAAACAAATAACGCGGCAAACCCGAGTGAATTTCCTTCCTAAAGCAACGATCGATTCCCTCGCAAAGAAAAACACCCCGAGGGCATCCAGGAGCCTGGAGCACCTCCTGCCCCGGCCCAGGACGGCACCGCAGCATCCTGCATCCTCCTGCCGGGAGCGCGGCGGCAGCAGATCGATGGAGCAGCGAGCAGGAGGCCGAGCCGGGCTCGGAACATGATGTATGATCCCGCAGACATCTGGAGAGCCGCGCCGGGGCTCTACTGTAACAGCTCTCGGTGAGCAGGACCCAATTAGGTGACCCCCCACGTCTGCTGATCGATCGGGGGGGAGGGTTTGCTGCTCTCACAGTACCTCCAGCAGCAGCACTGCTGCTGGGCTGGGGGGACTGTGTAGTGGGCTGCTTTTGGGGGTGCAGGGGGGCTGTGGGGTGGATGGGCTGCACGCACCACCGGTGCCCAGCCAGCATCACCCCTCCTGGGGCCAGTGCTGCTCTCCTGCCTGGGGCAGCGGATGCCAGTGTCCCTTCAGCCTCACGGAGCAGCCTGGCTGCCACTTGCCCTGTCCCCTGCTGCTGCAGGCCAGTGGTGTCATCCCTTCCTTCCATGAGAAGTCCTGCACCATGGGAGAAAAAGGCTCCTTTCTGAAGTGAGTCAGCCTCCCCCTCGCTCGTTACAGAAAGGAGGGGGAAGAGCCCGAGAAGACAGAGTTCTTAAATTAATCAGCACAGAATTCTAACTACTGCCCTTTATGTTTTACATAATAACATAAAGCTTTATTCAGAGACAACAGCCTCCAACATCAAAGATCCCCCTCTCCCAGTCTGAACTTTGGAGCCCTTCTCCTTACAATTAATGCAGGAAGATCTAAACAAAGTTAGGGAGCAGCTTGCAGACATCCTCTGCAGTGTGGGAGCAGGGCTGGCTCTGCTTGGTGGGCAAGATCCACCTCCACAGCTTTGCTCCCTGCTGCTGTTTGGCTGTGCAGGCACTTATAGAAATGGAAATGGCCAGAGTTGAGGTGCTCTGCATCCCACTGGCCTGGCACCACCACCTCAGAGGAGGAGGAAGTTAGATTTCACTCTATAATCTCAGCTTTGCATTGTGCATTGCACAAACACACCAGGACAGCACCGATACCCTTCGTGCCTGCTCCCTGATCCAGCCTGCACAGGCATTGGAAGCTTACTGCAGGCTAGTGCTCGAGGGTGTACAATGAAGGGCACCCGCCCCACCCCACCCCTCTGTTAAGTAATGTAGCTCCAAAGCTTTGCCATGGAATCCACCACCTCCCTTTGGAGGGGCTTGTGCACACCCGTGGTTGCTGTGGAGGGCCGAGAGTATGAAGGCAGCAGTGGGCACAGCCACCCTTCACCCAGCACATGACAGCCCAGGACATCTCCACCATCTCTCCACCGGAGATGAAGGCTCCTGCTCCTTCCCCTACATCCTCCCACAGGCTGAGCTCTACCACGGCTATTCCAGGATCTCTGCAAAACGCTAATTGCTGTGCTTGACCTCCCCCGGAGAACAAGGGGAACCCTCCCCTAATTAGCGCCGCAGTCTGTGACTGAGGGAAACCAAATGTTGACTGGAGCACGGCTGCGCTCACTGTAAATTCCAACATATGCTGTGGAAATGCGCCGCCGAAATCAGGCTTCAGAAGCACGGGGTGTTTAAATAACCACGGATCCCCACTGCTGTTTATTACAGAACAGAAGCGTAATAAAAGGCAAAGCTGCGGCTGCGATTCCTGCTCCCTGCCAGGGCCGGTGGTGAAGGAGTGGGAGGATGGGAATCCCAGGGACATGGGCAGAATGCTATAGATGTGTGCAGTATCCGCCAGCATCCCTGCAGCTGCTGCTGCCCTCATTTTGCCAAGAGAGAAGAGGCCAAGGGGTTGGGATTGGAATTACCTGCCCGTGCCTGTGCTATAAGGCACAACGGGGAGTTCTCATCCTGTTTTTCATCCCCAGTGCAGGGCTCAGGTGGCCCCTAATGGGACCCTACGGGGTGGCTGCATTGAGGACTTGCAGATGTTCTGCAGCCTGCCTGGGTTTCCGCTGGTCACTTGGGGTAGTCCAAAGCATATAAAATATTTAGTGGCTCCTAATTAGAAGTAATTACCACTTAACCTAGAGCAGAGACGTGCCCAATGCATCTACTGCTGAACAGCCTGTGCTGCAGCTCATTAAAGGGAAGGGCTCCTGCCTGCCCTGCCTCTCGCAGACCCGCAGGGAAACGGCCAAGTGCTTGTTTTAGCGCGGACCCCCCCGGGTACCCGAGCGCCAACACTCGCATCCGAGGTCCACAGGCTCCACTCAAAGGCGCCTGGGAGCAAAGCCTCACCTCACCTGTATTTCAGTGTGATTATTCCCTCTGTGTCTCTGAGGTTTTGCTCCAGCACAAGATGTCCTTCCCAGAGCTGCAAGGGGGAAAACAAATGGTTAATGAGATGCCCAATTCATTTCTCTTCTATCAGAACTATGTAGGAGAAAACAAATGAGGCTCCTTTCCATGGGTGCTGCTTTCCTGCTCAGAAATCCTTAGGAGTAAAAAATCCTGCAGTGCCTCCTCTGCTTTGGTCTGTGCATCTCTCTGAAGGTCTCCGCTAATAAAACCAACTTAACAGCCTTTCTGCCTGGCTCCCGAGGGAAAACCCTGACCTCTTACTCAATCCACAGCCTCCGATGCAGCCCGAATGAGCAAACACGCTTTGAAGGATGCCCTGCAGGTCAGCAGCCCCTGACTATTTTGATCCAAGTGAATTCTACAGATGGAGGATTCACTTGCAAACCTGAACAGGGAGGGAAATAATTCTCCTCTGTGCCAAGAACTGGGAAGATTAAAAATAATCAGGTCCATCTCAAACTGAACCAAAAGTTTGAGATCCAGAAAATGGCAGTAAATGAGACAGCAAAGCAGAGTCAGCAAACACAGCCCCAAACACAGCCAGAGAACACCAGCTGAAACATTTCATCTCCACAAGTGAAGAAACACTTCGTAGCTGCTTTCCAAGTCTTTCACTTCTTTGCCATAAATGAGCTTCCTTCCCAGGACATGCACTTTATCCACCTTGTTTTCAGAATTGAAAAGTACAGTTTGTAGCTGGTGGTTTAACTCCTCAGAATTTCAGACATCACTTGGCTTGATCCCTTTCTAACAGATCAGGTCAGTTGGGATGGACCAGCATTAGCCCAAAAGGAAAATGAAACTGAAGGATGCTGAAATAGCTTTTCCTCCAAGGCTGCTGCTCTGTCCTGCACAGATCTACCAAGGGTCATGTATCCCATCCGTGCTGAGCTTTGCCCAAGCACAGCCCCAAAGGAACGGGAGCAATCCCCCCACTGCTCCCTTTTCTAACCCACTTCAAGAACAGCATCGGGCACCTGACTGTGTTTCAAGGACTTAAACATGTTTGGGCAGAGCTGTGCAGAAAACACTTATTTAGGCCGGTACATGTGCACAGCGCTCCGTGTGCTCACTGCAGCGATGAGGTTAACACAGCCCCAGTGAGTCAGGCTCCAGAGAGGGCAGGAGCCGGGTCCCACAGGGCCAGTGGATGCTCCTGCTGCCATCTGGCTGTGGAGCATCACACCCAGGCCAGGCCCATGCTCTGAAGCACCCCGGCAGCCGCCAGACTCCCAGCTCAGCCCTATGGGACAACCCCTCGCATCCACTCATTGCAGGAGCAGCTGCTGCTGACACACCAAGGTTTGCAAGCCTTGCTGGACCCAATAAACATCTGCTCTTGCCCGCTGCCAGCCATCAATCACAGCTGACAGCCGTCCCCCCACGGACACCACTGTGCTTTTCACCTTAATTTCTTAGAAGGGCTTTTTCACCAGTTGGAAACTCATAAATACCACTCCGCGAGCCCAGGTAGGGCTAATGATGGATGGCTGCTTCACAGACATGCCAGAGGCTTTGACCTAATTGTCACCAAAATACTTCCTGATTAACTAATAGATAAAACCCAATTAAAACTTCTGCTCTTCCCACAATCCCTGCTGAGTACTTTTTCTCCCCTTCTCAAACTCTGTCTTAAATTAGATCCAGGCTAGCTGGACCTGCCCTGGATAGATGCAGATGCTTTGCCCACCATCCTCGTGCAGCCTTGTCTCTCTCCCTTTTCTTCCTCAGCTGAATAGACCCGCTGCACAGAAAAGCCTTTTTAGTACATTTGCTTTGATGTGCAATAAGTTAATTACTGTAATAGGTTCATCCTTCTCCCCCAGTATTGAATCATGTAGAACATCCGTATAAATTGTCATGGAGTTCCTCGTTTTGACTCAATTTATTCTTTAAGCAGCCCTAGCAAGAGTATTTCTGCAGAAAGGCTTTTCCTCAATCCCATTTACCAGGTGAATCCATTATTTTCTGCTCTCCTGATATCCATCTTGGTCCACCTCTCAGAGGAATGGGGCTCACTGATGCCCTGGTCTTGCAGCCGCTCAGCAGAGGAGTGATGCTGGGAGCACAAAGCTCTACATCCCACCCTGCTCTCAGCCTGGGGAACCCTTTTCCAGCAGGAAAGCAAAGGAAGCCCAACGCCTCACCTCACATTGGCACCACAAATCCCTCTGCCCAGGGGCAGCAGGAGTGAGAGGCAAAAAGACAGCACAGAAAGCATCTTGCCATGGTCCCCAAGGGCCTCACCATGGCCTCTGCAGCACCTTCTCAAAGGGCCCACAAGCAGCTGAGCTACATAGTGAGATGGAGGAAAGCCCACAACCTGTTCCGGCCTTCACCATCTCCCTGTGCTGGGCTTGGTTCTTACCTGAAACATTAGTGTGAGGAGGGCTTGGGAAGCCCAGCACTTGCCAAGGTGACACACATGCACAGGGAAGCTCAGCGCTGGGGGTTCACCTCCATTTTTCCTGCTATTTTTCCCTCTGTTTTTCCCTCCCCTGCTTTTCATAAAATAATCTCTAGGTAATGCATTCAGCCCCGCTGGGCTGCTTTATATCACTCACGGCGTTTGCCAGTTGACTCTCTCCTGCTGAGATCAAGTCTCTTATCAGGGATTAAGGCTGTAGTTCAGGAGCGCAGCTATGAAGTGTGCCATCGGAGCAGGCAGCGGGATGAGCGAGCCCAGCACGGCTCACCAGTGCTGCGGGACCCAGAGCAGCCCAGCAGGAGCAGGGATGTCACAGCCACATGAGTGTGTGATGGTGGGTCTGTAACAGCCCCCTATGAGCAGGGGAAACCAAGCTGAGCAAGCCTGGAGAGGCAAAGCAGAGCTGAGTACATCTCTCTGAGGATACAGGAGAAAAGATTTGTTAGGTGCACTGCGACCCAGAGGAAGTGCCCTGGAGATACAGGTCCAGTTTTCAGGATGGAAGATGTTTGCTCCATGTTTAACATAGGGAAAGTCTCCTGGTGACTGCCCCTGATTGAGCAACATCTGCCTGCAGAAATAGAGGAGCAGGACTGAGCTCCAGCCCCAGCTAGGTGTTATTTCCAATAGAAATAATGGAAACAAGAAGGCTGAAAACAGCAAGATGAGTCCATCAGTGCTGCAGAGGAGGGGAGGATGAGCTTTCCTTGGGGGGATATTTGCACGCAGACAGTAGGTCTGGTTCAGCAGCTGGAGCAGAGCTGCATCCCAGTGCCCAGAGAGCTCCCAAGCTCACACTGCCACTGCCCCACAGCCATCGAGGCACACACCAGCCCTCCTGGGGTCCCCCCCAGCACCACTCCAGGCACGGAGCAGGAAGCCCTCCAGCACGCTGCTGAAGGCAGGACACCAAGCTATCACACATTCCTGCATTTCCTGCTCTAGATCCAGCTCCACAGGCAGGATCAGCTTGAGCTCATCGCGGCTGTTGTGACCTGTCAGAGCTGCTTGGATGGCAGCTGAAGGAGCGCGCTGGTGCAGAGTGGGTCTGCAGCTCGCAGGGGGTAAGAGCCATCAGCATTGGCCCCACTGACCTTCCTGCTGGCTCCGCAGGGATGCAGTGGGCTCAAGCCTTGCCCTTGGGCTGCTCTCATGATGAGATGAGCCGGCAGCTCCCCAGCAGAGCCCCTCATCACTGAGGAGCCAGCTTACCCCACCAGCAGCACACCGCTGCCCGAGCCCAGTGCGGCAGAAGGGGCCATCAAGGCTGTTTGCTCCTTTACACAGGCTATCATGTGCTGTGCCGCAGCGGGGGACTGCAAATGACTTTATAGTTATTGTTCCTCAAATTGGACACCCCCTTGGAGCTTAGATAATATGAGATGAAACAGCCTGCGGGAGGCTGCAGTCAAGTGGAACAGTGATGGAGGCTTTTTTTTACCCTTTCCAAGAAGAAACACTCCACCTATTTACTTCTCCCCCAGCCCTCCTCCTCCTCCCTGTCAGGATGCTCAGCAGAGCCACCCCTGGCAGTGACAAGGGTGAGCTGGGGTATAATCGCTGAGCAAACTGAGCTGCCTGAACCCTGTGCGGGTGAATGGATTCTGCACACCAGGATTTGGACATACAGCTTTGACAGCGAGCCCTGAGGAGGAATGGGAAGGGACAGAGGATGCTGCGGTTCCTTACTGTTTCCTACCCAAGCAGGGTTTGAAGGGAACATTATTACTGGCAAAGCAGAAATCTCACCTCCTGTCATTTGGCTCCACAAAGCCAGTGTAACCACATGAGCACTGAAGCAGAGAGGCAGAGATGCTGCTGGAGGGAGCGGGAGAGGAGAGGAGGCTTTGAGGTGAGGGAGCGCAGGAAGAACCAGAGCTAATGAGGGACTGGGGGAAGGAGGATGTCAGGGCTCACGGCGGTGTGAAGGGAAGGCAGCTCGTTACGGAGGAAGGGGGAAGTGGAGGCCTGGAAAAGAAAGGAAAGAGTATCCGAAGTAGCTCGTACAGCAGCCTCGGGGGAGAAGCTGACCCCGAGGAGGAAGGACCTGGCTGGAAACCACAGCCTGGAAAGGAGAGCTGGGAGCACTCCCCGCCAGCGCGGCGTTCTGTTTGCCTTTCTCCACAGCAGATCTGGTGATTTAAATTAGGCTTCGATTCTTGTTTAAATTATAGTTTACTGTTCTGCGCCCCGCTCAGAAGTGAATTACCTTAAGCAGCAGTATTAATAACACGGTTATAATTAAGCTTCATTACTGTAGGCAGTTTGCTGAAACAAATTGCTTCTTCATTATTATTATGGCACCTTTGGTAAAAAGACATTTCCCCAGAATGCGACCTTGATGCTTTATATAGCAGAAGCTGGGAGATGATAGAGATGTAAGGATGAATTAGCATCTTTTACCTTCTATATCAAGCTCATTAAAAGGAAAGCAGCTCAAGTCAAAACCAAGCAGCCTTGATGGAAATTTTAACCTGAGCGAAATGGATAATGAATAGGTTTGAACTTTTCCTGACATCTTTATGGTGGCGCTTTATTTGTATTATACTTCTGCTAAAACATAAATAAATAAAGCAGGGCAGGGAGGAGGATGGACAGGAGATGGGGCACTGAGCCTGCCAGCACGGCTCAGTGTGCCACCAGCTTCACATCCAGCACGATGGAACTGCATCCCTTCAACAGAAGATCTCTATGCTGATGAAGCCTCCTAATACCTGCAGGAAGCAGTGCCATTCATACCTAGAAGCAGCTATGGCCACAATGTGGGGTTTCATGGGCTCTCCCTGTTCACCCATGTCCAACGCACTTCAAAGAAGCCTTCAACTCCAAAACTTCACCCCAGACTCACAGGGTCTAAGGATGCTCAGCATCCTTAAATGATGCTAGCCTGGGACATCTCCAGCAGGACGAGTTACTGAGCAGGCCTGGAAGGACGCAGCACACGCTCACAGTCACTCACTGGAGCATCACTAAGTGCAGCCACACTCCTCAGCCAGCCCTCGGAAGGAGGAACAGTGCTTGGCCTCTCCTTCTGTGCCATCCACAATACCTGGTGGCTGGTTGCCAGCAGCAGCAGATAATTAGCCCTTAGTTATCGCCATTAATACTTTCACATACACCACCTGCGAGTCCTGTGCCCATTCCACAGAGCTGCAGCCTCTCTCCACCAGGTCAGGGACCAGGAAAGCTTTAACCCATTGATTGCTGCAAACTTCCCTGGCTCCATGGCACATCAGGGATGGGGGTCATGGCTACATTGCTGCAGGAGCCTTGAGCGAGCATCCTCATGAACAGCAGAAGTAGCACCAGCAGAATAAGTTGCAGTGACTCTGGCACAAACCATCAGGCTAAAAAGAGAAAAAACACCACACATACCTTATAGGAGCCTCCTGCTTTCCAAACAGGCCTTGAGAGCACACACCCAGATGCATCTATGCTGGCAAGGGTGCCTCCATCCCATGCTTTCTGCCTCTGGGACCTGAGTGAGCCCTGCAGAAGGTGTTCCTGCTCCTCTCAGCTCACCCATCTCCTGCCAAAAGGAGGCTGCCCTGAGCTGCACCATCTTAAAGGCTCCCCATAACGGGTGGCAGCTGCTGCTCCCCACCAGGTGCTCTCTCTGAGCTTCATCTCCAAACAAGCAGGGAGCCCATTGCTTGCCTGACACCCACCAGCATCCTGGGGTGACAGCCTGAGGTGTTGGCTGTGCCCCGTGTACCGCAGCTCCTGCATTCTGTGTGCAGAAAGGCTGCAACTGCAGTGACATGAAGCACTTCCTCATCCAAAACCCAGCGTCTGCCTTTGCAGACCTCTCCATCCCACCCTCCTCCTGTAGCCACCCTCGGCACCACTGCCTTGGTCGCAGCAGCAGCTCTGGGGACGCTGGCACAGGGAAACTAACCCAGCAAAGTGAAGAGTCCCACTTTAACGACCCTTCAAGCCCTCATCATTTGCCTGCGCGGGCTCCAGCAGCACCCCGTGAATGACTGCAGAGTGCAATTAAACCTCCTTCTCAAAGGTTACCGAGAAAAATATTTCTCCCCGTTGTTAAACGGGGCATTTACTGGGTCTCGCTGTGACCTTTCGCATGACAGGATTTAACGCTGTCTCTGCTGAGGCTCTGAGCTGGTCCGAGCTGTGTGCCCGCATGTACAGGGGTGCATCGGACCTGGGGCCCTCCATCTGGGGCAGAAGCCAAGGCAGCATCACACTATAGAGGGGCAGCCCCTGCTCCCCTGGCCCTGGGGTCTGTGCATGGGCATTCCACTTCCCCTGCTCCTGGAACACATCCCTAACAACAGGGGGACTCCCTCCTGGCCCTGGAGCGATGTGGGATCCACTGGCGTGGGTGCCGAGTGCTCCTTAAACCTGAATCCAGGATTTCCCAGGATGTTCAGCCCCGCAAGCTGATGGTTCACTCTCAGATAAGAAGTTCGCCTTCTAAATGTGGATTGGAGAGCTCTCCCCACTCAGCACATGCGTGCCTCCGTGTGTGTTTGTACACACACTCATTAAACAAATGCTAGCTATCAATTTCTCTGAGTGCTTATTCTGATAATAGCTATATTTATCATTTAGCATCTCTGGAAGCAGTTCAAGTCTAAAATCTATTATGGGTATTATGATATTTAATAACTGTGTTTTATTTTTAAATGCAATAAAAAATAAAGAGCAGGAGGGTTTTGGAAGCCCCCTCCTGGGCTCTGAATCCATCTCTGTCACTGTCACGCTGCGTGACCTTGGAGAGGTCGCTTATTCTCTCCATGCTGGAGCTTCTGGATGGTAACATGGGGATAATCATACGATCTGCTGCCCGGGGCTGTTGTGATGCCTCCTTCTTAATTAATGTTGATAGAGTGATTTCAGCTCCCCAGACAGAATGGGCGAGCTCTTGTTGGTGTTTCATTTGAGGGCAGCTGGACTTCTCTGCAGCCGTATGGCCGCAGGTTGCAGAGCAAGCAGGATGGGATGGGTCAGCATCCCTGGGCGGCACTTGGAGAATGGACAAGGTAGCAATGCACACCTCTGCGCTCTCACCCAGCCCTCACTCGCTTTTCCCATATATGCCCTTACGTGAGAACATTATCCTTAAATGTTCTCACATAGAAGATATGTGAACATAGAACACAGGTGTTCTCCTAAAACATCTCTTATGCCAGCCAGGAAGTTCCCTGCAGCACCCCAAGGAGGAGTGGTTTATGGTAAGGCAGCAGCTGGGTAGCAGGAATGGAGTCTGGGAGGATGGATCAGGGCTGCAGCAATAAACAACAGCCTCTGGTCCCCAGCCAGCACCCAGGAAGCAGCGGCTGCAACATCCATCATCCCTGTCGTGCCATCGTCCCAAGGACGGGGATGCAGAGCTAGTGGCGCTGTGCCATCCTGCATCCCATGCAGGGACATGATGGAGTCGGAGGCCATGTGCCAGCAGCACTCACCACAAACCCACTGTGTGTCACAATAACTTCAATGGCATCTCACTGAGGAGGAGGAAAAGCCTCGTGCAAAGGTAACATGGGACACTTGGGAGGAAGGGATGCTTGGTGAAGGGTGCAGGGCTCTGAAACAGCCCAGTGGTACCACTCACAATCTGCATGGGGCATCCCAAACTCCTCCCAGCATCTCCTGCCTGCAGGAGCAGCACCAGGGCTGCTCCATGGACACCTCCTTACTACTCCTTGGCACACTGGCCCATGGCAGGAGCACCCTCATGCGCCACGATGTACGAGTTCATCAGCCAGTCACTATCATTATCTTATTGTTCCCAATAACAACCCCCTTCTTCCCAAGGCATCAGGCTACTGCCCCCAACCCCTGCCCTGGAGTGCTGGTCCAGTGGCCTTCCACCCTTCCACTGTGGAGTGGACAAACAATTTGCATCCCTTAATTAAATTTACAGTGATTTGCACCGAAGGCAGCCTGTAAGGGACGGCGTGTACATGGCCTTAAAGCAAATCACCACTGGTGATGAAAGAGCCTATTTCAGTTAAGCAAATTATGAGGAGGCGGGTGATGTCCTCGGTATAATAATTCCATGTGAATTATTTATATGGAATCCGCAATTACACTGAGCAAAACAGTGCATAAAGCACACTTAATTATCCAGCCACCTGTTAGGAGCAGCCGATGGCAGCATCCCCCGTGGATTACCCACTGCCGGCGGCAGAGACGGGAGCGGGATCCCACGGGAAGAGCCCTGGACCCGAGCGGGAGCCCCGACCGCCGGCAGCAGCGGGAGCACGCAGGGGTTTGTTCCTGTTTATTCCGTTTCAGGTCAACTTCCACTGTTTGTTTTGCTCCTGAGCAAGGTCCTGTTTATTGTTTTAACAGGATTGTTTGTTCGCTTTAGCTACTACCGAATAGATAGTTTTAAATGAAAAGGCTCGCTTGTCTCCATCAGTCCCGGGGGAATTTCGCAGGGTGAACAAACTCTCTCCAGCAGGGATCCAAAGCAGTGCCCAAAGAAGGAAAACCCCTTCTCCTCCTGCCCCTGCATCCTCACACCCTGATGGAGGTTTTCTCAGTGGTTACTCAGCGGTTTTTGGTGGAGCCCCTGACCCAGCAGAGCTTTCGGGCCATCGGAGGATGGACCAGTCCTCAGTGTTTAATGGGAAAGAAATGAGTGCTTTTTCTTTAAAGATTTACCATGTATAAATGGATGAGGGTATTAAAGGCAACAATTAACTTTATTGGAAACTTTATATTCTCCAGCCTCATTAGAACTGCCAACAAGATCTATTATTAGCATTACGATGCAGATAATTTAATAAAAAGGGTATTTAAAGTGGATACTTTTGCACTGGAATCAAATAGCTTTACTGCCGTGTTCTTTCCGCCTCTCTCCCTTTCACCCCATATTACATCAGAGACAGGGACTGAGACCTGAGGCTTGTTGTGTCCCATCTCCCAGGCTGCCACCCAACCCACCAAGCCCTGCAGAGAAAGGGACAGCACCAGGAGCCTGGTGCTCCACTCCTGCCTTCACTGTTCTCCGTAGGGACAGGCATCAGTGGGAGAATTCCTCCTGGCTCACCATGGCTCCGGAGCAGTGGCAGCAGGATCTGCCTGGCCCTGCTGCCTGGAGGGAATGCTGCCCTGCCCAGGCTGCCATGCTGCTATGCGAGGCCAGCTCCCCCTCTCCTAACGATGTCTGTTCTGTAAGACATTCCTCACCCATGACATCTGCTCCTCCTGCAGGGCTTCCAGTTTCAGTGGTGTCATCCCAGAGCTTCATTTTCACCGAATCCCTTCCGAGCAACAGGTAGCAGCAGGAGAAAAGGCAGCCTTTTAAGAATAAAGACAGAAAAGGTTTCCTTTCGGGGCACAGGTGTCAGGGCTCCTTCTTCTCTTGCTACAGTTGTGCTTTGAGCCATGATTTTAACAACAAAGTCAAAACTCAAAGCAGAAGTTGGCTGAGACTCCAACTCACCCGTGCCCTGCAGTGGGAAGGGGAGGGGAGCTGGTGGGGAGTAGAAAGAGCCCGCTCAGCGCTCAGCCAGAGACTCACAGACACTGATGGGGCTGGTTGGAAACAGGAACACTGCAGCCGAATCCCATCAGCCACTGGTGAGCAGCAGCGTTTCAGCTGGCACCAGTTCCTGAAGCAACACTGCACAGCGTGAGACGTGTTTGGGGACCCGGGACATGGGCTCTGTCACCATAAAAAAGAATCTGCTTAATCTGTGGGTTTAAATTTTAAACAACTGTTGGAGCAGAGCTGCTCTCACCCCGCGCTCTGCTGCACTGTTCACATCCTGCTCTGCAGGAGTCCCCGCGGGGGACTCAAATACCATTGAAATGAGCTCATCTCTCCTCCCTTTCCTAATATTTCTCCAGTGCAGGGCAGGGGCAGGACAGCTCTGCCTCAGGCTGGCTTCTATTCATCCCCATGATGCCCTTGGGACACACGCAGCATCCTTCATCCCTGCAGGAACCCAGCGCTGGGACCCCCCAGGACAGTGTAACATGGAGCAGCACCTCCTGCTCAGGCAGACCCAGGATGAGCATTTTGGTTCTCAGTGCTGAGGCGGGATGTAGCGGTGATGGTCACTGTCCCAGCGCAGCTCCAGCTCCTGGCCTCCGACGCCTGGGCCCTTTCCATCATGTTTATTACACCCTGCAGTGTAATTAACAGAGAGGAGTCAAAGGACCCGAAAGCAATGATTGTAATAAATAATCACTTGGTGACCGCGGAGTTAATATTCCACCGGGGTCTCCTCCTGGCCTCCAGCTGAAATGGCAGAGAGAGAAGGGAAGAGTAATGAAGCCTGGCAGCGTGATCTGCAGAGGCCTGGCTGCCTGGAGAACAGCAGCCTTCCTGCAAACGCTTCCTGCCTGGCCCCACTTCTCCCCACAAACTTTAGAGCAACAGCAAAACCATTTTTGGTGGCTCTTTGATGTGGGATTCAGGGAAGCTCAGGAAACTGAAACGCTGTAAAAACCAACAGGTGCCAACTCGTCTTTTGCGAAGGGAACAAGACCAGCACATCTCAGACTGCAACAGCTCTCTGCTCCTTGTGCCAGCCTGTAGCTCCCAGCACATCAGGGTCCCAATATCACATCCATGCAAACATCCACGTCAGAGAAAAAAGAGCATATGAAGGTGCTTAGGACACACAGACTGCGAAGTCTGCATCCTGCTGCCTCCTCCTCCTCCTCCAAGGGAGAGTGGCAGAGATGCTCCAGGTGCTTTGCTGCATCCCTGCATCACCCCATGCTCCCTGTGAGGTCCAGAGGCTGCGATGGGACTCTGTGTGAGCCCAATGCAGTGGAGAGCTTGGCTGTGCTGGTCATTCATTAGCTCCACACGTCTCTCTGCTAATTAGAAATCTCAGCTGAGATTTGCACTTTTATGAAATGCTTGTGCTGGAAATCTTTATAAACCCCCCATACATATTAATTCCATCTAATCTCGGCCATTCCAGGTGCCATAAGAGAGCATGGTCATAAAGCGACAAAGCCCTAACTTTTCAGCTCCACGAGAGAACATCCTCCTGATGTTGGACATTCATCTTCTGAGACGGTGCTTAAAATGAGCACTAACAATGTGCCAGCCTGCGCCCGGGAATGCTTGGCCACAGCCATGCCCTTCATAGGGGCAGTCAAGGGAGCTATTGCAAACGTTGTGTGTGGAATGAGGCATGGGATGGCAGCAGGAAAGCATGCCAAGGATAAGCACATTCCCCAGCCCTGGCTTCACATGGGCAGCCACTGCTCCTGCCTCGGGCAGGGCACCTCCATCTCCTGCACCCGCTGCTCCTGAGGCTTTGGTCCTGTTTAATCCACGACAGCACCCTGGGGTGGATGAAGAAACACAGCACGAGGGCATCTCACACAGAGGACTTTCTCCCCTTCGGTGGGACTCTCTAAAGTGGACCTTTCCCAGCTTTCCTAAAGCGAGTCATTTCAGCGTCAATTTGTATCTCCTTCGAAATGCCTTTGTCTGGAGCCGGGGGGGGGAAAGATTAACTTTTCCTCCCTGAAATCTGGCTGCTGGACGCGAGGGAACAGGGAAGGCAAATAAGCAAAGCAAAGTTAAGCTTTCTGTATAGAGCTGGAGGCTTAATGGTGCAGATTACAGCAGCAGGTGAGGAGCAGCTCCAGCCTCTGCTGTGTAGGCTGGGAAAAATCCTGTTTAACTGCAAAGGTGCTTTAGCTCCAGCTCCCCATTCCCAAAATGACTGAGCTGAAGTTGCCGGGGTGGCAGGAGTCACCCCATGAAGGCCAGGAATATCCCAGGAGGGGTGAGCGTGGGCTCTGAGCCTGTCCTCTTTCCCAGTACCAGCCAGGAGGTGGTCCCACACCTTGAACCTTGGCAGCGGTGAGGAATGATGAGCAAATCCAGCAGGATAAAAACGCGATGGGAAGCAGAGCGTGCTAAGGAGTGACACAGGCAAGCAACCAAAACTCAGGAGGGGAAGAAAGTCTTGGAGCAAGCTCAAGGAAAGGTCAAGATCTTTATTTATGCCCTTAAATAATCTATTAAGTGCCCGTCTCTGAAGCCACTGGTGCCGAGAACCAGGGAAGGATCACAAGCGGGGCAGAGGGAGCCTTGGTTTGAGGCCCTCCTTCACATCCAGGCTCCTCAGCATCCCCCCAGCTCCAGTCCCCACAGGCTTGTCCTTCACCAGGAATTGGAGACAAGTTTCCAGCGCTTTCCTCCACCATCTGCCCCAGCGCTCGTTGGAATGCAGGGTTGGACTCCGGCAATCAGTAGGTAATCTTGTCAGCATTACTTAGAGAACCTGGCTCTGTCCTGCCCATCTGATGCTCTGTGCAGCAGAGGGAAAATCACGGCTCCCTCTTGAAAGGAGGGGAGAAATTAAGGTTGACTTTGGCACAGGAAAACAAGCAATCCAGAGATGACAGTGTGCCACAGGAGCTTAAAATAAGCATCAACTAACTCAAACAAAAACAAATCTGCATTGAAAACAGACTCTTCCCCAGACCACATCCCCACTTTAAAGCGCTTTTGAATTCTCCCCTGCACATTTAGAACATGCTCTCCCTTCACAGCTCTCGCTCACTTTGTTTTGCTGGTTGCTAGCAGGCAAACGAGGGCTGAAGCTTGAAGTGATGTTTTCTTATTAGCACACATGCAAATCCTAATAAACAGCTCTGCAGGCTGCGCCGGCGCCACGTCCTCTGCCCGGCACCCCTCTGCAGGCAGCGAGCAGGGGAAGGACAAACAGGCACTACAAACCTTCTGCCGCATTGGTTTTCCATCAGCAAACCCCAGCTTTGCTCTTCAAGGGTTTGACCTGTGAGCTGCCATGTGAAAGCTGGCAGAGATGCCATCGGAGCAGCCGTGGCCTGTGGGCACTGCCCACATGGTGCCAGGGAGGCTGAGGTCTTCTCCTTGCTCACTGCTGGGTTTGGGGCAGGTTATGAATTGTTTGATATGGAATTTCAAATGATCGCTTAAGTAGCTCATTAGCTCGTAGCAACTTGGAGCAACCTGGGTGTAGTGGGTGTTTAAGTGTTTAATGCCTTTTTTTTCCCCTCTCTCTTTCTTTCTAATTGGCATTTAATTAGAAGAATAAATAAAAAAAGAAAAGCAGCTTTGCCTGGGCTGCTCAGGTTTAAATATTAAACAGTTTGATTCTCCTGGAGCTGTGGTGGCGAGGTGGGTGCAGGAGCTGGCAGAGCGGGCCAGGATCCCATGGGAGCAGGGTGGCTGCAGGCAGCACATCCTATGGCACACAGCAGGGCTGCCTTGGGTCACTTCCACCGGGACCCTCTATGCCAGCTCTTTGCAGCTTTCACCCTGTATCCTCCTTCCTCAGCATGTTTTCCAGCTGGGATCAGGACTTGGCAAGGCTCCCCCTTGGCTTCTCCCAGTGAATGCTTCTCCGCAGCCCTGGGGAGCTCAAGGGGGGATGCTCGGGAAGGAAATGTCCATTAGCAAAGCGCTCGATAACTGCTGCTTTGATTGATCGCCTGCCCTAATGCTGGAGATCTCCCAGGCTCCAGCTGCCCCTCCCGGCGAGGGCGGAGGAGGCCGGATGAAGTTGTAACGGCTTTGGGAGGGCTCTGATGTCTCCAGCGCTGCTCCGACAGGGATGAGGCCATGCGGAGGAGCTCCAGAACAAAGCGCTGGGTTCAAAGCCCTTCTCTCCCAGGTGTATTTTCACAAGGGGAAGGAGGAGCAGGGCTGGAGGCTGCTCCTGCTCCCCCAGCATCTCCCTCTGCATCCTCTGTCCACGGGTGGCCAGGCAGCACCTCTCTTAACATGGGTGCATGAGGAGGCTAAAAGTCCCTGTGGCTGCATTAGCCACAGCGGGTGACCAACTGCTCTGAAAAGTTGATGTCCAGAAATTTAACTTTCCCCGTCTTCATTAGAATTTGGGTGGATTTGGTGCAAAACATGGCCAAAGTGCACGCCTGTGAATACCAAGCGTGTTAATAGGTTAAAGTAAATCTAAAGTAACATTTGAAAGCTGGAAGATGAAAGTAGATCACAGGGCAAAGATCAAACAATCCAGAACCACTTCTAAGCCTTTTAGTGCTGTGGATTATTAGCATTTGAAAGTGAGGAGCATTAGTGAGAGAAGAGGATGAGGGGCTCAGGAAGGAGTTTCTGTTGTGTGGATAAAAAGTGAAGTAAGTGACAGCAGAAGAGGAAGAATGGAAATTATCTGGTTTATTAAGTGCCACACAGAAAGGCTGTGTACAAGCAAGTGTGTGCCCACCAACAGGAACCACCAGCTGGTGTTTAGATTGTGGGCACACATTTGGGGCTGGGTATCCACTAGGATGCTTCCCGGGACCCTCCAAGCATGCATCAGGTCCTTCTGCTCAGCACGGGAGAGAAAACCTCCTGAAAGGAGCAGCAGATGCAAGGGCTGGGACAGCAGCACCTGGCACAGAGGCAGGTCTTTGAAAAGACATGTAACTGTACCATTAACTAATGCACTTTATTTCCTATGGAGAGCTCCGGGAGAATCCTCCTGTTTGTATCCCCATGAAAACCAATGTCTTGTTCAGCAAACCTGCCGTGGGCATCAGGAGGGAAAGTCCAGCAGCCCCCGAGGTGCAGGGGGAGAGGAGGGCCCAGGAAAGGCAGGGAGAAAGCAAAGAGCAAGAAGGCAGAGGCTCTGCTAGGGCAGTGCTGCTGTCTGCTAACAGAGATATTCACTATGGGAATGTATGTATCTACAGCCTTTCATCTCCAGCAAAAGCTTGTCCAGCTGGGCAGTTTGAATCATAGAATCATGGAATCATAGGTGCAGCCAGGGTGGGAAGTGGATCAGGGACACGCAGCACTGAGCCAGCTGTGTGTCCTGGCGGGCTGAGGCTCAGCATCCCCCAGACACTCACAGGGATAAGCCTTTGAAAGCACTGCATCTCCTAACGCAGGGCCCTTGGGATGAGTCCATAGCTGGCTGCCAGCCCCCTCTTGCCTCACCCACCTCTGGCTTCCCAGTGCCTGGATCATCTGGACTATCTGCACCCCCGTGCCCGCACAGCACGTTTCAGGTGCAGAACCACCTTCTCCCTGGTGATAACCCATGATGCTGAAATGTCCCGTGTGCATTTGTCCTGTTACCTGGCTACCGGGATGAAAGCTGCCATGGTGAATAAGGAATTAGCAGTTCCCAAAGGAAAGGTATTCGGCTGCCCTCAGAAGAGTTTCCCCTGGAAGAGGGCAGCTGGCAGCTTACCCTCCAGCCACTGCAGCCGTATGGCAGCACCCATGGACTGGGACCCTGTAGGTACCCAGCACCTCGCTTGCCTCAGGTGTTCGTCTGGGTGGCTGTGATTTCCAGTGGTGAATTCCAAGAGGAAGAGAGCAAGAGCCGTACCTGTGATGTGCAGCCTTGGAGTAATAAACAGTGAAGCTGACTGCTCCCACAGGGACGTGCTAATATAGGAGATTGATTCACTGCAGTGTAACCACCCAAGGGCTTTACACACAACTCTGACTAAACTTCCTCTAAAATCAATCCAGCCTTTTCACCACTTTTGACAGGGTGTTCTAATATTAATCTACTCCCCTTGTCAGTCAGCTCCACTAACAAAGGCTCTAATGATCTTTATCCAGGCACAAGGAACACTACATGGGTAGGTGAAGGATTCCTGGATCCCTCAGAAGGAAAAAATTCAATCCTTTGCCTGGGTGAAGGACTGCTGAAAATAGTGATATTATTATTACTGTTAATAATAGTGATGGAGACACAAACAGATGCAAGGGGGAAGCTGGGACCAGGCACTGAAGGTGTTTCACCCCTCACCTGCCCCAGGAAGGAATGTGCAAAGTGAGGATTTGCCTTGGTAAGACATGGGGCAGGAAAGGGTGCCTAGTGGTGTGAAAGACAGTGCCTGGGAGCCAGGCAGCCTGATGAGCACCCTGCTCAGCATCCATCCCCGCTGCTCTTAGCCTCGGGCGCCTGGAGCAAACACAGTCCTGGTGGAAAAAATGTAAAGGACCCGTCCCCTCTGATCAAGCCTGGCACAGACTGTTCCCTTTCTCCTGCATCGTTTCCATGTCTCTGCCTCCCGGCGAACTCAGCCTCGCTGACAGTTAGACAGGCAGGAGCCCACCTTCATGCTGTAATTAGGCAAGGCCATGGGCACACAGGGCAGGCTGCAAACACCTGAGAGGACAGAGATGCTCCTGCTGTGAGGGGGGCCGAGCCTCCAACCTTCCACCCCAGCCACTGGCTGGCATGAGCCTCAGGATCCAGCTGGGAATGTGCCTCTGCATCGCCTCTGCAACACCCCCATGTGTGGCTTCGGGTGCCTCTGATTTCCCGATCCCGAATCAATTCTTCCCACTCTGTGGCCCCAGTGAGGTGCAACCCCGCAGGGAGGCAGCTGTCAGACCCATTTGGAGGTGTCGAATGTGCTTCCCTTGGTGCTAGATGTGTCTTAAAGACAAACCGGAGACTGTGGCTGGGTGTTTTTTAAGCAGAAATAGGTGTTTTCTCGCATGCTTGCTCCTCCTTCATGCAGTGGCCAGCAACGGTGCTGCATGGCAGTGCCTGCACCCACAGAGCACCCCTAGACTTAAACAAAAGCCAGGACATAAATCGTTGGCTTTAGAAGAAGCATTTCGCCAAGAGAGGAGCCACATGCGCGGGCACTGCGGGAACGGTGCATGTTTTATGGAGCAGTGAGCAAACGGGCATGAACAACACGCACAACTTGTCAGCACGCTCACCACCACCACCACCTCCGGGGCTGCAGTACATTACTCATCCCCTCCTGCTCTGCTCCGTGCTTCTCCTAATCTCCTGATGACTGAGCTACTGCAAGGGCCTGGCTGCCGGTGCTGCTGCTCTGCTGACTCAGCCCCAGAGCTGGGGACATCAGCGGACATCGGAGGTGCCTGCTGCATCCCTGCATGCTCCAGCATGGATATTAGGCCTTGCAGGGCTTGTGCCTTTGTCCCTGGGCAGGAGGCAGGGAAGCCAGCTCCCCATGCCAGTCTCACCATCTAAAAGCCATCTGCAAAGCTCGGGAGGGACAGGCTGCTCCGAGCCACGTTCCCATGAGCATCCTCCCTCACTCAGCTGTTCAACTAAATGGGTACCACCAGCCCCTGGTTTCGTGCCTCGAGGCCTACTGCTCCCATTATGGCATCAGGCAGGGTTGGGGCACATCGTCCAGCAGCATAAGCCAGCAGAGAGCTGAACACACACCCAGGCTTTGCTCCACTTGAACTGAGCAGTTTTAAACAGACATGCTGGAAATCAGAGGAGGAAACTCCAAAGGCATCATCATCTGAATGGATCCAGTGGTTAAGAAGCCCCCAGAAATCTGCAGGATCCCCTCGCTGTGCTTCCTTACATGGGAAATGGAATCACAAATATTTACTCAAAATCAATGCCACGCAGGCACCGTTGGGAAATCCCAGGGAGGTTGCCTGAGGATCACCTTAATGCCTTTCTCTGGAGAAGGAGATCCTGAGCAGGTATTGCACTACCCAGAACATTATAGGTAAGTCTCAGGGTTTGCTTTGCTCCCCCCCTTGACAGAATTCTTAATGATATATCTTGCAAACATGCTTGGAAAATGGATTAGCTGCACCAGCTGCTCGCTGCCACAGCAGAGCCTTTTCCAAAGCACTTGTACCGGCTCCAAAGTGTTACCTCCCCCTTCCCTGCCCTGGCAGCGCAGGCGCGGGATGATTTGCACAGGTTGGTTGGCTTTGCGGTGTGCCTTGCTCTGAAGCAGGATGGCAGGAGGGAATGCAGGGGAATTGCAAAGCAAACAAGTGGCACATTCAAGGGGTCTATCTCACCGGCGTGATGAGACAAGCTCCTGCAGGCTCCGGGTGGCTCAGACTCTCATGGGAGTGGGCATCCGTCTGCACGGCACAGCCCCAGCTTTGCAAGGGCTGCAGAGCCCCAGCTGGCCCCGTGATCAGAGAGGATCATTTATTACTTTACCAGAGAGAAGCCACCTTTTCAGTCCTGTGTCTATTCGGTGCCTGGCACAACAGGATCTGATCAGGACCCCGGGGGATTGAGGAGTCCTGGGGCAGATGTGCCCCGCACTCATCACTGCCAGTCCCCTGCCCCGGGATGCTAGACATGCACCCAGCAGCATCCCTCGCTGCCTCCTCTCCCCTGTTCACGCTGGATGCAGATGAGGAGCCATCCCTTCAATAAGCTCCCGAGGACTCCCATTAATAAACCGGTACTTATCTCGCGGTGCTCTGCAATCGCTGGGTGGGCAGAGCACCGTAATGGAACTCTCAGCTCGAGTCGCAATGACTTTGACCATGCAAAATTACGCTCTATTCTGGCCAAATTAACTAGGTAATGCCTTGCATTAGTGGAAAATCCACCATCAAACCATGAAGGCTGCCGTTCAAACCACTCAAGGCCACAGAACCTACGGTGATGGGGGGAAGGAGGTGTGCTTGGCCAGCGGGCTGAGGGGCTGGTTTTTCATCATCTTGGACCTCGTGCCAGCCCATGCACGTGGGCAGAGCAAAGCCACAAATGCAAACAGCCTCACTCGGGCCTACCCCTGCTCCCCCTCCGGACTCAGCAGAGGGATATCGGGAGCTGGGGGATCCAGGGGCATCCAGGAAGCCTGGTAGAAAGAAAAGCATCTCGGATGGATGGACTCATGGACGTCAAATGTGGCTTCACTAGAACATGACTTTCCTATCAACACTCCCCATACTGTGATCCTGGCAAAGGTAAAGGGCAGGAACTGCCAAAGAGCCGATTTGGTTGGCAATTCTGGATGAAATAAAACATTACTGGCTCTAATTAGACTCCTTTTAGTAAGAGAAGCACACTAAATAAACTCCGTCTCATTGCAGTGCCGCCGCAAGTCTCTCTTGCACTTGCTACGTTTAAGTGAAGATGTGGAAGGTCAATTTGCTATGTAAATTTGCGCAAATTTGGCTAAACTAAAGCGATTACCCTAATGGGTATGCAAATTAGCCTCATTGATAACGGCTTCTCTCGGTAACTTTAAAGAAGGGGGGGCAATTACTCCAATTGTGACAATCCTCTTAAGCGTTTCTTTGCCCAATAAAGTAATGATATCTTGACAAATTAAAGAGAATATAATGAAATCCGATTAATTAGTGCTAAGACCAATTAGCACATGCAAAGAGAGAGGGAGAGATTTACAGAAGCAAAATTCACTAGAGAAGACTATGGGAATTCATCATCTTTCATAAAGACGTTTCTACACCTTTGTTTTCATAGGAGTAACGAGGAGCCTTTACAAAGCCGATACGAATCTGCTTTGCTTGGCAAACAGAGGCTTGGCCAAGCAGTGGGAAAAGAAACAAGACTGGAGGCAACGGCACTGAGTAATGAACCCCATGGTCTTCATGTAGCTGCCTTTGGGCTGGTGCCCTGGCTCTCTGCTCAGCAGTGCAGGCAGCATCGTGCAGGCAGAGAGCCCATTCCTGGTTCCCCCAGAATGCCTGACCCCGGCACATCTCTGCTCAGCCACCCGCAGCACACAGGGAACGTTAATTACACTGAAACGGGAGGCAGCAGCTCAAACCTCACCCTGCTACCACCATAAAGCTCACACGGAGCAATAAAAATAATTACCAGCAACACCGTACATAATATACTTCTGTGTCATCTCTCTCCTGTTGGTAATAAAGCCACCTAACAAATTAACTGGGAGGGAGGGCCCCTTTATTTACCTTGTAATCAGATCATGCTGGAAAACACTTCATAGGGAATGCTGCACGCAGGTGTATACACCAGGGACCGCAGCCTGTGCAGGGTCCCAGTCTGCTGCCATCCTCATCCCACTTCGGGCACCCCTGAGGTTAACACTGTGCCACGGAGGGGTGAAACTCATCTGCTTCTAGACACGGCTCAGACACCACTTTCTGCCACACGCTGGGCTGCAGTGCTTATAACAAGTAAATCAGTTGTGCTATGAATGAGGACTCACAGCCCTCACGTGCTTGCAGCCCCACTCATCCCTGTCACACACAAGCACTGGCTCTGCCCCAATGCCAGCACTGCCGAGGGGCTGAGCAGGGTCCTGGCACCATTCCCATCCACCTGCATCCAGAGAATTCACTGCTGGCCACACACCCCATCCCGCAGACCCCGGCAGAGCAGGGGTGTGCAAGGAAGCCCTTTGCTCCACCTGTTTCACCACATATCCTGGTTTGTTGGTACCTTTAGAGCGTCTCATGGGCATAACGCGTGAGCTAGGATGGGAAAGGAGCAAACACTCAGGGCAGATAAGCACCCCAAGAGGGTCTGTCCTTCCACTCTCCTTTTTTCATGGCCACCTCTTTTCTTTCTTTCGTTTGTGGCATTTTGTAGCCTACAAAGACAGGCAGCAAGAAGGAGAGAAAAGCTTTGCCTTTAGATCAGCAGCAGAAGCCTCTCCTCGCTCCCTTTTCCTGGGTGATTTGTTAAACTGCAAAACATTAAAGGAAGAACGGGGAGGTTGGGGGGGAAATGTGTTTTTCTGACTTTGTCTCTCATTTGTTAATTGTGCTCATCAGTGAAAATCATTTATGGCAGAGAGGGGGGAGTGAAAAAAGCCAAGGAAGAAGCTGATCATATGCAGGGAAAATAACTCAGATGTGAAAATACTTCAGACTGGGAGATTGCGCTATTTATTCACACAAGTGTCCTGCTGAGCTTCAGAAATGCAGTGATTTAATGAGCTGCTGCAAAGGTGTTTGTTACTAAGGAATCCCGTCTCCTGTTCTTCTCCCCCATGCGCCGAGGACGGAGCCCGGCAGAAGTTCTGACTCGGCGCCTTATTAAAGATTTAGCGGCTCTTCCGGCTCCGAAGCGCCGTTTGAACCCGTTCCAGAACTAAAGACTGTACAAGCCGAGCGGGGGCTTGTTCGACGCAGATGCCGGGTGAGCGCTGAGAACGGCTTCGAAAGGCATTTGTGTTAACAGATGTTCCTGTCTGTGCCGAGCAGCGGCGGCGAGCGGAGCCTGGCACGGGGGGCTGGGGGAAGGACACGCATCCTCTGCTGCCATGCACCGTGCTGCCCACCCAGCCTGCTCCCCGGGACCTATTGGGGTGCAAGTCCCTATGGCTGACTGCTGTCCATCTCGCTGTACCAAGGCAATGAGAAATGCCCTCCAGAGCATCCTGGCCCCGCTCTGCCACCCACCCCAGTCCCAGCTGAACAGCCCCCTCGACATTGGGAATGCCAAGAAACACTAAGGGTGATGGAGAATCTCTGCCCAGGGGCATTTTGAACCCATGCCATGCAGCGTGGCTGCCCGGCTGGAGCGGAGTGATCCTCCTCTCAAGTTGCTGGAGCACCACTATTACTCCGAGGCTAAGCAGCGTTAATGGAGAATGCCTTCCAAGTCTCATTTTCTTCTGTAATGGAAAATGCAAGAGTGAGATTTCAGTCTGTGAGCCCTTCTCTGAAAAAACAAACATCTTTACTGGCACTGGACAGCCTGCCAATCAGGCACAAAATTGCTGGCTTCTCTTTCTCCCCTGAAGGAATGCCTCTGCATACAAAGATAGCAGAAAAACTTCTGGGCCTGGAGCATAAAAGGGCCTTCTCTGCCTTTCAGTGGGTGATTTGCAATGCATTGCTTCAGCATAATTTCCCATCTCCACCACTCACAAAGGAAGCTCTGTTGCTATCTGTGAGTTTAATAATTTCTTTTCCCTTCACCTCGCATTCAGAATGCATCTTTCAGCACCTCGGCTTCTGCTCTCCAACCGGGCTGCGGCTCTGCCTGAGCTCTGCCTCTTAGTTAGAACTAAAGCGGTTGTAAAAACAGAGCCTTAACATTCAAAGGACATCTTGAGCCAGGAGCGGGCGGGATGCTCATCGGGAGGAGGGAAGCAGCAGGCTGCATGGACAGCCCCGCCAGCACCAGCTCCTGGCACTGTGACACCCACAAGCTCTCCAGCCATCGGCCCCACATGCGGTCCCTCTGCAGGGACATTGACTGAGCATCCCCCGTCCCAAGGCAGCTGTGGGCTGCAGGGCTCTGTGTTCCCCTGGCTCCAGCTCTCACAGCAAGAAGGCTCTTGGGAAACACATCCTTCTTTATCCATGCCTCTAGGATCCCCAAAGTCCTTGGCGCGCTCACTCAGAGCCATGCCAGTTGCACAGTTCAGTCCTTCTTGGGCTCTTTGGAGCACACCAAGCAGGTCTGCACCATCCCAAGAGGGAAACTCATGAAAACTCGTCACCACCTGCTTTCAGACTGGAGGATTTGCATAAGTTATTCCCCAAAGCCTCCAGGCCCCACAGGACATATTCTTTATCCATTTACCCGGGAATGCAGCTATTAAGAGCCTGCAGACGTAGAGCATTTGCAAAATTAGCACACGAGGCTCCAAAATAATCCATAAATCCATCTGTTCCATGAGTCACATCTGATCATCCCTTCCCCCTTCAGCTTTCCAAGGGGAAACTCCACGATTCCCCTTGCAACGGGCA
This sequence comes from Strigops habroptila, assembly GCF_004027225.2. Classification (NCBI taxonomy): domain Eukaryota; kingdom Metazoa; phylum Chordata; class Aves; order Psittaciformes; family Psittacidae; genus Strigops; species Strigops habroptila. The sequence continues at coordinate 768,258 of NC_044293.2, forward strand.
GTGACAGCTTCTCACGTGGCCCCAGCACGTTCCCCAGCCTGGGGAAGGTGAATTGAAGGGGTGTATGCTCTGAAACCCATGAGCAGTTGCTACCCTTCAGCCTGCAGCACCCCCACAGGGACCTATGCATCTGCAGCATAAAATAGATGTCTCTCGGCTTTCACTCACCAGTGCTTGACCCTTTTATATCAAGACACATCCAAAGGCTTCTCCCACACCTGGCAGGAGCTCATTCACAGCTATGAGAAGAAACTGCTCTATTATTCATCAGGACAATCTTTACAGTTTGTCCTGAGTCCCTGGGGAAGTGAGGTGCCACCATGGTGCCTGTGAGCATCCCTGGCAGGGCTGCCCCAGCGCTCTCACCCCCTGCCTGCTGTGTGCATGGGTCATTCATTATCTCCAGTATGTAATGGAGGAAGATGAAGAGACAACCAAAAACAGGAGGAGGAACTGCTGCTCCCCCTGCCCAGTCCCCTCGTCACCACCCATGGGATGAGTACCCATCTCAAGCAGACCCCCAGCCCCAACCAACACTGCACAGACTGCAGTGACTCTGTGTATTTTGGGTACAGTTCATGGTGCAGCACAACCATACACACATCAATAATTCACACCACTAAAGACTGCTGCAGAGACGACTTTCCTGGGATTTAACATCCTCACAGTCCTGCCACAGCAAAAAAAAAGAATTACAACTTGATCTACAAGACCAGACTCCCTGTTCCTACTCCTCTGTGGCTGTGTTATAAACACAGCTGAGCCCTCACTGGGCTGGGTTCAGCCTGCGGGGCTGCAGCAGGGACTGCCGGTGCTGGGATGAGCAGTGCTCCACGGTCCATGCGGCTCCTCGGAGGCTTTTAGCTCCAAAGAGAGCCAAGATATGCTGGGAACCTGTCACCACATCCCTGCCTGCTTGAGCATCCCTCCAGGCTCCACTGCAGGCGGAGCGGCCAGCCGTGCCAGAGGCTGCTCCTCACAGCTCCTGGGCCTCTCATGCAGTCCTTGACATTTTCCTTCTCAAGGGGCAAGTCCCTGGTGCATCCTCACAGAGTAATTGTGAAATTATTATGGTTGGTGTTTTAATTTAAATTGGATGGAGAAACGTTGTACTGCGGCTGACTCATTTGCTATGGATTTTCACTTAACCAAATTGATTAGTCAACCAACTAGACTTACCTTGAAAGTTGTAATCATTCATTATTAGATCTAATTTTCATGTCGCTCCCAGGCTACGTTCGGAAATGGAAGTGCAAAGACTTGAACCAAGTTCAGGCAAAAAAACTTTGGGCTGTGGCAGCAGGATGGGAGCTGCAGCCCATGCTGGTGTGACCCTGAAATACAGCACTAAGCACGTCCCTCCCATGGCTTATAACACAAATTGAACAGCGAAGGGTAAGGAATAGCAGAGATCATCTGTTTCAACACAAATGTGCTGCCTGACAACGCAATTCTGCTGCTTGCAGCAGGTCGTGCTCACTTCCCATGTGCACGCGGGTGCCTTCAGCCCCAGCTGGGTGCAGAGAGGAGCCAGAAGCAATCCTGGGACACTGCACATTCGCTCCTCTGGTGTCCTGCCCCTTTGCACAGCTCACAGCACCAGCAACCCTCTTCCCTGGGGACAGGGGCACAGATCCCTCGTGTGAGTGCCCAGATTTGAGCAGCTCTAACTACCATCAGGTACCGCGGAGGCTGCTGCCTCTTTAAATGAGTGGGCTGCAAGCCAATTAATACCTTTAATTAACAGGAAGGACTCGCTGGAGGGACCGGGATTTGCTCTCCCAGATGGACTCTGTCCGCTGGCCTGAACAGTGAGGCTCTGCTAGGTCAGGCTGGCCAGGACCTGCTGCTGAAGTACTTGCTGCTCCTTGCCAATTAAAACGACTGCAAGGGAGGAGATACCTCGGGCAGGACAAACAGACTGGCAGACAGACAGCAAGGGACAGCCCTCGGTAAGCAGCTCCCTTTGCTAGTGACAGGAGGGGAGCATCCCCATCCAGGAGTGGGACCACAGTGAAGCTGCCATTTCCCAGGGCTGGTACCCATCCAGTGCAGCTCCTACCTCTGCATCCCAATGCTGGGTATGGAGGGAGGTGTAGGAGGAGCAGCCGGAGGGAGATCTTTATTCAAAGCAATGTGTGTTAACGTCTCCAAAAGCTTTTAACAGAGGCCATTATTCCCACTCGGAGAATCGATGCATTTTAATTCCCTCCGAGCTATTTGTTTGGCTTTGCTTCTGTTTTTCAAACACACGAGCTGCTTCTAACGAAACAAGGGAGCCCTGCGAGAGAGACCACACATTGCATTTTCCCTTGAAACTAGTGGAAGTTCATTTTCAAAGCAGAGCAGTTTTCTTGGAATCAATGTGTATCAACCAAAATCAATAATTACTTTACGCAGCTGGGCCAAGGCACCTAAGTGATCGCGCTCCGTGCCAGTGGTACCCACATCTCTCTGGTTTTCAACAAGTCTATGAATTTAAGCAGCTGGTCCTGTCTTTTCCCTTCAGGATAATCCCTCTGCAGACTGGATGGACCCCAGTAATATCCCCACTGCTTTGGGTTGGTGCTACCCATGGCCCCCGCTGCAGGCAGTGCAGAGCAGAGCCTGGCAGCGATGGAGAGCTTTGGAAATCCAATCTAATCCTATGCCTTTAGCGAGGAGCCCTCATAGCTCAGTCCCCCCAGCTGGGATGAAAACCTCTGCTGAAGAGGCACACCAGCTGCTGACCACTTCCATTGCATTGACATTCCAGAAGCCTTTTTATCTGCTTTGCTCTCAGCAGCGCGAGCCCCGGTGCGTCCAGGTGCATGAAAGGCAGAATGTAAGCATATTTTTGCAGGACGCAGACATTCAATTTAGTTGAAAGGCTCTGCCAAGTGCAGCGCCTTTAAGGAGAGAGGACTGTGAGTCCCACTTGTCCCAGATACCGGGAGAACTCCAGGCAGGGAGAGCAGCCAGGACCGTGCTGCCAACCAATGCCTCTGTGATGTTCAGAGCAGGCATTTTCCCCCCTTCCTTTCACTGTATGCAAATCGCTGCTCTCTGTGAGTTATTAGATAACAAAGGGCTGTTTTCTCTGCAGAGGCTCGCTTGTCTCTGAACCTTGTGAGAAGGATAATTAAGGAATGCCGGAGGAAGCCACGCGGAGGATCGTTTTCACCCCTTCCCCAGCAGTCTCCGGGAGGAAAACACAGCAGGTTACCTCCATCTGAAACACAGCAGGTCGGGAGGGGGACAGAGAACAGCGTGGGTCCCTGGGTCAGCTGCCCCCATGTATCCCCTCCACCAGCAGGATGCTTACACCGAAACCTCTCTTCAGACCAAAGCAAGGTGCCTGACCCCAATCTGCATCCACAGCGAGCTGCTGGTCACGATCTGCTGCAGCCACACAGCCCCTTCCTTCCCTTCCTCTGGACCCCAAGGGACCCTGGCCAAAGCCCCCTTGCCCAATGCCAGGCACCCGGTCACCCCGGCAGAGCATCCTGCCGGACCGCATCCTGCCCGCTGCTGGCCGCGTTGCCATGGAGAGGATTTGTGTGCCACCCGTGACACAAAGGAAATGGTGCTTTCCCGAGCTCGCCTGGGATGCGGCGCTAATGAGGAGCAGAGCGGGAAGAGGGTTTGCTTTCTGCAGCCCTTCCTTGCAGGAATCTGGGCAGAGCAGGGAGCATCCCCACTGAGCAGTGCTGGCTCTTGTTGCTGCAGGGCGATGGGGGCCCATTGGGAACCATCAGCAATGCAGCACAGGCAGTGCTGAAGCAACAGGTCAGAGGAACTGCAGGAGCTGCAGCAGCTCCTCTGCGAGAACCCCCAACCCTCCCATCCTCACCTCATCCTGTCTGTGCACTGATGGTGCACCAACAGTGCAAACAGAGGGAGAGGGGCTGCAGCTTCCCCCTTTGCTGTCAGCACCTGCGGGGTTCAGGTGGGCTTGCAGAGGATGGTGCCATCTCCATGCCAGGAACCAGCCGGGTCTTGGGGCACAAGCAGCCTCTGCAATGGCATCAGGGCACCACATTGCTGCCCCCGCCAGTGCTGCAGCCCATTCAGGTCCATAAATTCTCATTTGCTCTATACCGTTTGATTTTTGAGCATCTCCCAGACACTTCCTCACTTTACTACAATTGATGGGATCATGTGTAATTTGTAAATGATGTTAAGTGAGGTAATAACACTCTGGGAACCGAGTGAAAATCATAAATTATTAAAAATCACTGCACTGAAATGTTACTACTCTGCTTTTGCACCTGACTGATGGCTCACATGCTGTCTTCTTTGCCCCTGAGACCTTCAAGCACACTCTTCTCCATCCATTACACCTACACGGAAAGCCAGTGGGTGAAGCAGGAGGTGAGCCAGAGGAGCAGCTTAGCCAGCACTTTCCTCTCCTCCTGAACTTTGGAAACTGCATGGAAAACTCTCACATCTTTCCCAAGACCTGCACAGGAGCTGGTGCAGCCACACTGCTGCTGCGATGAAGAATCCTCTCTGTGCAGCATGTCCCTGACCTGTACCCATGTGTAGAGCTCTACTCATAGCTGCAGTAAGCGCACGGCATCACTGTCCCGTCCCTCAGCAAGAGGAGAGGAAAGGAAAGCAGCAGCTTTCCACCCTCCCGCTCAACATCCACCGTGGTCAAGCAGCGGAGACCACCACAGAGGCTGCTGAGATTCACAGTCGCCTCCCTGCAGCAATGGCAATGCCATGATGGCATCACATCCCGGTGCCCAGGCAGAGCAGCATCCCTCTGCCCCACTGCCTGGGGACCATGGACTCAACTGCAGCATGCAGAGCACAGCACAAGCACAGCACACTGCTGCAGGGCAGCACTGGGCAGGTTTGATCCCCTCCTCGCTGCATTGCCCGTGCAGGCAGAACACAGCTCACAGCCACGGCTCAGGGCTGCGGCAGGATGCTGGGATCCGGAGCTGCGGCAGGATGCTGGGATCTGGAGCTGCCACTGTGCTCGTTGAGGCCGCACACTCATGCATTTTTCAGGCAGATCAATGCAGCCAGGCACCCCACAGACATAATGACTGCATCGGCCTGAATGCAGAGACAGGCGGGGGAATGGCTCCAAGCCTGGCATAACAGGCAGAGCCCTGGGAGAGCTGGGCATTATTTATAATTTAACTTATAATTTGCTGCTCAAAGCCGGTGGTTTGAGGTGGTTGGATGTCAGCATGCCTCTGCAGGAAGGAGTGGGACAGGAGAGGAGAGCACGGCCCTTCCCCGCTTCCCAACCCGGGGCATCAGGAAAGCTCCTCGCTCACATTCTGACCTACTTTGCACGGCAGAAGCAGGCTCCAGCGTTAACAAAAGAAGCCAAAATTGCAGGATACAACCCAGCAGGCTGCGAGAGCACAGGCCTGGCCTCAGCACGGCACTCGGAGGCAGTTTGGGAACAACGCTGCAGGCAGTGATTGCAGCCCCTATGTGATGCAAGGGGAAGCCAACTGGGGGCATGGGGAGAGGAGCAGCCCGCACTGCCCCATCCTCATCCCTCTGTCTGCTGGCAAAACCATCCTCAGAATGAAACCATCATCACCGTGTGGCATGAGGGACATTGAAGGGTGCCAAAGGAAGCGCTCTGACCACCAGAGAAGAGTGACTTCCAGTTCTGATGCAGGGTTACTATAAAATGCTTTGTCAAAATTCCTTTTCTCCCCTGGAAAACAAGGTTTTCAATCAAACTGTTTCTGGTTGAAATCAATCTGCTTCCTTTGAACAGCTTTCCAGACCCAGCAGTTTGGGCCAAAAACTTGTCACTTTTAAGCCAGCTCTTTTCTCATCTTTCAGCAGATTATTTGTTACTTTCAACAAAGTCATAAACCATCCTCTGCCTGGCATTAGACAGACTATAAGTGTGCAGCCATCCCAAGCGTTACTTTATGTGAATGAGGTATTTGGGACATCCCTTTTGCATTTGCCTCACAGCCTTTCCTTCCAGAAAGATCATTTTAGCTCCTTTTGCAACTTCTCTATTAAAGGGAAAGCAGGAAAGTTGGCTTCTCCCTTTTTCTCATCCGCGGGTCCCACCCAAAGCAAGCCAGGCCCTCCAAAGCAACAAAAGCTCTGCTGCCTTTATGGGGAACGCAAAGACAGGGAAGGTGCCCCTGCGCAGAGGCAGTGGCACACCAACGGCACCACACACAGGCAGCGTCAGAGGGCAGGACATGCAGGCACGGTGGGTTTGCATCCTGCCTGTCTCAAGCTCAGCCTGTCAGATCAGCCCGACAGCTCATAAGCTGTCAGAGCACTTTTTCAGAAGCAAATTGCTTTTGTAATTGATTTAATTATTATTACAGTGCCGACTCTTTGTATGGGATTAATAAACATAATCGGGTTTTGCCCTCAGCCTCCTTCCCTACTCCTTCTACTTCCTTCCATAAGCTAGGCAGTTTGGGGAGGGGAAGAAACCAGGCGCAGGCTGAGTAATTAAAGTTTCCTCTGTTGTCACCCATTAAATGGTGCACGTTTTAATTACCAGCCATGGCTGGCGGGGGGGCATCCACCACCATCCCCATCCCTATCCCACAGCTCCCAGGCAGAAGCCAGGGGCTCCAGGCCGGTTCCCTCCTCCCCAGGGCGAGGAATTTTGTGTTGCCATGGAAACCGGCGGATGGGGCAGCTCAGCATCTTCTTGCTGCGGCTGTGGACAGAAGAGCTGTAAGAACCCTGGGGCACCCCAAAGGCACTGTGAGCCCCAGTACTGGGTGGGCAATGGGGCTGCTGGTAGAAGCACTCCCCCCACAAAGACGCCGCTCATCCCACTTTTAATCCCATTACTGCTTGCCATGCTGCCCTGGAGCATCCCGATCCAAAAGCTTTGGAGCACCAACTCAACCACCACCTGAAGCCAAAGAGCACTACATCAGCATTACTTCCTTCACCAAGCAAACTTGTAATCTAATCAAGATGATATCAACTTGGTTTGACAAGACCCATTTCCCATGCACCCACGTTGACTGGCATTTATTATATTACCTCCTTTAATTTTTTTTTAATGAGGTCCTGTATCAGCTCTTCCATTATGTTGTCCAGGCCCCACGTCAGGCTGACAGGCCTGTAATTACCCACATTATCCCACTGACTCATTGGCACACCACTAGGTTTCATACAGCCCCCAGAGCCTCGTGGATGGGGCCGCTGGGTAACCACCATGCCAGCACCGTGCCCACACAGCATTCCCCCCCCCAGCGGCAGCTCCCTGCCAGATGCAGCTCGCAGGGCTCTGTCCTGTCGTCTTATTAATTCCTAATTTCCAATCTGCAGGAGGAGAGACCCTTAGCCCTCCATCACGCTGGCCCAGCAATCACAGCGATGAGCCAAGTATCTCTGGACAGTCTTTAATTTATTTCCCGGCGCACACGGACACTGCTGAGAGACTTGATGGCACCAGCTTAAGCATAATAAATTACTCAAGTACCAGAGATTAGTTAATAAAGTGTCAAGCGCCCGTAAAGTGCTGCTTTGTCAAAGATACAAAATATTCCTCTGTTTCTCCCAAGATAAATAGCTCCAGCGGAGGGAGGAGCACCCCATCTCCCATGGCACTGCTGCCTGGCGAGCGGGTGCTCCCTGCAACAGCATCCCTACCCCAGGAATGCAGTGCTGGATTCATCTTTCCCAGCCCCTCACCAGCTTTGGTACCTATTGGCTCACCAATGTGCCCACTGCCTTACAGACCCCATTGAGCCTAAAGAACACGCGATGCAATCCCTGCCCCAACTGCTGGTGTCCTCCAGCATCACGGGAAACCTTCTGCTACCTCCGGGATGAAGCCAAATCACCATTCAGGCTGAAAATTCCCTCTGACTGGACGCTGTTTGGAGGACGTCCCAGGCAAACACAGAGATGCCCAGGCCAACCACTCACAGCACAGGCTGCATGGAGCTGCCAGTCTGCACGTCATGACCCACTAGCCACCCAGCACAGTGATGCTAGAGATGCTGGGGAACCTTCGGGCAGAGCAGCACCCCATTCCTGGAATCAGCATCTCCTCAAGCCCCACATCCTGGGCAGAGGCTCCGAGCAGCCCCAAGAGACAGGGAACAGTCTGTTCCGAACAAGCAGTGTCTGAGGCTGTGCATGAAAACACCGACTGGCAGCTCTGAGGTGTCAATGCAATGCCAGAGCAGAGCTCACTGGGTGTTCCTGCACTTGTGCTGCTTGATTTAATTACCAGACAATGGGAAATGTGACTAGAGAACGGTAATTACAGAGCGAGGCAGGATTATTTGGGTGTAAAACTACAAAACATTCTGCAGGGCTCTACTGGAGCCCTGTTCCATCCTCACCACTGCCGCAGGCTGCTCCTGCAGTGCCATGGGTGGGCTGGGGGCTCAAGCTCTCCCTCGCTTTACTGCACAGCAACAGCGGTCCAAGGAGGAGATAAAATATTCAATGAGGCTTTCAGCTCTGCCTTGTCGTGGCCAAGTGTGTGCAGGTTGTGTTTTGGCTTTTTCATTACCGAGGAGCTCTGTATTTAATCAAAACGTAGGAGTGATTTCATAGCGCCTGAAATGAGGCTCCGCACCCGCCTGCCTCCTCTCCCCACCACAAATCACCCTGGCTTTTGGCCACGCCGCACACTGAGACAGCTCTTCCTCTCTGATCTCCTTTTGAGAGCGACAGTGCTGAATTCCCCTTGTCAAAGCAGTTCTATTTATCCCATTGGTGCCTATCTCAATGTCGCCGGCTGACTCACACACCCGGAGATTCATTCTGCTCCTATAAAATAATAAATGAGATGAAGGGTTTCGAGGGAAGTTTCCTTGATAGGCCGGGCTCGGCTCCCGAAACCACATCCCTGCTCATAGGCAGGCGGAGGTCTTCTCCTGGGCCTGCTGGAAGCTGTGTGTGCCTGGTGCAGGAGCCCAGCCCCTATGGGCTTCCATGGGGCACTACTCCCACTGGTTTGGGAACACTCCTTTCTCTATGCCTCCTATGGTAGCTGTATGTACAGATAGTGCATATACGAGTGGGAACTCCCCCAAACTGGGAAACACATGTTAAGCGTGAGCATTCCAAACTGAAAACTCCAGATATCCCAACTGGATTCCAGAGGTACCCACATGCCACAGCAGAGCCCGAGCTGCAGCATAAACCACCCATTCCATAAAGACCACACTAAATGCAGGAATAAACACAGGGATGCACTGCAGCATCCCTGGCCCTGCGCCATCACCTCCCTGCACCGGGACCCCGCAGCAGGCAGGATGGGTGGCAAGGGAGAGGTTTCCAAAGGCTGCTTAGACAGAGTGTGGCCAAAGCTGCACATGGTTTCGTGTTCCCTCTCCGGCTGCTGCTGGCCCTGCAGTGTTGCTAAGCAATGGGAGAGCAAGCCCAGCCTCGCAGATCCAACCCATCCATTCCACTGGGCTGGAAAGCGATGCCTCAGCCCGTGGATTGCAGGGTCCCCATGGCTCCCCATGACCCTCGGAGTCCTGCTCCATCGGGAAGGGGCCCCGCTGCCGACCTCCCCCTCGGCAGCGCTGCCGAGCCTGGTTTCCGCCTGGGCTTTAGGCTCGCTCGGCTTGGATCAATTAGAGTATCGACACGGCCGCGCTGTAGTTCAGAACTGCCAGCCCTGTTTACACGGTGTGCGGCTCCCAGTCAATAATCCTTGTCGGAAAGATCTGGTGTGTTTGCTCGAAACCACCTTTGGGGCCGGGGAAACCACCAGGGCTTGAAAAAAGCCATTTTAAACAGGATTTCTTTATTTAAGCCTTGGCACAATAACGGAGTCATCTTCCTGCTGGTGTTTCCTCCCTTGCACACAGGGAGAGCAGTACCGGCTTGCAGGGAGAGTTGGGTTCCTCGCCAGGTTAATAACCTGTTGAGGAGCAATGCGTGGGGAAACAGAGTATGCAGGGAAACACAGGCATTCTGTCACCCCACGTGGAGAAGCAGAGGGTGGCAAGTGCAAAAATGCTCTTCTTATGTTCTTTACACATCATTATGACTGTGGGTAGATGGCGCAGGCGAGATCCTTTTAGCTGCTGTGGGATGCACGCAGTGGGACTGACACAAGTTGCCCCCAAGCAAGTCACTCTCCTGAGCTCCTGTCCCACCTCCAGCACTGGGTCAAACCTCCCTCACCCTGACAAGAGATGCTTGCACCCTCATCTCTTCTGCCTTCGCCAAAATGTGCCAGGGGATCCCCATGTGGGAAGGCAGCTGCCATGGGGAGCTCAGGGATGAAGTATCCCACGGGAAGAGAGAGGAGGGGAGGGAGCAATCCTTGTGCTGTGCAATGATTCCCATAGGAGCAGGGAACGCTGCCCCAGGAATCCCAGGATGTCCCAGGAGCCTCACCAGCACTGGGGAGCCCCAGGGGCTGCCAGTATTGGGAGAGTTTAGGACTGAAATTCTTGTGTGAACAGCATCTGCAGGGATAGACACATTATTCAGGAGCCTAAGAAATGTTCCCTTGCTGCTCAGATGCTCTTGGGAAAACCTGGTCCGACATATGCAGGCAATTCATACAGTACCAGAAAAAAACACAGAACCAAAACCTTCCAAAATCCAAACCAAAACATACACAAAGACCAAACACCACTGGCATTAGGCTCGCTAATGTGAGTGATGCTGTTGTCTGTAGCCCCAACGCTGAGCAGCAATAGCCTGTAGAGCTATTTGGAGTGGCAATCTCTCCCTTTCCAGGCACTCCTCAGCAGGGGCAGGCCCTTGGGAAATGCTAGATGAAGATCACTTCTTAAAGCAATAATCCCGCTCAGACTAACGAAGCCCCAGATCAGATTAGCTCCAGAAGCGCCTACCATGAAATCTGGAGAATTCCAATCACCTTTTTGAGTAAACTCCAACCAGTTACGCAGGAATCAGTGATTCCCTTGTGTACATCTTTGCATGCTTCACTAGAGTTTGTGGAGTCTATTTACCACATCTAGGACCAATTTCCCTCCTTTCAGCTGCTTTGAAGATAATTGAAGGTCCTTGCATCGTCTGCTTGCAAATGTAAAAGCTGGCTAATGTCGAAATCGATGCCTTCCAGTCACTGCTGCCTCTCCAGCGGCATCGAGCGGTGTCTAACACAGCCCTGGCTCACTGGATCAGCAGATCTTTGCTGGCCAGGTGCTTTGTTAACCAGAGCAGGCTGGGAGTGAGCCCTGGCCCCTCAGATAGCACAGACCATATTGAGTCGTTAAGGCTGAATTACGTATGTAATAGTGAACTTTGCAATGCTGCACTGCAGGGGGAATCTCTCTCAGAGACACGCCATTGAGTGTCAACCATCCCTGCCTGTCCTGCAGCACCTTCCCCTGGGAATGCTGCAGGTAACAGGTCAGCGCTGCACCGTGCTGCAGCCTCGCACCAGCCCCAGGAGAACAAGACACAGATTTTCCCAAGCCCAGGATGAATTTCACGTGAAGGATTGAGTTTCCATGTTGAGCCGCAAGCATCAGCCCTTTGTTGTTTCCAGACAATGAAGATATATATCAAACTTAGCTACTGTTGTTATCATCAGAATTAGAGCCTAAAGGCTCTTGCTGACATCTGTGCTGGGCATCACACAGCGACAGAGAAACAGAGGACGTCCTGGAGAGCTCATGATGAAACCAGGCAGGGAAAGGCAGCAGGAGACTGAACCAGGCAGGGGATGCCAGCCCTACTCCAGGACCATGCCCATCATCACTGCAATGACCTGCTCTGTTCTGTTCCCTGGGGACCCCCTCCCATCCCTCCAGCATCACCCCACTGCCGCACTGGGGAGGCAGCAGCCCCTGCAGCACACAGCGACCAGCACAGAGCTTACATCTCAGGAAACACAAATCCTCCAGGGGCTTTGAGTGGCAGCAGAAGAGAAAAAGCACCCTTTGGGGAGCTGAGCTGCTGTAACTGAAAAGCTTTGAGAGGGAGGAAGGACCAGAAGTGTCAGGCTGGAAATGGATTGAATTGTGCCACAGTCAATAAAACAAGTGACCCTCATGTGAAGCTGTAATGGGGTGGTGCTTCTAGTATTTAATTCATGGACTCTCTCTCTTCCATACATATCCATCTCCCATGCTCCCGGTACCCGCACATCGAGCGGGATCACACGGAGCCCTCCCACTGCATGCCCACACCTCCCCAGTGCAGGGAAACACAGCTCAGAGCCAACTACCACCATCCACTGAATTACACACTTGGTGGGTGCCTGGAGCGGCCGCGAGCCCCTGACCCCCGCTGCGCTGTTCCAGGTGCCGCCTCGCATCCCTGCTTTATAACTTCCATAAAGTTTATAGCGCTGCAATGAAAACTCATTATTTCACCTGAGCCTGCCAGATCATAACGATCCCCTGGGTGCTTTTATGAGGTATTTGGCCAGGTGGGAGCAGAGAGCAGCTCCTTGTCAGGATCACCAGCTTGGGAAGGTACCCGAATCCCAGAACGTCCCACCTCACCCATGGTATGGAAGCCTGGAACGGGCTGCATAGCCAAACAGGCAGCCCTGTCCCCTCTCCCTGATAGCACTCGCAGTTGCACACGAAGGCAGACGTAACATGCCAGAGAGCACTTAAACACAGGGCAGATGATATTAATTATATCCAAATCTGACCCAGATCCTCTCGCACTTGTACATTCCTGTTCCCAGCAATAACACCCTTGTCCTCGTTGAAAGTACAAAAGCGGTGCAGAAGTTAATTGTATTCCTAAAAGACACTTAGAATATGAAGGTGAGTTCAGCTTCCTTTTAATTATGCGGAGAAACCCGATGGAGCTCCCTGGAAGCCATTAATGTTGTAATGGAGGGATGGAGAGTGAAAAGCAGAGCTTGGAGGGCTGCTGGAGCCCTGCAATGGGTATCTGCCACCACTGCAGCTCATCCATGAGCGCAGCACCAAGAAGCATTGCCCATCTTTGCTATTTATAAACCCAGGACATGACTATGTAAATATCTCCCAACTCAATATTTATGAGGTGCTGGCGGGAGGCTGCTGTAAACCCCAGCATGAGTATCCCAGCATGCAGAGCCTGGCAGTGCACCAGCCATGCCACTGAGGGAGGGTTCAGCACGCAGGGAGCACACCGCAGAGATCACCCCTTGCATCAGCTCCCAGCGCTGTTCCTGTCATTTTCCCTGCGGGACTCGGGTGCTCCCTGCCTGTGTCTCCCTGAGAGTGGGCACAAGGAAGCAGTGAAGCAGGGAGAGGTGAAGCAAAGGAACCCACACCATGGAAAACCAACACTAATGACAACACAAAGTAGAAGATGTCCATTCTGCTGCTGCCTGCAGGCCCTTCTCTGCGTGAATGGCAGAGCCAGATGGGTGCCAGCAAAATGGGGAGGAAAAGGGTGTTGCAAGATGGTCATGGATGGCGAGGGTGCAGGGGACAGCCTGCCTATAGGGACAGGTTCTCTTCCCTTCTGGAGCCAGGTGTCCCTGCGGAAGGGAGCCCATTCAGCTGAGGAGCCTGGGCTCACATCATCCACCCTTGCCTGCCTTGGTCCTGGCTGCCTCATGGCTTTTGTGCATGTCTCCAGGACTATAAGATCATTTTTAACCTCCATCTTCTGCTCCTTGGGCCGGTGAACAGCTGTTTAACAAAATGGATCTGCACAGAGCAATAATTTTGCTGCATTACTTAATATAGCTCTCGGCTAAAGCTATAATTGAGTTGGTTAACTAATCAATCTCTCCATAAGCATAGATTTCATTCTGGTGCCCATTTACAAGGAAAAATAATAAATATAGGAGGACAGCAAGCTAAAAAGCAGCAGCGACAGGGCCTGGGGGTGCTGAAGTCAACAAGGTCTGTGCCTTTACTGGAAAAGCACTCGGAAAAGTTATCCGGGTGGGATGCAGCTCTGGGAAGCAAGCTGCTGCAGCGGCTGCCACAACCTGCAGGGCAGAGGGAAGGGGGAAGCACTAGGGGGATGTCTCTCAGCAAGGTCAAGTTGCAGTTATCTGGCTCTATCTGGGCAATCACCCCTTGGAGTGCCGAGGCAGGTCTGACGGACCAGAAGAGCCATCCCTAAAGAAGGGCTTCCTGCTCCCATGTACATGGCTGGAGTCTCCCGGAGTGAAGCCATCATTGGGCCAGGCTCCAGCTCCAGCCCAGCCACATTCTGCACCACGTCTTCCTGCCTGTTTCCCTTCCAACAGCACACACTGCTCCCCACCGATGCTCCGAGGGCAAGTGTGGAGTGGAGCTGCTCCGAGTGTGTGGAGCCAGCACAGCCATTCCCCACAACCTCCCAGAGGGCCCAAACCAGGAGCACTGGGTGCTCCGGACCCGTCTGTCACACACGGACCCTGTCACACTGTTAGTGAGAGCCCTGCCAGAGCTGTTGTTAAAAGCTTCCAAAAATAACACCCAGAAGCATCTCTGACTCAAGCCATCTAATTCAGGCCAAGGATTGATCCTCCTCCAACTGTTGTTTCACGGTGTTAAAAGCAAGATTGATTGTAAATTTATGTTGTAAAAGTGCATCATTATTTCAGCACATTAATGCAGCGCCTTTCTGTGCAAATTGATGTTATTTTTATGATGTTGTTTATGGGCTTGAATAATCGGATTGATTCTTAATTTCTAAGGCACTGTTGGGAGCGCAGGACGAGACTCCAAAGGCAGACTCCATCCCGGCCCAGCCTGCAGGGTGAGGGCAAGAACCAGGGCCAGGGATGGAAGCACCTCTCAGCCACAGTCCCCCCACTGTAGGGACTGAGCTAGCACCCCAAACCAAGCACTGACAGTCCCTGAGCTGCCTCTGCCATGCACTTAAAGCACTTAAAGCAATGTTGAGCTAAGAGAGACTGACATAGCCATTGCGTGCCCATGGAAGTTGGCAGTGATGGAAAGTCACTTCCTGGGGGACAGATGCCAGTACCGAGGCCAGGTCAGCACTTTGCCATCACAGCCAGCACTGGCACGCAGGGCTGGACACGGCTCTGACCCCATCCCATCTCGGCAGCGCATCCCTCCCCATCCCCATCCCAGCCCTGGCTCCCTGGAACACGCGGCCACGGCTGCTCCTTCCCGGCATCGGGCTGCTGGACCGCAGGAGCGGTTGCCATGGCGAGCCCATCGCTTGGGGCCAAGAGACAGATGTTGAGCAGGCGGAGGCTGCAGAGCATCCCTGGGGAATGACTGCTCCTCGCGCAGATTTGAGGAGCCTGGGCTCGCTTTGGCTGGAGCTGGTTTGGGATTGATCCCAGGGGACCCGGTGGCTGTCGGAGAAGGGGAGCAGCAAAGAGCTGGAGGCAGCAACGGCTTCAAAAGGCGCAGCTGTCTGCAGAGGCAGCGTCTGCCTGCAGCCAGAACTCCCAGCCTGCAGAGCTTCCTGAATATTCCAGTGCTAGCGAGGCTCCTGCTGCCCATGGAGCCTCCGGATGGCTCTGGAGAGAGGGAGCACAGAACGAGCTCCCCTGGTCCTGCCTCAAGCCACACTGAGACCTCCAGAGAAAGGGGCTGAGGGGTCACGACAGCACAACCTCGCAGAGCCATCTCCTCCCTTTCATTACTTTCCAGATGTATTCCAAGCAAATCCTGCCAAAATGCCGTTCATGCCTAATGAATTGCCACATCCCCACACTCAGATCTCCACACTGGGGGCTGTTCCCCTCCATTTCCTATCATGTTTTTCCTCTGCTGCTGCTTCTAGCCAAGATATGACAGATACAGAGGGTGAGAAGTGCCTGCTTCTGTGAAAGAACTTTGTTATGAGGCCATTTAAATCATTCTAATTACTCCAGAAACACACCATTAACTTTTCCAATGAGGTCTGCAGAGGGGAGAAAGGGAAAAAAAAATATATACACACATCTAATGTATTTTATGCAGCTTACAGGGATAACGCAGAGGAATAAGACAAGGGCAGAGAGAAAATAAACAGGCACTGTAATGTCCTGACATTAGGAATTCAGAATTCATTAGAAAAGCATTGATTGCCACGGACTGATTTAGCACAGAGCGTGATTCTCGGGAATACAGTTGAGCCTGCAGAAACGCATTGTAATTCAGAATTACTCTTTAAACAATAACAAGGAGCAGCAGTACTGCAAAGAGTTATCCCAGGCTCTGCTCCCATTCCCATCTCCAGCCTTGGCCTGCTCGGAGCCACACATCACATGGAGCTGCCCTGGCTTAGGAAAAACCAGCTTGTGCTTCCTAGGACCAGCCCAAACACCAC
This sequence comes from Strigops habroptila, assembly GCF_004027225.2. Lineage (NCBI taxonomy): Eukaryota > Metazoa > Chordata > Aves > Psittaciformes > Psittacidae > Strigops > Strigops habroptila. The sequence goes on from NC_044293.2 coordinate 784,398, forward strand.
GTTGCTGGAGGGACACATCCCTCTGGGGCCCTGCAGTGCCCAGATGGGTGATGTTGGCAGGAGCCTGGCTTCAGCCACTCTCCGCTCACCTCGTGACTGCTCTTACAGATGTAACTCATCCATGGCCAGGCAGTAACCACCCGCTCCAAATGGGTTGTTAAAAGCAAACTCATAAGGCAAATCCTGCCCTTCTTCTCAGGGAAGACCAGCCAGTGCTGATGCTGAATCCAGGATCAGTGGCTGGCCCAGGCTGGGAAGAGGCAAGCGTGAAATGAGATCTCTACAGAACGATTTTGTAAAGGAAATAAACCCCCAAACACAAACAGAAGCTGGGGAAGGGCCCAACAAAACCGAGAAGATGCTGTGTTCACACAGGAGAGGACCAGAGAAAGCTTTGAGCTGCCTCTGCTGGGCTGGAGCTCCTGTGCTTCCAAGCAGGGGAATCACAGGCAGGACCATTCCCAGTCAGCTCACCATTCCCACAGCTCCATGCTTCCATTTCTCACACTAAGGCATTCTGCTCTCCTGCAAAGGGCTTTGCTAGGGTCCAACAATCCGTTTCCTGCCAGTGGAAACCTCCCAGGCTTGTTTCTGCCTTATCCTTGAGCTGCCTCTGAATATCTGGGATGTGTTTCCATATTGGGAAACACTGCAGAAGACACTCCAGGTGACAGGGATGCTCTTGGCCCTCGGGGAGCTCCAGCCCCCATCACACTGTGCTGCCGATTTTGCCCTGAAAGTCCCCAGTCTGCGGATGCTCCCTGGCCAGAATTCCCAGGGGAGAATCCAGAGGGACCATCAGCGAGTCCAGGTCCCCTCTGGCCCCAGGGCACCCCTTCCCACCCGCCCAGTGCAGTAGTCACAGCCCATTCAAGGTCAAAGCACCAGGCCTGGAGACGTCATGCACAAAAGTAACTATGTAGTTAGTATTAGACGTGTCGCTCCGGCAATTAATTATGTGACTTTAATCAGGAAAAAAGACAAATCACTGGGGGTTGAAAAGTGATAGTAAAACAGAGCTGTTAAAATAATATTTTTTGGTTCTGCAAAATCTATTCCTTCTTAATGAGGGCATAAACGAGCCCCTTTGATGGCTTTAGGAGCTGGGGGGGCAGGCAGGGCCGCTAGACTGCGATGCTGAGGTTTAACAGAATGCCAAGGGGATTTGCTCCTTGCTCGTCCCAATGGCCCGGCTATGGGGCCACCAGCACCCCCCTCGCCTCCAGCCTCGGGGATGCCATCGGCCGCTTGGCATCAGACTGAATAAGCCAATCTTTTTGCTAAATGGAAAACTGGGAGAACTTGGATGTGAAGAGACACTTATTTATCCTTTTAGCAGACGGTCTAATGAATAATTTCATGTTTGCAAAAGCTCATGTTGAAATTTGAAGACAAGAGATATATTGCCAAGGCGGCTGCGAGACTGCGACATTCATTTTGTGCTGAAAGATTTACTTAAAAATTAGATTTTACAATTTTAATGCCTCCATTCTTTTCTTTAAATAAGCTGTGAAATGCAGTTAATTAGACTTAAACCCGAGAAGCTCAGACATTTGGGCTGCAGCGTCAGCTACAAAAGAAAACGCTCTTTTTCACTTGCAAATTGAATCTAAATTCATTAGGTGGCTTAAACCTCCTGCTGCCCATCCGGAGCCCCAGAGCTGATGGGCTGGAGGGGCACCCAGCAAAACCCCTGAGATCCCCCCCGGGTGGGCATAAAGAAGGAGAAGAAAAGCGAGGAAGGCAAAAGCAAGTGTTTGCTTTGTAGCAATGGGCTTTGTAAGGACGCGTTCCTCAGGGAGAGGGACCAGTGAGGAGAGGGGGCTCTGGCAACCCAAAGTCAGGTAACAGCGTGTTCAGCCCGAGAGCCATAGCTCTGTTTGCCACTGCAGGAGCTCCCCCGGGACGTGCCTTTTGTCTGCCGGTAGCTGCTTTCATCCCAGCTGCTAATTAATTTTCCAGGATACCAGGTAATGGCAAAGCCCCCGGTAAAGCCAGCCCCAGTAGCGCAAAACTGGGGATGGGAGAGGAGGGAGGGCAGCTCAGGAGAGGCTGCAGGGTGCGGAGGGGGTGCAACCCCCTTCCCACCCCTGATAGGGGAGGGTGCCTCTGGAGTCAGTGCCAAAGCCTCGCTCCTAACTCCAGAGAGCTTCAGCTTTATTCCCCTCTGGACTGCATCAGCTCAGGCTTTTCATTTTAATCCCTTGGAAACACTCCATTATTCTGGTATTTCCCATTGTTCACTGTGACAAAATTGGGATTTTCACATTAAAGAAAAAAAAGTCTACTTTTATCAAAACCATCCAATTTCAACACTGTTATGAAGAACATCAAACCAGATCCTCCTCCCAGGGAATTCCCAGCCAGCCGCTCTCACCATGCCCAGCCCATGCAGGGGAGCTGCGTTCCCGGGAAAGCAGTGACAATCCACTCGCTCCCACTTTTAACATCTTTTCCCTCCTGCAACCACAGCTGCCTCCACATCCCATCACACCCAGGCTGCAGGAAGCACGTTTTCCAGCAGCAGCACCCACAAGGGCAGTGAATTAGAGGCAAGACACAGGGCAAACAGTGCACGGAGAGCTGTGGGATCAGCCCTTTGGACTGAGCAAGGCTTATATTCACCCTCTATGGAGCAACACAGGGCCACACATGCTGTGGGGACCAAACAGCAGCACTGCCCAATGCCACTTGCTTATCTCTGGCTAAATTCCTAAAAACACTTCTTGAAGGACAACTAATTCCAAGTGATACAGTTATTTGCCCCCTTCTTGTGCAAAATGCCACGGATAGGCAGGCGATGGCACCCAACCCCTGTCCAGTTCCAGAGGAGAGGAGAGGAGATAGAGAACGTGCTGCTTCATCAGGCCCCTGAGAAGAGAAGAGAGGCTCCGCGGGCACGGCGATGAATTATACATAGACACATATATACATATACACACACAGAGAGGACAGCCCCAGTGCAGGGACCCAGGGCAGGCACCGGTGAATTCCCACCGGCACAGGGGTACAAGGGTCTCGTTAAGGAAATGGGAGGACGATGTGACGTGCATCTTGGCAGCCTTTGCTGGTTCAGGCAAGTCAGCCCCACATGTGTTTAACCAGGAGCCAGCTCTGGAGGGGCACAACAGGTAACAGGGAATAGCCTCAAATAAAAAAGGCAACTTGGGGCCCGGGGGAAATCTGCTGAAACACAGAATTATGAACGGTGTTAAACTGTAGAAGACAAAACAACATCTCTGTTTAGAGGCTGAATTTACAGTAAATACCAAGTTCTCCCTGTGGCTGCTCTTGTATTTATTAATATCATTTGAACACATCAGAGCGCCTGCATTCAAAGGGGCTTCCAACAGGAAGCTTGTCCAGGTGCCTCCAAGAAGAGGCTGCAGAAGCCCCGAGGGCTTCCAGCCCTGGCCCAAAGGCTGCGGGGCAGCTCTTGATCAAACCCTGCCTCAGGGTTTCACCTCCTGCCCATACAAGAGCTGCTTCTCTCCTGCAATTTGGCCACCTTGCCAGAGATGACAAAACACGGATCGCAAGGAGCACGTCGCCCAGGCCGTGTGTCAGCATCGCTTTGCGATACCGGTGGCAGAAGGATCTCAAGATAATTAGAAGCCTCTTCATCTTCAATGGAGCTGGATGGGAGCAACTGAATATCTGCGGAAGATTACAAGCAGTTATGGATATTGCTTGTCATGCTGCCATCAGCAGCCGCTGTGTTCAATTGACTGGGCGCTTGCTTCTCCAGAATGGTAATGCCAGGAATACTTATTGTGGCCGCACGAGGTGGCCATGGCCCTGGAACAGCGGGGCCACCCCTCCAGCCAGCCTCGAGGAGGAGGAGGTCATGTAAATCACCCCCATAACCACCTGCACATACGGGGACAGTTAACAAACCAATGCCTCTGGTGCCGAGCCAGATTGCAACTGGTTAATTACTGCGCTCTGGTTGCGGCGATGGCAGGAGGTAAACACGGGTTATGTGCCATCTGCCGCCCAAGCCCAAATGGTTAACCAGGAATATTCATTCTGCTCCTATTAAGTGTAATTACCCCATAATCTGTAGGAGCCTTTTATTTCTATATAATTACAGGATATTTATCAAATAAGCCAGAGAAGGGTGGAAGCAGTGGGGGGACCGGGCTGGGTGCTGCCTTGCTGATGACTGTGCCGATGGCATGGCTGGGATGGGGAGGGGATGTGGTGACACAGGGACACCCGTCCCTGCAGCTGGGCTGGGGCCAGGCATAACCACACCAGGGAGACCTTGTCAATGGGCATGGCATAAGCTCCTGGGGAGGGATGAGACCAGAAAGGCAATCCGTATGCATTAGCCACTCCATCACACCTTCCTCACACTGTATCTGGTGCAAACACAAAGCAGGCTCAACACCCATTCCCTGCAGCGCCAGTGCCACAACTTGGACCTATGCTGGAGAACAAAGAGACCAAGCACTCCCCATTTGTTGTTCCAGGGTCTGGCTGAGACCCCACAGGGACTTCACACCCAGCCTGGGTGGGAACATCCCTGCCTGGGATGCATCCCATGCCTGGCCCCTCAACATCCTCTGCAGGGCTGTTCCCTCGCCTCAGGATGCGTTAGCCTGTTCATATTTATGAAGCTCAGTTCCCAGGATCACAGGATAATCTTTGCCTAATTTACAGCCCTAATTTGCCCCTTGAAGAGCCCTGCTATTTATTTAGCTTGCTTATTTATTGCCTCTCTCCCTCCCTTCCTCCCTTCATCAGCTGCCTGCACCATGGCAGGAAGAGGCTCTACTGGCTCCCAGTTTGGCACAAGCTGTCAGCAGGGACCATGACCATGCAGGGGAGCCTGGGGTGGACACCACATCCTGCATCCTGCACCCACCTCTGCCTGGAGTGGTGCTGGACCAGGGCACAGCACCATGAGCTCCACTCAATGCCGAGCGGCTGCTGCCACCAGCAAGTCCCCTGCCAGTGTGGTGGCAGAGGAAAGAGCGACTTGCTGTCTCTTAGGAAACCAGCTGAACGAGCTCTGGAGCCTTCCCTGCCAATCCTGCCCAGCCTTTGGTTAGGGGCTGATGTGGGAAACTGAATTTGACACGTGTCTCGCCTGGTTACTTAAACCATCACTCTCCCACTTCACCCTTCCCTGGGGGACTGCAGCAGGGCCACAGCATCCCCCCTGCCTTATCTGGACACCTTTGCTAGAGATGCTGAAGCTCCTGGTTTGCTCGTTGGCGTTCATTCACCTGTGTCCTGTCCCATTCCCAAACACAGGGAGTCCCTGTCACCCCCATATCCACTGCCAGCTCTCAGAACAAGAACAGTTAACCATAGGAGGCATTTTCCACTCAGCCTCACAGGGCAAACCCAGCCTTGACCTGGAGCAGGAGCTCTGGTGTTGGCAGAGCCAGTGCCCTGCCTGCCCCATGGCCAGCACCACTCGCTGTGCCCGCACAGCACGCAGGGCTGGAGCATGCCGCTGGAGCACCTTTAGCCAATTGGTGTTCTAAAGGAAAAAATCAAGGGGATAATTGCTTAATTTAAAATGATTTATTCCATTAAGTAACTCTTTACCATAGGCCTTTTTTAGATGTTCAAGTGTATTTTCATTAGTGCTGCATAATAAAATAATTGCAGACACAGGACGATATTTGTCCTTTTGGTTCAGAGAACTGGACTCCTGGAAAAGCACCTGGATTTTCTGCTGCGAGTCGGAGGCTGGCCAGGAGGGAAAAGCGAGACCCCAGTCCCTGCAAGACAGGGACGTCCCTTTCCCCCTGGGGTGGGATTCCAAGAGGCTTCTTCACCCCCTGCTCCGGTCCCCTGGCAGGGGTGCACATGGTGCCCACCGCAGAGCCCCCCAAAGCGCTGGGAGCAGCCGGGGTGACACGAGGAGAGTGGGAGAGCTGGGGAAGGGGAGAGGATGGGGATGCCGAGCGGGGCGAAGGCGGGGGCTGAGCTCCCCCTCCCGGCTCGCAGCAGCAGTGCCGCCGGCCGCAGATGCTGCCCGGCCCGTGGGGAGGATGCTGCTGCAGCATCCCCGGCCCTGGACAAGCGGAGGAAGGCCAGTCCCAAACCACCTCACTCGGAGCCATCCTTGTCCCTCCCTCCCCAGGAGTGGGGCCGCAGGACGGCGCCGGAGCAGTGTCAGAAGCGCCAGGAAATGGGGTTTAGTTTGGAAATGCTGAAGCATTTGGTGGGTTCAGTCATTTTTGCCTCTGCATCGTCTTGGCCAAAGCTATTTGCCGCTGCTCAGCAGCACTGGTCCTTCCCAGCATCAGTGGGGAGCCAATTTGCTAAATGCCAGGAAAAACACCCAGTATCCTACCTATTTCCCAGCTGCGGTCACAAGCACACCTCATCCTGTCCCTGGCCTCTTGTCATACTCTGTGGGCAAAGCTGCCCAGCTGCCTCTCCATGCTATTTTTGCACAGGACACTAAGCTGGAGTTGGGCATCCCACAGAAAAAACCCTGTGGCTCCAATTTTTCCAGTAAAGAGCAAGAGGAGGAGCAGGCAGGTGCTCCATGGAGACAGCCTCTCCAGAGCACTTCACGCATGCATTGAATTTAATAGAGCTGTTTGTTATCCAGGTGCAGGCTGTGCCGGCATCAGGCAGCATTGGAGGGGCTGGTGCTGAGCCTGACCCAGCAAATCTCTGCTTTATTGTCAGCCCCGTGTTTGTCTCCATGAACTGATTAGGGGAAGCGAGTGATCCCGGCAGAAGGGCAGGAGGGATGAAGTCCCAGCGATCCAAGGTGCCAGATTCCTGCTCCAGAAAGTGAGCATCCCAGGCAGCTCTGCGAGGGGAAAGCCTCTCAAGAAAGGAGCCACCTCCCCACATCCCCTTCGCCTCCTCCTTCATCACTGTCACATCTGGAGACGGGGTTTATTTTAACCACCCATTTATCTCCGATTTGACTAATCTCAGGCTGGAGCATCTCTCACAAACTCACTGAAGACGCCACGGGTGGGAATAGAGACGGAGCCACCCTGGTTGATAGAAACTCCCATCAAAGAGGGAGGGAGGCTGCAGGCCGCGATGGCACCCAAGCAGCCACAGTAAACATCCCTCCTCCTCCTCCTCCCCGCGGCCACCACTGGGCCTTTGAGCCGCTTGGATTTATACATTTGCCTCCCAGATTGCCCCGTCTCACCTTGGGAAGGCAACAAAAGCCTTCAGCAACAATTTATAGGGAGATAAGCAGAGGGGCTGGCGGGGAGGGCCAGGACTAGGGAGCTGTATTTCTCGGGGACCAGCTCTTGGCGTACCCTTGCCACTAAGGTCGTGTGGCAGCCGTAGGTGTACTCTGGAACAACAATTACTCTAGATAAGGAAAATCTAACTGGATAAAGGGACAGCTAATCAGGAGACTACAAGCCCCCGAATTGCTCAAGGAATCCATATTGATCTGAACAAGATATCAAATGTAAAATAAAGGGTTTTGCTAACTCCACAGGCTGCTTCAGCCCCTGAAGCCTGGCACTGGATCAGCAAGCCGGGGAGCTGGCAGTGTGCAGCTCCTCTCCCCGAAGATAAAGCCTCGCCTGCTCCTGCGCAGGCAGAAGCTGCTTTTTTAGCTCTCACTCATGAAAAGCCACTGAATGGGGCACGAGAACAGACCCACAGAGGGTTTCCCCTCCCGTCCTGGAGTGCTTTGTCCTGAGGGGCCCATGTGGCCACCCCTTGGGGACAGGATGGGGTACCAGGGCCCATGCTCCTGAGCATCCCCTGGCAGACACACCGTTGCAAGCCCAACCCAGCCCACCAACATAGAGGCAAACCCTCCATCTCTGTGTGGCTGCAATTCCCTCAGTGGGCACATCCCATAGGGATGTGGTTTTCAACTTTCCCTACTGGAAAGCAGAGCCGCAGCAGCCAGTGCCTCAGGTACATGCCATGCCCCGCAGAAGACATCTCCTTTCATCCCTCACCCTCCAGCTCCATAAATCACAAGGGTTCTCTGTCTTTATATCCCTTTCCCCATCCCCTTACTTATTTAAAGAGCTTTGGCCACCGATCGCCTCTCCTGAGCCACGAGCTCTGTGACGGATGGATGGGGAGCTCTGCCTGCTTCCAACCACTCTCCTGTACACACCAAGGAAATACGAGGCCATAATTCCTCCTCCCGCTGAGCCCCAACAGATATACTCCCTCCAGGAAGAGCATCCATCCCCGCACCCCAAAGGGAAATACAGGCATGTGAAGGGGGGGCTGGCTTTCTGCCCTGCACCCGCATAGATCAGGAGCCAGCGCTGACAGCAATACACAAGCACCAACGCAAGCGAGAGGCAACTCAGGCCTTAATAACTGCTATTAATGCACTGTCAGTGCTCCGGAGCCGAGCTGCTCTCCCAGACAGCCCAGAGGAGGCTGAGATCCCCCCACTCACCCCCACCGGGGCCATGACATCTACCAGCAGCGTGAGTTCACAAACAGCCCCGACTGTTTGCCAGGGGATGCGCCACCAGCCCAGGCGATGCTTTGTGCCCTATACAAGACATGAGGTTTTCCATCTCTGCTTGGGTCAGCAGCCTCAGTGGTCCCTGCTGGTTTTGGGGGGGTCAGTCACCACCTTCACACCAGCAGGGATGCATTCACAGCATTCATCCCGCTCCCAGCACATCCTCAGTGGGAGCACAGCCCTGGGGAGGCTCTCCTGGCCCTACCCAGTACCCAAACCCAAAGGGAGCAGCAGAGACAATGCCAGGGGGTCAGCACTGAGGAGCAGGGGCGGGTGCCGTCCGCACCACGCGGGGACCACACCAGGCAGCCCCCGAGTCATGTCTCTGAACCACACGCCGCGCTCTGCTTCCACTCATCGATTTAGCAGAGGAGTTGGTTTATGCTAAACAAACACTGTTTGGTTATTAAAAGCATATTTATGGAGGCTTAGCAGCTCTGGTAGGACAGACGGGGCAGGAACGGGTGCCAGCAAGGGGAGTGCTCCCTGCTTCAGAGCTGCCCAGCTGCACTGGGGAGGTGCCGGTGCCAGGGAGGAGCTCACAACACTCAACAGGCACAAAGAACCACGAACGCTGGTGACCTGAGACTTAAACCAGCACAGGAGGTATGATATTCCTTCTTTCCATGCACTGTTTGCACCCAGCCGTTGTCTGGCATGCAGAAGGGAGGTGGCGAGGGATGGCAGTGTCCCAAGGAACAGCCAGCAGCCTCTGATGACATGGGAATGAGCACCATGGATCTGGCCATGAGGGGACCCACCTTAGTCTCCAGTATTTCTGCCACAAGACAGGGCTCATGGTGGCTGGAAGAGCTCCTTCTTTCCCCATTTAAACCCAGCTTTCCCCCCCAACAGGCTCTGCCTTCCCCTGGTTGGGGTTGAGCGATGCAGGGAGGAGATGCAGGAAGCCCCCCCGGGGGAGCATCTCTCTCCCACTTGTGTTTTGATGTTGCTATGGTGATTGCCGAGCGATAAATCTTGATTATTATTGCCCAGCGCTTTCAGCCGCAAGCAAAGGCAACCTTTCCTGAGCCGCAGGGTGCCTTTGTTTCCACTCCCCGCCACTCCTGCCTTTCAAAGCCCTCCTCAGCTCAGCACACACCCCCGGGCTGGTCATGCTGCAGAGCAGCTGGTCCCCAGCCCCTCTCCTGCCTCCATCCTCAGCCACGGAGCATCGCCCATGCCCCTCACATATGGGTACTGGGCACCAGCTCGTTTTGCCAGCATCATATCTTCCCAACCAGCTCTAGATCAGCAAATCCTCCCACCCCCCTGGCTTCACATGAGCATCCCCAATCGGTTTTGCACTGTTTGCCCAGCTCCAATTGATACCCCTCAACCAGACTGCCAAGAGAAGCCGGGGCTCTCATGGGGTACCCACACATAGGTGATGCCCAAGCTTGTCCCCTTGTGCCTATCAAACCAGCCCTGGAAATGGGCTTTGGATTCCCAGACCGCATCTGTCCCTCCTGGACAGATGTCATTTGCAATGTATATTCTGGGCTGCGCTTTCATCTCGGTCCCTTTTGTATTTTGCCAGAATATTTCTGTGTGTAATTTCACCCAGGGGGAAACAGGCGTCTGAAACTCTGCTTTTCAAATTCCCTTTCCCCTGCATCCCCAGCTCTCTCCCATGCTGGGGCTCTGCTCTGCGCCGGCACAGCCACAACTGGCGGTAAATCCATAAAGCCAGCTCCCTTCCCCTTTGAAGTGCAGCCGGCGCTGCTTGGATTCCCTGACTTTTTGCTCCTTTTATCTTCCCTCCTATTTCACTTGTGAATATTCAGATCCGCAGATTACATTTGTCTTCCAAAATTGCTTTCTCAGTCGGTAGCTCCTTCCCTGGCTGCTTCTTATGGGGTTTGCTGCAAACCTTCCCCTTACCACTGGCTCTGTGTGATGGTGACACCAAACCCCTGTCTGAGCCCAGACCCCTACCCTGATGCTGGTTAAGAAGGGAGAAGAGCCCAGGGGTGCCCCAGGACAGCCTTTGGCCACCCTTCAGACTCCCAGCAGTGCCCAGAGAGGGGTGAGGTGCTATCAGCGAGATCCAGATGAGGGAACCTGGATGGATCCAGTCCTGGCCACCAACTTCAAAGGAAGATAATGAGAGCCCCGCACTGCTGCCGGGGAACAGATGCTGTGGCGGATGCTTTCTGCTGCCCGTGTCCCCCCCTCACTCCTCCAGCTTCTTTTTATCTGCAAAATGAGGAACTGAATTCACTCTCCAGTGGGATACAGGGACAGGCCCCGCACACTGTCCTGGTCAGCGCTCACCTCTCCTGTCAGAGCTGGGGATGAGCCCTGGGTGGAGGAGCAGGAGGAAGAGTCTGGGAGGGAAAGGGATGCTGAGCTGCCGGGATGGGTGGACACAGCCACCTCCCTCCCCGCTCCACAAAGACCCCAGAACCCCATCCCACATCCCCCCTGCACAGGGACAGGCTCTGCAGGGCCAGCCCGCCCAGGGAAGCTGCAGCAACAACAGCCTGACGTTCCCATCCATTTATCCAAGCTCCAGCAGTTCGTCTTTCAGGGTGAGCAAAACAATAAAACACATTGAGCATAGAAAGTGGCATCCAGAACACTGTATTAAACACAAGGAAAAAATAAAGTAGAGACCTGTTGGCTCATGCCAGCTCTCATTCTCTATCAAACGCCTCAGTCCCAGACTAATGGTGTTATGTAGACTGTTATATTGGTTCTTTGCTTTACGGCGCTGTACATTCACCCCTAACGCCAGAGATTTATCCTCCTCTGCTCAGCGATTACTTGCTATATTGTCCTCGAATGCCACTGTGCCCAATGCCAGCCTTGCTGCCTGTGCCCCAAGCACACAAGAGCCTCCGGGAGAGGCAGAAACAGCTCCTGCCCAGTCACCTTAGTCCAGTCACTCCCCATTTCGATCTCCTCACATGTAAACCCCTTCTTCTCAAAGCAATTGCAGCTCTGCAGGGAGAAGCACCATGTAAAAGCCTGGTGGTGCCCTGCCTGGGGTCCCAGCCTGGGCCCCGGGGAATGATGCTGCAGGGGGAACCCACGTTTGAGAACCCACCAAGAGCCAGTCCCTGAAAGCATTTGCATGTTGCGCTGAGGCAGGAATTGAAGTCCAGCACCAGCGTTTTCTCCTCTATCCCCTCCATCATCCCACATTGCTCAAGCGGAGCAGAGTGATGCTCGCTTGGAATCTGGGATTTATCATATGCAGGATTATTAGCAGGTGCGCCAAGATGTTTTGCCACCGAAGGATAAATCAGTTCCTTCCTCCACATCTGAACGCCTCATTTAAGCATTTAGCACAGGGCATGGCATGCTCTTCCTTACAAATTGAGGTGTTACACAGCACCGGGTGAGCTGACATGACGCAGATAGCGCCGGGAGTATTTTGTCACCCTGATATTTCACAGTGCACTCGTGTCACACTGGTGACTGCTGTTTGTTCGGGAGGTGTAATGATCCTTTTTAAACAGTGCTACTATAATTAAAGTTTTATATAAACCTTCCTAAAGAAGGGGAAGAACCTCCTTTGAAACCTGCTTACAAAGGGATGTCACAGAGGGAGAAGGAGAAACGTTGACACACGCAGCAACCACTGCCGTGCTGCACAGCATCCCTGCGGCGCGGGAGGCTTCGCCTGGCACCACACGAGTGGCAGCATCCCCTGCTTGTTCCTCCTTTAGCCATTCCCCACCCCAAGCTCCACACCACTGCAAAGTGGGTTTTTCCTGAGCATCCTCACAAAAAGCTGTTCTTTCGGCAAGTGTTTGAGGCCAGAAATATCAGAAGCAGGAAGATTAAACTGCAGCTCTGCAGCATGGTGCTGGCTAGCGCCTCGGGCAATATGTTTGGATGCTTCTCTGGATTAGCTGGAGCTCTTGACATTGCAGAGCCTGAGCCAGAAGCTCCTCTCTGCGCAGTGTGCTCCAGCGCTGTGCAGCACTGCTTAGGATCGAGAGCTGCCAGGCCAATGTGCCAGGTAAAGCAGGTAGGGCTGAACCTGGCTTCGTGCAGGGAAGGGCTGCAAACTCTTTGGTTTGGGCATCCTCTTTGTTTAGATACTGCATCAGATGTGGGCAGGCACCATCAGCCCCTCTGCTGGTGCAGGATCCAGCCAGAGATGGGTGGTTTGGAAGGTGCCTGTGCCATGGTGGGTGTCCTCATCCCCCTTCGCCTAATGCAGAGAGGAAGGGACAGCACAGAGCAGCAGTTCTCCCAGACACGGGGTGCTCCAGGAGGAAAGGGCTGTCAGCAGATCCATCCCTGGGGCACCTCAGCTCTGCCCACACCATCGGCCTCAACACATAGCCCCATGACGGCACAGGGAGAACAGGAATTATAGGCTTTTAAGTGCAGGAGGAGGGATTTACGGTCGGGTGCTATTAGCATTTGGCACAACATCCCCACAGCACATCACTCGGTCACCAAAGCTGGAGAGACTTATGGGAGGTCAGGGTTGGGGGGTGTAATCCCCAGTAACATCACACCAATTCTCTGAAGGCAGAGAGGGCTGCGACAGCGTGATGGGCTCCAAGATAAGCAGATTATCTTGTCCTCCTTCACTGAGGAGCGCCAGCCCCTGACTTGCTGAGCCCAGGATTAAGGCTGAATTCACCTCCAGAGTGGGTTTCATGGCAGAGGACAGAGGGTGCTGGGTGGTGAAGTTTCCCTCCCCTCCTCCTCTCACCCAGCAGGACTCAGATGGGTCCCGCAAAGTGGATGGAGCTTGTTTTTCAGGGACATGCATTGTGTCTAAGAAGGAATGGAGACTGGTGATGCAGGCAGATACTCACCACAAGCATTCACGTGCCCTGGAGTCAGTTACAAAGATCTAGACAGACGGGTAAGTTAAGAGAACTCCAAAACCTGTCCTCAAACAGCAAAAGTCAACCCCCTTGGTCAGAGGCTGCTGCATGAGGTGTGATAACACCCACTCCGGGCAGACTCTGACTAGTTAGGAGCCATACATCACTATCAACCCAGGGGACAGCATCACAGAGCAGCGTGATGGGAGAGGCCATGGAAGCACAGTGCAGGTTGTGGCAGGTCCCACAGCACCCACCCGCATGGGCTGCAGCCCCAGGAAGCGCTGAGCAGTGAACAGACCTGAAATAGCAACACACAACCTCCGAAGGCTGCGGAAACAGCCCCAGGGATAACAGCTACCACGGGCCAAGCATGCGTTGAGCCGCATGCCGAGCGGCACGTCTGCGTTTCAGGGTCAAAGCTCACCCGGCTCGGGTGCTGGCTTGGCACTGAGAGTAGATTCAGCCACTCAGATTGTGAAGCTGCAACAATAAGATTGTCCTCAAAGGGCGACTTTCAACCCCCTCAGATTTTCCTTCTGTTCTCCTTTCCCTTTTCTTCCTATCGCTCGTGGAAGATTGCAGATAAAAGTCTACGAGGGAAGATGACTGTGAGCACTGCAGCAAGGGGAAGCAGAGCCCTGGCTGCACAGCCCCAGTCCTGTAATGGGCTCCTCCCACCCGCTGCCCCTGTGGGGCTCCAGGCATCCAACTTGAGTCTATCACCTTTCTGATCCGTCCCATCGCTGCCAAGAGCTCCACTACCCATTTCCCAAGCCCCCCAATGAGGGGCTTTACTCAGTCTCCCTCTTACCTCTGCCCACCCGAGGCTGGGCTGGAGAAGGAAAACACTGAGTAGAAAAACCCCAGGAGCTTCCTCAATGCCACTGAGCACGTTTGCTACAGAGACAGATATGTATTTCTGTAAGCGTGTGACAATCTGAACCAGCCTTATCTGACCAAAACACTTTGTTGATCAGAGTGAGAAGAGCTTCCCGGGCAGCGGAGCCATCCCAGCACGGACCCACCCCGGCGTTCAGAGACAAGAAACCACCTTGGAGTTCAAAGGCTGGGAAGGAGATAGTCACCTTGGAAACCAGAGCTGTGCCAAGCCATCACTGAGACCCGGCTGGTGCTGGTGGCCTCACAGCGGGATGCTGGAGTACAGAGGATGCCACCCCCAGCATCCCACCTGATGCCATCCATGGGCCGGCTGCTCCAGCAGCAACCTCAGGCTTCTGAGCCCAGTTCGGGCTTTATAAACCTACTTCTTAGTCACAGCTGTGAGCAGGGAAGGAATTCGCGCAGCCTCATTGCCCCCCTCCTTTTTCCTTAAGCACACAGATTGCAGAGCCACCGTCCAGCTCCAGGAACAAGATATCTCTGACAGGCGTTTTGCTTTAATTCTATGAGCTGATGTGTCCGTGATGGGGATGTGCTGAGAGCACTGAGCAATGCTGCGAACAGGGTTTCACAGCCCTCATCTGCCTGTTGTGGACCAGGGGACACTAAACGCCCCTGAGCCCAAGTGCTGCAGCCCACTGACTCCGTCAGACTGAACCAGCAAAGGCAAAAAGTCAGCATTTCACTAATGGAAGATCAGAGCAACTTCCCTCAGGTGCCCAATGACATTATATGGGGCACAACATTCAAAGTTATCTTTCTTTCCCGCAGTAACAAAGCACAACACAGATGAAAGTATCTGCAAACCCAGAAAAACTCGTTGGCAGTGCATTTACAAAGGGTTGCTGGTGGCCAAGGTGAGAGCATGTTCCTTACGCCCAACATCCCTGAGGGTCACAGCTGTCCCCACATGACAGAGCCAGCCTGATGCCCTCCCCCAGGCTGGGAATGCTGCCACTGTGAGGGGGACCACCCCTAAAGCTGTCCTTAAAGTTTGTTGGCTGCCTTCTTCCCCGGTGAGCTGACAGGGATCATCTGCTGGCACAGAGCCTCAATGCTGCTGCTCTATATATATATACACACACACATACACATATTTATAAAAACCCCAACCTGGAATTGATGGTGGCTGGTAGGAGGCGGTTTGTCACCTGTGCTTTTATGATTACAGCAACTAAGGGGAAAAAGATGTCCTTTCAGATAAGCATTGAAAAGGGGGGAAAAAAGAAGCTTTCAAAGGGGCTTTGTTCTCTTGAAGTGCTCTCGCTCCCAAGCCGCAGATTCCTCAGAGGAGGGGGAGGAGGGAGGATTTAAAAACAAAACGCGTCCTCATTTTCAAACTGTTTCATATTAACAGGCATCAATTACAGATTTGCCTTGACTAATGTTTCAGGCCATTATATCACCCTCCATGTCTGTAATTGGATCCTAAATTAGGATTAATTCTCAAGGAAAAGGGTCTGAGCTAAACAGGTGATTCTCTCTCCGGAGCTCCGACGACATCCTCATTACTGAAGTAATCATTTGCTTTTCCCCATTGATAGGCACAGATTGAACACCCCAAAGCACCTTTCCTGGGTTGCCCCACTCTGTGTTTTCAGGATGGATGGAGGCAGAGGGGTGGTGGGAGGCTCTTACACCCCCAGCCACACTGAAGGGGCACAGGAGAGCACAAGGGTGGGACCAGGGATACTCAGGGCACACTGCTCCATGCACCCCTGCACCCAGCTCCCTTCCCCCTGAGCGCCCCAAACACACCAGAGCCCTTCCCATGGCTAGACAGTGAGGAGTTGTTATTACTTATTAAAAGTTGGTGTGTTTCTTAATAGAAATCTCATTAGGAGCATTAGGTATAGATAGGCACCAGCCCAGAACCTACAAGTAATTATGTTTAATTATTGTGCTGGTATGTTTGGAATAACAATAGCTCCTGAGCACCAGGATTAAGGAACAGAGTCAGTTGGAACAGGAGCTATTTATTTCTTTGCCTTAACAGTTCCCCTCTGGTCTTAATTGGTTTTCACATTTCTCAGCCATCAGTAAGAGACATGGCACCACGTCCAGCAATGGCAGAGACCCTTCCCTGTGCCATGTGCTCACCCAAGCAGGGATGCTGGTGGAAGGGGCAGGGGAGCACTTGCCCAGCCCAGGAGGATGCTCAGCCATGGGGCAGGGATGGTGGGAACATGGAGGGAAGCTAGGAATAGGGAGCATCACACCTCAGCTCTTCACAGACCCCAGCTCAGCTTTCCCATTCACCTTTCCTCAAAACACTGAGTATTTTACCCCACAAAGGGGTCTTAGGGCTGGTTTCCTTCATCGTCAGAGGGAGGTTTGAGCCCCCAGACCATGATCAGGCACTGAGAGCAGGCAGGTGCCTGTGTTTCAGCTCCCAACCAAGCAAGATGCCCCACACACTCCCTTTGGGCTGGCGGAAGGGGTGCTGAGCAGCAGCACTCCAGCGCAGTCCCTGCCAAGGACACCCACCTTATCCCCACGCCTCCCCAGCTGCACCAGCCTGGAGGAGCTGCAGCGTTTGGGAAGGAAAACAGAGCTAGAGAGACAATGTTGAATGTAAATACCAGTTAAATATGCATTACCATATGCCTGCGCCTTCGCGGTCTGTTAGGAGGCAACACGAGCCAGTGGGAAGAGGCAGGAGCAGAAAGCTGGAGGCTTGGAAGCACCTGCTTCCTCCCTGCCAGCCTGGCACCCCAGCCCGTGCTGGAGCCATTGCTCATGGAAGCGGGGAGCCATGGATCTGCCCCTGCTCTGCTCCCAGTGAGGGCAGCCCATTGCCTGTCCATCGCCCCACTGAGGCTGCTCCCACCCCAAGCCACGGGTGCTGTTAGCCCAGACGGCAGCTGAGGCTGTGCAATTACACGTGCAGATGATACTAGCCAGAAGTGTGTGATTCCCCCTGGAGTTCGGAGCAGATCAGACAGCAAGGCTGCTCAGGGTGCAGGGATTACACAAACGGGATTGTTTGTTAGCAGGCGGCACTGCATAATTCCATCTTGCGCCTGGCACTGGATCCTGCTGCCTCTGGGGCATCCCCACACCTTGTCCCTGCTGCTTGCTGGGCTTTGCATCTGCTGCCAGCCCTGGGGCATAGCTTGAACCCACTTCACACAGAGCTGGTTCTCTGAAGGGAGAAACAGGAGCTGCTTTGCTCCCAGAGAAGGATCGGTTTGGGGAAGGACCTTCATCCTCTCATCACAAAAGCAGCCAGCCCGGCATTGCACTCCTTCCTACTGCTGTCAGGGCTTTTAGAGCAGCAGGGGACCAAAGTGGGGTCTGGGCACTCCCTCACTGGCCTCCAAAGGCCAGTGTTAAAGGGGAGAAAACAACCCAAACTGAACCCCTTAAATCCTAAACCCTCCATCACCTACTGCTCCACAGCTACAAAGCCAAACGCCTGCTGCTCACTCACAGAAGCACCACCAATACCCACATCCACACAGCACGTCGCAGCCATTGGAACAGCAAGGAGAGTCTTTCCCTGCAACGGTTCCTGCAGCAGAAACACCCTATCCATGTAGGGTGCCTGAGTGCACCACAACCAGGAACTGAGGCTCCCCTTCCCCTCAACCACTCGTGTGTGTGCAGGGTGAAAACACTTCACTGGGTTACACAAATAAACCTTTCCTGGCTCAGCCCTGAGTGAAAGGCTTTTAAGAGGTGACGGTGAGCAGGGAGCAAAAACAACCTGGAAGATGGACTGCAGCCGCAGCTTTACACCTCTCCCCAGGGAGGGCCGTCTTTAGAGAGGCTGCTCCAGGGAAGCGAATTGACACAGGCAATTACCGGGATGTCCAGCGCAACCCTGCAGCTCAGTAGCCACCAGCAGACATCACGGAGATATAGACACAGATTCACATGGAGCACGTTCTGCCACCTCGAGCTCACTGATGTGACAGACCAGCTCCCCTCAGCCCTCGCCAGGACTCAACACATCTCCTCGGATCGATAGGTGCCTCGAGGCGGCACCAAGCTCTGCCAGCAGTCACGCTGTGCTGCTTGGTTTCCCCTGAACCCCAGTGGGATCGATGTTCTGGGTACCCAGCTGCAGCACGGGCCAACAACGTACCCCTGTGCACTCCACCACACTCCAAAACCAGCACCAAGCATTGGGAAGCAGTACTTGCATGTGGCACGGCCCCTGCATCCCTTTATGTGCACCCAAGCCCTCCTCAGGAGATGCAGGGACCACAGCATCCCTAACTCATGCTGGCACCGGGTACCAGTCACAGCAGCACGGGAAAGGCTGCTCCAGATTGCATTTCTAGATGAGCAACAAGGGTTTTCTGGCTGCAGCATTTGACCTCGCTTTGTTCTGCTTCTCTTTGCAACTCTCTGCGGTTTTTGGCCTCTCTCCAGCTTCTCCAGCCATTTTTCACCTCGCCTTTTCTCTGGGGACAGCCCTGCAGCAGCTTTGCAGCAATAAACCCTGCGCCCAGCCCAGCCAGGGTGCTGTGAGGGGGACCAGGGTCTTGTCCCAGCACAGCCCCTGCTCCTCTCCAAGCTTTTGGCACGGATGCAGCCAACTCTAATTGCAATTTCCATTCCGGTGGCTGTGCTCTGCAGGCAAAATAGGTTCTGTCTATATAATGAGTCACTCCTGAATATCAATCTACACAGGATAAAATGGAGACAATAGCTGCTTACATGCATAGTGAGTTAATTATGAGCATCTGCTATTAATCTTGCTATCAGACTGCTAATTGCTCCTTCTCCTCCACAAAGACATGCTGGAGGTGAATCAGCTCAGCCGCCCTTTCCTGAGCCCTGACTTGTTCCCTGTAGGAAGCCTGGGTTCATGGCAGCCAGGAAAGCATTCCCAGGGCCGGCCCCCTACGTGCTGGTACACCCTCAGACCAGCTTGGGAGTGACCAAAGATGTGCAGACCCCAGGAAAGCCCAACCTTACAGCAGGATGAGCAAGCCAACAACCTGGTTTGCGGCTGAAGGGACCTCCCCACCAGGCTAAACGCAGTCCCTCCCCACAGAGGCCATGGGGCAGGGTACATAGCCCAGGATGGAAGCTGCAGTGGAAGAGAAGTGGCAGCCACCTCCACACCCCCTGTCAGCGGCTGCTGTGGGAGATTGAAGCCTTTCAGGGGGAGGCGAGTGTGCAGGAGATGTCGAGTTGCACTCTCGCAGGTGAGGACTTGACATCTCACGTGTAATGAGGAAAGAAAATGCATCAGGAGCGTTTGGGGAAGATGACAGCGGATCAGAAGTGCCTCCTTCTCCCACAGATTTATTTTGTCAAGCAGTCACTCAGGGAAGCGGGCGGAAGGCTCTGTCAGCAGCCGGGGCACTGGCAGGCTGCAGAGCCCCGGCCCTTTCATCCAGCAGCCGCTCTGCAATTGATTTAGACAAACTCCTGGTGATTGCCTAACAGGAGAGCAGCCAGCACACCTCAATTAGCTGCCTCGCAAGGTGAGAGCCGGTGGGTGTCTCATTAAGGAGCTGGCTCTCTTCCCCAGAGCCCAGAAACGAACAGCTCCTTCATGGAAGGCACTGAAGTCTGAAGTGATGGGGATGAGCAGGGAGGCTCTGACCCCACTCTTAGTCCCACATAGCTGGTGTTTGGGCAGGGAGACAGCCAAGGCCATTTCTAGTCTTTACAAGGTTGTTCTGTGCTGAGGAAAGCGCAAACAACAGCTCCTGGGAAAGGATGCTGAGCACCTCATCAGCATGTGAATAAAAGGGCGATTAAATCTAAGTCCTGAATATTCACGTCGGATGTCGGAAATGTTTGCTCCCTTGTTCTGAAAGGGCTGAGAGGCAAACAAACCCGAAACAGCTTCCTCCCCCTTGTGCCCGTCCCCTGCCGCTGGATGGATGCCCGCTGGTCCCCCCCCCCCGGGATAAGCAGATTTCACGCTTCAAGCTGATCCCCGCTAAAGGTCAGGGAGACTTTGCACTGGCCATGCCCCTGTGCTGGGGCACCTGCGGCACTGGGAGGCCGGTCTGAGCTCAGCCGCTGTTCCTCGCTGGACCAGCCCTGCTATTTTCCATCCAACACCCCCGGGTCCGCGCCTGGAGCTGGCGGCGCCGTTTGCAGAATACATATAACCTTTACAACGCACGGACAAACCCGCCGCTTGTTTATTTTTAATTAGTTCCCTTTCTCCACCTGCCCAAAAGCCAAGTTTCCCCCTGAAGCACCCTGGGGCCCCTTCCCGGCACAGGGACAAGGATTCCGGTAGCAGCTCCTGCACATCGTCCCTGGTCAGCAATAACCAGTGGGCTCCACTGCGCTTGTAGGGACCCCAAACCCACGTCCTCTCTCACCAAGAGCTTCAAGACCCCCGCCAAAGGAGCAGGCACCAGGCTGAAGGGTTGGTCACTGGAAAGCAGAGGTCCAGGAGCCCTCTGACTTGGCCAGGCCACGGCGCCTGCTCCATCCCTCCATCCATCCATCCCTGACCACCAACGCTACCTCATCCCACTCTCCCACACCAGGCTGGAGTCCGATGTCCTGCACATGCAGAGCTCTGCTGAAGCTAGCAAGCAGCCCCATGAAAGGGAGGGCATTTAGGATATTTTAAGACACTTAGAAATCCCCTGTATTAATTTCCCCTTCCCAGTAATTAGGCACAGCGATTAGACCCTCCTTCCCCGTAGAGCGCAGGGCTGCTCAAGTGGAGCTTGCTGGCAGTGTTTACCTCGGGGATGGGAACACCGCCTCATCCTCATGCACAGCAAACAGCCCAGCTGTGTGACCGGAGACACCTCCCTGAGAATCTGGCATCAGGATGCGATATACATAATATATAACAACCATGTTTATCAGACGATGGCGCATCGCAGCTGCTGGTAAACGAGCACACAAGCCTTGAACTGCACAGAAACTTCATGTATTATTTAAAATATTTTCCCAGGAACCCTGTCAAACCAAACCCAGCTCCTGTGCCCACGAGGACCATGGTCGGGGCACTGCAGTAATGTCTCTCAATGGTAATGCCTGCTGTGCTGCCTGTGGTGCTGAGCCCCGCTGCCCAGGACACATCACACAGCCTATGTCTCAAGGTGTTTGATGGAGTACAGCACCTCCATGACATGGAGCCATCCCCAGAGAGAAGGCCATGATGCCAGGCTGTGGAACTGAGCACCCAACTGCAAATGGGATGATTCCCAGGATTTGAGCAAGCCCCAAGTCACACATTGGAGAAGACAGGCATTAACACGCTATAGAGCCTGGCAACCAGCCATGCTACAGGGAATGCTGAGCTCCACCGCTCAAAAACACCATGTACATTAAAGAGGCCACTACAGCATGAGCTCCACTCTGGTTCCCCATGGAAGAGGAGTCTCCACGGTCCCAAGGAACTCTGCTTCTCCAGGAAACAAAGATTTAGCAGCAGCACCTCCCAGGTAGCTGCAGCAGGCACGGTGTGATATTGATCCCTGCTAATGTGAGCAGCCGGTGTAACCTTGTCTGCTCAGGGCCGGAGTAATTTGGAGATTATGCTTTAATGAACAGATGATGTATGTTTCAATATACAGAACAAGGAAAGCAATGGAGATTGCAGGCGGATAAATAGGTAGCATAACTCTGCATGGGCAGTCACTAGATCCCCTGGCAGAAGAGCAGGCTGTGAAGTGGTGCTCAGCATCGCAATAGGACAGGGTGCAGGGCTGTGCTCCCCCAACTGCCAGGCAGACCATGGGGCAGAGACACCAGGTAAAGGACCCTGGGAGCAGCATCCATCCCAGCTAGCCATGGTTAGAAACACAGATTGACCTGAGAATCTCAGCAGGTTGGAAAGACTCTGCATCTCAAAGGAGAGCCCTGTGCACTGCCAGGCAGCTCGGCAGCCTTTCCCCCTTGGATGCTACCTGCCCACGCTGGGTTCCTCCCCAGATTTTAGGGCAGGAGTGGCCCTGTCTGCTCAAGCTCAGCTGGGGAGTGAAAGACAAATGGCTTAATACGTGCTAAATCCAGGCTCCAGCTTCAACACTTACTTTTTTCTTCTTTCTTCTCAATATTTCATACCGCTACAGATAAGAATGAATGCAATACTGCTATTAAAGCCTCTCTCTATATTATATGCAGAGGTCGATGTGGTTTGCCCCTCTATCTGCATTTTTAAAGGTATTTCAAATACAGGCTTTCTTTTCCACAGGGAACATAAAATAAACCTGTGTGCCAAGCAGGAATAATCCATCCTCAGCTGCAACTGAGACAGAGGCTGCTGCCAGGGACGGGCAGGAGGGAAGGAGCCCTCTTCCAGACTGTATCTCTGCTCCTGCCTTTGCTTTCCCAAACAGAGACAGGAGGGACTGATGCCCAAGTGCTTCCCCAGGAGTGGTGATGCTCCATCCCTCCCCACTGCCTGTTATCCCTGCAGTCACTACAGCAGCAGCATCCGCAGGGCACTGCCACCCACCTGGCTCAGCCCCACAGGGGTTGTGCTCACCAGAGGGCTCAGCAAGCCTTAGGTGATCTATCCCACTGAGTTCCTGTCCAGCCTGGCCACTTATTCCTTGATTTCCCATTCAGCCGCCTGGGAGAAGCAGCCGAGAGACTTCTTCTTTGTTTGGGAAAAGAAAAACTGCCATAAATTTATGTACTTAAAGGATTTCTCACCAGAAAAGAGCCCCTTGAGACTCCCATTTTCCGGGAGTGAATCTCTCGCCTAATCACAAAGTGCTGCTATTTACTGTATCTGCTATCAAGGCAGGCAGTCTCCGTCCCGCCTTTCCTAACATCTATTTACCAAATCCATTTGCAAGTCTAAAATTTAATCAGCCAGGTTTCATCTTAGAGGCATTAACATTCAAATGGGACTCACTCCCCGAGCCCGAGCAAAGAGACGCATTAATAACGGGCGCCTGCGAGCTGGGCAGCTCCAGAGCCAGGTATGGGGTGAGTCATAGTGGTTATTCACAGGTTAGACAGAAGCAAACCCTCCAGGGCCAGCCTGGAGCCAGGCTGTGGGCAGTGGCAAGGGCAGAACCTCCATGACCTGATGGGAGTGACACAGGATCATCCCCAGGCTCCTACACCAGGGACCCCACAAGAGGTGGATGATAATTCAAGCAGTGGTACCCTCACCACCATAGTCCCTCATCTGAAAGCCCCCTCTGCTTTGCAATAAACCCCCCCAAAATACCAAGGATATCCACTCAAGGGGATAAAAAGCAACTATTCCCAACCACCTCGCTGCACAGTGCGCGCCTCATGGGAGGGATTCATTAGCTAATGCTCATAAAGCATGTTTTATGGGCTGCCCTTCTCATTGAAATGGATGGGAGGGCTGCACTTGACCTCGGTGGGAACAGGAGACAGCTGATGACAGGAGCCAACAGTATTTCACACAAACCACATTAACAGGCCCTGTAAAGCACCAGGCTGCCCGCAGGATGGACAGAGGCTGTCTTAACTCAGGGCAACATACGGCTAACGCGAAGCAGAATTCAGCAGCTCCATCAAAACCAGGAGGGAAGAGTGTCCTGTGGAATTGCATGGGACTTTGGTGTACAGTGATGCTCACACAGCCCTCACCCCCACATGCCCACCCTGGCCCTGCACTGCCTTCCCTGCGGATGCACATCCCTGCCCGGGAACCACAAGGACAAGCAGCAAGGTCCAGGCTGGCTAAACGCTTTTCTGCTCCACCAGTCTCATTATGCTCATCCCCTGGGTTTGGCCAGGCTGCTTGGATGTGCCACGAGGAACCCAACATCCTTAACTGACATTTCCCCTTCCCTGTGCCTGGCCAGGATGCAGCACTGTCATGAAGCACCTGCTCCAGCTGATACATCCTGGACATGAGGCATCATCAGGGCTCCTTTCATTACCCTCACCTCCCACTGCCTCCAGCGCTGACAGATTTGAGTTGTTTGCACCACTTTCTCACATATCTCATTAGATTTGCCCTGGTGCCTCTCCATGGCAGCGCTCAGGACCTGCCAGGGCTGGGGCTGCAGAGCGGTGCTGCCTGCTCTGCCCCACATCGAGATGCACTGAGCAGCAGCCAGGGAACCAGCACCATGTGGGGCAGCCACGCTCAAGGAAGGAAATACAAGGCTCTCTGAAACATCAAGCATAAGCAAAGGAGACAAGATAGTTCATCTGTGCTGCAACTCAGGGAGGATGAGCATGTGCCTGGGTGTGCGAGCAGGGATGCTCCATCCACCACAGCTGGGTACCAGCCCAGCAACAGCCTCTCTCCTCTGGAAATAACCTTTCCTGTGCTTTATTACAAGCCATCAGAAGAAAAAGAGTGAGTGTGAGTGAAGAAAAGCGAGAGACATTATATGTCTCACTGTGATAGCCTGCGATGTCTTCAACTCCAATAAATAAATAAAGGAAGAAATATTCCCCCGAGTCCCTCTGACATATCTAATTGATATCACTAGGGATCTCCCATGAAGCAAGCAGGAATCTAATCTATCGCCTCGTACAGCCAAATGGAAGCAGCAGGGTGGCTGCCACCGAGCCTCCAGCTCCTGACAGGGACGCGCCTAATGGAAGTGGAAACCGATTACGGGCAGCCTGATATCCAAGTAACAAATAGGGGACCTGGAGAGACTCTCGCTGCACTGGCCTTTGAGAACTCAACTGCTTCTCCCTCCCGCTCCCCATCACGCTGACTGAACAAGGTGCCCACCAAACTCCTGCTCACCAGCCAGCATGCTGGTTCTCATGAGAGAGGAAGGGAAAGCAGGGCTGGAGAGGACATGGTATCACACTGGAATCCTCCCTCCAGCTGCCCCAAACCGACGTGAGCAGACGCTGTGCTGAGTGCTCATTCCCGTCTGGCACGCTGTCTGAGGAGCAACCTGTGAGCAGCGGCTCCGCGCAGGAGCTGTGCCGCTGCGGAGATGCCCTCAGCCACATTGGCTGCCACCTCCCACCTTCCTTGTTTAATTAACTCCCTCCTGATGTAGGTAATGGAGCTCTGGAGCTCTTAAACAAAGATTTAATCAGCCCAGGTTCTGCGCTCACAGCAACCAGCTCCCTTTGTTAGATTGGTGTGAAATCCAGGGCATGGCTGCCCGTGACAACGTCCTTGATGCTAATAGCTTCCAGCATCCTGCGAGTCCCCGGATAGTCCAGCACAGAGTCCTCTGGGCTCTCTTCTCCGTGCACCACACAGTCACCTGGGTCATTGATTTTTAGCATCATGCAAATGGAGTCAGCGGGGAGCTGGCAGCTCCAGTGCATTATTATTTAGGATGGATAAACTCCTATCCCAAGTTCTCAGCACCTTGCCGAGTCCAAGGGGGGTTTCTGATTTATCATGATTGTTTCTAGCCCTGTGGAGGAACCGCAGCACAAAGCAAAGGGGAGGGGAAGCGGGTAGAACAGCTTCCATCACGAGGCGCTCGCAAAGCAAGGGCTGCACAGGAGCACGGCCCCTGCTCCCCTCCAAAGGGCAGAACGGTGACCTCCATCATCACCTTCACAGGGAACAAAGGAGCCATTGGAGATGGGCACCACAGGAACGCCTAACAGCCACTGCAGCACATACAGTAGCCCGGCAGACCCCCTGCTCCTCCATCCCAACACCCCTCACCAAGCACCAGCACAGCCAGGCTGCACCAAGACACTGCCGGGTTAGCAAGAGATCTCCTTCAGTGACTGACAGTGAATGAGACAGTGATGTATGGGCAGAAAGCAGACATCCGAACGCAGCCCAGACCCCTCTCCTGCCCCCAGCCCGCTCTGCCCCGCTGCAGCTCCCTCCCGACCCGAGGCGAATTGCAGATAGATTGGCTCCCGGTAAATGGCAATAGCTTTGCAGAATGCCATCTTAATAAGTGCATCTCCCAGCCAGGGGTGAGAAGCAGCAGCTGAAACGCCGGCGCGGATGTCAAGTTACAAATGAGACATCCAACTGCTTCATTTATTAGAGGGAATCAATTCGACTTTTCATATTCGCCAGGAGTTTGAGGCAGGAAGGACCCCATCAGCAGCCTGCACTGAGCCCCTGCGCTCCAGCGTGATGCAGCGCATGGAGGGGACAAGGGGAATGAACAATCTCTGGCTGCACAGCATCCCTGGAAAATACCAGTGCTGCTGCTCTTCCCCAAGCCCAAGAAGGGAAGCAGGGAGGAGAGCGCTCTGGCCCCATCCTCCCTGCTCTGCCAGGGGAACTCTAGCAGACTCCAGGGAATCACAGCCGAATACAGGCTGCTTTCATGGAACATGGTTAGGCTGCATGTCCCAGACCAGCAAATGGCATGCGAAAACCTAGAACTATTTAATCTAGATCACAGCAGTGTCTCCCTTTCCTTCTCCAGCAAGCAGCGTGGTACCCAAACACTGCAGGGGCTCCAGCAGCTCATGCCGAGCCCGGCTGGACTCTGCACACCCGAGTCTCTTCCCCATTGCCAAGCCAGCTAATGGATACCCTGGTCTTACACCAAGGGGCCTCGTTAGGCTAAATGGGGTGAGGGGAGAGGCAGCGGCTACCTCCGCACTGGGAGCTGCAGCTCTGCCCTTTACACGAAGGCAGCGGCTGTGCGTGTGCGTGCGGCTTAATCCTGCAAGAGCTGTAATTGCCACTGTACAAAAATATTACAGGTCAGTGGAAGCAATTTAATGATAATAAAATTACAAAAAAGCAGCCCAACAGGAAATGAAGCAGCTGCCATCCCCCATTCTCAGGCTGCTTTAGCATGCAGAAAGCTCCTGCTCGTTTCCCCATGGACATTGAATGCATCTGCAACTGCAAGAACAATCCTCGCCCCCCCTTCCCTGCACCCCACACTTGTGGGGCTGGGGACAAGGGGCTGACCACTGCTGGGTCAGGGGGAGCAGGTTGTGGCCGCAGCAGCCCCGAGGCGGCGGTCCCAGGGCACTGCACCATCACTACCAGTGGCACTGAAGCACCCAGCCATGCCCATGCTCTGCCAAGAGGGCAAGGCAAAGCCCCTCAGGCAGTCCCAGTGCATTTTCTACGCCACTTCAACCCCTCCTCTGCTCCAAGCGTAAGGCCGTGGGCAGTCCAACCCTTTCCCAAGGCACACAGGAAATGGAATCACTCAGTTAAGTGCATCAATAGCTGCAAAGGGCCACCAGCTCCTTGCTTTCCCTCATCTCTACTCTGGTGGCAGGAGGAGAGACAGCTTTTCCCTCCACCACACTGCCCAGGAAGGACCCCAGACCTCAGGAAAATCCCAGGGGATGCTCACAGCCAAACTCATCCAGCTCCTGACACCCCACACCACCATTTCCCACCCCTCTGCCTTTCCCCTGGGCTCCCTGAGGGAAAGCATCACTTTAAAGCACACCTAAAACAAAGCACATAATCACACCCATCTCTCTGTTAATTAACAGATAAATCAAGCCCATCTTGCCAATTAGGAGAAGGGAGCAAGCGCCGGGCCCCTCGCAGGATGCCTTCCCCCCTGCAGCAGATTGATGGCATTTGTCACCAGATGTGCTGCATGTGCAGGGGAAGGGCTCCAGCCCCAGCCACCCGCCTTGGTCCATGCAGAGCTCCCGGCACGCCAGCGCTGCTCAAGAGAGACATCTGTAGGCAAAAGGCAGGGCGAGAAACGCAGATTCCCCAGACCCACTGGCTTAAAGCTGATGGCAAAGATCACGAGAGCGGGAAACGGCACAAAATGAACCCACTGCAATGACAGTGGCAGCACCGCCAGCCCCAGGGTGTTCCTCGGGGCTGCGGGAAGCAGGATGCTCATGCAGTGAGTGCTGGGTGTCCACACAGACCTGCTCTGCAGCACAAAACACCATAAGGAGAAGCACCCTCAGCGGTAGAAGACCTCTCCTCTGTCAGCCAGGGACATGTGGGTTCTTGGTAACAAAGAGGGCTTTAAAGCACCCAGCAAACCCATAGCGCATCATCTGCTTTGCCGTGGTGTTTATATACCTGACCCCATTCTAAACCCTCCTCCAACACATCCCATTGAGGCACATCCCATTCCCAAACCTGCCCAATGTGGGGTATGGCCCAAGCAAACACACTGCAGAGTTTCAGGGTCATTGCTGGTTTCCATCTCCAAGGGCAGGGCTTCCAGCTCGCAGTGATGTGTGGAGCCAGTGCTGCGCTCCAAATGCCTAATTGATAGGGTTCGGCAATCTTTCACCTCCTCTCCATCTCCTCAAGCACTAATTAATCCTCACAACTGGAGCTTGGCCGGCTCTTTGTGCCAAACAATTTTGCCGGTGCTCCTGGCCCTCGTTTTGCTCAGCTAACCGGGATCCGATGGATTCGAGTGACCTGCTTTGCTCCGCGCGGCTGCTCGATGAACCTCCACGTGAACCCGCTGCTTTCCCGGGCTGTTCACAAGTATTTGCTTCATTCCTGTCACCCTTCGTTATGCCTCACTAACACCCTGGGCTTGGGTCCTTCACTTTGCTGCTTGGACAGGACAAGTACAGCAGCCTTGGATGGAACACGGCTGGAAACTCATCTGTGACACATGCATAGGAGACAAGGCTTTGCCTGTTGGCTTCTTATGGGATAAACTCACATAACTTCCTCAAGGACAAAAATCAATAGGCAGCATGGCTACTGGAGAGAAATGGGGCTTGCCCCTGTATCTGTTGGCAAGCACCAATCACTGGTCCCCATCCCCAGCATCCCCAAATCCCTTGTGGCACTCCTCTACATCCCTTTCCCCTGCAGCACATTCCCTTGGCAGGCAGGGCTGGG
This sequence comes from Strigops habroptila, assembly GCF_004027225.2. Classification (NCBI taxonomy): domain Eukaryota; kingdom Metazoa; phylum Chordata; class Aves; order Psittaciformes; family Psittacidae; genus Strigops; species Strigops habroptila. The sequence goes on from NC_044293.2 coordinate 813,196, forward strand.
GCTACAGCAGCTCTTGGTGCTGCCTGAGCCCTCCAGGATGAGACAAAGAGCCTGTTGGGATGCAAGGGGCACAAGCCAAGCCATGCCGAAGCAGTCCCTGATTGCCAGGGCTGGAAGCATCACCCTGGCTGTGCCATGGGAGCAGAGCCATGCTGCCTGTCATTGCTGCCTCCTTTGATGGCCCTTTCAGGGCCACAGGGGAGAGCAAGTGGGGTCTCAGGGCCCCTTCTCTCAGTGCCACACAGGCATTTGTCAGAGCTCGGCGCTGGCGACACTGTTATTATACATGGCCTCAAAGCCCATTCAAGGCACTGGAAGATGAATTATGTTTCATTTATATCAAAGAAGCAATCTCGGAGCCCATTTGTGATCAAATTTGCTGTCAGAGAAACTTTGCTTTATCTCATTACATCTGATATCTCTTGGCTTCTTGTCCTTGAGACTATTAAAGTTTAATGTCAAATTCGAGATGAAATGGAATCATTGCTGTATCATCTCATCAGGACCCCGTGCGCCCCGTCCATCCTCACAGTCCTGACAACTCATTGTCCTGCGGCAGCTGGGGGAGAGGAGGATGAGGGGAGGAAGGGAGGAAGGCTTCCATCCCACATGCTGGAGCCAGAGGTGGAAGGAGGGGACCCTGGCTCTGCTAGCCTGGTGTGGGGCAGAGCATCAGCAGCTCCAAGGAGCTTTGCACTTGCAATGTCTTTATTAAGCAAGTGGGGTCTTCAGGAATGAGGGGAATCAGCAATGGCAAAAGCCAGTACAGCCCATCTCCCTGCCATGCTGCTGCTCCTTGTGCCTGGTCACACTGGGAACATCTGACATCCAGGAGTATCTACACCTGGGTAATCCTGGTCCTGAAAACCATCAAACCTGCTGCACTTTGGTCCTTCGGAGACCAAGCTGGGCCCGTAGCACAGCGAGGAGGTTGGAATTCCACAGCAGGCTGGGAACAGCCCCCTTTGAGGTGAAGCATCCTTTCCAAATCGTTTAGTCTTTCCACAGACCTGCTTCCTGCAAAGACTAAATACCTCTGATGATCGGCTTTAGTGGGCTCCCAAGAGGCTTCCCTGAGCTAGCTCACACAACCTCCCAGATACAGTAGGGTCTGCCGGGTCTACATTAAAGTGAGTCCTCCTAGGCTGATCCATGAAGGCATCTGAAGCTGAATGTGCCACCATTTCCCAGCTCTCCAGGAAAGCGATTCCCAGCCTTCCTACCTCCCCATACACAGACCATGGGGTTTCTGCCACCACTGAGAGGGAAGGGACAGCAGCAGCGCACAATGCCAAGGCAGCACATACCCCATGTGCAGAGGGAAGGCAGTGGAAGAAGCAAGCAGCAACTCCCCATCACCCCAGACACGCACCCCGCAGCTCCCCGGCACAGGGACACCAGCTTGGGGCAGAGGACTCGGAGACGAGCCAGCATTTCCCCAGGTAATCTGCCTTTGAAAAGGAGTTATTATCCATCACTGGAGAAAAAAGGGAAAAAAACAAAGGGAAACTTTCCGACAGAGTCACTGGCACAATCCCTCTGCGATGTCAAAGCCCACTGCAAAAGCAGAGAGACGGAAAGGGATGAGTTCTCCAGGTACCCTCTCGTTTTCAGGTGCCCAACCTTCGACTCTCTGGCTGGGATTTTCAAAGCAGCTGAGGGATGCAGAGGCACAATTCCTGCCTCATTGCAAAAGTCTCAAGGAGTTCAGTCTCTCCACATTAACAAAGAGAAGGTGATGAGGTGACTTGATCAAAGTCTTTAAATACCTACACAGAGAACAAAAAAAATTGATAATAGAGGGCTCTTCAGTCTAACAACAAAGGCAGAAAAAACCCAGTGCTGGAAGCATGAGCCAGACAAGCACAGACCAGACATCAGGCGCTGCCTTTCCAGCAAGGGCAATTAAACACAGGGAACATCCAAAAGGAATCCCAGCACTCAGACAGATGTAACCGCATCAGGGTGCTTGGGTGACACATCTCCCTGCTAAAGCAAAAGCGGGTCAGGGAAACTCTCCAGACCCTGACACATGGGATGGACAGCCTGAACAGTCGCTCCCTGTGTGAACTATGGGGAAGGCTCTTCCTTTCAAAGAAAGGGAAGCTGCCTGCTGAGATCCTCTGGGTAAATAAATCACAGCACCTCTGTCCACACAGCTTCAAGGGATGACGGGAGCCACGCTAAAAGCCAAGCTAGCCAGGCCAGAGCAAGAGGCTGCGTGGCTGGGAAGTGACCCGGGTCCCAGGGCAATGAATCAGCCCCAATAGCTCCTGCATGCCCCTCTGTTCCCAGCCTCTGTGCAGAGCCTGCTGCCAGGATCATTCCTTGCGAGTTGTCACCTTGGGTGCCAAATCACTCCCGGACCATTCTGCAGGCGCTGCCATAGGCAGGAGCATGCCCAGGGTGGGGAGCCACAGCCCACACTTCACTGGAGCAACTGCAGCTACATGCTCATAGAGCTGTGTTTAACCACCACAAGCAGTAAGAGGATACCTACCGAACGTAGCTGCGCTCCTAAGCAAGGCTTTGCCTTCCAAAAGGCAGCTTGAAGAAGCACAAGCGTATCCCTACTCCATTTGTGTCAGTGATTTAATAGACAATAAGTGATCTGAGCCACGGGAAGCAATTCCCCTGAGGGAAGCATCACAGCAGCAGTGTTACACATGATCAGTGCACCCTGTTTGAAGAGCCAGACCCTATATGCACCCAACACACAGCCCAGTAAGCCCTTAATCTGCAGGGCCCCAGAGCTGCCCTATCTCCCATGGGATTACTGCAGGATCCCACATCCAGGCCAAAAGCTGCCAGGGATAAACACAAACCCCTTTCTTCAAAGCTCAAGCGGCTTTTCCAGCCTGGGCTAAACCTCTGGCATCAATAGCTGCTAAACACATCATCATCCACACTTAAAGGAATCAACAGCAGCCTTCATTAGGGCACCCAGGCAGGGGCCAGGGCTTTGCCTTTGTGCTTTGCTGGTTTTAATAGGTTAGTTATGGCACTTTCAGAAGGAATGAACTCCGAGCCTAAAGCCCCCAGCTCAATTGTCAGTTATTGCTGGCAGTTTATCAGCATTAACTGATTAGGCTCAGGATGATGGATTCCCCTGCCTGCGCCTGGTGCGTGGCAGAGGGAAAACCTCCTTTCCCTCGGTTTTCCCTGTCACGGAGCAGTAATTGCTGTCTCTAACTCTCTCCCACCGCAGCCTCCAGCAGCAGCAGCTTTTGTTTGCATCCTCCCGCAATCACAGACAATAATAACAGAATAAGACTCAAATGAGAGGGAAGCTCAGCCCCAGCAGAATTTAATTGATGAGCATTACACCTCGGAATCTAAACTCTTTTAATTTCATTGTGTTTCACGGAGATGAGTTATGAAATTACAGTTGGCCAATTGTAGAGCTCTCCTTTGTTGTGTGTGACTTTCTGGTTCCTCCCTCCCCTCCAAACACCTGGCTCTTGCCTTTGGGTGAAGGATTGATAGAAAAGGGAAAAAGTGCTGTTTGCTATCACTAGAACACCTTCCACCCATTGGGGAAAGGAGGCAGAGGGGAAGAAAGGCTGGGCAGCTCCCAACAGTAACTGGGGACTGCAGCTCCCTCCAGCAACATGCCCATGGGATCCAGCTCCAGCCTCTGCATCCCAGAGGCAGCTCTAGAGAAGGAGCAGCAGCCCCCTGGCTCTGCTATTGCAGGAACCCTGTAAACGGCCTTTCAAAGGGCTGTCATAGATAGATTTGGAGAATCAAAGCTGCCATCGGGGCACAACAACACAGGAGCACATACTCCTCACCTCCCCTGAGGGCCGAGCATCATCATACAGCTCACCCCACCATGCTTGCAGCCGCAGGATTGAAACCCACTTGACGCAGCCCAACAGACGTGAGGTGCATCATTCCTGGAATCTATTCCAGGAAAACTTCAAGCAAGCGTGTTCCTTAGAGCTCTAATAAAGGTTTCGTGCATTAAACTCCTCCTTGTTCTGCTTCATTTGCTGTGAGGATTTTACTCCAAGTGAAGCTTTGCCTGCTTGGAAGAAGAGATTTAAAGGCATCCGCGATGCTATGCACAGATTCACAAGTGTCTCCCACGCTGTCTGGTCCACTTAGAAGTTCACATCTCCTTCCCCAGCACTGCCTGGTTGCAGTTTCCCTGGGAAGGGGATCCAGGCTCATCCCATGCACCAGCTCTTCCCTCTCCCTGGAAGCAAAGCACTCCCCATCCTGCACTGCCAAAAACTTGGCACAACTGAGCAGCAAATGTAGCAAATGAAATCAAATGGTGGTTGGGAACTGCTGCTCTGGAGGAGCCTGGCAGTGAGCCCACCACTGGAGCCCAGCGCACCATCATCTCCAGTGCCTTCCAGTGGGGTTCATTACAGAGCTGCCTTCCTCTTTGTGTTTTCTAGGGCTCAATGGGAAAATGAAGCCTTTTGCAGAACGTCACCTGAAGAAAAATCCAGGCCACCACCAGAGCCTGGTGAAATAAATAAATAAGGGCAAAGTGATGAATTTTGGCTGTCTCAGGAAGACAGACCAGCATTGCTTATCAGCCCCGATTGGACCAGATAGCTGCCTCAGAAAACAGGCACCGGTCTTTCTGTAATAAATGAAAGCAATAAAGCAAAGTGCCTCCTCTGAGCTGGAATTAAGCACTGCAGCCCCAGCAGGAGCCATTCCCCCATCGAAGGGGCTGCAAGGGGCTCTGGGGAGGGATGCAGGGGCTGGAACATCCTTGGAGGAGGAGGAGGATGCACAAGTGCCAGCCCATAGAGCCATTCCCAGCTGCAAAGGCTGCTCCTGCCACCACCTGAGATCTCAGTGAAGAGCAGGAGGGAGCCCAGGGCTGCCACAACCCCCATAAACATCCCTCGAGCAGCTTCTCCTTAAAGAGGTGTCTATTTAACCCGATTTCCATCACAAGCTGCTGCTTTGCATTTCTTCAGGCTTTATTAAAACTGATTTTCTATTTGCACTATACAAGCTGATCTGATTACATTTCCATTTTCCCCCCTGAAGAGAAGGGTCTTGCTCTCCTAAGACAAAATGGAGATTGGGCTCAGCCTCCCACCTCCTGCTCAAGGGCTCTTCTGCCAGGGAACCGGGGATGAGGACCAGCTTCCAGAGTCGGAGCTGCAAGGAGCTGTGCTCTGCAGCATCCTGCATCTGTTTCCATGGGGACAAGGAGGCAGCAATTCAGCAGGCCTGATCCTGCTTTTGCCTGTATAAATATCAGCCAGGAGCCATGCAGCAACACAAATGGGTGAATCCAGGCAGCAGCCTGCTGGGAGCCCCGCAGCAAGGCAGGGATGCCCAATCCCAGCCCCTTTGGGCAGGCAGCAGGAGCATCCCTGCGCCCATGGGCTCACCCACCCCAGGGCACAGACCCATGGGCCACCACTCCCTTTCCCGCAGAGGCTTCTCCTCCCTGCTGGCCATGCTGCATCCCTGTGGGAAGTCTTCTAAACTCTCCTCCTGCATGTCCCAAGGGAGCACTTGGGTCTGGCATCAGAAGAGACAGATGCCCATAAAGCAGGTGCTGGTAAATAGGTCAGCAATTCATCCACCAGCATGGCCTGGGAGGCTTGGCAGGGCTGCGGACCAGCTCGGTGTGTTAAATTAAAAGCTGCAGCCAAATGCATGAGCCCTCCTGGCTGCTGGGGAGAGGACAGGCCAGCAGCGAGGGCTGGGGCCAGCCACCACATCCCCCCATTCCCAAACCCCTCACAGGGATTCTGGGATTACACAACAGTGAAGTTCCCAGTTTGGATAAAGATTCTTTCTTTTTTAATGAGGGAGCATCATTCATGTCCCTGCCCTCTGCAAGGCTTGAGAATTCCTCCCCATCTCCCCCTCTCGCTCCATCACCAACCTTGTGGGAAGCCATTACCAGGAAGACGCTTTCAAGTACCAACTTTATGAAGATTGATTCTGCCTGCCTCCAGTTTTGACAAGTCCAAAGCAAACACGCAGGGCCACGGGGAGATTTGGCAATAATTACCATCTTTAATTACTACTAAAACATCAATTGCTCTTGTTCAATTAGTATCAGAGATCCAGGCACGGCAAATTCCGCAGCACAAAATAAGCTGAAAATTGATTGCGGAGCACTTAGCGCAGATCCAAACCCGCTAACCTGATAAGGGGCAGTGGCAGAACAAGCTCACCGGCAGGAGGGTGTACACCCAGGTAATTGCTGCAGCACAAGATTAATAACCTGTATACTTCCATCTTGTACATCAAGTAGGAGTTACTCATTAGGGGGAGCGCCAGGAAGGGGAGAACACAGTAACAGGGACAGAGGCAATTAGAGAGGAAGTTGTGGTGGAAGCACCAGTGGTCCACGAGGGATGCCACAGCTCCCCTGCCCGCTGCCCCCATGCTGCTCCCTAAGCATAAGCTTCTGCTTCCAGGTAAAGATCCAAAACCCCTCACAGGATCCACACCAGGCTCTAACACTGCAGCTTCCTGTCCCCGTGGCAGCCTGGGCTGAATTCGCAGTGAGGAAGAGGAGGAAGAGCAGCCGCTTCCTCTCCTCCATCCCACACCAAGCTGCCCAGCACCTTGAAGGCGGCAGCTAACTGCTGCAGCAAGAGGCAGAGGCATTTGCATAATGAAGTGCAGAAGGGCTGTTTGGCTCATGTATTTTTTAGAGGGTTTATCTTTAATTTTATTTAGCCTGAGCAGGGCCTGTCACTCAAAGCCTGCCCATTTAGAGAAGCATTTCCATTGTGCCTGTGCAAAGCTGTCTCCAGGCCTAAGTGGCTTCTCCAACCAGCCCCGAATACCAATGGGAACGGCACCAACACAGAGCGAGGGAGGGCTGGAGCCCGCTGGCACACTCCAGCCCAGCACGGTCCCTTTCTGCTGTTCCCACACACGATTTCACACAGGAATATCTCCACCTTTCCACCTTGCACTGGTGTTTATCTCTTTCGGCTCCCGAGCACCGCCTCTGCTAGGGAAATGCCAAGATTAAAGTATTGACTGCCTGTAGAAGCCCACGGGCAGCTGGTTTCTGAAGGAAGCTGTAAGCAAAGGCTGCTCACAGACTCATCATGCGATTTGGAGATAGACTGCCTTTGTTTTAAACACTGAGAGAACACTGAGCTGGCTTGTCCCCCTCCAGCGGTCCCAGGTGTGCCCAAACCCCAGTGCACAGCTGGGGAAGGTGCCAAATCCCTGCAGTGTCCCCAGCCGAGCTGCGCTGATGGGCACTGGCTGGCACCCAGCACAGCAGCACTAACCAGCTGGTTTCCCTGTAGCCATAGAGTCCTGCAGCAGCCCGCTTTGGTGTAGGATCAGCCAATGTCTTCCCATAAGCCGCTTGTGACCCAGCACCTCCCACGCTCCAAAGCCTTGGGACAACTGACAGGCAAATGACTGGAAAGACGCACAGAGGGAGCAGGGGTCTATTTGCTTGGCATGTTTTTGCCTTCATTTCATCTGCTCTTCCTTCCATTTCCCCTCCCACACTGCTTCACCTCCACACCTACCCACAGCTTACAAGGAGAAGCTCAGCTCAGGTGTTGAAAGTCAGAAATTCAGCATGTGCCTTTATCCGTGCCACAGGTGGCTCAAGAGACCTTTCCTGCATGGTCCTTGGTCCCACACAACACAGTCCTTCCTCCTGCACTCCCTGGAAGCCTCTCACAGCATCCATCCTGACTTTGCCAGGATTTGATGAAGTTTCACAGCACCACACTACTCGCCAGCACCCCAAAACTATCCCCACTGCAGGGCAGCAGCACATACCCATGAGGCAGTCCCTAGTACACCAAGGCAGGCAATAGCCAGTGCAATCTTTTAGCACCCTGGCTGGTCAAACACACAGATACAGCACAGGGTATTTCTCAACTTGGAACTCACAGAACCTCTTTGCAGCACAGAAAACAACTGCTCCTGCCCAGGGCAGGGCCATACTGGGGCCAAAACATTCACTTCTCTCTTTACACAAAACCCCGCATGCTGGGACGCGACTTGCCTGGGGTTCCAATGGCTGGAGAGCATCCTCCTGTCGCTGCAGCAGCACAAGCCAGTCCTGCCCGGTCTGAGTCCCACAACCCTGACCTGGGCGGGGCCACCTCTATTTGAAGGCTCTTGATTTGCCTAATTACCCCCGGGTGTTAACGAGACCCCTGCTCAGGTGGGCAGTAGAGCTGGATCCCACCTGAGAGCTTCTCCCACTGCCTGGCTCATAGGGGAGCTGTTAAAGCAGCACGCACAGGCGCACCCACAGTGGAGACAGGGCTCCAAACTAATTAGCACATGCACAGCCACTCATTACTGTTATTACTATGACATTATTAATTTCCCCACCTCTCACCTTCAGCTTTTCAGTCGTTTCATTTCAATCTGCGTTAGCATCGGGAGATGGAAATTAAACCCAAGCGTTTATCCCGGAGTCACGCAGCCCTTTCCCTCCTCCTCCCGCTCCTTCGTGCCCAGTCCTGTGTGCCATGATCCCGGCATTCCCAGCCCGGTCAGAGCTGGTTTGCCCCCAGAAGTTGGGGTGGCCCCAAGCAGGGAGGGATCCCCATCCTCCACAGTGCAGCAGCCAAGCAGGGAGAAAGGGTGCAGTGGCTGAGGTCTATTTGTTGGGAGTCATTAGCTACTCTCTGCCATCAATCTATTACCATAAACTTAAGCTTCCATATTCTTTCATTTTAAATGAATTTTCACATCGTCTTTCCAAAGGAGCTCTGCCTCCAGTCAGCTCCCCTTTATCTAATAATGCTATGCAAATATTTTGTTAGATTTCAATGAAATATGTCAAAAACTATTACCCAGTGCATTAGCTCAGCATCAGCGGGGAGGCTCCGGTCCCTGCCACTGGCAGGCTGCCACTCATCATGCCCTGTGACAATGCAGGATGAGGGGCCCCTGCCCCACCGCCACTGTTATGGGGGTCACCGAGGCAGGTAGTGCTTTTACTGGGGTGAGAGGCACAGGAGGTGGCTGCTCTCCCATCACCCCGCTGTGCCTGAGCTCCCACAGCTCCATGGGGCAGCAGCAGCCCCTTGGACCTGACCCACAACCTCACGGATGCTTGTTGCAGGAGGATGGACCATCAAAGTGACCCCCTGGGGTACATGGGCACTCGATGGGAATGGCACCACAAGCTTTGCTGGGGATGCTCCCTCAGCCAGGGGCTCACAAGCTGCAGCTCTCCCTTTGCTTCCCCGCTGCGGGAAAATTGGATGCTTAGAAGACAGCTCCATGGACACAGATTGATTTATTGATTATATACCCTACGTGCACTTGCAAAGATCCATCATCCTGCCTGTCCCTGGCCCCCCTGTCTCAGCAGAACATCAGTGCTGTCTGTGTAAGGCTTCACTCCAACAAATGCTGGCAGAAATGGCTTTTTACAGTGCAAACACCTGCACAAGAGTGAAGATGGTGGTGTTGGAGCTGAGTAACCAGCACAGGAGGCAGACATGGCTCTGACCCCTGTCCCCACCACCCCGTACCCCATGCTAAGGGCTGCCTTGGCCTCGGTCCATGGGGAAGGAGGATTCCTGCTGGCTTGGTGCCTTCTCCTCATTCCTTAGACAGGATTCCCATTCTGAATGGCCACAGCTTTGCAGTGCTTTATTTGGTAACCGCTGCACTGGGCTGTGGTTGCAAGATGCTCCTTCCCTTCCCACCCCAAGTACCCATTTCTGGGAGTGGGGCAACTCTTCAGCCCGGGAGAAACACTCCTGACTCTTGCAAGCCAAAGGGCAGACACATCTGTATAAATAACCTGCCTTTGATTTCCAGCAGGCACTGCTGTGGTGCTGGTGCTACAGTTCTCCTCCTCCCTCCCCTCAGCTTGTTATTGCCAAAGGACACAGTGCGCCATCCTTCCCACACACACACAGGCCCCCCCTCCTGATCCCAAAACCTGGCTTTATAGACTGGGGTTCTTAAAGCCCTTTTAGGTGTTTCATTGGTATTCCGCAGACTCGGAGCCCTCCCTGAGGAGCTGGGATGTTTGTCTTCAAAAAGCCTTTTTTTACCCCAGCAAATGTTTTCAAGTACAAATTTCGACCTCACCGGGGTGAGGGCAGGAGGAGCAGCACCACGATGCTGCATCCCCTGTGCCCTGCCCGAGCCCCAGCAGCGTGCACAGGGACCAGGGTCTGCCCCAGCCCCACGAGCAGCCCCATCGTCCCCCCGCTCCCCATCTCCTGCACTGGCACCAAATTAAATAACTGCAACTCCCTTTTTATTTTCCATTTGACAGTAACGTATTGCAAATGCAGCCGGTTTTGACATCCTAATATTCAGGCTTGTATCCCCTGGGATAAACACGTCATCTGTTATCTGAGCAAATGATTTGTGCCGGGACAGTGGGGAGCAGGAAAATGAAGCAGGCAGAGAGGGGCAGGAGCAGAACATCCCTCCCAGCCCATGCTCATGGTCCTGCCAGGGCAGGCACAGCACCTCGGTGGGCGCTGCTGAGGGCTGGAAAGGAACATGTCCTCACCCTGCCAGGGATGGACATCCCTGTGCCCTAAGCATGGGGTTAACTGTCCGCAGGTCACATCCTTGCCAGAGTGAGGAGGGAAAGCGCTGACAGCCCGGTGCACGGGGCAAGGCTGGGAGCAGCGGGTGCAGCCGCGGTGATTAGCAGGGTGATGGCATTGCTGCCATCAGCAGGGCAATGGCACAGCTCCGGCTGGTGTCTTCCATCGACCTCTGCCTGGCTGCTCTTTGTCTGCCCCGGCACATTCGTGGTGCCCATGCAGAGCTCCATGATCGCGGGTGAGCCCACATCACATCGCCTGGTCCTGCCACCCAAGGGGCTGCACTTGTGTTCCTCTGGGATCATCCCCAGGGCAGGGGCTGCCTTCGGAGGCCGGCAGCGTGTCCATCCCGCCAATACAGCAACAAAGCGTTTGTCACCAGGCTAATTTCATTAGGCAGGATCTCAAATGGCTAATTTCCTTTCAGTAATGAGTACATTAGAGGAATCTCACATCTGGTTTTAAGGCACTTACACTAACAGAAGGCGGAGCAGCGGCTAAATTCATCGCAAGGTGTTGCGACCCGTGGTGTGAAACGATGGGGATGGGAGCTGGGAAAGCAAAGGTATCCATGCACCAGCTCCAACAGAGCCTGCTCCAGGCTGGGAGCCTGCAGGAGGGGTTGAATCATGACCCACACCATCCCATGGGATGCATGCTGGGATCAGGCAGCCTCATGTCCTGGTTTTCACCTGTCAGCATGCATTGGAGCTGGTGCACAGGGCAGGCAGTGATTCCATCCCCAGAATATTAGCCGTGGCTTTTTCTGCACATGTTTCCTTTTAGACCTTAATGCCAGCTCCATCCACTCTCCATTGTTTCCCATGAAAAGGTTCACAGGGCTTAGGCTATATCAAAAAATCCATTGATTATTTTGCTATATGTTTAAGGCAGAAAAGTGGTGGAGCTTTAACAGAAATCCTTTGAGCAAGCAAGACACAACTGTGGCTTGTAGCTGAGCAAATGCAGGCTGCTTTAGTTCTCTTCCCGATGCCGTTCTCCTGTACTTGCTCCGCAGAGGAAATTGATTGTTGGATGCTATTTAATCAAAGGCAGGAGCTGATTCCCGCCTATCTGACCTCCCTCTGCCGCCGATAGCCAGCCTCCCACTGGCTCTAATCCAGGTATCCATGCAGTGCCCCCTTGCCCTCACAGACCCTCCCCGAACCACTCGTACCCCCTGACTCCCCACCAGCCCAGCAGGGTCTCGGCTGTGCAGCCTGTGGCCAGCTCGGCAATCACTGGGAACTCCTGGGAATAATGAGGTCTGATCCTGTGAGCTCCGGCTGAAATGGCTTTTGTATACAAAGGGCCGCCTGCTTGGGTGATGGATGGACATCGGCACTGGAGGGGAAGGATCCTGTGGCACTCCAGAAGCTACAGGACATCCTCAGCCAGGGTTCCTCATGAGGGACATCAAGGTGAGATGATAACCTCAGCATTGAACCCATATTACAGGTCCTGCCACCCTGTGCTGCTCCTCCCACCTTCCCTGCCCCTCCTGCAAGCTGTTTGGAGGTTTGATGTTAAAATCTGCAGGGTAGGAAGAAAGAGGCTTGTTGCCCATGAGTATTCCGTAGGAGGAGATGGATTAGCGTCTGAGACATGTGTGAAGGGATTTGTGAGGGAATTATTTATGGTGGTAACAAGTAAGCACTCATTTAGCTTATATTATACATTATACAAACAAGGCGTTGAGCTCTGGAAGTTAAGGCAGTAATGCCACTCTAAATTAAATTCATCAGTGCCTTAATGAAGATCTATATTTAGTTCTTAATTAAGGAGAGCAGAGCTGAGGGTTGGATGCTGCGCAGGGAGCGATCCTGTGTGGCGACGAGTGTGTGCTGGGCACTCAGTGAGCCATGGGCCTGATTCATGGGGTGCCCCTGGGAAGTTTGGGAGGGAAAAGTTAACTTGGCAACCATGGGAATAGGAAAGCAGCTGAGGACGCGGCTTTCTTCTGCTGCTTCCCCTGCGCCCGCTTAATCAGCGGCTACAGCGTGGCTTTGATCCCAGAAATCAAACCCCCCCGTCTGATGGGTGACTTGATGTTATGCTAATCCGGGTTGATTGAGCTGAGATAATTACACTTCATCCAGGTTTCCTGGGAGTTTTGAATAAATATTGATGCGCAGATGTCCCCCCTGCTCAGGTACATACAGTGCAGAGCTCTTTGCCGGCTCCAGGCTTGCCTTGTGCTGCAGAACCGGGACCGACAGCAGGACAGGGACCCTGGTCCCCAGTGGTGACCCTCCTGGCACAGGAATCAGGTCCAAGCTCCCTTTCAACTGCTGAGGGGCCCATTGTTCTGCCTCATTCCCCATGGGGATGCTTTGCTGGGACACTTCTGCCCAGGAAGCAGTGACAGAGGCAGTGGCATTGGGATGCTGCAGTGCATCGCTGGGCTGGTGGGTGGGAGCCGGCAGCAAGGGGCCACCAGAGCCAACCTGGGAGCAAAAGGGATAAGAGAAAACAAGCTAATCAAATTATACATTCCTAAGAAGCATTTATGAGCTGTGTGCATTCTTTAATCTTAATTAGAAATCTTAGCAGCTCCTGCCGACTCCGTAATCAAGGTTTGAGCGCGGCTGACCCCCATCGCGCTAACCTTGAGAGTCTCCAGCAGGTATGTGGTGGGGAGCTGGGGAGAAGCCGGCCGCACCGTGCTCCTTGTGGCGGGGAAGCCTGGGGGTGCGGAGCCCAGGATCAGAGCGGAGCAGTGGGGCGATGATGAGTGTTATGGCTGAGCTCTAATTAAACAGCCTATGCTGACAGTTCCAGGAGCCCCTCATAATCCTGCTCATTTGGCTCAATAACATGCCTATTTGCAAATAAACATGCTTTCTTTCTGCTCCCCACAAGGGATCAGCCGGGATGGAGGTTTCTGGCAGCACAGGGCAGGATGCAGTGGGATGACCCAGTGCAGGATGCTGGGATGAAGCAGCATTTGGGATTACCCTGAGCTGTCCCATCACTGATGCAGACCCGCAGCATGCGTGGTGCCTTCCTGTCCTGCCTGGCATGGACAAGTTCCCGCTGGGAGAAAACAGATGCTGGTGCAACTGGAGAGCCTGTGCTCATTGGGAAAGCAAAGGCTGGGCTGGCACTGCCTCGTAAACACGACATGCTGTACACAGGCCCTCTGCAAACACAGGTGCCCTCGGAGCATTAGTGGGCAGCGTTCTCTGCCTCTTCATTAGCATCGAGTACAAACAGAAAGCCGTTTGCTTACTGCGGATTCCAGCTTGAGCTAAGCAAATTTGGAGAGGGATAGTCAAACAAGGGGAGCTGCCTGCCTGGCTAGCGGGCTCACAGCCGCAGGCACAGATGCACCAATCCCTGCAGCCTCGCAAGAGCCAGGTCCAACTTGGTTTTCCTCACTAAGCTGATGCAAAGGATGCATTTGAGGGGTGAAGGAGGGCAGGAGGAGCCGGCAGAGCCCCCGGGATGGTGCCTGCAGTGGTGGGGCTGCAGCGGCGGCTGGGCTGGCATCGCTGGAGGAGCAATGAAAGCAGTCCTGCCTCCTGCCATCGCCCGGGGGCTTGTTTTTGCTGTCACTCCTCTGTCTTGGATGTCTTCCAGTGTTCCGTGCTCTGCCAGCCCCTCCCACCGAGAGCTGCGCGCTTCCCAGCCCAGCCCACCCCCTGTGTATATAAATACATATATATGTATAGGCAACAGGCATACTTTACAGCAACCATAAATAAACACAGAGCTGCTCTCTATTTTGTGCACGGGAAGCGCTTGCTGCCTGCCTGCGCTTTGCCAGATGGGGCAGGAGCAGTAACGGGGGCGAGAAGGGACTGGTTTCACTGGGACACACCACTAGGAACAACTGGGCTGGCACGTTCCATGCCCCACACTGCGATTCGAGGTGATGCTGGGCCCTGAATTGCCATGATTCCCTTCAAGCTTGGGAGTAAACAAGTGATGGGAATAAACACGAGGCGCCATCCCAGGCGCTCCTCGTGTCATTTGCAGTTATTTACTAACCCCGTTGTAGCTCTAAGCAAGGCAGCCAAAACCCTGTGAAGGGAAGCCACGGGGCGCTGTATCCCGGGTGCTTCCATGCACAACTGCTAATGAGAGATGTAGGCAGAGCTCAAGCAGTAATTAAAGCTCCCGACACGGGCTCCCACGTCTGACTGCAGTGGCTCATGGCACATGGTGCCGCACAATGGTACCCGGTGCGTGGCATCCCCCTGTGCCAACAGAGACCCCACAGGCATGTCCCACCCCTCTAACACTGGGGGAAAGGCAGGAGGGTTTGTCAGCATCTTTGCTGCTGGTCACGCTAAAAATAAATAAATAAGGGGGGAGAAACATCCCAGTGAACATGAGTAATGGCCCAGGAATGAGCAACCCGAGATAAAACTGAATAATAACATGTCAAAAACTACATGATGTGGGTTTTTATTCCCCAGCCGAGTTTCCTTCCTGCTAATCCATCACTGTAGAAGATGCAAGATTACTGCTTTCAGAAAAAACTCCTGGAGATAAATGCGAGTAAATTAGTGTTTATTATATTATTTAGGACAATATAATTTCCAACGTTCCTTTATTAAATTATTTATGCCCTTGGCAGTGGCTCGGCTGGACAATGGCCCTCCCCAGCAGCATCCCCTGTGCTGGGTGGCTGCAGTGCTGCATGAGATGGGCACAGCCATAATGACAGCCTCGCCTGAGCCACGGTGTCACATCAGTGGGGATATCAGCCTGGATAGGTCTGTGGATTGGCATCATCCTGTCTGGTTCCTACTCTGCAGCCCCCAAGGGGTGGCATCCCCCAGGCATTGGTGAGGGGAGCTCCCCCACCGCCACTTAACACAGTGACAAAGGAGCCCCATCCCGCTGCGCTCCCTCCCCGCTGGCTCTCAAACAAGGTGCTGGGCACTTTTGGGTAAATTGCAGCAAAATGACAGTCACATCCATAATGAAAGGCTTGTCGTCCTGAGGGGAGGCCGGCAGGAGCCCGCGTCCTGCTGCAAGACAGATGTACACTGTATTTAAATGCAGCGGCGGCAGAGATGCTCGCTGCTGTCTGGCCTTTCTATTAGCGCGCAGCAAAGCCCGGCGGATAGGTCAGCTCTGTCAGCAAGGAGAGGAGACGCGAGGCCGGGACAAGCCAAGCAGGTAGGGAAAGGTGAACTTTGTCACGGATGGGAAAAGGGGCTGCTGGCAGAGGTTGAGTGTGCTTAATGAGCGGCCCTCTCCTCCACGCAGCACTGACATCTCTGTTTTCCCAAGCAAGTCCCCTGTGCCATGGCCAGCATCCCACGGGAGCCAGGCAGGGAGGCAGCCCACTGGGCTCTGTCTCGCCTTGGGCATCCATCACCATGTGTTTGCCAGCTGGCTTCCAGAGCCAGGCACCAGCACTGCCAGCCATAGCGTGCAAAGCTCAGCCAGCCGTTGGGAGCAGAGATGGCAGGAAGGGATGGAAGGAGGAGATGGAGCTGATGGTGTCTGCAAGCCCCCATGAGATCACTGCTCTGTTCACACCATGGTTCCCCAGGCAGGGCAGTGGCCACCGTGGCCTTGGGCACCCAGCATCATCACCAGAGCTGAGGTCCCCACCACGAGCAGCCACGTCACGGCTGTCACCAAGCCCCTCTGCACCGGCAGCACCGCGGCATTCCCTGTCGGGAGCTCCCTGGCCGGCTAACCAGAGCGGAGCTGACAGGAGGATCACCCGCTCCCGGGAAGGCGGCATGATTGTGTTTACTCCCAAACCTGGGCCGACTTAGTTGTCGGTGTGCATCATTAATCTTCCTCTACAATCCCTTCCCCATCTGCTCCCACTTTTTAATGAACTGCCACTTGCCACACTCAATAACATCAGCGCTTCGCTGGGATCGCAGCGAGAGGGGGAAGTCACAGCAACGCAGGGAGGGAGGGGACAGCAAGAAAGAGATGCACTTTGCTCTGGGAAGATGCTGTCTCATCCACATGGGCAAATGAATCTCAAGATCCCCCCTGACATGCTTTGGGCTCTCTTGCCCCTGAGCAAGTTACTAATAACCACATCAGACCACGCCGAGCACAAGCCTTACAACGCAGAATGTCAGCCCAAGTTTGATCCCAGTTCTGCTGTTCTACACAATTATTTTCAGAGCATGAATAGTGCAGGCAGCACAGAGGCTGTAGTTTTCCAGCTTGCTGGCAGCTCTGGGGATTCATCTGATTTTAAGCTATTACCTTCTGATTACTTTCCTTGGCAGCCAACCACTTTGGAGCTGGCAAATAAACAATAGGGAAGAGTGTGATGGGGAGCTTAGCTTTCAAATTACACTTTTCAATCATTTGTCACACCAAAGGTAGAGTGAGTGTTTAATACAGAACTCAAAAGTCTGTAGGGCTGAGCGGGGAGGGGTTACTTACATGGAAGATGTTGAGTTTGGGTGGAGCTTGGAAACTTCGTCTCCATTTCTCCGGCTTTCCATCTGTGGCTGCAGCCAGTGCAGATAAGCAGGATCTGCTGGAAAAGCCCTATGCCCAGGAACAGTGCTGGGACAGTCTGGGGAGGGCCAGAAACCCAGCCAGGCATCATGAGCGGAAGGAAATGGTGAGGCATCCCGATGTGCCTATGAGGACATCCCTGGTGATGGGAGGGATGGTTTGAGACACAGAGCTGCCCACTCACGCTAATCCTTAGGCATTTGTTGCCTTAACATTACTTGTAATCAGACTATCTCACGTTAATGTGGATCTAATGTAGAAATCCATAGAGTCATTTGGTATTAATTACATGCCGCCGCTATATTACTGGGATTGCTCCGTGTTTATTGCTCTCTGCCATTAGCAGAGGAGACCTGCTCTGCAGCCACACCTCCTCCCCACACAGGGCACCCAGGCAGGGTGGTGGGCAAGAGCAGCCTCAGCCCTGCCCCTTCCCAGCACCCACCCCTCGCCCTGAACCCACAGCAGGCTGGAGGAGGAGATGCTTTTGGAGGCAGGAGGATGCTGCCTCGGCTTCAGCATCCTCCCCCAGGCTGTTTCGGCCCTGCCTTGTTATTCAGGCTCGCAGTCCCTCTGCCCACATGTCAAATGAAAGAGAAGAATAGAAATCGCTCCTCAAAGTTCACAACCCATCACTCCGGCTTTCAGAAATACAAGCAAAAATGGCAAAACAATAGGGGGAAAATCCATTTCTTTCTAGATGATCTTTCCCTGGAACGTGTCCTGTTGATCTGCAGTCAGGGAAAGGCGAGTGTGTTTGCCTGAGATAGGGGAATCAGATCTGCCTACACTCTCCTCTGCTCCAAACTCTCCCCTTCAAAAGAGCTTTGAGAACAAGAAAAGCCTCGAGAGAGAAGTTTCTCCTGTTTGAAGACCTTTTCTCTGTGAACGTGCCCGCTGAGGACCAGCCCTTCTGCGCAGGGGGTTGGAGCCGGCGTTACCCGGGGCCACGGTGCGGTCCCGGGGGGCATCGAGCAGCCACGGGGTGTAATTAGGCGCAATAAAGCATCGCAGTGACCCGCGGGCTCGGCGCACGGCTGCGGCTGGGGCCGTGCCGGTGCAGCACTGCCACCTCCCGTCCACGCTGCCGCGGGGACAGCCCGGGGCTGCCCGTGCAGCCCCGCATCGCCAGGGGGTCCCTGCCGGCGCTCTGCACCCCTGTGCCTGCATTTACACTGCCCTCGCCTCGGGAGCATCCCTGGGTCCGGCTCCCACATGGGGACCCCTCCGGCACCAGCGAGGGTTTGTGCTGCTCTCACTGGTGTGCAAAGGGGAAGGCAGCTCGCAATCAGCAAACTGAACTGGAGAGAAATAAACTCTTCCTCAAAAAGAAAGGGGGAAAACCATGCAGCGTGACCTATAAACATCTGCTCATGTTCCCCTCCTGTTATTGCAGAGTGAGAAGCCAGAGTTATTTCAGGCTTCTCATACATCTGGAAAGGGCTTTGGGGTTTGCTTTGCTTCTTCCCCCCCGCAATCCCTTTTCAGGCTGCAACAACTGAAAGATCACACAGAAAGGATTACAGAGTTACATCTGTGTGCCATTGTTTGAGGTGATGGGGTGTGCAGGGGGGAGCTCTGGCCCAGGGCAGCACCTCCAGCGATGGGGATGGGCAGAGATGCACAGTGGGGCTCAGGGGGAAGGTGCGGGAGAACCAGGAAAGGCAATGAGAAACACACCCCAAATGGTGAATGGCATTGGGAAATCCCGCTGGGAGCTCAGGAGAGGAGAGGGAAGCAGTTTGTGTAACCTTGGAGACAGAGACGAGGAGCATGAAGCGGAGGGAGCGCGGTGCCAGGCAGCACGGCAGCGGTGTGGGCACCGGCATGGGCAGCACTGCAGAGGGGCTGGGCAAGGAGGGAGTGAGCCCCCTCCCAAAGCTGCCCTGTGATGAGGGTGAGACGGACAGAGAGGGTCCAGAAGGGCATGAAGAGGGTCTGTGGAGAACCCATTTAATGGAAAGGGAGCAGAGGGTGAGGCGGAGGAGATAGCGGGAGAAGAAAAGCGAGGTGGGAGAATAAAGGGAGCGAAGCGGAGAGGAGACGTTGATGCAGGAGAGAAAAGATCAGATATGAAATATGGCAGAGCAAGGACAAAAGCTGTAAAGAGGCTGCACCAGCACTCCAGCCACCACGACAGAGCCAGAATTGTCTGTCTTGTTAAGCACTGCATCTGATTTGATAAATCCCAACCATCACCGCACACCATTTCTCCAGAGCCAGCGACGGCTGCAGGGCCCTCAGAACCTGGGCTGACTTGTTCTTGCCTTACTTTCCATCCAGCCTGTCCCACTCACTCTTTGTTCTTTCTGTTTGGCACAAACCTCCACATTCTCTCCTGCCTGGCCACAAACCCAGCAGGTGACCCCTTCACCAAGACATTCCCAGGGGCCCCAGTCACAGTGTGCCCGCTGCTGACGCACACACCAGAGAGAGCCCAAGGGCTGAGGGGGCTAGAAAACAGCAGATGGCTGGTCGGATACATCCATCACTTCTGGGAGAGATCCATGTTCCTCTGTGCTCACTCAGGGTAGAGCTATTTCAAAAGAATGCTTGAAAATACACAATCTATGAGATCGGGAACACCCTGGGAGCAAGCAGTGGCCTTGCTGCGCCAGGCTAATGAAGGCTGTGCAGCGAGGCAGCGCCTGGTCCCCCTTCACAAGCAGCAGGGCAGCACAAGGAGAACGCCTGCCCGTGTGATGGGCAGGTGACAGCGCTGGGAACCGGCTCCAGGAGCAGTGTCACCTCCTGCCTGGTACCTGTCAGTACCAGCGGGTGGCCCCATGTGCCCTCCTGGGCTCCGGAGCCCAACCACACCACCTCTGCGAGGGACAACTCGGTTAACGGAGGGCATCAAAGAGCCCGCAGTTAGCTCTTGATCTTAATTACGCACAATACTGATGAGCTCATCAACTTAATCTAATTAGTCTGCAGAGCTCAACTGCCTGTCCCTTTTTCTTAAATAATGTGCTATATAAGACTATTATCCCTTTGGATATGACCCATTTGCTTACGTGACTTGTCAGCAGGGCACAGCACTGCCACATCCTCCTGTGACACACATACTGGCCACTGGCATCCCCATGGGCCTCTTGTCCCCAGGGATGGGGCAAATGCTTTCCCAAGGGGCTGGTGCCCTGCAGGCTCAGAGGACCGAGCATCCCATCAACCCTCACCTTCTGCCAGCCTCAGAGAGCAGCCCTGTGCCTCCGCTCTGCTCTTACAGGGGCCCTCTGGGCTTGGCAGGGTTGAGACTCAAGCACTGTCCCCCCACCTCTCACAAGGCCCCTAAAATGCCATCAGCTGCTGGTGCGGGTAGCCCCTGGTGCCGCAGCCATCGCCTCCCGTGCCCAGCCAGCACTTCCAGGAAGCTGCCCTCGCCCGCTCCCTGAGCAGGAATCAATGAAATCCCCTAAAAGCTCATAACTCGGAGGTAATTATAAGAAGCATCAATTACCCGGCGATGCGGGTTTCATGAATTCAATGCATTTGCATAGTGATCAATTCAGGCAGGTCCTCTCCGGGTCCCTGGAGGAAGTTAGGACATTGTTCTGTGCGCTATTGATTTTACAATGTAAAACCAAAGCGCGCTCTCCTCTTATTCAGAGCTGCTCATTCAGCCATATTAACTTTCAGATCATTTATTTTTGTATGTCTTTCAACTCTGTTTGTTGCTATCACACAAATGCAGGGTATTACATTGTAGAGAATAATTGAATCAATACAGTCATGGTACTCTGGGTCTCACAGGCTCGCAGGAGCGCGCGAGCTGGCAGGAGCCCGTGCGCAGCCTGAGAGGGGGGTTTTTAACCTTTCCTGTTATTAAAACACTTGTCTGGCTGTATATTAACTTTCTGCACCGTGTGGCTGCTGTTGTTTCACCTGCATTGGTGCAGGAGATGCTGGCACCAGAATGAATATGGAGAGAGGCAGGTTGGGTGCTCCCTGAGCATCCCTGTATCCTTGCAGTGAGGTGGTGGGGCTCCGTCTCAGCTCTCCTTCCCCTCTCCATCCTTCTTGGTGGCCACACGCAAATAGGGGAGAGAGGAAGAAGCCCCTTCAAATGAAAAGCTGCCACATAAAGGAAGAATCCTTCTTCAGATTCAAACGGCTCTGAAAAGGGACAGGTTTTAATTCTGCTTCCCCTCCCACTGGGATATTAGACAGCTAAATAGCAGCGCGCCTGTTTCCTTCAGATAACCGACTCCCAAAGAGCACCATAATTGTCCCCGGCCCCTCTCCGGTGCCGCACAGAGCAGGTCATTTACCGCCCCGCACACGCAGCTAAACACAAACCCATTTTCCAAGGGAAATTTCTATTCTTATCTGGGCTCTGCAAGAGGGGTGCGAGCGGCCCCTGTTAATTGAGGCTTTGATGGTTGTTGGAGGAGGCTTCTAATCAGCTCTGCTAAGGGCTGAGGCACTGCACCGCACCCACACAAAGAAAAGAAGGTGCCCATGAACACCTCCAGGGTGAGGGAGGGTGATGGAAGGTGCCCTGGAGCAGGCTGCCCTCAACACTGGACCTGCGGTACCCAGCGCCGCCGTGGGTGCTCCCCAGTGGTGCAGCGTCTTGTAAGCACTTTGGCTCGTCTGCTGCAATATCCTCCAGCAAATCAAGCAGCCCCTTCTTGGGATGTTTTCAATCTGTTTTATGTTGATTTTAATTAAAGAATTTGAAACTGAACAAACAGTTCGTAGCAGGTGGCCACACAAGTGTGAAATAAGCAAACTGTTCTATCTGCCACAAACTCCACCAGCAAATTCCTTCAAATTAATCCCAGCCTCCGAGAGGCTGCGACTCTGTCTAAATGCTCTGCAAGCCGGGCTCTGCCCTTCTCCAAATATTTGCCTTCATGCCGGCATCAGGAGTGGATGTAGAGCACCAGCGCTGGCAGGCCTGCCTGCTTGCCTTCACTCCATCCCATAAGGGCAGGAGGGTGGATTTCCTGCTGGGAATAACTGCACTTGGGAGCAGCTAGTGCCACCGGCATTAACCCTAGCCAAAGGGGAACCCATCCTTATCCTCGTCCTCCTCAGGGCAGCACATCCCACCCAGGCATCCCTGCTCTACTCAAGGACCGTCCCCTGCATAACCTTGAAAGTACCGAGGCAGCGAAGGAAGGGCCTTTGCCCAGGTAACAGGCTCTGCATATTGATGGTCCCTGGGGAAGGCAGAAGCAAAGCACAGATGCCCACAAGCTTTTCTTCTTGCAAGGCTGTGCCAGAGATAACTCAGGGAGCAAAAAAAAGGCACGGAGAAGAAACGCAGGCGCTCACTCCTCTTCATCTCCCACCCCTGCCCTCTGTCAGAAACCCTTCCAGCATCTTTAGGAGATCACGTTTGCTGTCTGGAAACGCCACCTCCAAGGTGAAGAGGAGCCGCGGGCTCAGGTGGTGCCTTGGGTCCTGTCCCCTACCTCAGGGCACCCAGGGTGCAGGGGGACCTCGTGCCCTCGCACTGTGCCCATGTGCTCCCCAGTGCTCAGGACCCCCTTGCCCTGGGATGTGCCAATGCCAACAGCCCAAAGCCCTCTGCTCCCTGTGCAGGGAGGCTTTGGGGTGTCCGTCCTTTCCCCTGCTCCACTGTCCCTCCAGCCTCAGCATGAGGCAGCAGGCAGAGGTGGGGAGCGCTCACCTGGGCGCCATGGGAAGCCGGCAGCTCCCACCCCATCCCAGCCACGGAGCAGGAAGTGATCAGCTCCCTGCTCCCTCCTCTCATCAGGACACACAACTGGCCACCAGCTCCTTTTCCGCCTGCAGCGTTCCCAGCATGTTTGACATCCCACCTCTCCTGCCTGCCCTCCCCAGCGACCCCCAGCCAGGACACCAGAGCCACGCTCCTGGTCAGCCGGTGCCCTCGGGAGCATCACTACAACATGTTCTGCTTTCTGGGATTACCGTCGGGTTTCCTTCTCCTCCCCTCCATAAATATGGATGCACAGCTGCCGCTGGAAGGAGTCAATGCAAACAAAAAGGGGCAGGCTGTGAGCCCTGTGCTTCCCTCCTGGGCTGCTTCCACCCGGGATTCAGGTGGGCTGGAGGTGGGGAGGCGGAGCAGGATTGTTCTCCCCAAACGCCATGCTCGGATATCTGCAGACATGAAACAAAACAATATTAACAAACACACGGGGAAGGATCCAGCATGTAACAGGGAACCAGGCAGCCTCCCTGCACCCAGGTCTGGGAGGAGGCATCGAGATTAAACAGCTTTAACATCTACCCCGAAGGCCTCACTGGGCACCTCATCCCAATAGCTCCTCCTGCCCTTTAAAGGCAAGGATATGCTCTACTTTATATATTAATCTCCTAATCACCAAATTAATTTCCATCTCAGTTACAGCACGTTCAGAGTCTATTAGTAAATCATGTCCTAGCTGCTTAGCAACTTTTGTTATAAGATTCCTATTAGATCATGTTTCAAACCAGCGGAGATGGAACAGCTATTATCTTAATAACTTAAACATTAAAGGCACTACGGCAGAGACGGGAGCGCTCCCGCTGCTCACAGCCGTGTACAGCCTCGCACATAGAGCATGGCAGGGACCCTGCACCTCCTGCCCTTGGGAGGACCCCAGCTGCACCCCGAGCACCTCATCACACCCAGCCAGGGGGTCCCCCCCTAGTCAGGGCCGCAGGGTGGCACGGAGCTGCCGCGCTCCTCCGGGCTGCTTACAGCAGGGACACACAGGGTGAGTTATGTCGTGGCTGGATGCACACATATTCTGATAAGGAAGAATAATCACTTGTCAAAGATATATATGATATGTGTTTTCTTTCCAGACAGAATATATATTAGGATAATTCATCAATGAACTCGCCTGGCACTGGCCAGAGAGAGAAGAGAAAAAGAATCACAGTAAGAAGCCAAGGCAGAACCCCCCTTGGCTTCTTACTGTGCAAAGCCCTAAACCCAGCTGAATGGGGGCAGAGCAAAGCAGCTTCTCTCCAGCCCCCTCTGGAAACCTGTCTGCGAGCAGCGAGTGCTGGGCCCTATGTTCATATGCTGCAAGCAGGGGCAAGTGGCTGCATGAGGGTCCTGTGCAGCCCCAAGGCAAGAGTGGAGCAGAGAAGGGGCAGGAGGTGCCACTGGGACCATTCCCATGTGCAGCCCCATCACAAGGCTCTGTGCAGAGCTGCAAGCCAGGCGCCCGCTCCCGAAACAGTAAGTGGAGATCAATGTTCTGGGTAATTTTATGATGCAGAAACACACAGCATAATTCCATCTTCAGCGAGAGAAACAAATGAATCGCTGCTTGCTCCCCTCTCCTTTCTTCTCCTCCTTCCCACCCGCGTTCGATGCCGCTCCATGTGGCAACATCAAACGATCTCGGAATATTTTAGCTCCCGTAAAATATTTATGTTTGAAAGCAAGGAAGGAAATTGGTCGCTTCCGAGCCATGTAAACATATGCCTCCTACCAGCTGGATCCCTGGCAGCGGAGCAGCCGCGCAGCTGCACACTGCTGCTCCAGGTACCACGGCCGAGCATCACCGGGAAGGGCAGGGAAGGGGAGGACCATGGGTCCAGCACTGCAAAGGGCTGGAGGAGCGAGGGGAGGCCGAGGCACCGCTGCCTTTGTCCAACTGGAGATGAATTGAGGACTGCCATCAAAATGTCACCAGGCAAATTATTAAGTGAAGGTAAACCACTTCCGCGCGTCAAAAGCAAAGGCAATCAGTCCCAGGCATGTCCCCCTAGGAAATTATGTGGAGTAATTAATCAAAAAGCTAATGAGAAATGTGTTTTCTTCCCCAGCTTAACACCACATCATATTCTTATTAGCCAAGGTTATTACAATAGTAATCATGCATGCTCCAAGTTCAGATTGGGTTTTTTTGCTCCACTGCCACCAATTTAGAAAGCCATTAATGGGAAAGATAAACCCCGATACACAAACCAGCCCTTTGTGTTTGTGCACCCGGCGGGTGATCGGCGCCGCTCGCGACCTGCACCCGCCACCATCTGTTTGCTGCCACCCGATTACAGCCACAAGTGCTGGTCACAGTGGGACCTGCAGCCACACAACCCATGGAGCCCATTCCTGGGATGGGAACGAAGCCCCGGATGCCAGGAGAAGCTGTGGATGCGCGCAGAGACGGGAAGCACACGTTCTGTGAGTGCTGGGGCCGGCAGCAGCACGGGTGCTCGCAGTGACAGCACACCTGGCCCCGCTGTACAGGTGCCTGGAAGTGGGAGCCAGGTTGTTCCATGAATCTGGATGTGAGTGATGTGCTGGGAGTGTGGGTCCCCCCTGCACCATCTGCCCATCCTGCAGCCCCAAAATGCACAGTCAGCAGTGCACCGAAGGGAAAGCATTTCGGTGTGCTATTGAGCATGAAATAACCCAGCCCCCTACAGAGAGAGCGGGGAGAAGAATGAGCCTGACAAAAACTATAAAGACTTCCTATGCCATGGTAAAAATGCATTGACCTGATTAGCGCGCTGGAGGGATGCTGAGCCAGAGCGGAGCAGGGAAACCCAGGCTCGCAGCAACAGCAGAGCAGGGGGGACTTCAGTGCAGGAGGGATCTCACACCTTCCCTTCACAGCTCCACTGGCCACAGCTCTTAGGGCTCAATGTGCGAGAGCCAAAGGGTCAGAGCCCCCTCCTGCCCGCCCAGGGGACCCCACTGATGGCAGATGCTCTGCCGCACATAGCTTGTCCCTCTGCCTCCGCGCGACACCGCTCGGGAAGGCAGCACGAGCTCTGCAGGATGTTTGGCAGCTCCGCTTTGATGTGTGGATTAATGAGAACTGACACCCCTGGAGCGGAGCCTTCAGAAGCCCAAAGGCAGGGCCCGGGGCAAGACTGGAGGGGACGACACTCTCTGCGCGCTCCCTTTGATTGCTCCGTGCTCAGCTCCGACGAGAGGCGAGGCGGCAGCGTGGGGCCAGGAGCCGCGGCTCTGCCTGGAGCGGGTCGGCTTCAGCGAGTGCTGTGGCACCACCGAGAGTCCTGGCTGGTCCCGTGCAGTGCTGGCACTGGGGCTGGCTCTGCCAAGGCACCCTGGCACGTCAGCCCATGCAGCACCAGCATCCCAGCAAGAGGCAGGACTTGAGACACTGGGACACCCAGCGCTGCTTCCACGCTTGTGGCTGGCTCCCTCCTATTGCTGCCTGATCATGGTGCTCACCTGAGCAGCCCTGGTTGGGAAAGGGATGCAGTGTTCCCATGTCCCCTGCCTGGGATGGGGCTCTTCTCCAGGCTGAGACCTTGTGGTGTGGCACTTGAGCAGGGCTGGATTTGGCCAATGTCCCAACACAGCGCTGGCCCTGCTCTGCTCACAGGCTGATCACACTTGAGCACACCTGGAGAGAAACAACAACATCACCATCAAAGTGCCCCGAAGAGGAGCTGATGCAATACGACAAAGTCCTTCCTAGTCTGCTATTGGAATAACCTTCGGACACATCACTCCCTGGCATCTCAGCAAGAACACAAGGAGCACAGCCAGGGGCAGGGAGCTCTGCTCTGCTCACAACGAGCAGGATGAGGAAGGTTGCAGTGTGAGCAGCAACCGAGAGCCTCTACTCCCCCCTTGCTGTGCTGCAGTGGGGGTCCCTCCTGCAGCACGTGCTCTCCGCAGCCCCCAGTCAAAGTCCCCATCAGAAAGGGGTCCTTGGGGGATCACAGTGGGGTGTTTGCCCCTGCACCCACCACCTGAAGCACTGGCACCGCAGGCGGAGCCCTGGGTGCCTCCGCAGCCCCTCTCTGCGCTGAGCCCTTAAAGAAGAAATCTATTAGCTGGTAATTACATGCAGGCTGGAACACTCCAGTTTTATTACAGCGATAAAGCACTCGACAATTATCATCTGTAATTCCTGCTGTAGGGTGTTTACTCTTAGAGCAACACCTGATTTACGGCTGCAGCAGCGCGGGGCTGGAGGTGCCAGGCAGGCAGAGGTCCCGCGCACACGCTGCCCAGGCTGGAGGCTGCAGCAGCGCTGCTTGGCTGATGGAGTTATCGCTTCTGAAGTGCCTCCAAAATGAATATGGACGCACATCTGCCTCCGCTTAGGTGTAACAAATGGTTAGAGATTGTGTTAAATTACCCCAGAACTGTGTCCACCGCTGACATACCAAGTACCCCGGTTGTGGCCTGGGGGACCTTTCATCGCCTGCAAAAGGAAACGCTGCAGACTTAATTCTTCACCAGCGTTGTGCAGATAAAGTCCTCCGCAGCCTCCTCCTGGAGAGGATGAGTGGCCATTCTCCAGGAAGCAGGATGCCCTGGAGACCCCTCTCCATGCACAGGGACCTGGCGCTGTCCCTGGAGCAGCAGCAGGACTCATGGGACACAGGGAAACCGAGGCACAGGGAGCTCCCCATGCCCTGCGTGCGCAGCGGAGCAGCACCCACACCCTGAGCCCCATTCCTCGGTGCCCGGCGCTAATCGCCAGATAACACATCTCAAACATGTTTATTTCCATCCAGGCTGCTTTTCAATTTGATTATTTATCTCCCGTTTAGCCTTTGACAGATCAAAGGCTCGGCGGAGGGGAAGCGGAGCCGGGCTGCGCATGGAAATGAGCCTTGATACATAATTAATTAACATAAAACAGTTTCATTAGGAGGTGGTGTTACACGGCTGTTTGTCTTAAACATTCAAGCTGCATTAGGAGCAGGAGGGAAAAGGCAGCTCTGGGGAGCCCCGGCCCTGGCATGGCCCATGCCAGCGGCCAGGCTCGGCTCCCGCATCCTCTCTGGGATGGACCAGAGCGCATCCCCTCTTCCCTAATCGCCCGCAATGTCTCCTACCCTTGATTATTAATCTGTTTTCAATTCTATTAAGAGATAGCCAGGAGAAAGAGTATCAATTTTAGATTAACAAGGTTATTAGCACTTAATTATGTGAGGTGTCTTTGTAATTGAAAAGGAAAAGAGGAAGCACCATAAATATCCCCAGCCCCTGAGCTCCTGGGGGTTTGCGGGTGGCTCTTTATTCACGAGGCTGTGGAACCATAAATATTAAACATCTCGTGAAACAGATTACAAGGCAGAGAGAGGATGCCCTCTGGATATTCCGGCGCTGAATGCTCTTGCATTAACAAATATTCATTAACTGGGATCTGCAAAGTTATTTCCACCAAGACGCGGCGAACGAGCAGGAGAAAGAGGTTATTGGAAAAAAAAGTCTAGAGTAAATATTATTAGTAATTTTTATCTCTGCGTGTCCCTAATTATGGAATAATTAGAGAAAGTGCACATATGCATATACAATCACTAACCCGTCACTCTCAGGATATTCATTCCAGCCCCGCAGCAGGACGGAGGCAGCGGGAGAAGCGATCCTCCTCCAAAATGAACTGGGGGGCCTGTACCCTGGGGTACCCCAGCATGGCCTCGTCCCTGTGCTCCCCGGGACGAGTGACACAGGCACCAGGCCCTGCTGAGCACCCACGATGGAACTGCTGCTGGTTAGAGAGAAATTAATACAATGATTCAGGGGCTCTTTTTAACTACAAATTAACAGGAGACCTCAGCAGGCAACGGGTACACCACCACGTCCCTTGCCAGAGCCTACTTTGCTGGAGCCATTAAACAGGGAGGCCAGGAGAAGCTCTGTTCACCCTCACCAGGATCGGCAGAGGTGTCCAAGGCACTGGCTGAGCCCAGCAGCCCTCCTCCATCCATCCCTGCATCCCTGCATCCCTCCGGCCAGCCCCGCAGGCAGGGTCCTGGGGTCCAGCGGCGTCACACACCCGCCTTAAGCTCTTAATCTGAACTAAACGCATTACCGATGAGCTCATCAACAAAAATCTAATTATGATGTGTGAGGCCAGGCTTAATTGCTTGTCCTTGACACGAATAACGCACCACGTAAGCCTATTAGCTGCTGTAAGCCTATTATTATTATTATCGTGCTCACAGTCAAAAGTACGGAAGAGCGGAAGAGGGGAAAACAGTGTTGTGCAATTAGCAGCAAATGCCAGACAAAGAGCTCGGAGGGAGCAGGAGCCACCACTCATTAGTAGGTGCCTGCCTGGGGCTGGTCGGGGGTGAAGCCGCGCCAGGACGCTGGTGCCAGCCGGGATGCACCGGGCGCCGCAGGGACACAGCAGCGCTGCAGCACCCCGGCTCCTCCATAGAGGAGACCAGCTCCAAAGCCACCTTCTCCCCGGAGTTCCAGCCCAGCTGCCCCCGTGCCGCGCCGGTGCAGGGTTTGCTGGTCCCAGTAACGCAGCGATGGGGCTGCAGGAGCCGGAGCCGCGCCAGCTCCCGCGCTCGCACCCTCCTCCCGCACTTATCACCACTCACAGGATGTTTACAATAATTTCTAATTTGTGCAATTATTAATCATTTCTCTATCTGCCTCATTTGCATAATAATTACTGTGCTCGGCGCCTGCCGTGACGGTGAATGACAGCGCTCCAAATTCAATTAAGATTTTCTTCTGCAGTTTTTGTGCTTAAAGCTAATCACAGTTGCTGCTCCGTGCCAGGACCGGGGCTGCCGCCCCTCCACGAGCACTAATAAAGGGATCCACTTCCCGGTGGCAGTTGCTCTATCTCCACCACCCCGCTCATCCCAGAGGATCCCGCAGCATTTTCCAACTCTCTGCTGCCAGAAGCGCTCAGATGCGCCTTCCACGTCTGCATCACCCAAGCTCTCCCGTGCTCTTACTGTGCACAGGCAGAGCTTAAGAAGAAAGTATCTGGTAAGGAACAAGTAAGAGACCTGCTCTACAAGAGCAGCACACTCACACCCCAGCAGGGTAGCACCCAAGCTCTACCCAGGGCAGCAGCTCTCACACCAAGCTGAATTCAGTAAGCCCACAGTGTTTCGTTACAGGTCAGAAGCAGAAAGGAGCATGTGTCAAACACGGCACCACTCTTCAAGCCTGCCCTTGTGCCACCCACAAAGAAGAGAGACCTGCTCTTGGGGTGCACTGTTTGGCTGGTGCCCTGTAGCACTGCAGTCACACACAGCCCTGGCACCAACGGGCTGACCAGCACTGTTGGATGACCCTCATCCCTCCTGTGCAAGAACCACCACCGCACAAAATCAAGTACCAAAAAAGCAAGCTGTTATTTCCAAGTGTACACACAGGTTCCAGGACTGCTAGAAAGGTAACACAGTGAATAAAAACCAGGGAAGGAAGCCCCAAGATCCCCCAGCTCCAGGGAAGACTGGTCAGGGGGAGCACTTTAACACCCTCCTCATGTTTGCTTCCACAGGAAACTGCCCCCCAAAGAGTGCTGGAGGAGACTGGAGAGGATCAGCTCTGCAGCAACCACGTGTTCCACACGCCTTCAGCATGAAGAAAAACCTGAGATTTGGGACACCTGAAGACTTGTGAACCGCCCTCAGAGGACAAAGCATTTGGCATCAAACAATTAAATAGAAAACAAATAAGTTTCTACAGTTTGTTAGAAGACAAACAAATGGCCCAGAAACCAGGGTCTCATGGGGAGCACCAGCGAGGGGAGCTGCTCCCGCAGGCAGCAGCCCCTGCACCTCCAGCACTGCGCTGCCCCAAGTCCTCGCCCCTCTGGCTGATGGGGAAACCCTCTTTTGGCAGCTCTCCTCCATTCGGCCTCTCCTCTCGGAACAGGATCCAGTGGGATGCTGAGCACCGAGGACGGGGCTTGGTCCAGGCGGAGCGAGCTGCTCCTCCCAGCTGTGGCCAGGCAGCAGCTCTGCAGCATCAATTCAGGAGCGGTGCTGAGCGTGGCTCTTCACCTGACCTACATGTCCTCAACGCTCCACTTGTAGGCGAGCTCCTGAACCGCCTTCTTGTTGGCTATCCGGGCAAAGCGCTGCTGCTCGAAGCCGTTGGACCTGCAAACACCACCAAGGAGCTGCTGGGCAGGAGCTCCTCTGAAGAACCAAACTCATTAGAGACACTCTGAGCTTTCTGCTGCTTTTACTATGGGTCAATCTCCACCTCGACCTGCAGCAGCATCTCTGAAGCTCTTCACACCTCAGGTGACAGACCCAGCCCTTACTATTGGCAACACCCTCATAGCTGTGACTCTTTACACCAGGAACTGCTGGAGGCACAGCTCATCCATCTTCACTGTCACTCTACCACAGCACTGCTCCAGGGGCACGTACCTGTCCACGCCGTCCCAGCGGTGCCCCGGCCATATGTTAAACCTGTTGAGTGGAGGCGCTGGTCCGTTGTACCGAGGCTTTTCTAGGAACACAGAGAGCAACAGAGCCCTTTACTCCTTCAGTGCAACCACGCTCACATCATCACCAGCTCAGAGGCACACCAGGCAGCGTGCGTACCAGCTGCAGCCCACAGAGCAAACTCCCAAGGATACACTTAATCAAACCCAACTCTCCCGATTTTTAAGTCACCAGATCCTGCTCTCCAAGCTAACAAATAGTAGTAACTGTTAGTGCTAACAATCCAGTAGCAGCAAACATTGCTGCTACTCTGACTCCAGAGAAATAGGCCTTCAAGCTGCATTTAAACAGCAACTGCATTTCTATGCTGCTGGGGCCTTAAAGCACAGACTGGTGTAACTCAGAACCAAACCTTTCTTCTCTTTGTTCTCTTTGGCCTTCCTTTTTTTGATGAAGTCAGCCATGGGGTCTCCCTCCCTCTCCTGCTCCCTCAGCATTCGATCCAGATCCTGGTCATCGATGTAACGGGCCAACGGCTTCTGCATCTCTTTTATTGCATCCTCCACGTTCTGCTGCTGCTGCCTGCCCTGCGCCAGCCTGGAGACAAACACAAAACCAAGCAACCACTCGCTGCGAGTTGCTCAGTTTGCAGGTCCCATCACAGCCCTGAACTTCCACTGTGTGTGCAGCATTCCCAGTGCACACCCAGACAGAGGGAATAACTGAGGGGGTCTCCAGGGCATGTGGAACACGTGGTGTCCCAGTCGCAGACTCAGGACACAGTGACACACCACTGCTGGAAGTGGGACCAAAGAGCCCCGAGCGGGGGCGGGGAGCTGTGCAGACCCTTACCCCTTTCCCCATCTGGCATACTGCTCTTCCCTCTCGGACTTGGCTTCAGCTTTCTGCTGCTGCTCCAGCCGCTCCTGCGCCAGGTCCCTCCTGCGGCCCGACTTGTCTCGGAACACAGTCTCGGAGTGTCGGGATTCCTCTGGACGGGACAGATGCATCAAGTCACACGTTCGGGAACACTTCCATGACTAACTGCCACTCTCGTCAGTATTTTCCCCTCTGACTCGTTCCGGCCTCTGACAGACCAAGAGCAGGAAGCAGGAAGCGAGCTGGTGCTCATGCAGTGTTTTACACCCCTACCTTCCAAGTGCTTGTTACTTCTCTCGTGCCTC
Organism: Strigops habroptila; assembly: GCF_004027225.2. Classification (NCBI taxonomy): domain Eukaryota; kingdom Metazoa; phylum Chordata; class Aves; order Psittaciformes; family Psittacidae; genus Strigops; species Strigops habroptila. The sequence goes on from NC_044293.2 coordinate 845,432, forward strand.
CTGAGCTCCTGCTGTTCCCTCCGCAGCACATCAGCTGACACCAGGCCGGCTTTGACCCCCGAGAGCATCGTATTTGCCTGTAAACCAAACCAAAGTCACACTTAGAGCTGGCTGAAGCTCTTCAGGAGCCAGAGGTGCAACAAGGGGAATGCCTACCTTCTTGGGAGATCCCTTGGCATCACGGTGGCGAGGCGGAGAGAGGTCAGGGGGGCTCCTGGAGCGGTGCTGCTCCTTCCCGGCTGGCAGAGCCCGTCGGGGAGGGGACAAATCCGAGTCTGAGGACTGGCTGTGGTTGTGTTTCAGAGGACCACGCTTCGGGGAGCCGCTGTGTACACGGCCCAGCCTGCGCTCTGCGTCAGCGGCGCTCCGGGTGCCCCTCCGTGGGGATGGGGAGCTGGAGTCGTGCCTCGGGCCCCTCTGAGGCGAGGGAACCTGCCTGGGCTGTGTCGTGGCTGGAGAAGCACCTGCAGCAAAGACACACACTCACTTAGGCACAGTTAGTCCCACAAAAGGGCTAAACATGGAGGTACACAAGGTCAGCTCCTAGAGAAATCAAGCCCTCCAGAGATGAGAAGCTGCAGAGCAAAGACATAACGTGCCAAGAGCCTGGGAATTCTCTGAATCCTTGTGAAGGGTTTAAATTCCAGTCTCCTTTTGGACATGCTTAAGCCTTACACAGCTAACTCTTGTTAATTCTAGTCTGGCTGATGGAAAAATAGGATTACAGGAACTACCTGTACCAACAGCAATGACAACCTAGCCACTACCATTCCATGCCTGCAGACTGCCAGTTCCACACCACTCACCCCTCAGGAGCACACAAACAGGACCCCAGAGCAGGCAGGCAGCAAAGCACAGGACAAACTCCTGCACACACTCACCTTTTGTCCTGCTCTGCTTTTTCAGGCTGGGCGACCCTGTCCTCCTCCTCCGGGGTGCTGAGGAATCCGAGTCCGAGCTGTACCTGTTCTTCCGGGGGGGGGACAGGTCTGGGGTGCCCTGACGCTTCTGGCGTGACGAGGACTTGTCAGAGAGCCCGTGCCGGGGCTGAGGCTGCTCCCCTGGAGCCCTTCCTGACTGTGCCTTGTCTGGGGCTTTGCAGCCCCTCTTCCCTGCTGCTGAACCGACCCTCTTGGGAGACACGTCCGGGGAGTCGTGGCGCTGCCGCCGGGGAGGGGACGGGTCAGGGGAGTCGTGGCGCTTCCTCCTCAGTGGTGACAGGTCAGGGGAGTCGTGGCGCTTCCTTCTTGGTGGTGACAGGTCAGGGGAGTCGTGGCGCTTCCTTCTCGGTGGTGACAGGTCAGGGGAGTCGTGGCGCTTCCTTCTTGGTGGTGACAGGTCAGGGGAGTCGTGGCGCTTCCTTCTCGGTGGTGACAGGTCAGGGGAGTCGTGGCGCTTCCTCCTTGGTGGTGACAGGTCAGGGGAGTCGTGGCGCTTCCTTCTCGGTGGTGACAGGTCAGGGGAGTCGTGGCGCTGCTGCCGGGGAGCCAGGAGGCTGCAGGAGTTGTCCCTCTCTTGCCTGGGAGGGGACAGGTCGGGGGAGTCGTGGCGCTTCCGTCTCGGGGGGGAGAGCTCCGGGGAGCCGTTGTGCCTCCTCCTGGGAGGGGACAGCTCGGGGGAGTCGTGGCGCTTCTTTCTGGGCGGGGATGGATCCGGGGAGTCGTGGCGCTGCCGCCCGGGAGAGGGGAGGCTGCTGCAGTTGCTCCTGTCCTGCCCGGCAGGGGCTGGCTCCGAGCCCTCAGGTGTGTGCGGGGAGCTGTGCCGCAGCCCCCCCGGCGGGGATGGATCCGGGGAGTCGTGGCGCTGCCTCCTGCCAGGGGAGGAAAAGGTGGAAACCAAGGTGAGAGTTGCGTTTGGTTTGCTGCCTCCATCAAAACCCAGGTGGGACCTGTAAAGCCAGCAGTATGGATCAAGGGTGAAAACCTCTTTCTAACTTGATTCCGCAGCTCCGTGCAGTGACCTGCATCCCTGAGCGCAGGCTTCCCAAAGCAGATCCCAGAAACCAGCCTGGATCACAGCAGAGCTGTGGTTTTAAAGCCTCCAGGGAAATTCAGATTACAAACCCCACTTGGTGCCCCTGTACCATCATCACCTCACAAGGTAACACCCCAGCAGGACCTCAGAGAGCCTGGCTGCTGTGCAACCACGGAACACAGAATGAGCTGTGGAATGGTTTGGGTTGGAAAAGACCTTAATACTCATCCGGTTCCACTCCCCCTGCACAAACAGGGACACCTTCCACTAGAGCAGGTTGCTCCAAACCCCATCCAACATCCCATAGATGCTTTCAGAAGAGGCATCACCCAGATCTACCTGGTGGCAGATTTGGCAGGGACCGAAACATCCGAACTCTGAGAGTCTTCATTCTGGTCTAAAGGAACACAAGCAGAAAGGCACCACCGTTAGTGTGCTCCACAGCTCATGGTCCCATCAGCATTCCGAGGACACAGATACCTTTGGTCTGGCCTCACCTCCGAGCAGTTTCCATTTAGCGTTTTTTCGGAATTCCTCCATGAGCTTCACCTCGTCCGGACGCTCGTCGATAAATTCTGCCACCTGAACATAGAACAGTAGCTTTGGGGGGGAAGAAAGAAAGGATTCCCACCCTAGGGCACAAATAACTAATCATAGCGGCACTGAGCAACTGATGGGTGACCATCATTTCACTGCCTTCCTACAGGAAGATCTCAAACTGCTTCCCGGAGGCTTTGCCCTCAAGGAACCTCCTCACTGCCAGCACTCCCAGCAGTCACCTCCTGCCCTGCCTCCAGAGCTGCTTTAAAGCCTGAGAACCACCGTACGGGCCCACCGCGTCCTTGGGGCACTTGTGAGGCTGGACAGAACAAAGAACAGGCTGCTCCTGCCCGCAGGGAGCGCATTCACCCCTTGTGCTTGGGGCAGGCAGCTCGTCCCTCGCTGCTGCAGCGGCTCCCAGAGCAGGAGGCGATGAGGAGGGTTCCCAAAGGGAGACACGGGACGGTCCCCCCCAGGAGACGGGCGCCGGTGCCGCCCTCCCCGCTCACCACAGGCATGTCCCCTTCGTCCTCCTCCTCCTCCTCCTTCTCCTGGCCCGCCGCGATGCTGCTCCAGCTCACATCGTCATCCACGATCCGCATCCTGCGGGCGGCAAAGGGGCCCCCGGCCGCCGTCAAGGACCCGGGGGAGCGCCCAGGCCGCGGCCCGCCTGGGGCGCCGCGGGACAGGCCGCGGGTGGCGCCGGCCGCGCTGCCCCGTTCCCCCGCCACTCACCCGCCTCTGCCGGCGCCGCCCGGCGGCGGCCTCCTCCTGCGGCGGCGGCGGGGCGTGGCGGCGGCGGCGGCGGCCGGGCCGCTCAGGTACCGCCGCAGGTACTCGGCCTTCGACAGCCCCTGCGCCGCCATCTTGGCGCCGGCCGGAAGGGACGGCAGGGACGCGCGCCGGAGGGGGCGTGGCCTGAAGGGTTGTGGGCGGGGCTTGCGGCTGTGGGCGGGGTTTAAGGGTGGTGGGCGGTGCTTGCGGCGGTGGGCGGGGTTTAAGGGCGGTGGGCGGGGCTATCAGGGTCAGACACGGCGCCTCCATCCATCAACACGCGGCTTTATTTGGGGACCCCCCAAACCCCATTCCCATTTCCATCAGTCCACGCCCGGCAGCGCCCGCCCCGGGCTGGGATCATGGGTGTCCCCAGGTGTCCAGGGAGAGCGGCTCCGGCCGCAGGAAGTCCCGTTGCATTGAGGATGAAGGGGTCCGGCTACCGGCCCGAGGCTCCCCCCGACTCGTAACCCTCTGTCTTCATGTCATTGAGACCCAGGTCTTCGTTCTGCTCAAAGCTCCGCTCGTAGCGCTCCACTCGGAGCTCCGGGTCCTCCTCCGGGGCGTACACGTTCTGTGGGGGGAGAGGGAGGCCCCTCATAGGGTCAGCAGCACCCAGAGAGGGGCTTCGGACAAGAGTCACCCCAAAGGCAAGGCCACCACCCCATGGAGAGCACAACATGAACCAGACCACATCCCGGCCCCTGATCGCAGGGAACAGACACCATTCCCAGCTTCCTTCCCACAAAGCCACCCGCAGTTTCCTTTGGACAGAGCCTGCAGCAACCCACTCGCTTCCAGAAATAAAGGAATTCCATCCAGACTGCTTGCAACACGTCCAGGAGCCCACCTCCCATGTGCAGTGCTGTACCTGAAGGTAGCTGTTGCCCGCAGGGTCATCCAGGATGAGGTGAGCCTTCACCTTTCCCTCTATGATCTGTGGGAAGAGCACATCCAGGCATTAATGCCCTTCCTAACCCTTCACTCCGGGCACCAGGACGTTCCCAGCATATTCCTAGCATTGCCCTCAGTCAAAGAGCAGCAGGGGCTGGGTAAAACAAGCGTGGAAATTCAGGAGGGCGCTCACCTCCTGCAGCTTCCCAACGAACTCCTGCAGCTTCCCGGTCCTGCTGGGCGTGGAGCTGTCCCCCAGCGTGAAGGGGTTCCTCTCCACCTGGAGCAGCAGCAACACTCAGTGCAGTGTGAGACCCCAGCCCCACAGCGGAGCTCACAGGAGCACAGAAGGGGCTGAGCCCCCCCAGAGCACCACTCACCAGGTCCCGGATGTCCTTCAGCAGCCCCTCCAGCGTGGTGAACTTGCCCCCCAGCGCTCCCATGCCCAGCTCGAACTCCAGCTCTGGGATCTCTACACTGCACGTCTCCGACTGCGGAGGAAGAGCCCGGTGAGCCCTGCGGGGCCGCTGAGCCCCACGCACCCGCGGCAGGATGGGGCAGGTACCCAGAGGCACCGTACCTTGAGGATGTCCCTCGTCATGTCGGAGGGGTCTGTGATCCGCAGGGTGATCCTGGTGCCCTGCGGCTCGATGGCTCCTCCGGACTTCACCTACGAGCACCCCCAGTCAGCTTCACCGAGTGCCACGCTTAAATCACACCCCAGTTCCTTAAGAGGGTTTACCCAGCAGCTCAGAGGCCGCTCCAAGCCCAGGGATAGCGCCTTAACCCAGGGGACCAGAGCAGACATGGACATGGCCAAACAGAGCTCTCCAGGACTCAGCTCTGCCCTTAGCTTGCTCAGGAAGGCAACTCAGACCCAGCTGCACACGCAGCGGGCACACAGCTCGTGTGCTCCATCCCTGCCCAGGGGCAGCTCTGGCACCCCCAGCACAACGCAGCTCATCCATGAATCCAGCCTGGCTTCACAGAGGGGGACAGGGACCCTGGGAAACACTCACCCATGGAAGCAGAGACCACCAGAGCCCTCCCCACTGCCCCCCAGGGCAGAGGGCAGGGGGTTGCCAGCTCACCTCATTCGTCCTGTGCCCACAGGAGTCACAGTTTGTGGCCATGATAATCACTTCCTTGAAGTGCGGGATCTCTGGAGCAGGCAGTCAAGGAAAACTCAATGCACGAGAAGCCTCGGAGATCCCAGCAGCCCCAGTCCTTCATTGCAGGAGCTCGCTGGCAAGTCCTGAGCAGCACCAAGACACCCTGGCACCCTGACAAGCTCTTCATACAGCAGGAAGAGCACACACATGGGACTCTCCCCACCGCCGCCTCCGTGCAGAGCCCCATGGGGGGCAATGATCCGCGCCCCCGCCCCAAGGATACGCACTAACTTCATATTCGTGTTGGCCGGAGCGTTGCACTCGGGGCAGTTGGTGTTGAACTGCAGGACCTGGGTCACAGGAGCAGACAGGAGCATCAGAAAGGCCCATCCAGTGCAGAGAGCCTGTCCTGGGCACCAGCCATGCAGGCAGGGGCACCACCACAGTCACCCACCTCATTCCTCAGGTCCTCTGCAGCATCATCTGGCTTCTCAACCACCTCCTCTCCCTGCAGGAAGGGACACCAGGAGCAGCATTAACTCCTGTTCCTCAACTCAGGGTCTCCCAGAGGACAAGGGGGCCGATGAGCCCGCTTTGTGCATGCAGCAGGCTGATGGCACAGCTTGAGCTCCCCATTACCTCCAGTCCCAGCATGGCAGCCTGCTGGGGACTCCTCCTGTAGTGAGTGACCACCAGAGCATCATCCTTCTGCGGCGCACGAGGGTTCTCCACAAAGCTGTTCCCTGAAGGGTCGTCGATGATCTACGGGAGAACAAAGCTTTAGGAACCCATCCCGTGCTTCCCTGGGGGGGAAAGGGGCTGCACCCCCAGGTACTCACGAAGGTGAAGGAGGAATGCACTTCTTTCAGCTGCTTTAGCTTCTCAATGAACTCATCTATTTTACTGGCCACCTCTTGGTCCGTTGCCTGCAAAGGAGGACACACGTTTGAGACCAGTGCTGGGGCAGCCCAGAAGACACCAGTGACACCAGCACAAACCAGAGCACCCAGAACACTCCTCCACCAGCAGCGCACAGTGCTGGTAGGCAGAGGACGAGCACAACGAGCATTCCTGAGGAGCTTCCCCTTCCACACCTCTTACCCTGCGGACAGGCTGGTCCTGCTCCAGGCCGGCCACAGCCCTGTCAATGATCCCTTCGATGGTGGTAAGAACTTGAGAAGGAAAGAGAACAGAAGTGAGGCACTGTTAAACACACCAGAGCAGTGCCACAACCCTGCCAGCCTCCACGTGCTGGCCCTGCCAAGCTTTTGTGAGCCAATGGACCCGGTGCAGGTCCCTCCCCAGCGTGCACCGCACAGAGCCCCTACCCACCTCCCTTCTGGGAGAAAGCGGGGATCTCGAAGTCCAGCTCTGGGATTCGAGCCGTGGCACAGTCGGTCTTCACCACCTCCCTGTTCATGTCCTGCACGCGACAGCAGTGGAGGAGCAGCGTTAGGATCCCGGCAGGCGCAGGAGCTCCCCGGGGAGCAGCGGGGGCAGCCGCTGACCTGCCGGGAGGTGACAGTCAGGGTGTAGCGCACGCCCTGCTCCTGGATGCGGCCCGCGGACTGGATCTCCGTGTTGGACCAGGAGCAGCTCTCACAGGAGAAGGAGCTGACGATGATCTCTTTGAAGAAGGGGATCCTGGTGAGCAGGAGCCGCGTCACCCCCTGCGGCAGCGAGGGGCCTCGTGGGAACCCGGCTCCCTGGGGCAGCGCTCACCCCGGGCACGGTTCCTGCCAACACCCCCCGGCAGGTCCCGGCCCCCCCAGAACACCCGACCCCTACAGCAGGCCCTGATCCTCCCTCTGCCTCCTGATGCCCCCTCCTGCCTCCTGCTCCCCCCTCCTGCCCCCCCATTCCTGCCTCCTGATCCCCCTTTCTGCCCCCTGCACCCCCCTCCTGCATCCCCATTCCTGCCTTCTGCCCCCCCCTTCCTGCCCCCCCTTCCTCCTCCTGATTCCCCCTTCCTGCCTCCTGATCCCCTCTCCTGCACCCGCCTTCCTCCTCCTGCCCCCCTCCCCTGCCCCCTGCACCCCCATCCTGCCCCCCATTCCTGCCTCCTGCCCCCCTCTCCCGCCTCCCGCCCCCCCCCTTCCCCGCTCCCTCGCCCCGGCGCGGGGCTCCGGCAGCGCCCGCGCTGCCCGCAGGCCGCAGGGCCCGGGGCGGCCCCTCCGCCGGGCGCTCACGTCGCGGAAGCAGTTCATGCAGAGGGACTCGATCTCGGCCGGGCGCTGCTCCCCGTCCTCGGCGCCGAGCGGCCGGAACAGGGACCCCCCCGCCGCGCCCGCCGCCTCCACCGCGCCCAGCGCCGACATGCTGCCGCCGTCACGTGAGGAGCCGGCCCGCCCCAACATGGCGGCGCCTTTATTGGTGCTCATGGGTCCCGATCCCGATCGCGATCCCGCTCCCGGCCCCGCTCCCGGCCCCGCCGCCGCCGCCCCGCTCCCCCAGGCTGTGGGACAGGTCCCTCCAGAGCGCATCGAGGCGGGCGTGCAGGTCCTCCACGGGCGGCGGGTCCCCGTGCGGGTCCCCCGGGTGCGGGACGCGCGTTGACAGCTTCAGCCGCATCTCCTCCGTCTCCTGGTCCAGGGCGCGGGTGAAGTCCTGGATCTGGATGTACGTGTCCCGCCGGAACTCCTCCACCCGGCGCTGCACCTCCCGGGCCAGCGCCTCGGCGTAGCGCTCCGGGCTGGGCGGCCGCTCCCGCAGGCTGCCGGGGTAGAGGCTCAGCTTGGCCTTGAGCTGCTCCAGGTTGCGCTGGATCTTCCCGTGGAGGTCCCTGGCGCTCTGGGTCAGCTTGGCGGACAGCTCCTGGATGTACTGGTTGAGCTGCTCCGGGCTGGCCTGGCTGTGCGGGACCACGTTGCGGTGCAGCTCCTCCACGTTGCGGTGGATCTCGGTCACCAGCCGGTCCGCGTAAGGGTGGAAGATGTCCTTCACCTGCTCCGTGTGCAGCGCGATCTTGTCGGCGTAATGAGCCAGGAAGCGCTGCACCTCGTCCGCGCCCCCCAGGAGCTGAGCCGTCACCTCCCGGCTCGGCATCAGGTGGCGCCGCAGCTCCCGGGCCTTGAGGGACACTTGGTCCAGCAGCTCCTCCGTGAACGGCTGCAGCCGGTAGCGAAGGTCCTCCAGGTGCTTGCCCACCTTGTGGTGCACCTCGTCCACGTACGGCGACAGCTTCACCCGCAGGCTCTCCAGCTCCTTCCGGATGAGCTTCCGCAGGCTGCCCGCGTCGTGGGACAGCCGCGGCTGGAGGCCTTGGTTGAGGGGCGCCAGCTTCTCCAGGAAGTTCCCCATGTAGCTCACCCCATCCTGGACACTTCCCTTCAGGTTCCTGCGTGAGACAAGCAGATGCAGACCCCTCGCTGTGCCCCGACACACACATAATAAAGCTGTTTGATAGCTTCCATGAGTGTTTGTGGGTGCTAGGGGGACTTGCAGAGGGACCACAGGGGTTCCCCAGGCTGGGCACAAGGTACTCACACAATGTCCCTGCCCAGCTTGCTGCCCTGGCCGTGCTCGGGGCTGTCCTTGTCGCTCGTCAGCTGGCCGAGGTACTCCCAGAAGCTGCTCCTTGCTGGCTCGGCCGGTGACACTGCGGGCAGGAGGGCAGCGGGCAGTGCAGCACCCCAGCCCCTGCCCCATCCCACTGCCCCCAGTGAGCTCCTCTGCTCTGCACCTACCTGCGGTGGTGGCCAGGAGGGTGAGGAGCAGCGCAGCCGTCAGAGGCATGGTGTGCTGCGGGCAGGAAGGGAAGCACGTTAGCTCATGGCACAGGCCGGCTCTCAGAGCACTCGTGGGTCAATGCTCCCTGTGCTTCGTGCCCCCCTCACTGTGTTCCACAACGACCTCGCCCCCGGGGTCCCCTGTGATGCCAACCAGCACAGGATGGCACCCAGACAAGTGACAGAGGCAGGAGGAGCCCCTCACCTGGCTCCTGGTCGATCCCGTGTCCCTCCTGCAGCCGCTGGCCCGCAGCTCCCTTTATACACGTGCAGGGGTAGGCCTTTTGGACCTCACTCCGGGTAAACACGACGTGGAGGGCTGCGGCCGTGCCGGAGGGCTGACGTGGGGGTCACCTGAGCGCCGTGCTCTGCTGCCTGCCCCTGCCCTTTGCAGCCCGGGGCACACGGCAATGGGGCAGAGCTGCAGCACCACAGGGTGCTCCTGCGGCTGCAGGTCTAATGGAGCATCCCACAGCATCGGGATGAGCCTGGTCCCGGCTGTGCCAGGGGAGGGTGAAACAAACATAGTGCTGGCCGTGGGGGCTGCCTGTTTGCCAGCTGCCAGCTGCACATCCGTGCTTCCTGCTGGGATACCAAACCCACCACGTTTTGGTGTCATTCCCTTCCTAGCTGCCTTTCCCCCGGGAAAAACCAGCCACCTTTTCAGCTTGGGTCACATCCCCGTGCAGGGGGCTGGTGCTGACACCAGGCTTTTAAACCAGGAGAGTGCTGCAATGTTTGCACCGAAGCAGCCCCGCAAACAGGGGCAGGTCTTCCCCATGGGTCAGGGTGCAGGGCTGGGGCGCAGGGCAAAGTGCTGCTGGGTGAAACTCCAAGCAGCCACCAGTGCTCCTTGGCACCAAAGTCCACCCTGCTCCCTCGCCTGGGTGGACGCACGGTGTCACCCCGAGCAGCCCCAGCCCCAGCCCCAGGGCTCTGCTGCTGCAGCCCATGCACTGCCCATGGTCCTCGTAGGGCACCCAGCAGCAGATGCTTGGGGTGCTTTCTGTGGCCACAGCTCCAGTGCTCTTCTCCTGGAGCTGGGAAGGTCCTGGGAATGAGTGGCTGCTCGCTACCTATCTGAGCCCCCCTACCTATGGCCATCACCCACCCAGTGCAGCCTGCAGAGCCCAGGACCCCATAGCGGCAGCTGGCCCCGCTGCAGTGGGGTGCTTGTCCGCATGCCGGATGCTCCCATGTTGCTGGGGCACCCCAGAGTGGTGAGGTCCCGGTCCCTGACCCCATTCTGGTTGATGGTGGCTGCAGCTGCCTCCAGCCCCATGCTGGGATGAGACCCCCACGTGCCTGGACCCCTCTGTTCCCCTCCCGGGTGCCTTAGGACCCATTTTGGGGTGATGCTCTCCCCTGGACCAGCTGCCCCAGGTTGCCCATCCCAGGCCAGCAGAGCGGGATGCTGCGGAGAATGAGGGATGCGGACCAGGAGGATGTGCATCACACACACGGGTTTATTTGTGCCGTGAGCACACCCCATCCCCATGGCGCCATCGGGGGGCTCAGTCCGCCGTCGGTGGCGCAGTGCTGAGGAAGGCGGCCACCTTCTCCCGCACCTCCTTCTCCAGCAGCTCGAGGTGATCCTCGACGCCGGCAGCGCCCGAGTCCAGCTTGCCCTGCATGTCCTCCAGCCGCTGCACCAGCTGCCGCCCCAAGGCCTCCCCGAAGGGGGCTGCCTGCTGCCGGAAAGCCTCCAGCGTCTGCCCCACGCGCTCATCCAGGCTCTGCACAAGGGGCTCCAGGCGCTGCTGCAGCCCCTCGGCATCGCTGCCTGCTGCCTGCCGCAGCTCCTGCGCCAGGGGGCTGAGCTGCGCCCGCAGCTCCTCCGAGCTGGCGGCCAGGCGCGCCCGCAGCTCCTCGGCCACTCGCTCCATCCGCGCCGTCAGACCCTCGAGCTGACGGTTGAGGCCGTCCTGCACCTCCTGCGCGTAGGGGCTGAGCCCGCGGCGCAGCTCCGCCACGCTCCTCCCCACCTGCGCCTTCAGCTCGTCGGCCAAGGGCGCCAGGCGCTCCTTGATGCTCTCCACGCCGCCATCGATCTGCTGTTGCAGCCGGTCGGCGTAGGGGCTGAGCGAAGCCTGGATGTCCTCGGCGTTGCCCTGCAGCCGGTCCCGCAGCTCAGCGGCCAAGGGCTCCAGCGCCCGGCGCAGGTCGCCGGCGCCGCGGTCCACCTGCGAGCGCAGCTCCTCGGCGTAGGGGCTCATCTTGGCCTGGAGCTGGCGGATGTTGGTGCCGATCTGCTGGTGCACCTCGTCGGCATAGGGCGCCAGCTTGGCCTGCAGCTCCGCCAGCTCCTGCCGGATCTGCTCCTTCAGGCGCTGCGAGTCCTGCGCCAGCCGCGCCTGCAGCTCCGTGGCGAACGGCACCAGCCGCCGCTGCAGGTCCTCGGCGTACGAGCTGACGCTCTGCAGGTTGCTCCCCAGGAGGGTGCTGCGGACATGGGGTCACGGAATGGTTTGGGTTGGAAAGGACCTTGAGATCACTCAGTTCCAACCCCCCTGCCGTGGGCAGGGACACCTCACACTAAACCATGTCACCCAAGACTCCGTCCAGCCTGGCCTTGAACATTGCCAGGGATGGAGCATTCACAGCTTCCTTGGGCAACCCATTCCAGTGCCTCACCACCCTCACAGGAAAGAACTTCTTCCTTATATCTAATCTAAACTTCCCCTGTTTCAGTTTGAACCCATCACCCCTTGGCCTATCACTACAGTCCCTGATGAATGTCCCTCTCAAGCATCCTTGTAGCCCCCTTCATATACTGGAAGGCTGCTATGAGGTCTCCACGCAGCTTCTCTTCTCCAGGCTGAACAGCCCCAACTCTCTCAGCCTGTCTCCATACGGGAGGTGCTCCAGCCCTCTTATCATCCTCGTGGCCCTCCTCTGGACTCACTCCAACAGCTCCATGTCCTTTTTGTGTTGAGGACACCAGAACTGTACACAGTACTCCAAGTGAGGTCTCACGAATGCAGAGCAGAGAGGCGGGATCACCTCCTTCGACCTGCTGCTCACTCTCCTTTTAATGCAGCCCAGGACACAGTTGCTTTCTGGGCTCAAGTGCACTGACCTGGGGTATGTCAGTGCCCCGCTGTGCCCATGGCCCCCTGCCTGGTGCCCCCAGCCACCACCGCATCCCCCCAGCACCACAGCCCTGCTCACTTGAGCTGCTTGGTGATCTCGGCTTGCTGCAGCTGATCCACTGTGTCCTTGGCATTGCTGCCCAGCTCCGTGAAGTACTTCCAGAGCACGCTGGCCACCTCGTCCGGGTTGACATCAGCCTGGGCTCCTGCAGCAGAGACTGGGATCAGCGCTGGCACAATCCCTCTCCCATGGGACAGCACATCCCCATCCCTGTCCTGGGGCACGACACCGTCCTGGCACCCTGGACCCACAGTGCCTCACCTGAGACCACGAGGAGCACCAGGACAAGGGCGGCCGCCTTGGGAGACATCCTGAGTGCTGGGGATGCCTGCGGGAACACAGAGCAGGGTTTAAGGGAGCCCCATGGCAGCAGCCCCAGGCCCTGCTGCCTGCCCCACCGCCGGCAATGCAGCCACCGCTGTCCCCAGCCACTCACCCGCACTGCCACTACTGCGGTCCCTGCTGTGCTGAGCTGTGCTGTGCTGAGCTGAGCTGTGCTGAGCTGAGCTGTGCTGAGCTGAGCTGTGCTGTGCCGTGCCGTGCCGGGGAGCACCGGCCCTATTTATGCAGCCTGAGCGCCCTCGGTGGCTTCCACGCAGGCCTGTGACACAGGCTCAGGCTTGGACTTTAGCAAGGTCGCGACGTGGAGGTGCCTGACGTGCGCACAGCCCTGACATCAGCCACAGCCCTGACATCAGCCACAGCCCTGACAGCACCCGGCGGGGGGCCAGGGGCCAGGGCAGTGAGGGGATGGGGGTACATACACATGGGCACCCCGGGGCAGGGACCCAAGAGCAGCCCCCACCTCCATAGGATGCAGTGATGGACCTGCTGGTGCCGGATGTGTGGTACCCGGCATGCGCAATGGCACAGGGATGCTGTGGTGGATACATGGGGGCACATGAGCAGGCAGCATCACTCCCTCGGAGCGCAGGCTCCATAAGGAATGGCCAGGACCCTGCTGCTGCGGGATGCTGCAGGTGCCGGAGCTGGGACCATGTCCCTGGCCATGGGCATCGGGCTCTGCGGTGGCCCCGCTCCGTGCTGCAGCCACCGGTGATGTGTCAGGGCTGGGCGAAGGGCAGGGCTGGCAGGGGCAGGGATCAGCCAGGCACCGCCGTGCTGCCAAGGTCCAAAGAGCCCCCGCGGTGCCCCAGGGCCGGAGGGCAGCCCCACGGGGCCGGTGCCGCTGGATGTCACCCTCGTGCTGTGCCCACAGCCCCACGCCTGTCCCCATGGCTGCCCTCACCACGGTGCGCCCTGCAGCGGGCTGGCTGCACACACACCAGCGTGCACATACATGTGCGCACGCATGCACACATGCATGAACCTGATGTGCAGGCATGCAGACACATGCAGACACATGCAGAGCCCTGTGCCCTGTTCCCTGGGGAATTTCCCAGCTCCTGGCGCGAGGCAGTCCCTCCGACACGGACCTGGCACCGCTCTGTCCCTGCACCGCGGCCCCTTCCTGGCCAGCCCCTGACCTTTGCACAAGCTCCGGAGCCGGCTGTGGGAGGGTATAAAGTGGGACCCGGGGCTGCCCCAGTCCCAGAGCCCGGCTCAGGTGAGTGGGGAAGCCCTGGGGAGGGTCGCAGTGGGACGGGGACGGGGTTGGGACCCCCGTGGAGCTGCCCCACGCTGTGTGCTCTGCTCTCTCCGCAGCCATGAGGGTGTCACTCCTGCTCCTGCTCGCCTGCACGGCCGTCCTGGCAGCACAAGCAAGTAAGGAGGCTGGGGCCGGGCTCAGGGTGCTGGTGGGGGGCACGCACAGGGTGGGGGGCACAGCCCTATGGCCACGTCCCATGATACTTGTGCTTGCAGGGGCCGATGCGTCCGGGGGGCCCGAGGCGCTGGTGCAGAAGGTGCAGGAGTACGCGCAGAAAGCATCGGCCATGGCCAAGAGCGCCCTGAGCAGGGTGCAGGAGTCGGAGGTGGCTCAGCAGGCCAGGTACCCCCATGTCCCCCCTCGTCACCCCGGTGCCACGGGGACCATCGGGAGCCGGTGCTGAGCCTGTCCCTGTCCCTGTCCCTGTCAGGCAGTGGCTGTCGGACAACGCGGAGCTGGTGAAGCAGCGGCTGGAGCAGCTGAAGGAGCAGCTGGTGCAGCTCTGGAAGCGGACATCGGCCGCGTAGCGCTGCGGGGGCCCGGCCAGGACGGGGACCCCCCGCTCCCCTCCCGCTGCCATGGTGCTGGCAATAAAGCAGAGCTGAAACAAGCGGCTGTGGCGGTGTCATTGCGGGGTGAGGAGGGGTGGGATGGATCCCTGGGGATACACACACCCGGGCACAGGAGGATCCAGCTCCTGCAGAACCAGCTCCTGGCTTTGAGCGGGGGATCCTGGGCAGAGCCAGGCTCAGAGAGCCCAGGGCACCCACAATGCAGCTCCCTGTCCCCCCCATTCTCCCCCTGCCCTCGCACCATCATCCCAGGCTGCCCCCCTCCATCATCCACTGCAAAGACTGAGTGAGCTCCAATAACTTAAGTCGTGTTTATTTGACAAAAGGAAGCGAAGCTGAGACCAACACCGGTTCGGGGAGGGGGGAGGCAGCGGGAGGGCGAAGGGGGGTCCCAGGGCTCCCGCACCCATCCCCAGAGCCCCAAGGGAAGCACCGGGCAGGGCAGGGAGCGGGGCAGGGTCAGTCCTGGCCAGCGGCTCAGGCCACGCTCTTCTGGAGGTCATCCAGGAGGGTGATGAAGCGAGCCTTGAGGTTCTCGGCGTAGGGGGTGAGGCGCTCCTTGAAGTCCTGCACCAGCGGCGTCACCTTCTCGCGCAGGTTGCTGAGCTGCTCCACCACCTTGGCCTGGTACTCGGCGGCCTGGGGGATGCCCTTCTCCCGGATCTCCTCCAGCTTCTGGCTCAGCTTCTGCCGCAGCTCATCGCTGTAGGGCGCCAGGTTCTTGCGCAGCTCCTCCACGTGCCCGCGCAGGCGGTCCCGCGCCTCCTCAGCCACCGGGGTCAGCTTCTCCTGCATCAGCTCCACCTTCTGCTTGGTGAGCTCCTTCAGCTCCTGCGCCACGGGCGCCAGGCGCTGGCGGTACTGCTCCAGCTCCTCCGTCCACTTGGCAGAGAACTGGTCCAGGAAGGGCCGGATCTTCTCCTTCACCTCCTCCAGGTCCTTGGTCAGCTCCTGGCGCAGCGCCTCCGTGTCCTTCAGCCACATCTCCCGCACCTCCTTGTAGTAGGGGGCCATGTCCTCCCGCAGCTTGGCGGCGGCTGCGCCCAGCGTGTCCAGGTTGTCGGTCAGCTTCAGGCTATGGGGAGCAGGGGGAGGTCACGCACAGCACACGGGGACCCCCCATTGCCCCCCACCACGCTGAACCCCACTTACTCCAGCTGCTTGCCCACGGCCGAGGACTCAAACTGGGCGATGGCATCCTTGCCGCTGGTCTTCACGGTCTCCAGGTACACGTCCACCATGTCCTTGAGGCGGTCCAGGGGCGCCTGGGGCTCATCACGCTGCCAGAAGGAGCGGGCCTGGGTGCCTGCGGGGAGAGCACGGTGTGCTCAGGACTATCTGCACTGTGGGGCCCCGGTGGAGACGGCTCCAGCCCTGCTTGGGACCTGCCCGGCTCGGAGGGGACCGGGAGCCGGCTCCGCTGCAGCCAAGTGCTTCCAGCAGCGCTCGCTTCAGGCTCTGCTGCCCCATCCCACTGTGTCCCGCAGGGATTGGAGCTGCTGCCCCCCCGGCCCCAGCCCGGTGAGGACCTACCCGTCAGGCAGAGCAGGGCGAGGGCCACCACCACAGCTCTCATCTTGGCGCTGAACCTGGGGGCAGAGCAACAGAGTCGGGTTCAGGGACCCCGAGGCAAAGCCAGCCCCAGCAGAACCGAGCTCCCGTCCCGGCACGAGGGGATTCCCGTTGGCGCTGTGATGGGCACCGCCGCCGCATCCCCGTTGTGCCACCACATCCCAGGAGCAAGATGAGCCGGTGCCCCGGGAGCCGCCGGAGCAGCGCAGGCTCTTACCAGCTCTGTCCCGCCGCTGCCGTGCTGCTGCTCGTCCCGTCTGAGCCGCGCTTCCCCACGGCCGCTATTTATGCCGGAGGGGCCGTTCCCGGCGGAGATAAGCAGCGCTGCAGCCCAAGAAACCGCTCCCCGGCGCGGCCGATGTGGCGCGTAGAGTTCAAGGATCGCGCCGAGGAGCGCGCTTGGCAGCGCCGCGAGCAAACAGGAGCTCCCCGCGCCCGGCCAAGGAGCCTGTTTACGCTCCCGCTGACCCAGATTCCTGCTTGGACACGGCCGGGGCCTCCCGGCAGCCCGCGGGGATTGGCCGCGGGCCCAGGGACAAGGTCTGCGCCCGCAGGGATTTGCCCGCTCGTGCCCAGACCCTCGTCCTCTGCGGTGGGACCCACACACTCGCCTCAGCCCCTGTCCCGGTGGGTCCCCAGCGCAGAGGTGCTGGGAGCTGTGCCCAAAGGCACCCACATGAACTGAGCCTGGGTGAGAAGGGACAGGGAGAAAGGGGCACAGCAGCAGGAGAGGCTGGGTAATGCCGGGGGAAGCTCCCCGCTGCTATGGAGGAGCTCTGGCACAGCACAGGCTCCCTGCAGCCCCAAGCCTGGGCTGGTCCCTGGGCACTGCACCCACCTCCCTGCAGAGCTGCAGCTCCTTTCTTCCCTCACCTCCATCCTCATGCGTTATCCCCAGAGCTGCCCCACTCCTGGATGTGCTCAACACCGTGGGTTTGAGCTGCGACACTGCACTTCCCTGCACGGGGAAGGATGCAGACAGTGCGGGCTCCATGCTGCATCCTGCCGAGGGACAGAGCAGGGCAGGACAGGGATGAACAGGGTGCTCCCAGGCTTGCAGCGGGTGGAAGGAGCCGTGCAGGGGCGCTGAGGGTCCGGTGGGGCAGAGCGGGTGGGAGCGAGCGCGGGCGCTGCTGCCCCTTGAGCTTTCACCCGCGCGGCCGCATTGAGCAACCAGAGAGGAGACGAGGGAAGATCATCATCATGGTTTTATTTGTCATGATCCCACTGTCCAACTAAGTGACTAGTTGCAAGTGACCCACAAAAAAAATGGACTGAAGAGTTACTGAAACTTGGTTTTGTTTTAGTCCAACATAAATGAGGAAGGAAAAGGAAAAAAAAAAAAAAAATACTTCTGACATTTTCCAAAAAACAGAAATAAGAGCAAAGTATATTAATATACATTCAACATATACTGCGCGTATTGGTTACTACAATACAAAGCCATGGGAGGACGTGTGATACTGCGCGATGGCACGTGGAGCGGGGCCCTGCCGGCGCGGGGCGGGCGGGGGGCGGCCGCGGCCCTCCCGCACGTACAGTGTCATGTAAACAAAGGAAACCAAACCGAGGGTAGAGCGAAAGGCGTTCGGCGCCTGCCCGCGGCCCCCGGTGCGCTCCCGGCCGGGGGGGGCCGGCCGAGGCGCGCTGAGGATGTGAGGACAGCGATGCCGCTGCGCCGGGCTGGTCCCGTGCCTCCTTCTGTGCAAAGGCGGGGGGGGGGGGGGGGGGCGGGTTTTCCTCTTATAAAAGATTCCAGAAAAGTGTCATTAAGGAGAAGCGGAGCCGCGGATTCCCGAGGGAACGGCTGCCCAGCCCGCACGGGAAGCGGGGAGCGGGACAAGGGGAGACCGACGCGCGCCTGAACTGCATCAAGGAGAACACCACTGTGGCCACTGGCACGAGAGAGAGAAAACCAGTCACAGGTACAATGTCATCGGAAGAAACAAAATACTTTGAACAGAAGGTGCAAGTCACAATTCATATAGAACAGAATCTAGGTTAAAAATTTCTCTCAAACAGAAATGCCTTTTGCCTTTTTATTAATAACAATAATAATAAAACAACATTTACCAAAAAACAATTCCTACGTGGTCAGGAGGAGAAGCCGAGGAGACAAAGGAAAATCCGTCTTCCCTACGGTAAAGCCAGGAAAAAGAAAAACCCCAAGTGGGATGCGGGTCGGAAAAGAAAAGGTGGGGGCAGGGGGCAGGAGGTGGCGATCCTTCAGCACACGGACAGACGGACGGTCGGACGGAGAGAAGGAACCAAAGCAGACCAAGATGAGACAAGAAGCGTATTGCACCAGGGGTGGGTGCTCCCGGCCGGAGCCGCGGGATCTGCTGTGGCGCCGGCACCGTCCTCGTCCTCCCCAGAGCACAGGGACGAAGAGCAGGAGGATGGCACAGGATGAGGGATCCGGGATCCGACCGGCTCCGCACCCGCCTGCTCCCGGGGCAGCAAAACCCCTCCAGAGCAGCCCCAGTGCTTGGGCTCCGCGTGGGGCTCGGGGGCTCTGGTTGTTTCGGTGGGAGTTCCAGGCAAACATGGCAAAGGAAGTAAAGAAACCAACGGAAGGACAGGCTGGCGGAGCGGAGGATGAGGAAAGGGGCCATGGTATTCCAGTTAGTCAGAAATACTACGGCAATTTGGCGCAATGCTGCTAGATACTGTTGGTTTAAAATGGACCTTTTCGTTTCAAAGCTGTACAGAAAACCTGCAAGAGAGGAGAAGCAGAGGTGTTAGGAGACACCAGAGGATGGGAGCTCTGCTTCCGCAGCCCCTCGACCCCATCCCCAATCCCAGCCCACGAGCTGCACCCTGGGAGGGAGACCCGGGGCTCTGGCAGAGCAGCCAAGGCCTGCCTGGAGCCTGCTCATGAGCAGGGGACCACAGCCATGGGAGCTTGGAGCTGCCGGTCTCTTTCCCAGCCTTGCACCAGCCCTGGAGCAAGGCAGCAGGGAATGGGACACATGGAATCCCAGCCAAGAGGCCTTCGGGCCTGCCATGGAGGCAACCCTACACTGGAGAGAGGAGGACACTTGAATACTCACTCCCTCCTGGTTACACCCCTGCCTGCTCCATCCCAAAGGGCACCTCCGGGTGCTTGTAGCTCAGTAGGACGTCTGTAATACATGTCGATGGGTAACAGGAGGTGTTTAGATGCTGGCTGCCATCACCTAGGTTGGGATGCTCTTGACCTTCCAAACTCTCCCCACATTCTGTAAAGGCAAAGAACAACGCTGGAGTTTGCACAGGAGGTGCCCACACCCCCTGCTCCCTGCAGGCACTGCTCACTTGCAGGAGAGGTGCTCTGCACCCCGGACTGTGAGCTGGTGCCCTCAGCTCCTGGCCCAGACCCACATCCATGCCACATCCCTGCAGCTCAGCAGGTCCTTACCATCGCTGTCCCTGTCACGCAGCTGCTGGCTGGCCATCAGCGACGACTGGCTGAGGACAGCGTCCGACATCCGAGCAGAGCTTAGTGCTTTTCCTGCCATTAAACTCATTCCAGGCAAGTTATCCAACTGCACCTGCGGAGAGAGCAGCACTCAAGTCAAAGGAGGATCAGGACAAAGCGCCCCGCTGCTGCCCCAGCTCTCTGGGGAGCGTCTTTCCATCCCTTCAGCAAGAGATTCCAAGTACAAGTGAAGACCTTACACCATAAGGCACAGCTTAGGTGCAGCCCGTGTCCCCTCAACACAAGAGTGGACCGGGCAGGCTGAGTCCCTTCCAGACCCACAATGGACGGGACAAGCAGAGCCCTTCTCACTTTGAGCAGAAGGGAGCTGTAGCAAAGAACACATCCAGCTCTGGGCAGGACACTTCCCAGCAGCCCAAACCACAGCAGAGCTGGAGCGGTCACTCTCTGCTCTCGGGCCCTGCAGAACCAAACGCTGGGTTTGCTGTGCCTGCAAAGCCCCCCCTGGCCAGAGCCAGGCCAGGCAGCACAGGCTGCTTCATCAGAGGGCATCAGGGCAAAAAGAGCTGCCACGGCTGCAGCAGCCACCCTGGGGCAACGCTTTAGCAGAGGAAGAGCATTCCACATGGGTCTCTGCTAAAGTGTGTTCAGCCCTGAGTGAACAGGACACAGCAAATGAAGTGTTTCATGGGGTTTTTCACTCCCAGCAGCCCCACAGAGCCAGGGGCTGCCTGTCCTACACACCACCTTGTACATAACCCACACACACGAAGGAAGCTCTGTGCTGCTGCTGACACAGGCTGCTTCAAACCTACGTAGGCATCATCGCTGTTCTGAATGGTGTGATGTCTCTGCAGGGTCCTGGGCCGCGGGTGCTCGCTGGAGGCGGGTCGCACGGGGTAGCCCAGGCCGTTGTGGTCAGGCACCTGCATCGCTTGGCCGGGGGAGCTCCTGTCCATACAGTTCCCTACGATGGACTCTTCAAAGTCAGACAAGACAGAGAAACGACACGTTAGTACGAGGAACCTGCAGCTCTCGGTGCTGTGCACCACCACCAGCCTGTGGGGCTGACATGCAATGGCATGAACTGGTGGACCAGTGCTCGGTTGGAAAGGGAGCCCCGCGGCTCTCGTGCAGTGATGCAGCACCAGGGCCGCCCTGATGGCACTCGGGCAGGCTTCTCCCTGCAGCACTGAGATCCCAAAGACCCCAATGCTATCAGGTCTACAAAAGCAGCCTAAAAGCAGAGGGTCAGAGGCACCACGGCACAGGAGGCAGACCCCTTCAGCCTGCTCCCCAGCTCTGCTGCCTTCCCCTCCACCTCCTCCCGGCCTTGCCCACCTCATTGCACAAGAGCGGAGGGAGAAGCGTCTCCCCAGCCTCCACACGGGATGTTCCAGCAGGGCCCCTTGGCAATTGTCAGCAGCACAGCCCTGCTGAAGAGTTGGCCAGGATGTTCGCTTTTATCAGATGACTTCTCCCTGCCCTCCTACACTCTGGCCGTAGGAGTACATGAGTGATCTGCCTGGCAAAGTCCATCTGCACTGCAAGCTCTCATGACCGAGGGTAAAGGCTACATTGCTATCAAGCAAAACCTCTCATCATCAAGTACACGATGTTTTGAATAAAGTCCTGAGGTAGGGAGCAGCCCATCACTGGGGCTGATGCTTGTAAACAGCTCTGGGCAGCCCCGGGGAGCACAAACATGCCGACGTGGCCTCGAGCAGGGGGGAGCAGCCCTGAAGTGACACTCTGCAGGTAGATCCCCACCAGAGCTGCCTGTTTCCACAGGGCTGTGCTCAGGGGGCAGCACTTCCCGCTGTGCCAGGACACGGCACCAGCGCCGGGGCTGCGGCGGAGGGAGGCCGGGAAGGTGCTCCCAGGGAGACCTGTCCATACAGTGAGCAGGACGCCAACAAGACCCACTCCCAGGCGCACAAGCAGGGCTGGCACAGTGCTCCCAGTGCCCTTCCTCCCCTGCAGACAGCTCTGGCTGGCCCGGGATGCAGTGAGGGCGGTCAGATGCGGCCAGCCTCCCCCTTCCTTTGCACAACCGTGAGGTTACGTGCGGTTAACAGCCAGCCTTCCCGGAAAAGGGAGAAGGAAAACATGAGGTAAGAGCTGCTGGCAGAGCCGTGCCACCCACATGCTGCTCGGGACACGGCTCCAACTGTGGGAATGGTTGTTTGGGCCGACAGCCGGCTCCTCCAGCTCCAAACACAGCCCCGCAGCCTCACAGCCCTGCAGTGAGCCTGGCACGGCAGGATGAGACCCCGCAGCCCGGAACAGCCGGGACCCAGGACACAACCACACACGGCCCACTGCCAGCACAGCACCTTTGGGATGCGGAGGGCTGAGGGACGGGATGGCTGGAATTCACCCTCCTCTCCTCTCCTCCAGCCCTGCTCCAGGTGCCCAAACCCGGAGCAGGAGCCGCTTCCATCCCCACAACCGCCGGGGACGGAGCAGCCTTTGTGTCGGTGCAGCATGTGACACTGGCACCACCGGCCGCCAGCTCCGCTCCTTCGGGGCCGAGCGAGGCAGGTTTCCCATGGGCAGCATTCCCAGCCCTGTGATGGCTGGAGCAAAACTGGAGCAAGGCTGTTCGAAGGCAGTTTAGTCACATCCTAAACACGGATTTGGTCAACGCTCTCTCAGCCCCTGGCTGTGATGCTCAACAGACAAGCCAGGGTGCTCTATCAGAAGGCACTGCGAAGGTACACCCCACTCTAGGGTGTCCTCACACTCGGTGAGCTGGGGCAGAAGAGACAATTCCCCCTCTTGTTTCAGGAGAAGCTGCAGCCTCCTAACACTGTATAGGGAAACCAACTGGGCAAGCCAAGGAATGTGGCTAGGAAAGCCTTCAGGAGCGGAGCCACGCTTGGCCAGGGCACGTGTTCCCAGCCAGCCTTTGGTGCCTGCACACAGCACGCTCGGGAATGCTGGGGGTACCCTACGTGTGAGTGAAGCACCAGCACATACCCTGCTGCTGTGTAGGGTTTAACTGCAGGGAAGGGTACCCAGGCAGCAGCGATGTCAGCTCTGCTGGAGCCGGAGCAGCACAGGCCTGATTCCAAGTGGGTTATTGAAGGCAGGAGGAAAGCAGCACGAGTAGCTGCATCTCAGCACCGAGTTTACTACATGTGCCTTCCGACAATGCACTTACACAACACTATTTGTAAACATTTACTTGCTTTTACTCATTTACAAAGTCTTGTAGGGTAAAGTCCTCTCCCTTGTGTAACCAGTTGGAGCACCACCAGTATGGGGGCAGAACTTCAGCTTCTGGCTTCAATAAAACTTGTTGTTCATCTAACGGTCTATGGTAGTAAAAAGCAAACTTCTTAATACCACAGTGATTTGGTACAAACACACCTCCAGACCTTCCACCTTCACCTGGGGTGATTCTCCCCTTCCATGCTCCAAGCACCACAGGGAAAATGAGGTGCAGGAGCAAACACACTGGTTACCCAGGACTGAAGATGACTCCAGAACAGCCGAGCCTTGTCCCTAGCCTGCCTGTGCTCCAGGGGACCAGGGCTTGGCACGCTTGCTTTGCCCTCCGCGCCAGTCTGTTCCAACCCAGTACTTTCCCAGCAAACCCGTGCTGTGTCCCCAAACAAAGCCGAGCCTCCTGTGCCCTGGACACTGCTCCTCTGCAATAGGGCCTGCTGTGCCAAGGGCAAGCTGATGGCTCCAGACCAGCACTGCTCTGTCTCGCTGTGAATACTGATCCTCCCGGCTCAGCCTGCAAAGCCGTTTTCTCACCAAAGCCCTCCTAGCGAGGGGCCAGGATGGTGCTTTTCACACAGAGACGGCCGGGAATTACAGCTCAGGCAGCAGCTTCTCTTACACTGCACTGCTGCCAATGCAGCCACCAAGGAGCAAAGGCTCCCAACCAGCAGAGAAGGGCTTCAGATGCTAATGGCAAGTTTAAACTCCCTTTCTCCAGAACCAATCCCTTCTAGTTCAGGCAGGGCTGGAGTCTCGCTGCTGCTGCTGCCCAAAGTGCCAGAGGAGCTGCCTCAAGGCAGCCGTAGCCACAAGACATCTACCACCACTCTTAGGGCTATGCTGGTCACTTAACTGTTTCCAGCCTGTTGTTTTACACTGGATTGGGAACACCACCAATGGGAATAAATGCATCACCAGCACGCAGCATCCCTGAGAAGACGGCAGGGCACTACTGGGACCTGGCCTTCACCTGCCTGCAGAAGTAGGTCACACTTCAAAGAGAAGCTGCTGCTCAGGTTCCCTTCTTATTTAACACTGTTTATTAGAGACTATGCCTGCATTTACTTGAGGCCACAAAGCCCGAAGGAATCCAGGTATCTCCGTGCTATGCAGAGCATGCCACGGAAGCCTCCGGCAGGGAGGCCGGCAGCAGGGCAGTGTTCCATCAGGAGCAGGGAGCCTTACCTCTGCTGGGCACCTTACTCCTACTGAAGGCAGCCGCGGGCTGATGCCTGTACTGGTGCGTCCCCAGCTCCTGCGTGTGATTAGCAGTTCCTAGCAAAGGGTCTGGGTCCCCGTGCCCTCCTGCGCTCACGAGCAGAGGGCTCTCGTGGCAGCCTTTGGTCAATGTGTTTGAAGTCTTACTGTCAGGAAAGCTGTCCCTGGCCCCCTCGCACGCGCAGTCCTCCTCCATGCTCTCCGAATGGAACAGGGCTGGCTGGTGCACGTATCCGTGCGGCGGCACTGACGCAGGTACCTGCTGGATACATTCTTGAGCCCTGATTTTTAAGAGATGCTGGGGGCTGTTCTGTGGGTGGTACGTGTCAGCACTCTGATAAGGCAAAGACAACGACTGGCGCTCCGAGAGGCTCTGTCCCACGCTGGCGCCCATGTTCCCAGCATCCCCTTGACTCATATGCCTGAACAACTCTTGGAATTCTTGCTGCTGCTGCTGCTGCTGCCGCCGCTTGATGAGCTGTGCAAATTCTAACTGGGGCAGCCGCATGTCCGTGTGCCCCGTGAGTGAGTGCCGGGGGGAAAGCAGTCCCTGGAGGATGTGCGGTACCTGCTGGTGTCGGCTGTAGTCGGGAGGCGTCGGGGACAACAGTGCTTGCTGTAGTGCGGATGCGGTGTAGTGCTGCTGCTGCTGCTGATGTGTGCTCTGCGGGAAGCTGGGGTACTGCTCGAGCTGCGGGACCTTGAGAGCTTGCTGAGCCGGGGGGAACCCCACTCCTGCGGCCGGGCTGTAGCTGCCGGGGGACACGCGGGGCTGCTCGGGGTACAGGTGGGGGTGTAAGTGCACCTGGTCGTAGTTGGCGGGGGGATACCTGCTCACGTTCAGGCTGCAGAGGACAGAGAGCAACAGTCACTGTCTCACCGGTGAGCAGCAGGAGGCAGGCAGAGCTGCTCCCCGAGGCAGACCCTCCCAGCCACGGCCTGCCTCAGGCACCGCTGCCCAGGGGCAGGGAGACAGCTTGGCCCCCCAAACCAGCGCCGGGCTGGCGAGGAAGCCACGTCCCAGCCCAAGATACCACCCATCCCCGTCCTCACTGCCTGGGGAAGCGGCAGCATCCTTACCTGTGCGACTCGGCGCTGTCGGCGCTGAGCTGCTTGGAGAGCTGCCTGTGGCCGTAGCTGAGGGAGGCCATCAGGTTAGCGCGGTGCTGCATCTGCATCTGGTTGGCGCTGGGGCTCATGGGCAGGCCCCGTGCATGGGAGGACATGCCCTGCCCGGCCACCAGGCTGTTGCTGACCATGTCGCCGGGCTCCTGCACTTGGATGGTGACCTGCTGAGGCTGCGACTGCTGCTGCAGGCCCAGGCACGTCAGCCCCATGGTTGGGGGGGGGGGAACAGTTACCGGACTGCGGGAAGATTGTGTTGTGGGACGGCATCCCCTGGAACTGGGACTGGGAGGCGGCACCTAAGGGGAACAAAGAACCTCAGCACCCGCAGCCAGCGTGGGGCAATGCTCAGGAGCGAGTCCTGCCCCGTGCAGGAGCTGCTGCTCTTCCGGGCCACGCTGGGAGTCCCGCTAAGCGGGTGACAAGGAGCGTGGCTCCCGACCGCGCCGTCACGCTGCACCAGCGCGCAAAGGTCACAGCTACAGCCCCTTCCACAGAAACAGAAACAAAGCTGAGGGCGATTTGCATAAAGCCCAGAATATCAGCCCTCCCTCCCCACCCCCGGGAGCGATAAGTAAGGATCTTGTGACAAGAAACCCAAGAGCACATTCCAGCTGGCAGCTCCTCACGAGCTCTCGATAACACCAGCCCTTGCTGCCAGATGGAGCGGCTCTTCCATCATCACAAACTGCACAAGGACCGGGCCATGGGGGGACCGAAGCTCCCGGCTCCCCCCGCACCGGTGTCCCCAGAGCCGGGATCGGCCCATATGGTTGTGCCAAGAGCCCGCCCCGAGGAGCAGATGGCTCCATGCAGTGCCGGCGCTTACCGTGGGGCTGGAGCACGCTGCTGCTCACAGGAGGTGGGCTGCTGTTGGGTTGCCTGAAGAGATGGTTATTAGGGTGGTTTGGGGGCGGGCTGGACGGCTGAATCCGTAACCTACGCAGGGAAACAAGCACCTCAGCATCACGCCTGCTCCTCGTTAGGATGTCTTCCCAACTGCGAGAGCTGACACCAAATACTGCGTTTCTTGAGCTTTAAATAAACACCACACAGCCCTTGTTGGGATCCCAAGCTCTTTCCAGCTTGGCTTCTCCTCCAGGAGCCATCCAACTTGCCTATGCCATGCCCATAGTGAGCAGAACGCGGTGGCTACACCAGAAACACGGGTCAAGGGCACTGCAGGCTCGCCTCCTGACTCAGTGCAGCTCGTGAGGAACGTTCCTTCCTGCTTCCCATAAGCCAGCCTGCCTCATCGCAGCCAGGGCGCTGAAGCCAAGGACAGTTACCTAACGAAAGCCTGAAACGGTGCGAGACATCCAGCAGCAGCTCTGAGCAGAAACCACCGGAGAAACAGGCTACCAAAGGGAAGGTGCTTTCCGGCTGGTCAAGAGGCAGAACTGTCAATCATCTGCCCAAAGCAAGTTTGTGCCTTTGACTCGTGTCCCTCTGCTTCCCAAAGTCCTTCAGACAGAATCCAGCTCCAAGGACCAGGCACGGTCACCAGGGAACGGGCTATGCCATTCTAACTGCACACACTTCCAGCTCAGCCCTGACTCTCCTCAGTGTGTTAGCTCTCTACACTGAGAGCAAAATCCTCTCCCCAGAGCTTCCCTGAAGCAGTTTCTTTACCTCTGAAGCTGGTGAGTGAGCAGAGCTGGCTGGTTTTCACATGGAGCTTGCAAGGGTGGAGATGGCTGGGGTGGCCGGATGCAGTCCTGAACCAGGCACCAGAAGAAAACAGAAAGTGTTTGCAATCCACAGTGTCTCAACTAGTGAATTTAGACAACACCAGCTGGTGAGTGGGACACAGCCACGTTCAAACACTCAGCCCCCGAGTGCTGCTATCGCAGCAGCTGTGCAGACACCACTGCTCGAGCCCTTCAGGCTCGCTCCTCCTGACAGCCGAGCAAACCACCCTCCTCTATCCCAGCAGGACCTGCTGTGCCTGCAGCAACGCAGGGAAACACAGCTCAGGCTCCAGTACCTGAATCTGCTGATGAAGAATCTGATGGTGCTGCTCCTGCTGGTACAACATGTGCTGCTGCTGCGTCTTCTCCAGCGTCCTCTCGTCCATGTGCCCACCATACATCTTCTGGAGCTGCTCACACTCCTGTAATGGACCCAGAGAAGGCTGTAAGTGCACAGCACACTTGCTGTGCCATGAAGGTGCTCTCTGCAGCCTACCCCTGTGAGAAAGCCAGTAAAGACAGCCCAATCCATTGAGCTGGATGGAATCAGGTGTGGGATAACAGAGCCAGCTCAAGCCTTAACAGAAAAGAAAGGGTGCTGTGCTCCCCGGAAAGGGGGGAGGCAGCCCCCAAGGCTCCCGGCCTGCAGCAGAACAGCACATGCATTTAGAGGACACCCAGCAGGGTTGCTGTAGATGTGCAGAGGGGCTGCAAAGCCACCCCTGCGTGTCCTCAGCCATTAGGGGTGAAGGTTTCACCTTTTGCTTCCCGAAGCAGCGAGGCTGAGACAATAAAAGCCCTTGCAGAGGCTCTGCTGAGGACCCCCAGCCCTCTCTTACCTGCTGAAGCTGCTTGATGCTACTGTTATTGCCCATCTTCTCCAGGTGGGCTTTGAAAGCCTGGATGCTGGCAGCACCATCGGAGAAGCGCCGAACCGGGGAGAAGCGCTCGGTGGGGAGGTGCAGAGTATTGGAGTCCTTGTAAATAGAACTGAACACATGGGCAAGCGCGTTAGAGATGCCAGCAACTGAGAAGCACTGCGGTACAGAGGCACTTACACCAGCCACGCCGAGTTCTACCTGCCCACTCACCCGGAATAAACCATGGTTTAGATCAAGAAACAAAGTGCCATCATCACTGCGAGCTGGAAATAGGGTTATCGAGTATCTTCTGTGCCTGGGCACATAAATGGGTTTTAAGGTTGGGGACGACTTGGCCACAAACCAGATTCCAGGTGGGCCTCAACTCATAGTCCATCCACTCAGATGGATCTATCCCTCAGCTGGAAAAGGGTTACAGAAACCATTCAGCATCCTAAAAACCTAAAATTCACCTCCTCAGTAGCACTTCCTGAGCCTTCCACCTCCCCAGGGCCCTGACTACATTTGATGCCTGCGGAAAACAGGAGGGGCAAATAGGATGGAGCCCGATGTGTTCCGCAGCCTCTGAGGAGGAAGAGGGGCTGGATCCGTGCTTAGAGAGGCACTGAATTAAGAGAGAGGGTAAGAGCCTAACTCTGCACGGGAGGGGGGATCGTTCTAACACCTTAACTGAGCTGCCACTTCACTCGCAGCACCATCAAGCACCTGGGCACCACGAGCACCTTCCCTTCACAATGAAGTTTCTTCTTCACCATCAGAGGGAGCCAGATTTTTTCCAGGAGCTGTTTTCTCCCGAAGTTGGGGCTCCCCATCCCCAAAGGCAAGCACTAAGCTCCTGTCCCCCATGAGGCACAAGCTCGACCATCATTAGCAAAGCTGACCCTCCATACAGGGGTCACAACGTGCCTTACAACAAACAGAACCAGGCTTCTCTGCCTGCCCTAATGGTTCCTGTGCAAATGCAAGCTCTATAAACCCCAGCAAACATTACTTAATGGCCTTTGCCTGTGAGGTGGCCTCGGAGATGTGGGCTTTACAGCACCTCTGACATCCTGGCACTAAACCCCCCGGAGCCCCTCCAGCAGCAACCGCTGCGGTCCTGACCCACACTGCTGCAGGCACGGTCCTGCTGCGGCAATGCTGAACGTGGCTCTTTCCCAAAGCCTGTTGCACAAAGGGAAACAATTTCTCCCAGAGAGGCTCCTCCTTATCAGAAGGTGACTGATGCTGGACCACGGCCAGCACACTGGGTTCAGTTCTTGTCACTCAGTCTGCCTTAGCAGGACGTACTGCAGTTTCTAGAGATTACACACAGTCTCCTTCCAAGGACAGAGCTGTGCCCCTGCCTTCTCATGCCATCGCATCCATTATCCTGAGGCATTTGATCTCCTCTCGCACTGACAGGAAGCAGAAGCTACAGATACAGTTATGCTGAGGTTCCCAAACCCATGTGGCAGGGCAGGACAGTTGTACTGCCTTGTACTGTTGTTGTACTTCAATTCTGCCCTCAGATACTAAGTTATCGTGACCAAAACTTGGTGCTACGTAAGAGGATGGCTTAAAATACGTGAAGTGCTAAAATAAAACCCTCCTGCCACTCAATAACTAGGTCTAGTGATGTGATGACAAAGAGTGCTGATGGTTTCTGTGCCATACGTGGCTGGGACACAACATGGGGCGACCTGTTCAGGCCATGGTCATCAGATGAAGCTTCTGTGATTTCATAGGTAAAACACAGGGCAGGATCACAGCGTGTCATGACACCGAGGGTGGAACGAGCAGATACCACCCTGTTCCTGATGCAACGGCCTCGGGATGCCAAAGCCAAGAGGTGACACCGATCTATTTACAGGGTAAGTGTGTTTTAACAGCCTTGTCAAAGATCAATCCCTGCAGTGGGCGAGGGACCCAGCTTACCTTTGGGGTTTGAAGCAATCCTGAAAGCAGGACACAGCACATTCTGGTGGTTTTGCAAGCTGCACTCCTCTTCCTATCAAGCTGTGACCCTAGAAAGCTCTCCCCTCCTGCTCTTCCCATCCCCCAAACACCTCTGCGAGGGAGTAACTTGAGGGTATGGAGGTGCTTATCTTGGTTTTCCGGAGTTCCAGCGTGGAACTAGCACTGGCTCAGTCTGCTCAGAGTTCACCTGTCTCTGCTGATTACATCAGTGCTCAGCTCAGCAGGTATCTGGCTACAATAAAAAGCGCTTTGTCAAGCCTGCCAGGGTGAGCTGGCTGAAGAGTGACCACGAGCACCAATCCAGCCTGGCAGGAGCCTGCTGCCTCAACAGCTCGCAGCCGGGGTGTGCTCCCAGCACAGGGCACAGCGCCGGGGTGTAGGCTCCCTCTGTGCCACTGGCATCTCCAGTCTGCTGCCGCGGCAAGGACTCTGTGCCAGGTTAACACCTCTCCCCTCACATTTGAGTGTGCTCAGATCAGCCTGCAGAGGTTCCCTCTTGCCCAGGCATTGTGATTTTTCCTTCCCCCCCCCCCCAGCTTCCTTCCCTTCCCCACATCGTTCCCAACAGGGGTTCAGATCAGAAATAAAATGACTCTTGAGGAGCTTTGCAAAGACACTTTGCAGTCAAAACACACAACTCTGGTGCAGAACAGTGAGGTTTTTCAGCTCTGGTGTAGAGGACTCTTGGTGCAGTCTTTTGCCTGTATCTGCCTCCAAAAATGTTCTGTAGAAAATGTGCTATCTACTGCGAGCTTGACACCTACCATTACAGGAGAGAAAAGCTTTCCTCTGGAATGAGCAGCTCATTCCCAGCCCGTATTTCATGGCAAGTCACCCCCCAGCCACAAAACAAGGACTGGGGGGAAGAGCCAGCTGATCCCTGCCCTGCGTGGCTCGGTGCGCACACGGAGTGTGCCTGCGTGTGCAGCACTCCCAGACACCCTCTGCTCTGCGGCTCTGCTCTTCGTCCCTGCTCCTCCTCCTCCTCCCTCCCTGCCAGCGGGACGTCCTCAGTGCTCCGTTCCAGACGCCCTGTGAGCAGGTTCCTGGTGCAAAGCTGCCCGAAGGAAGGGCCGGTGCCGTTACTCACCGGTGCTGGTCGGGGACCAGGTGCGGAGCCCAGGCCCGGGGTCGGAAGGACTGCTGTCCTAGCTGCCTCTGCAAGTCTGGAGGGATTTCAGCTGTAGGGTTGGTCATTGCCAGAGTGTGCCTTTTTGACCTATTTGCCAAGTATCTGCAACAAGCAGGAGCACATTTGATAAGAGACTGATGGGAGAACGCCTAAAAGAGGGAGCGTTAGATAATCCAGAGGAAACGGGAAGGAAGAAGGCTGCTGCAGTGCTTGGAACTGACTGGGGAGAAGCACGGAGCCAGGCTGCCCGTGCCCATCACACCACTGGGCCCTCAGTGCTCAGGGGACACGTGCAGTCTCAGCTGCCTGCCTCGGAAGGGAAGAGCAGCCATTTGCTCATCCCAGCAGGAAAGCCACTTTCCATAGAATCACACACTCACAGAACACCTCAAGTTGGAAGGGACCCATAAGGATCATCCAACTCCCTGCTGCTGGCAGGAGTACCTAACATCCCAGGGGGAGTGCTGGTATATCCCTTTGGGAATACCCAGGTGATGACCTGCCCTCAATGCGGATTCACTCCCCTACAGCAGGTCTCTCCCAAGGCCCCCCTGAGCCTCGGGGAAGGCTGCTGCATGCATGGAGCCAAGAGACGAGCCACAGAGAACCCAGAGAAGGGGCCTGGAGCAGAGCTGCTGCTCCACTCACCCTTGCAGGAAGCTTCTGCACTTCGGACCTGCCCTGGGACTCGCTGTGAGCAATGACCACTTGTCACAGCAGGGGAAGGTGCCCGAGGGCCACCCCAGAGGGCTGACCGGGGGGCAGAGCCTCCGGCTGCCCAAGGCGATGAGGAAGGGCGCTGGGGCGAGGAAGGCCGGTGCTCAGCCGGTCCAAGGGCGCCATCTAGTCCCTGCTCTGCTCTCCAGGGAGTTGGGAATCACCCGGCAAAGCCAGCGGGAACCCGAGCAGGGAGAGGGTCCCTTCCTCTGAGGCACAGCCCCAGCACTGAGCCTGGGCCTTCCTCCTGCACCGGAGCCCGGGGCAGCAGCCTGAGCTAAAGCACCCTCTGCACTGCACCTGAGAGGCTGCAGGACTCCCTCCGAGGACTGGGGAGCACACGGGGCAACAGCAGGAGCCTCTGCTTCAGCAAGGATGTGACCACGGCCACAGAGGCACACACTGCCCTGAGCCGCAGTTCTGGCTGCAGGGATGCCCAGAGCAGCTGGGGCACGGGGCCAGGAGCGATAACAAGAGCAGGGGACGAGCACTTCACCAGCTCAAGGCCAGTGGATGAACCCAAGTGGGTGAATGCCCACTTGGGAACTTAAACTCTTTCTGTTCTGGTGAACCATCTGGTAATGGTGACAATGATCACCCGGCCAACAACACCAGGGACATTAATGGGAGTCTCGCCTTCCCTCTTCTCCCCTGCT
Organism: Strigops habroptila; assembly: GCF_004027225.2. Classification (NCBI taxonomy): domain Eukaryota; kingdom Metazoa; phylum Chordata; class Aves; order Psittaciformes; family Psittacidae; genus Strigops; species Strigops habroptila. The sequence goes on from NC_044293.2 coordinate 877,394, forward strand.
AAGGCTCCCTACAACTGTACCTGGTGAAGCACAGAAAAGCAGCGAGCAGTAAAGCTGTTGCCCCCTCAAAGCCTTCTCCTTGCTAGCTGCAGAAGCCACTTAAGCAGAAGAGAGCAAGTTAACAGAATGAAGAGTGCTTGGCCTTGTGGTAACTTGCCAAAGCCTGTGCCATTAGCTGTTTAAGAATCATTTGATGCAGGCGGGGAAAGTTTCCCAAAGAGCTTTACAGTTGTGGTTTGCTAAGATCATTTCATTTCAGACCTCCAGGGAACAATCCAATCATGAGCTCTAACAGCGGTTTGGGTGGAAGAAAGTTCCCCAAAGCTCAAAGGAGATGTGACTGTTCCTTGGAACACAGAGAAGATCTGCTCTGTTCTCAAGGTCAGGCTGAGAAGGGCAAAACCTGCTCACTGGAGGCTGCACACAGAGCAGTGTTCTGAGAAGCTAAATATTTGCATCTGTCCCTCATGCTAACACTATTTACCCTTCTCCTCTCATGACTACTGATGGGTTGCAACATCAGGGGGTGGAGAGCAAGTTAACACACAACCTGGACGGGGCTTTTTCTGGGCCATCTGGTGAAGAGGAGCACATGGTATGAAAGGGCTGAGGGCAGCAGTGTCGAGAGCAGCCAAGTGACCTATGGATGGGTCCAAGGAGACTTGCCTTCCAGTGGGAGCTCACCATTTCAGCAGCCTGCAGCCTACAAAATACTGTGGGGGGAGGCTCAAAGTGTTTCCAGCTGAGCTAATGCTTTAACACTCAACTGAAACCGTAGGGTTTAACATAGGAGAGGTGAAAACCTGCCCAGAATCAGATTTAGCTGGTTTGCACAGTCCGAAAGACTGTCCACCACCTGAGGTGGTGCCAGCAGACATCACAGGCCCTAAAATGACAACTTTTAACAGGCACGTAGGCAGCACATGTGTGTGCAGAGCCCGGGTGAGCACAGCACGCAGCCAGGGCTGACAGGGGCCGCTGCAGCCCCAGCGCCTGGAGCCGCGCACTGCTCATCTGCTCCGGGCTGTGACCTGGCCTCCTTCCTCTCCTCATGCTGCCTCGCAGCCGGGGCAGGTCACGAGCACGGACCCTCCCAGTATCATGGCTCAGAGGATGAACAGCAGCTCATGAAGAACCAGGGTCTGAGGCTACGCAGAAGACACAAGATGTGCTCTGGGTCAACTCTAAGGTAGGGCTGGAAGCGAGTTCTTTCATGTGCGCCAGGTTTGACTTCCTTGTGAGCTCAGGCAGCAGCTCAGCACACGCTCTGCACAGTCTGTCACTGCACACACCCACTGTCCAAATCCCCCCTTTGCTCTGGAGCCCTGGAAGGAAAGAGCTGGCAAAGGCTCTGGAGCACAGCATCCACCCGCCCCAGCGCTTCTCTGCCTGCAGCCCAGCCCCAGGCTGAATCCTGCTCCCGAGCGCAGCCCCTGAGGAACGCTACCTTGCTCGAGGTGGTGGCCTGTACACCCCGGGGGGAGTCCAGAAACGTGCTGGGTTTGAGGTAAGCAGCAGGAGCACTCCGAAACCACACTCACCACACGTAGTGCACCAGCCGGTTAGCAGAGAGAGACTATGCAAAGCCACTAAGAGAGTGTTAGCAAGGACAAGGTTAGTGTTCTCATGGATTGAGAAAGTACAAGCATCTTCTACCCGCCTCCTAGTATGTGTTTGGAGCAAAGAGAACAGAAGTTTCCAGCCTGGTATCTAATGATCCCTTCCTTATTTTAAGGCTTACTGCTAAAATTAGCAGGTACCTGTATTTCCAGCAAGCTCACTTTGTTTAAGGCATCAGAGTTGGATGTTTACTGCATGTCTTGATACAAAAGCTGCATTGCCACCCAAGGCCACAGAAGAGCTCTTCCTACCTCCATCACTCAGCAGGGAGGGGTGAATCACTGAGCACTCATTTGCAGGTTAGTGTGGATTGCATGCTGGTGCACACTAAGCAAAGGAATTTAGCAGTTTCAGAGTTTCTGGAGAACCTAATGCTCAATTAGCTCCCCACTCCTGGGGGAAGCCAGCTCTGTAAGCACCTAGCAGTGTCAGAGGAGGAACTGCCTACAGCAATCACCACCCACAGACCAGGAGGAACGTTGAGCCTTCGCTGGAATCAACACTGTTGCCTGGGAGGAGGTTGCTGTGTTTTTTGAGCCTCTTGGAGGCAGCAAGGGCAAATGTTAACAGACAGGAGTTACCTCTGCACAGCTTCCTGATCCGGCTCCCCATCGGAGCTCTCCTCATCCACGGGGGTGACAGCCGGGACAGCCTGCGGACAGGAGAGAGGCCATGGGCTGCAGAGAGCGGCCACGTGGGCCCATCCACACCGCCCCAAACAAGCTCTGACACGGGTATGTCAGCTCTGCTGCAGCCCCCAGCACCAAGAACCCCTTCCAGCACTCCTCCCCCAGTCAGCGCTGCCTGTACGAGGCTGCTGCTCTGTTGGTGCTACCAGGAAAAGTCATTGATGCACCAAGGGCCACAGAATGCGCATTAACACCCAAGATGGATGTTTCAGCTTTCTCCAGGAGAGCAGCAAAGGAGAAGAAAAGCCCCCATTTGAAAAGGTTCACATTTGTCAGCTCCAGAGAGGGATGCACCTCAGCTGCTAGCTGCAGGAGAGCACAGCAACTGACCCACATGGGGACAGAGCACCCCACTGCTCTGGAGCGGGGGAACCTGTGGGAGCAAACAGGCACGCTCCTGCTTCCAGAGCTTCCAGGGAGCTACAGACTGAGCCCACTGCTCCCGTCACCTCTGCCTCAAGGAGAAGGTATTTATAAGCACACCACCAACTCTCTCCCTTCCTTTTGCTACTTACTGGTGTCATAGTGACGAGGGGCGAGGGACCTCGAGGGCGTTTGAGCAGCTGCTGTGCGTGCAGCTGGATGTTGGCTCCGCCGTCGGACGCCCTGCGCCCCAGAGGGCCCATGCCATTCAGCAGCTGCAGCGTGGGGGGCTGCAGCAGGGACTGCTCCTGCAAGCACAGACAGCACGGTCATCAACCTTCCTTCCAGCACCTGAGCCCCAGCCACAGCCCCAGGCACCGGCAGGGGAGGAGACAAGCCTTCTGGGCTTCGGGAGAGATGGAGGAACATCAACATCTCAGCACTGACATGGGCTGGAGAGAGACCACATCAGTGGAAAAGGGGTGTTTAACTCCCCATTTCCCTGCCCTCCTCTGTAGCTGCCAGGCAGGCTGCAACGTGCAGCCCCAAAGCCAGGCAGCAGCCCTGTTTCTCCCCAGCCCATACTGCAGTGTTCTTTCCTTCTTCAGCTTTTTAAAGAACCAACTAGAATCACACCTAAAGACACACAGCAAGAAGGTACATTTTGAAGCTTATGTAGTCCAAGTAACTGGCAAATGGAGGAAGTCTGAGCAGACACCTCACCCCCCCCATGCTTTGGGGCACATGCAGGGGTCAGTACCTTGTACTCCAGCTGCCCCGTGGGCTGCAGGTTCTGCCGAGGCAGCACGTTGTGCATGAAGTTCACATTGGGTGTCACCTGCAGGAACGGAGCCTGAGGAGTGACACGGGGGAAGCCAGGCAGGAGCTTCTGCAGATCCTCCATGACCTCCGTCCTGTGCAACCACAGTTACAGAGGGGAATTAGCAGTGATGTGAGGAGGACCAGCCACAGGCCCAGCAGGATCTGCTTCCCTTCACAAAAAGGCTTCTTACAGCTCTCAGAAGGGTTCCCTTGACCCCCCCATCAGGGAGGTAGCGGCTGATACTAACCGTGGGTCAGCTACTCCAACTGTGTGCCTTCTCATGGAGAGGTAGCGGACCAGAGCTTCAGGTGATGGCTCTTCTCCTTCATCACTGTCCAAGTTCATCGTTCCATCGGTCTGGGCAGGCAAAACATTGGAATGATGAAATACAAAGTGAGGATCAAGCTAGGGGACAAGAACTTGCAGGGGTCATCAAGGGTGTACCTCACCTCCACAATCTGGTTTTCCGGGTTGATGAGCTGGACTTGGGGCACGTTGATGCTCATGGTATTGCCTGTCTGTTCTGTCTGCTGAGCAGAGATCAAAGTCAGAAGACATGAAGCATCTCATACCCCCCCTTTACAAGCACTGCTGGATTAGCACCAGTGCACAGAACTAAGCACTTGGGAGGTTAGCCTGGAGCCAGGGAAGATCTCTTTATTCTTGATTCTCAAGGGGTTGCCAGCAGCACAAATTGAGGAAGCAGATGGCACAGCAGTCCTGGTCTGCAGCCTCTACCTCCTAACCAGCAACCCTCCCCTTGCCTTCTCTTCTGTCCCCAGGAGTCTGAAGGGTTCACTAAGCCCACATCCAACGAACAAACTTAAGTGCAGGATTATGGCACCCTGACTACACACGACACGCTCAGACAAGGGATGTTTTGATGCTCCTGCCAGGACGAGGACACCCAGAAGCGAGTCTGGGTTTAGCAGGGAAGGGACTGGCTGGCCTTCCAGGGCTGGCAGAACAGCACACGAGGGGGAGCTACCTGGATGTTAGCAGAGGTGGGGAAGGTCATGGTCCGTGGTATACTGGGAGATGCTGCAATGCGCAGGTTCTTGTGCCTCTTCAGCCGGTCGCAGAGCAGGCTGTAGATTGCACTGTAGTGATCATAAGCATCGGCTCTTAATGACTGCAAGAGGAAAGGGAAAGAGGGCTCAGTTCCTTCTGCCAAAAACCAAGCTAAAGCTCAGCTGCCAGAGGCGATGAGCAGCAAACCCAGCCACGGATCTGCCACAGAGGCAGGCAGGCCACGGCTGCCGCCGCAGTGCCGTACCTGAATGGTGCGCTCCTTGTCCAGCCCCATGTCTGCCATTGCCAGCAACACGTCCTCGTTCAGCGGCTCCAGCTGCCTCTCGGTCTTCAGGTGCTGACACTCTGCTATCAGCTGCAAGAGCACAGACACAGCTCAGCTCTGACATTCCCAAAGGCACACTGATGAGTCACGGCGCTCTGAAAACCAACACACCAGGCTCCGGCAGCAAGCTGGCACGAGCTTTGAAGGCTGATGGCACACCAGCTCCAAATCCAGTGCCTTAGGCTCTCAACGCCAAGGGAAACGCACAGAAATCCATGCAGATGAGAAGCAATGTGGAAAGCCAGACCAAGAGACACAGAAAGCGGAAGGGCAGCACACCAGCACCCGGAATGGGAGTTTAACAGCTGAAATGAACCCCACAGCACTATGTGCCCATGGCAGCCTGGCAGGCACCGAGCACACCCCGCTCACAGCCCAGCTCCTCACCCTGTCAAACTCGGCGTCAGCCTCCCCAAGCTTCATCCACTTGTGCTTGCAGATCTGCTCCATGGAGAGCCGCTTGCTGGGGTCCAGGACCAGCATGTGCCGGATCAGATGCTCACATTCTGCAGGGGAAGAGAGGCCGGTGACCGCGGGGAGGGACACAAGGGCCAGCGTGCCTTTACCCTTCATGTGTGCTGTCACCTGCTGAGGCTCTCCCTTCTTTGGGCTGGGACCTAAACTTGCTTTAAAAGCACTGCATGTTTCAGGAAGCATTTTCTGCAGGAAGACAACCTCTTCCCCAAGCAATGCGGCAGGAAAGGGAGCTTTCAGCTGGGAAGCTCCACACAGCCCATGTGAAATCATTCCTTAACCTGACAGCAGGCAACCAAGAACCGACATATGACTCGTGCTTAAGTGGAGTTGGTTTTCTCTGCGAATTAATCACACTTTTCAAACCCAAGATTTGTTACTAAAGCATTTGCAGGAACAGGACACAGACATTTGTCTCTGATGGGGCTATTGCTGGAAATTCACGTGCCATAATGCTGTAAAAAGCTTCTTGTATAGTGAAAGCCTCTCCATTCCTCAGTCCTTCCTCCATTTTTAACTTTCACATTTCCCAAACTTCAGGAGGAGCGTATCTCTGCTAACATTTTGCTGTGGTTTGCCCAGTTACATACATGAAAGCTGAGATTTTAAGTAAGAGTATGTTGGTTTCTAAATCCTAGCTTCAGACCCCGTTTTAGCTTATGCTCCAAACCACCATCCAATAGACACACTTCCTGGCAGCCCACCTGCCTGGCACATAAACCCAGTGTTCTAGTGCAAGTCCAGTGCTGAAGGAAGGTGTATCAGAGGTGACCAGCACGGGCAGCCCTTACCTGTGGACATGAAGAAGGGGATGCGGAACTTGCCGCTGAGCACCCTGGCCCGCAGGTTCTGCAGCGTGCTCCCGTCGAAGGGCAGAGCACCACACACCAGCACGTACAGCACCACGCCGAGGCTCTGCACCCAGCACACGGCAGCAGCAGCAGCGGGGAGAGACCAGGACACAGTGGTTAGCCGTGGGGAATGGCGTGCAGGGACAATAAAGTGATGGTAAAGAAACTCCCATTGGCACGGCCGCTGTTGGCACTTCAGTGGGAAAGGCCGGGCTGCAGGCAAAGCAGAGCTGGGGCCACAGAGACCATCCCGAGCCCCTGCACTAAGACGCTCTCTGCAAAACCCTCCTGCAGCAGAACTGGGGGCTTCCTTTTCCAGCTCTGCCAGGTGAAGCCCTCCCGCAGGACATGCTCTGCCATTCACAGCACTGAAGTGAACCATATTCTTGGGAAACTCGATTAAAATGCATTTCTGGGCAAGGAATATTTTTGGCACTATGTCTCCCAATAAAGAGAATGTGTGACATAGCAGCCAGAATAGAAATATAGAGCCAGTTTTATAAAGCATTTCTTCAAAAACCATTATTTTTTGCCATATCAGGGGCTTCTCTCTGAGACATGTACTAAATAGGAAGGAAAGGCAAAGAAACAGAGTGAAAATGAGATCAAGGTAAGAAAGAGGTGCATCACATACCCAAATGTCAACCTTCGGCCCATCGTACTCCTTGCCTTCAAAGAGCTCTGGAGCAGCATAGGGGGGGCTCCCACACCAGGTTTTAAGCAGCTGGCCAGGGGTGAAGATGTTACTGAACCCAAAATCTGAAAGGACAAAGAGAAGTGATTAGAGGAACATGATCCACTCCAACTGTCCTAATGAAAGGGTATTTCAGTCACTTGCTGAGCCTAAAGTCACCTTCAATCCTGTAACAGACCTGATACAGCAGAGAAACAGGAGAGCAGAAGAGGCAAGAAGAGTAAGAACAACACTGAAACCACCTGGACAGTGCAACTGCTCTTTGTACCGAGCCAAAAGTTGCCCAAGTGCTAACAGTGGCACTTCAGCCTATACAAACCATCTCAACAACCTGCTGCACAACATGCACTGAAACCATCCTGCTTCTGCTCAGCCTTCAGCTTCACAACCTCCTGAGGGCCAGGGCAGCCACCAGCAAGGACAGAACGTGGACAAAGGGAAAACAAGTCAGGAACTTTGATTTTCCAGAAAGCACCACACGAGATGGAAACTGTGGTTACAGTGGGCAGCTCTACAGAGCCAGTCACATCATCCACCAACAGCAAGCAGCAAATCCTGTAAGAGATTTTCCTTACAAAAAGAAAGAATCCTCTCTAAATCCCTTGCTTTTTCACCTCAACTGAATAAGAAAAGCAAGTGGGCAGTCAGAGAGGGGCCTGTGTCCTGTGACCAGGATGCCCTTAGAAGCAAGTGCCTAAAGGTTATGTGCAAGGAGCCCATGTGTGTGCCAGAAGAGTGGCAGCAGGAGGGCAGTGACATTAACACACACAGACGTTTGCCATGGCATTTGCACCAGCAGCAGCCCCTCGCTGCAGGATCCCATCAGGAATGCTGGAAAACAGGGGCCATAAATACTCACTTGGCGAATTCCAAGTGATTAAACCAAAAGGCATCGTGGCAAAAACACACGGTGCAGCTGCAGCAAGTAGAAATCTCTTATAAAGAGCTTAACTTTGACCCCTCAGTGGTCAGCACTGCAGGGACCTGGGGTAACACCCAGCTGAGTGCCAACCTGTCGGTGAAACACAAGGTCCCAGTGCTGTGCATGGAGATCTGGACTGAGAATGTGCGTTTTAATCACACAAATGGCAAAGAATACCCGAGATGCAAAAGCACAAAAGCTGTCTTCCCCTATCTTCAAATAAATGCACATGCATCTTGAAGATTCACCTTCGGTTTTAGCTGCTTATTTCTCCTCAGTGCCTTTCATCCATGCTCTACAAGGTAAGGCATGCATTCTTTAGCCATTGAGAAAGGTTTGTTCTCCTAAATCCCACAGGAGGCATGGAAACTCCACTGGCACCCCACGGACAACACAGCAAGCGCTGAGCCCGTGCTCCCAATCACCGCATTCCTCACAGGATGTTCCATGACCCACTTTCAGGTGACTTTCCTCTCCTCCTCCTTCAGGCAGCTCCTGCAGAGCCCAGCGGAGCCCCCAGCCCAGCTCCTGCCAGCCTGTTCTGGTGAAAACAGCAGGCTTGCTAAGAGCCTCCAAACACATGGGGGAGAGGGGTTGCAAATCCCCAGGGAGCAACCAGGTCTCATCCCACAAGCAGATGCAGATGGAAAAGGGCATTTTTGAGGAGCAAGGTGAAAGCCACCATGGTATAGGGAAGCATTTAGAAGAGCAGCTCCATGCTACAGAAGCAGACCCAGTCCCTCACGTTTCCATAGAGGGGAGCTGGCTCCAGCATCTGCACCACGGGCACTTCATCCTGGGAAGGCTGCAGGCTCTTGCAAAGCGATGCACAGCCATGCACAGATGACATTCCCCTGCAGCCCTAGCCCAGGAAGGCCTGGGTGTTTAGCAATCATCTCAACTCCTGGCTGAACTCTCTGCCTGGGAACACAAGTGATCCCACTGCCAGAAGCGATTGACTCAGCCTCTGAGAAGGTACACTGGAGAAAAGGCATCCATGGGAAAAATGAGCGTGAGGGCAAGAGCGCTTCTGTTCCTGTTTATGGAAAACTCGTGTAGCTGCAATCAAACACCCCAAACTCCAGAAGTTCCCTCGCAGTCAGTGCTGAGTGAGAACAGCAGCGCTGACCCCTCCAAGGCTGCTGCACCGGCCTCAAGGTGCCAGCTACTAACACTGAGTAAGGGCTGTGAAGCTGCAAGCAGAGGTCAGCAGTAGCTGCAGGAAACCTGCACGGCCGGCAGCCCCAAACGGAGTTACACACCCCAGCAAAGCTGTGCACAGGGGCATGAGGAGCAGCACAATGCCGCAGCCCCAGCCCATGCCACCCTGCCTCGCATCGCCCCTCAGGGTACCAGCGCTGCTGCAGGCCCACCAAGAGGAGCCTTCAGAGGACACTCGAGGGGTGTCTATAGCTTCCACCAGCTGAGCACTAACCACACGGTGAGGGGGTGAGTGAGGACCTGTTAGCAGGTTTGGCAGTACGGGGCTTGGTGCACTTCTGCCCTGTTTATTCTGGGAGCTCTGCTGAGAGAGATCAGTTGCTGTCACTTCTTTTTTCTGCTCTCAAAACAATGCAAGAGCTGGTGTCAAGTTGTAATTGATGAGTTGGAGGGACAAAACTTGGTACTCGGAAAATCCTCCACATCAATCAGCTTTTCCAGGCTACTTTTCAACTCGCTACGACATCTTCTTGCCAAGTAAAACACTGCCACCACCAGGGTGGGAGCGAGCTTCCAGAGCCCGTTCCGGGAGCAGAGATTTGGAAGGAAACCAGTTTCCAGCTCCCTTAGATATAAACCCCAAAGTTTCCACCCATTCAGAGCGTGTCAGTGTGCTCCCGTGGGCACTTGTGCAGGAAATCCAGCCTCCACCTGGCTTAGTTTTTAACTTCTATTTGCTGGCTCCCTGCACACGGGTTAGATTTTAGCCCGTGAACACAAGATGGCCTCAAATCATTAGTGCATCTGTTTGCACAAAACACACGCCACAAAGTGCTTCGTCAGCAACAGTGCCTCTTGCTCATCTTCTGCTCGCAGAGCAGCGAAGAGCAGGTTACCATCCCCGTGCCAAGGAGGACATGGGTCACACTATTAAGCGTCCAGAGGAAGTGTCAAAGCCCTTCGCTTCCTTCCCCATTCCCTCCTCGCAAAGCAAGGATGAGAGAAACCCAGGAAAGTACTGACCATCTGACTACAAACCCAGTGTTCAGCTCTCATCTAACACCTACAGATGGTACAGAAGAGAAAGCAACAGAACGAAGAGGGCTGTTTCCTCTCTCCACCATGGTATCAAGCTGGACGAGTATTCCCCAGATCCCAGTACTAAAACTGCTCCAAGACTGAGTTCTGTAACCCTAAGCACTTTTCTTTTCCCCCTAAATCAAGTTGCAAACCCTTGTCAAAGGTGACAAGAGGATCACAGACATGCAGGGCTGTGTCTGTGTCAGCCCAGAAGCTGCCCAAGGTGCAAGCTCATGGTAAGGGCAGTTACTAGTGAATAACCCGAGTGCCCAGGGAACACTGGGAGCAGAGTGCAGGGCCTTATCTACCAACGTCAGCTGCTCTCCTGCACGAGCAGAGCACCCACAGCACCGGGGCTGCCCTCCTGCTGACCAACAGCGCAGTGTAATGACTCCCAGAGTGCCATTTCCCCTTCACTGCTCTGCCATGAACACTGCCAGCCCTGCTGTGCCATTCTTTATCTCTCACCCAGCCTGACCTGCTTCAGAGAAGTCCTAAACTGGCAGCAGGACTCAAAACAAGGTCAATGGTTCAGTATTAGTCTCGCCCAACACCCAGTGTATTGGAACACCACAGTATCTGTAGCTGCATATGTGCCTATGAAGCCAAAGCTGCTTTTTTTCCTTTCTATTTTGCACTACTTGCAGGGAGATATAAATCTCCTGGCTACAACCTGGCAGTTCCAGCTCTGGGCAGCAGGCCACACCGAAATCCAAAGCTTCCTTTAGCTGCACTGCGTTTCCTTCGTTGTGAATACCTGGAAGCAGCCAATGCCTCCATTTATTAACTTCTGAGAGCAGCTGCCTTCCTCCCACACCACCAGGCTGAGCTCACCTGCTATTTTGATGTTGAGGTTCGCATCCAGGAGCAGGTTTTCTGCCTTCAGATCTCTGTGGACAATATTGCGACAGTGACAGAAGTTGACAGCGGCCACGATCTGCTTGAACTTCCTCCGGGCTTCCTTCTCCGCCATACGGCCGTGGGCCACCAAGTGATCTGCGAGGGATGGAGCGAGGAACAAAGTGGTTACTCACACAGGGGCTCCTCACACGCCTCTGGTGGGCAGCACAAGGGTGGAGATGGGGAACAACGCGGGCACCAGCCTGCTTTCCAGGCTCCAGCACCAGCCGGGCGCTGCTGGAGCTGCATGGGAAGGACCCAGCACACCACTGCCACACCAACCCCTACCTGCGCTGTGCCCAAGCGAAAGGCTTTAAATTGATAAACCTTCCTCTGTGTTTGTGCTTGGATTGCCCCGACGCAGGGGCAGGACCTTGCACTTGGCCTTGTTGGACACGGGCTCACTGCTCAAGCCTCCCATTCATTTCACTCCGTGAACTGCCCTAAAATAGAGGGCTCGATAGAGACACCCTGAAAACAATGAAAGCCCATGGCTTGTGAAGGCTTCTCCTCAGGAGCTGGTGTTTTCCCAGTGCCCCATTAGTTCCAATACCTGTGACATAACTGCCTGACAGTAAACACTAATTAGTGAGCTCCATGAGAGCAGCTCTGCCGGCTCCGGAGCCAGCCTCCTCCTCCCGGCTCCCTGCTCGTGTTGTGCAACAGAGTGAAGCTGGTTTGCAAAGAACGTGTCAATTCGGTTTTCTTCGTCAGATGAACTCCTTCCGTAAGCAAATCTGAAGCGGGGCCAGGGGAGGAAATCCATCACCAATCCCAACATGACCCTCAATTCACCTGCTAGGAAAAGCAGCATTTACTCTCCCAAACAGCCCCGTCGTATTTCATCAAGTCAGTGACAGGGTCATAAATTTCCCAGTCTGTGGAGCTGGGAGGCTCATGAGCAGAGCGGAGCCAGGGCCTGCTCCAGGTTATCCACTGCCACCCATCAGCAGGCACAGCTCTGAAGAAGTCAGGGGCATTCACACTGTTCATTGCGCTTGAATGGGGGAGCGCAGCCTGCCGATACGGCAGAGTGCAAGGCTCCAACCTCCCGACATTCCTCAAAGTATTCCCAAGGTTCTCCTGCAGGCAAGGAACCAAATGCACCGCTGCAGCAGGAGTCTTTCTCCATGGCTCTCCAAGGGTGGTTTTGCCCAGCCCAGGGTCAGTGGTCCACACACAGAGACGTTCAGTTGTCCCTCTTCTGCGCCAGCCCAGCTTCGGCTGCACAAAACGTCTGCTTGGGTTCGGCATGAAATCCCCCTCTTCCCAAAGAGAAGCGAGTGGAGCCGGTCCCCAGGCCCTGCACGTAGGCACAGCACTCACAGACCGCTGACATTTCTGCCCAAGCTCCAGAGGAAGGCCAGAAACAATGAAGCTACAGAATACTTCACATACCACCAAGGGCAACTGTATGCCAAAATTAACCATTGCGAGCTTAGCCTGCAGGAACCTCGCGTGCAGCAGGGGTTACAGGGATGACCTCGCGCTCAGCTGGGAGGCAGCACGCTGATCCGGAGCACAGCCTGGCTGCTCTTGTACTTCTGGAGCACCTGATGCTGCTCTCCGCATTAAAGAGCCCCAGTAAAATCCCACGCTGAGGAAGCAGCACCTTCTGGTCAAGCGACAGGGCTGACACACAAGTTTCCACTCTTCGCCCCTGGACAGACTCCTCGTGCTTTCAAGTTGTTTTCTGTGTGGAAAGCAAACGCTGCCAAAGCTTCACATCTCCTCCCTGTGGTGGATGAAGTCACATTTCCAGTGTACTTGGTGACCCTGTGATCCCAGAAGCAGCCTGACCTTGCAGAGACTGGTACCACGTTGTTTGAGGCATCCAGAGAGCTGAGGACAAGTGGCGGAGCCGAGGCAGAGGCACAGCCAGGCTCACCACATTACCCAGACAACAGCACTGAGCTTTCTGAGCACTTTTGTCAATCAAGTACCCACGTTCTGGTGAGGACTGCAGATTATTTACAGAATCCATAGTAAACAGCGGAAATCAAACCAGACTTTCAGACTATGTTCTGTTTGACCTCCCAAGAAGGACACTCGAGGGACCTGGAACAAAGAGCACCCTCTGTTTAAAAGGAGCCATCCATTTGTTGGTAATGTCAAACCAGCGGCTTAACCGCACGCAAAACATGCACAGGGACAGAAATAACAATTTACATTTTGGTGCTTAACCCCCAGCAAAAGCCAGGCTCCTCCTGGTCCCACACACCCTGCGCCAGGCAAACAGTGAGTTATCACAGGGCTTCCAGGAATCAAACACACTCCATGGCTCTGCTCAGCCACCGAAGGAGCTCTCAGCTCCTTCCTGGCAATTCAGATACACAGGCTGCAAAGCTCTCCCAGGTGACACCCCAGAGCTCGACCAAGGAGACAGACAAGGCTCCAACCAGGCTGAAACCAAGGCCGTTTAGAGAAAGTAGGATTCCTTAAACTGCAAATGCCAACCTGTCTCACTGCCTGTGTAATCCTGACAGCTAAAGGGTACAGTTTAAGCCCTTGGAAGTTTTCAAAGCACCAAGGGAAACAACTCAGATTTGCTTCTAACAACCACCTGCAGCTCAGGAAAGGATGACTGTAACGCAGATGATAGGAGCGCCCAGCCTCACACCACATCCAGAAAGCTGTGGTTGTCAGCCCCTGCCCCTTGGGCAGCCCAGCTTTAAAACCTCAGTCGTGCGGATGTGAGGAGGTAACTGAGAAAAAGAGCTGAGACTCTGCACAAGAGAGGGTTCCCCAGTCACAAGTGCTCAGAGAAGCCCGTGCTGCGACAGACCTTCTCTCCACAACATGAGGACGTGAGATTCTTCAGCACAGGAGATGCTAATGACTGCGAGGAAACCTTCCCGAAACGGGTTGCTGCTTCCTCCCTCTAAATTGCTTCCGCTGGTAGAACAAAGTCCTAATGGCTCCTCAGGAAACCCTGATTACAAAAAGCTGAGACTTCAGTTTCCCCCTCTCGGCTCTAACCACAGCGCCTGAAAACGCTCAAACCTGGCCTGGGGGGCTTTGGTGTGGAAAAGCCTCTCTGCTGGTACGGAGCTGGCTGCTCCCAGCTACCCACAGGATAAATGCTGGGCAGTGTAATGGAAATTAGCCATGCTAATGAGCTGAATTTACTACAGCATGAAGTAGTGCAGAAAGCAATTAGCTTTGCACTTCGGCTCATGGAGAAGGCTATTTTTGTCAGCAAGAGAATTCATTCCAAGTTTGTATATGAGCTTGCACATAGATCCGCATTTAAAAAAAGATGAGCCCATCGCTGCCAAACGCAACAGAAGAGGGAGAAAGTAAGAAGTGATTGATGCTCTCCTGGGGTGATCCGCATGCAAGAGAGCTCTGGGACACATTCAAGTGACTTTGCTGCACAAGGCAAGAGGAGCCTCACAAGCCTCCGGAGCTGCTGCGTGTCCCACACCATGATTCATGTTCGAGGAGACAACTGGGAGGCTCAGCTGGAGGAAGTCAGGTTTCCACAAGGCCATCCGCAACATCAGCTGCCGCCTGCTTCTTCCTTCAGCTGCCACCTTCTCAGAGAGGAAGCCCAAAGGGGATGGACAGCGTTGGGGAGAAGCCACGACAACCATCTACAGAGGTACTGAGGAACTGGAAAACAGCTCAAGTTGTCTTTTCCTTAACTTGGGGCTTCTCTTGCTTCACTAAGAGCTTCACCTTTTACTACAAGGCAGCCTCTCTTGCAGCAAGGTGAGGTCCTGACGTTGAAAGTCAATCTTCTGCAGCGGCTCGAGGACAAGGAGGAGAGCAGCTCCATTCAGCTGACAGGCTGTATGTGACTGTCCTCCCAAGGACACTGCCTGGAAGCAGACTGAAGCCAGCTCCAGTCAGGCACAAAGGATTTCCCCCTTTCCTGCATCTCACACGGGTTAAGCTAGCACAGATCCCAGTATTTCCATCTCTACAGGTTTTCATACTGGTCATGGCAATAAAACAAACACACGAAGCAATCAGCCACCAGTTCTTGCACTTGTGCTGCACTTACAGTCTTTTCCTGTAAAGAACAGCTTCTGTGGTCAAGAAAGCTCAGCCAAAACATTGTTAGCAGACAATGGAGTTGCAAATGGATGTAACTAACACAGGCTAAGATAACATCAGGTATCCAGAAGATAAGAACATGCATGGCTCTGAGAACAGAACACTGCAGAGCCACAGGACTGCCTGTTTCTTTGAAAGCCACTAACAAACACCGACGTTTCCGCTGTTGTCAACAAGCTTCACACAACTTGCTGGAACCCGGTGTTCAGCAACGCTTCCAAACCCAACCAGGTGACCATTCCCAACATCTCTAATCCCAGAGTGAGCACCGAAGGAGAGCACCACCTGCCAAGGAAAGCCAAGCAAGCAGCAGAGGTAACGGAAGGGATCATTTATTTCTTTACTCCTCTCAGCAATGGAAAGTTTTCAGGCTGAAGGGCATCTCTCAGCTGCAGCAAGAGAGCGTGGCAGCTATTTTCAGTTTACTGGAGTTGACCAAGTGCATTATCTGATTAAAGAATGTAGTAAATGTACTTACCAAATATTTCCCCTCCACTGGCGTACTCGGTCACTAGATAAATCATCCGCTCCGTCTCCATGACCTGGGCACAAGGACAGACAAGGGACACATTAAGGACACTGCCCTCTGCAAAAAGAAGCGTGGCTAAATAAGAGTTGACCCTTTCTGTACCACGTGTAACTGCTTTCATTCAATCAAGACTATTTCTCTCCTCTGCCTTAGAGCTGTGCCAAGGAACAGACAGGAACTAGGGCATACAGGAATCAAATGGCAAGTTCTGAACAGTGACGCTGTAACTGAACACACTTCACCTGCGCCTTCCTCCTCTTGCCTTTGCCCTCCCTTTACTGTTCGCTCCCCTGGGAGAGTTCTCGGGGCACCACCAGGGAAGCAGTTCACCTTCCCCATTACCCAGGCCACTGCCGGCACTAAAACCACCAACAATTTTGCCAAAGGGGGAACATTCACTGACTCGAGAAGTGACTTTGGGACGAGCCAAGACCCATGAGACACGAGGCAGAGCAGAGGCTTTGCTGCAGGGAGCCCGTGTGCTTCAGCCAGGTACCACCCCGCTTTAACACCCGTCTGCAGGAGCCTGACAGGGCAGCGGGGCTGCAGCAGCCCAGCGTGCCAAGGCCTCCAGTTCATTCCCGAGCTGGCGATCCAGAGCCTTTCACGGCGAGTTTGAAAGTGCCATTTATTCCAGATTCCCAGTGAAAAGCTGTGAAAGGCTCCGAATCACCAACTCCAGGGTTTAGTAGTTTGGTATCTAAAAATCAATGCCACTGGAAGCCCCAGGAAGATCAGCCAGGTGGGACACCGGTGGGTACTCTTCCCTCACCTTAGCAAAGCCAAGCCACAAGTGTCACCTGCTCAGTGTCCCACCAAAAACGATACATGGAATAAAACAGGCTGGAAAAGGGGTTTATTTGTAAACAACAACAAAAAGCACTCAGGAGCCCGTTTGCAAAGCAGCATTCCCCAAGTACCCTCAGAACGCTGCAGTTCTGCAGTGCCTGCTGGAAGCATCTCACACTCTGCGGTTGGGCCTAAAGAGCTAAACATTAACCTCTGTCACTTCTACTTGGCTTTAACTCCTTGGAGTCCAACTAAGTGCTCCCATCCATCAGGCACAGATAAGAAGCACGCTGGGCTTAACACACAAGAGGTGGTTCTAGGGAATGGCCTCCAAAGCAGCATTTCATGCTTCACCAAGGGGGTGGCCTCCTTTATCCCTCTGCTCCCACCACTCTGGTGCTGTGTGCGTGTCCCTGGCCTGCTGCAACCTCCCCGCTGCTGTTTGATCGTGCAGTCAGAGGGGCACCACAAACACGGGCTAAGAGGCAGCACACGTGGGTCGTGCCTCTGGTGGTTCTGTTTGCACACCAGGAATGACAAACAAGCTGGAGAACAAGTCTGCAAATAATATTCCAAAGCTTCTCTGCCACTATTGATCCCCTTCCAGGAAAGCAGGGAGCGGATCAGTGAGTCCTTGGGCCACAGGGTGAATGGGCAGGGAGAGGAGAGCAGGGGAGCTGTGGGCTCATCCTGCTGGGGGTGAGATTTACTCTCTCCCTTACACTGAGGAGGGGAGCCCGCATCCGGTTTCAGCTGGGAGGCTGAGAAGCACACAATAGCCATAAACAAATGGCAAGAGCCCAGCCCGCAGCGGAAGCATCATCTCCCAGAAAGAGGAGGATCAGCCACACTTTCCCCCTGCTCCCTTAACCAAAGTGCTCTGAGACCGTGGAAACATAAAGGACTTTCCCAGTATTTCATGCAGGAGAAATAACCCTAGAGAAAGCACTACTACACAGTGTAAAGCTATAGCACAAAGGGGTAGAAAACACACTGCGGACAGTGCTCCTACCTGGTATAACCTGATGATATGTGGGTGGCAAAGCATCTTCATGATCTGAACTTCTCTAAATATCTTCTTCAGGTTCTCCTCATCCAGCTGGGTCTTATCGATGATCTTTATAGCGACCTAGGACAAGGGCAGAGCAGGAGAGAGGTTACCGACCCATTTTCAAAAGCAGGCCCTGCACGTAAGACCTGCTGTGCTGAACAGAATACACAGCCCCTGCCCCAGAAAGGCTCCGAGCAGCCCCCCAGAGCCCAGCACCTTGCCACGAGGGGGGCAGGAAGCAAAGCTGCTTCCTGCCTCTCGGGGTATTTTCCCTCCAGAGGGCACCTCTGTGAGAGCAGGGTGCAGAAGGGTTTTGGGCTCTTGCCTGTCACCACAGCACACCATGTTCATGGGGTACCCAGCACTGTGCTGCAGAGCAGGTTGTTTCTGAGCTCCTGGGTACGCTTCAAGCAAGCCCAGACGTTTGTGTTTGCTCCAAGGAACCCGTTTCCTAAATCTCATCACCCAGCTTCACTCTGTGGCCTCCCCATTGCCATGGTCACCCACTGCTGCCCCAGCACCAGCCCAAGAGCTGCAGTGCTGTGACACAGGAGCAGGGATGGAAGTGGGGGAGTTCAGGTTTCTAACAATTGAGGTATTTATTTATCTATTGTAAGCCAGAAGTGCTCTGTAACACCACACTAACCTAGTTTAAACAAGCCTAAGTGCTTCCAGTCAGCTGCTCTCCAGCACTGGAGACTTCCTTGCTTCTCTTCCCTCTGCCTTCCCTGAGCATCCTTCCCCGGCACTGGCAGCTCCCAGCCCTTTGGGGCACAGACTCCAAATGGGGAGAGACCCTCTGTGCTGGTGCTGCACAACCAGAAGTATGTGACCAGGAGCCCAAAGCCCAGTTCCAGAAGTGCCTCGCTCTGAACAGCCCCTGGTGTGCACCAGGGACAAGGACAAGCGCTCTGTGCGCAGGAGTGTGCCACGGCCACCAACAAAAACCACTGTGGCACCCGCTCCAAAACACTCCTCCTCCTCCTCCTCCTCCTCCAGTGCCAAACCCCAAGTGCAATGCTAAGTGATGCTCCAACAGGCACGGTGCCGCTTGGAGACAAACAAACAAAGGGATCATCAGGGTCTTTAAGGGAACAATCTGAAGCACGTGAAAATTAAGCTTCATTTTCTAGGCTGAAACCCTTGCCAGGGGAATAGCTGCCCCGTGTGTGAGCACAGCGCAGACCCAGCGAGGCTCCGAGCACAATAAGCTGTTTCTTTCCTTTGAAACCTCTAATTCAGAGCAACAGGAACGGTTCCAGGCTCTCAAGTCAGTGAGCATGCTTCCGACAGCAAGCGCTGTGCTGAGCGGAGCCAGGCCTGCCACCGGGCACCAGGCACGGTGAAGCGGCAGCACCGGACCCACACGTTAGTGCTGCCGGGCACTAACGGGCAGTGAGTGACGGGCTGAGGAGCTGCTGCTGCTCCTCGGGGCTGAGCAGCCTCTGCTCGGGGTGCTCTGCACCGCACAGCTCCGCGGCCAGCGCAGGAGGGGACTGGGAGAGCTGAGAGCCAGAGGGGGCTTGGGAAGCACCCACTGTGTGCTTGACACCAAGGATTATCCCTGCAGGAATGAGCTTTTGTAAAGCTTAAACTGATGCATGTGTGTATATAAAAAGCTAAAAGGCACTTCCTCAAAGAGCAGATCCAAAATGTCTAAGAGACAGGAGTCATTTTCAGGCATAAATACATGAAAACGCCACAGATCTGGAGTATTCCAAAGCTCCTTACTCATTTCCCAGCTCCACATTCACCCGAAGGAAATCTCATTTCCCAGCTTAATTATATGAGTGGAGCTGACACTCACGGCAGAGTTCAAGGTGTATGGAACATCTGACTGAACACAGCCCAGTGGGTAGGGCCGCACAGAACCGAACTGAATCACTCTGGTTTTGTCTCTGGTAACGCGGGGAGGGGGAGCCAGGCTGCTGCCCCCCTGCCTGCCCCACGCCTGCCCCCTCACTCCACCGGGGACTTTACCCGTGGTGCAAAGGGACACACACACCAGCCAGATGTCCCCATGTGAAGGATCTTACTGTCAGTTCAGCCAAACATGTCCTGGAACAGACCGAAACCCTGCGGAGAGCCGAGGAGGGACCTGGCCCTTCTGGAGAAGTTCCTTCAACGTGTTTTCATCCCGTCCAAACGCCTCCAGTGACTGATGTAAGAGGAAAGGTAAAAGGCTCCTGAAAACCCTGGGGAAAGCACCTCCTGCTCCGCTTTCAGGAAGCTCGGAGCTTCCCCACAAATGTGTGAGGGTGGAAGGAGGAAATCCCCACACGGGAAAGCGCAGGGAATTTCAGGGCTCCATCATATTTCCAGGTGTTTCTTCTCCTGGAAACACTGCTCCGTGTTTCCTTGCTCCTGAGCTGTGTGTGTGCCAGGCAGGAGCCCGGTGAGCAGCAGGGCAAGCCTGAACCACGGATGTGTGTGAAAGCAAAGGGGTGGCTGGGGAACTAAAGGAGTGGCACTGAAACGCTGGGAGGCCAGAAGGGCACGAGCAGGTACCCCCAATATCGGGGTGTCCCACTGCATCACACGGGAACTCACAAGGGGGAGAAGTGACATTTCAGGCCCAAACACCCCAAAATGCTCCCAGATGTGAACACCAGGACCCCCCACGAGCCCAGGCTGCCCCTTCTGCCCCAAGCATCGACCCTTTTCTGCATCCCAGCACATGCAGCCTTTGCCTTTCCTGCTCTCAAACACACAGGCTTCTCCTGAAGCTCACTCAGTATCACTAGAAGCAAAACTGCACATTCCTGCTTTGCCCCAAGACGCCAGATCTGATAACGTGGAAGCCACCAGGATGAGAAGATCACGGCACGGGTGAGAGGCTCCTGGAGGAGGCAGGAGTCCTGATGGAGGGCAGAATGAACATTCATATGGACATCCTGTTTATGAGCCGAGCGTGGCTAATATCCCTGCAGACTTCCTCGAATCCGCAGTGCCCTGCCAAGAGGAGGGAAAGGAACTGCCACTTGCCCAGGAGGGCGGCAGGGCAGGAGAGCACAGGCACCGTGCTCAGTACAGGGATGGGGAAGAAAGGGGGCAGGAAAGTCTGTTTTCATGGCACGGACCCACAGAACAGTGCCTACCTCCTCCTGTGCAGTGAGCACAGGGAATAGCTGAGCACCCTGTCCTAGGCTAACACCTATGACTTCATGCCACACATTCGCTGGGATGCAATTATAACTGTAACTGAACTATAATTAAGCTTTCCTGCATGGATGATCACTCCATAAAGAAATCACCTTTTCCACTTAGTTCGGTTGTCTCTGTAGCAGCTTCACTTGAAGCCAGGAGAAGCCCCACTTCTTTGGGAAGAGAGCACGTGAGCAGCCTCGTCAGTAATCCCTACACAAGTGGAATTGGGCCAGGAAGCGTTGCCATAAGTCAGCAATTGATCTCCTCAGTGTAACAAGAGCCAACAGATGGCACCGGCAAATTGACTGCACTGAAAGAAATCAACATGTTGATTTAGGAGAAACATTTCCTACAATTGTTCCGAGGCGTCCTCCCGCTCCAATCCTGCCCGGAACAGCCTGGCTGAGCAGGCGCTGCGTGTGTTCTGCTGCGGAGGAGCATGGCCATGCGGCTGCTCCCCACTTACTCCACGAGGGCACAGGGCAGAGCACAGGAGAGGCTGGCTCTGGAGCAGGTCTTTGGGCTGCTAAAGGAGTAAGGCTGGAGAAGGCCACTCTGAAGGCACAGGCAGGACCTGAATTCCTTCTCCATGCGCAAGTGATGCCAGCGCAGCACAGCAGCCCTCTCCCTTCTGTCCACTACAGCCTCGCCGGGTGCTGACGTGAGCGGTCAGAGGGCTGACAGCACAGAGCTCCTCCTTCCAGCCGCTCCTGCCTGCCAGGGACACTTGGGGAGCTCGGAACACGGCCCCTTTGGATTAAGCAGCTGCTGGAGGGGTGAAAACCACTCCGGTAAGCAGATACTGACCCTGCCTTTGGAGAGCTCCGGTACCAGAGAGCGGAGTCGGGACAGAGGGGGCAGACGAAGGAAAAGCTGCTGCAATGCACCTATGGAGGGGCTCTCCCGCTGACCCACACCACACTGCAAGCACAGGCAGAAGCTGATCCGTGTATGAGGGACACTTCAGTGGCACACGGGCACAGGGCTGTGACGAGAAGCAAACATGAACTCCAGGCTGCCGAGCACCGTGTCCCCTCCCAGGAGCTGTCGCTTTGGGTGCCACTTGTCAGCAATGCCACCTTTGCAGATGCTGCTTGGGGGGCAGAGGCACATGTTCTGCAGGCTGGCTGTCACCACAAGCCTGCCTGGGTGCTGAGGGGCACTCAAAGGGATCACTCTGCGTGTAAACAGGCAATCGGTACAGGTTTAACTCACAAGAAGACACTGAGATGTGCTCTGATATTCTCAAACACCCAGACAATGGCCTGTTAGCAGGCCAGGGAGGCTCCTCTCAACAAGCTCCCAGCCAAACGAAGGCATCTTCCCCTTGGAATTAACCCACCAGCAGACCCCCCCAGGGAAAGGGATGCAGCAGATAAACCCAGACCCTTCTGCAGCCAAAGTGGGGGCTTGGGAGGTGGCACAAACAAATATTGGCAGCGACTGAAAGCAGGAAACTGTGGACCAAGATGCATATAGCAAAGTGTGTTTGCTCAGGAAGGAAGTTATCACCGTGTCCACATCCCTCTGCAGAATCAATGCAGTGACTTGTGCCTTGCACAAGGCGAAGAACACGCCGACGGTGTTTTGGGAAAAGTCAATACATGCAAAGCCCTGGGCCTGGTGCAGTGTTAATGCCCTGCTTGTGAGCGCTGTGCTCTGCTGTGACCCTTCCCCGATCCCGGGGGAATGGGGCTGGATTTCAGTGCCAGAAGCACAGACCCCACATTGACGCCTGCAGCTCTGCTAAACCCAGTGGGGACAATCCCAGCATTCCAGGGCATGTACAAGTGGATGGAGCCGAGGGCAGAGCACAGGAGTGGGGCACATTCACACAATCCCCACCTCTTCTGAACCCCTCCAGCTTTACACATGCCCTGTTTACACTGCAACTGACCTCTCCATCCTCTCACTTAGCACCCTGCTACAAGAGGAGGAAACCCTCCAGCTGACAGCTTCAGCTGATGCTGGTGCCAGTGGTTTCTTTAGTTCAGAAGCCCTATAAAATCACTGTAATGCTTAACAGATGCAAGGGTGAGAACTTCACAGGGGCCAGAGCCATGGATCAGAGGTGGTATGGAACATTATTTCTTTATCCCAGGCAAGGAAAAAGGCAAACTATGCCCACAAATGTCAGCCCACAGTGATGGCCTATGCTACTACATTGAAATACGCTCACAGTCATGGAAAACTGCCTGCCTGCTGATGTGATTTCATTGAACTCCTTCATAGGAATACCTAAGAACCAGTATTAAGCATCAGCTGAAGCCTAAGGGATAAAAGCTCAGGTAACAGGCAGGTAAAGGCTCCTGTCTCACTAATGCTGGACCCCCCAGCCCAGCTCCTTGGTTTCTTTAAGTCTCACTTCCACCTCCTGCTCTTTGATCTAACAAGAGACTTTCCAGGGCAGAGATTGAGATCTCCCAGAGCAGCACATGCTGTGACCCGTTCACAGACCTCACACTGCAAATGAGGCCACTATCTGCTCAAATCTGAGCTGAGCTGCAGGTGTCAAACACAGCACACACGTTTAATGCAGCTTTTGCTTGCAGCATCAGTAGTCGCAGCGGCTCTGATGAGGCAACGCAAGTGCTCTGTGGGTTTGCTGGAGTGAAAGGAGTGAGAGCAGGGCAGCGAGCACCGCTGTGGTTGAGCCCTGTGCTGTGCAGACAGTGCTGCAGCACCACCTCCACGGGTCCTGTGCAAACAAAAACCATCCTGGCACTTACTACACAAAGACTGCACTTGCTAATTAAAACCGGTTGCTGAATGAGCTCGGTTAAACTAGTGCAGGGCTTTATGGAGGAGCATTTACATGGATGTAAACCCCTTCACACATCAAACGGGGCATGAAGCAGCAGATCCTGGTCACGTAAGCCTGGCTGTGGTGTTTAAGCCTGGCTGTGGCGTAGAGGAGGCTCAGACCAGCAGAGCTGAACAGGCAGTTTCTGCTTAGGCCTGACCAGCCTCTTGCTTATGCTGCAGCTCGGCCTCCCAGCACCCTGCACACAAGCAAAGCCAAGAGGGGAACCAAAGCCTGGAGGGACACTTGCTCATCTCGGTCCCTTTCAGCACAGGTCACCCTCCATCGCAGGGCACCTTCAAACTGGTTCCTTAATCACTCTCCACCCATAAAGTCATTCAGCAGCTGAACTTCTGTCCAAAGCAGCAAGGTCGGGCCATGCCTGTGCAATGTGGCACCAACCTCCTTTTCAATGGAGGGGAATGGAGGAAAGGCCTGGGGAGACGCAGTGCCAGCACAGGATGTTCCTGCCTCTCCCTGCCCCGTTTCCCATCAGGTAGAGCAGCGCACATCGCTCTCCACTGCATGGAGGAGGGGAAGCACAAAGCAGCTCATGTGCGCTCAGCTCCGCACCTCGGCAGCGATGGGAAGAGCCGAGCATCCGAGCGGGATGGCACAGAGCAGGATCCTGCAGGAGCCCGGCCTGCCGGGAAGCACGGCAGCAGGAAGGGGAGGGAAAGCTGCTGCCGAGGAGGAGGCTGGAACACCCTTCACAAGGAGAGCTCGGCCCCATGCCCTGCACACGGTCAGAAGAGGCTGCTACTCCCTGAGGGAATACCTCATCCTCGCTCCCATCAGACACGAGGTGAGCAGCCAGCTCTCAACAGGCAAAGAGCAGCAGCTAGCTCTTAATGACAAGAGCAACACGCACACAGTAAGGGCGGCTCTGGTTCAGCTCCCCACTCTTCCACACAGCACAAGAAATCCCACTGCTGTAAGCGGCCAACAGGAAAAATAATGGCAATGGATGAGGATGTGCAGCAGGGCCACAGGGAGCCTTTGCACTGCCTTCCAGCTGATTTCCTGAGGCTGCTCAAGGGTTAAAGCAGAGCACTTCTGGAAGATATTAGGCACTGATGCCTTGGCTTCCCTCCTGCACACAGCAACAACCTCCAGAGGAATCTGTCATCCCAAATAACAATCCCTTTCACTCACCCCGAGCGCCCGCTCCCTGCGCCTCGCCACAGCCCCAGCGGCGGTGGCTCCGTACGGGGCTGTGACACGGAATCCTGCCCACATTCCAGGGAGCAGGCTCTGCAGCACACACAGCGCTCCGCATGTGCACTTATATTCGCTGCACTTATGTTCTGAAGTGCAATAGCTCCTGGTTAAATAGGAAGGCTGTAGGAACACTATCACACTGGGATCACAAGACCATCTTTAGAGGAAGTCTAAAGCAACGGCTAAGATGGAACTTCATCTTCCATCTGGGAATACCTGTCAGGGTTAGGTCTGTTCTATACCAAAGTCTGTCTGCTTGGATATTCCAAATAAACCACAGAGGCAGCACTACAGCACACGCCTGCAGAAGGGGGAGTCATGCTGTAATACTGCCACAACTCCGTGACTGCCAAACCCCAAACTCTTGGGGTATCCCGGGAATCACGGGCACTTCTCAAAGGGTCTGCAGGCAGCTCAGCTCCCACGACCCCAGTGAGAACACCAAACACCCTACACCGAGGAACCAGCACTGAGCAATTGCCAGCTTCACCACCAGTGACAGCACCACCTCTATTGCCGAGGTTATTCGAAGGTGCTGAATGCTTTAGCGCTAGAGGAGCTGGAGCGGGAAGGGTACAGCAGGATACAGCAGAATGCCAGCTCTGGATGATGCACTCGAACCTTCAGAGGCTGCGTTTCCAGCAGATGGCAGTTTCTATGGGAACAAACAAGCAGCATTCCCGTCACAAGATGCCTCACTTGGAGAGGCACACACAGGGTCCCGGCCAGGCTGCTCCGCACCGGGAATGCCGAGGGCAGCGTGGGCCTGCGGGCTGGTGTGTACCCCCTGCTCAGCACGGCTCTGCTGGCCACAGCACCAGGGTATACCCAGCAGCCCGCCCCACAGCTGCTTTCCCTGGGGACACTCTTCCTGCCCGGATCCACGTTCCTCCTGGGAGCAGGGCTTGCCTTGTGAGCAGTGCTGGTGCCACGACCGAGCTGGCACAGGGCAGCCGAGATCATCCCACCTCTGGGAACAGCATCTGGGAACGGCACAGCAGCGTCAGGAGGAAACACACCGTGCGGGACAAGCACTTCTCACCCTCCCTGCCAGATGTCACATCTCATCTCCTCTCCGCACCACTCATCCTCTTCCCCCCCAACATCTGCAGGCTGAGCACTAACAACTGCTGAAGCCAGTTGGAGCCTCTCAGAAAGGCTCCTCAAGTCACTGCACAGCATCAGGAAGATGCTCTGGCTCAGGTTATCAGCTGAGGCACAATGATACCCGATATGCCCACAGTATTTGCAGTACAAAGCCCATGTGGTGCTCCAAGGAGCCGGGTGCTGTGTGCACATGAGGCACCAACGCATGTCCCATCACATAAACTCTGGTTCACATCTATAGGACTAAACATCACCATTTCCATCAGGCACAAGACTACAGCAGAAAGCCATTCTCTTCCCAAAGCCATCACCTCTAGTCACTGCCTCCATCCCCAGGTTAATTAAAGCTCCCCCAATTAGCTGCTTTGGGGAGGGTTAATGTCACTGTCAGGACAACAGCGCCATACAGCCCTGGGCCTGAGGACAGCCGTGGCTGCCTCAGCTCCCCGCCGCACACAGGAACATTCCAACTCGGAGGTTCCAGCGTCACCACCCCTCACTCCAGAACTGTTATGAAATGAAGTGGAAATTTTGGGGAAGAGAAGCCAAAAGTGAAACTGAGGAATGCAGCCTTCCACACATTAACCCTCGGTGACCAGGATCAAGATCCCAGCCATGCACAGCCCTTTCCTCACCCCGATCCTGCTCATGCTTTGCAGCAGAAGCAAACCAGACGGTGCTGGTGCGAGCAGCACGGATTCGGGCAGGCTGCCCTGCCCCGTGCCCCTGCACCAGTCATGCCTCACCCTCTGCACTGACTCACAGACACGCACTACAGACATTGAAAGCAGTGACCTTAAAACCTCAACCCGGCCCCAGCAGCACCTCTGCAGGGAGGTGGCGGCACCCATAAAGCAGCACATCCAGGGAATGCCTGGCTGGGATCTCCCTCCACCACCGCTCATCCTGCCCTGCAAGGGACGCTGCTCGGGACACAGCAAGGTTGAAGCTCCATGGGCTGATGTTTGCAGCCTGTTATCTTCCAAACCCCTGTTAGATGGAGACCCACGGGCTGCATCCACCCTCCTGCTTCTGGCAGGTTTATACGAGTACAGGGCTGGCAACTGCTGTTTGGTCAAAGTTTGGCTTAAAATAAGCCCATGCTCTGCAGTGGCATTTCCACCCAAGGCTGAGGGGGGATACCTAAGTCAAGACCGAAACTTCCTCACTCCCAACACGTGAGAAGCTCAGAGCTTGCTGAGGACAAAACACCCTTGCACTTATCTCCACTAAGAGACCCCAATGAGGTCAGAACTCGGCACCAGCCTCTTATAGCTTTAGAAAGTTGGATTCTTCCCCCAGAAACACCAGGATTAGCTTAAATTTGAAGGTTGTTCCCTAACAAAGCAGCCGGACAGGAGATCATTCCACAGCAGGAACTGCACAGACCAGTGTTTTAAAGCACCCCCTTTCACTTCGGTGTAGCTCTGATTTACAACGCTCCAGAAGCCTACAAGCTACTTCCAACAGTAGTATCTGATTTCCCTTATCAGCAGGGGTGGCTTAAACCCACAGATAACGCTCTCAGGAGCTGAAGACCTACTTCAAAGGCAGGCTAGAGCAGCACCCTCACCTCTGGGCTGGCACAGCAACCGGGAAGGCAGAGGTCAGGTCCGTGAGTTCCACACAAGCTGAAGCACAAGGCGGCTCCTCACAGGAGGGAGGACAATTCCAGGGTTTCACACTAAACACTCGAGCACAGCCATTAACCGCAGGCTGGCGGCACTCTGTGCCAAAGGGACAAAGCAGAGCAGTGATGGGTGTCATGGTCCCACCACCACTGCTCCATCAGAGCAAACTGAAGGTGTTTGTGTCCCCCAACACCCCAGCAGGAGACAGGCAGCAGCCAAGGGCTCAGGTATCGGGGGGTTCCTGCCCCCAGCACTACCGTGTGCCAAGTAAGCACCGCTGCACCCCAGCTCCGAGTTACAGCAAGGGACAAGGGGTATTTCTGGAGCACAGACACGGCTATTTTGAAAGCAGACGTAGTGTTGTAGTACCCAAATTCTAATTGTGGCTGCTGCTTTGCTTTGCCACCGTAAATCCTGTTCTGAGGGAGTAAGACAGCAGCCAATACACGAGCGTAGGCATTGCACAACTGGGCTTCTGCAGGCACTTGGTGTGAAGCATAATGTGCTTAGAAGATTTAATTTCTAGGGAATGTTTAAACACTGAAGAGTAAACACTGAGTCAGAGGCGAGCACTGAATCCAGGTGAAGGCAGCAGGGGCACGTGGAAGCAAAGCCACAGCCCGGAGTTCACTCAATGCCTCCCCTTGTACACGGGAATTCAGGGCCCGATGCAGGACAAAGCCTCTTTCATACGTGCAGGGGCTGCGAGGAAACAAACCCCAAACAAGTAAAGCCATCTACAGGGGGCTTAAAACAGGTCTGCAACACAGCCTGGAGTGCCTCAGTTTGGGCTATCTGAGCAGAGGGGTCAGGCACAAGCACTTACAACCCAGGAATCATGGAGCACAGCAGCAGGACAGAGGGGAAGAGGGGTGGCTGCTCATCCCACGTGTGTAGGGAAGTGCTGTCACCTCTGGGGAGGTACCTCAGTGCACAGCAGGTACTGTTCCCTTCCACCCTCCCGGGCAACCACCTCAAACTCCGGCGGTTTTCCCATTTCGTGGCATTCCCCATTTCTCACATCAAGCAGGGCAGGATGCGGCACCAGGAACCCAGCAGCACATGCACTTGTGCTTCCAGCAGGCTGGCTGTTTACTTCCACAGGAACAAAGGGATGCAGCTACTGACTTCCTGCACCCCTGCATCTCCCAGCACAGCGAGCTGCATGTGGAAGCAGAGAGCTGTGTATCCGGGTAACTCCCCAGCTCACAGAGCCAGAGGTGGGTATTCCCTGCGGATTCCCCTTGTCCATACACCGCCCAGGAACAGGCATTGCTGGTACCAAACCACCCTTCCTAAGGCGCGCCACCGGGAAGCAGCGCTCTGCGATGGGACCCAGCAGCACCCAGCTTCCCTGCTCGTGCCCCAGCAAAGCACAAGCTGCTCTCAGCCGAGGGATTCCTGCTCCCCAGGAGGGGCAGGGACCACAGACAGTGCTCTGCAAACTTGGCAGCCCACGTGGGAGCCCACAGAGGCAGGGTGGGCAAGCTGGAGCCACCAGAACTGCTTTGGCTCCGGACCCAGGAGCCTGAGAAATTGGAAGTGGCACTCCATTTGTTTCAATTACCTCTGCAACCATGCTCCGTATGTGGGAGCAAACAGGCGCTCTGGTAGCCCTAAACACAAGCAGGAGTAAATTGCTCCAAGATGCAGATGTGCAGCTCCCAAAGAGCAGCCGCACGGGCTGCCGAGGCGGGATCCGAGCTGCCTGACAAGACCTCCTCAAAGAACACAAAGGTGCCTCCGGAGCTGCGCGGAGGTGCGGTAACACCAAACCCTCGCCCAGGGCTGCAGAGCTGTACGTAAGTGCCACGCAGCTCTGCTGGGCACATACTGAACCCATCCCACAGCCCCTGGGGATCGGTGCCATCGGGGAGCCTTACGCAAGGCCCGGTGACAAATGCCACCCCCCTTGACCGGGGGGGCAGGACGAGCCCGCAGGGATTGCAGATCACATTTCCCATCTCCCTGCTCATTCACCGGTGGCATTTGGGATGCCCTTGCTCTCCAGGGACATATTACCAGGAGCTACAGGAGATTTCTATGAACTTCAAGCACACCAGCAAGAAAAGAAAGGCGCTGCCCCCCAAAGTGATTGCTGTTTCTCCCTCTCTTTAAATACAGATGTCAAACCAGCTTGTTTACCAACTGCAGGACCAGCAGCACTAAACCCTCACTGCCCCCAGTGCTAGAAACCACATAACCCAGGGAGTTTGCAAGGCCCCGTGGTTGGAAATGTCACTTTTGAGAGTTACTTTCACTTTAGAGAGTGAAAGTTGTGACAGTGCTATCTGCTTTCCTTACCAGAGATCATTCCATCCCCACCAAGGCCAATGGGATTCAGAAGCAGCCGTGAACAACCCAGGAAAGCTTTTCTCAAGCAGAGCCACCCAACGCTGCTGCCACCCATCCGCTTTGACAGCTCCTCCCTTGCAGCACGTGAACCAGGGCCATTACCAGAAGCCAAGCCCTTCCAGCTCCATCAGCAAACACAGCGATGCTGCTGTCCTGCGTGGAGAGCACCTGAGTGCGATCCCTGTGAGCAGGCAGAGCTCAGACCTCCCCACTGCAAGCGGTGAGGAGAAAGCCAAGCCTCACTGTGTGCCTCCAAAGGGGCTTTCCCTGTTTGCAGCTCGAGCTGGGGCAGTGAAGAGAGGAACGAGTTGAGCAGAGCTGGCACAGCCACTGAGGTCCGTGTGGTGCAGGAGAACCGGGTCCATCTCTCCAGAAAGGAGCTTCAGTGTTTTTAGCTTGACTTCCCATGATTCAGGTACAAAATGAGTTCCTACTGCAGAACGTACCAGAAATTCCTTAAACGCACCAGCTGCCTCAGGGAAAACAAGAACTTTTCCCTGCTTATGGAATGTGGTAGAGTCTTAGAGAACAAGTAGCAGTGACATCCGAGATGCTGCAGTGGGCTAGGGCCAGGATGTGCACCTCCTAAAGAGACCACAACGCTGCAAGGGAGCAAGGCCGTCCTGTCAGCAAGGCTCTGCAGACGGTGATCCCCACGGGCTACACCTTCCCCACCACATTCCTCTTCCCATCCCCACACGCAGCCCTCGGGCTCGGGGGCCAGGCTCTAAAACCTGACTGTGAAGTAACCAGCTGCGCTGCCGTACCACACGAACAGCCTGTGCATCCCAGGGAGCTGCAAAGGGAAGACCTGGCGTTCCAGCAACATTATAACTTGGAAGCGCTCAAAACGGTAAAAGCTCCCATGAAGAGGAGTTACAGCTGAAGTGCTACAGCTTCACACCCAAACACGGGTGAACCCAGGTCCAGGGTGACACAGGATGCCACCGGAGGAGCAGAACACGATGCTGTGTGTCACTGCACACACACCTACCACAGGCTGGGAAGCTCAAAGACACCCATGGGCACCAGGTATCTAAACAGTGCCCAGCTCCAATCATCCCCAGCTTTCCATGCAGGAACAGCTCATCCACAGACCACAGCACACATCACTGTGGTGAGAGACAATGGGTGCATGTAGAAACCACTGCAAACCAGCCAGGGAGCTGCTGGGGACAAGCAAGACAGGCCAGCAGCTTTCTGGTGTACATGGAGTGCACGTTGACAACAACCAAGAAAAACCAACAACCCACATCAGCAAAACGCGTGGAACAGCCTGGAATGACCTTCCTGGATACAGCCACAGCACTGCCACTCGGGCTGACACTGGAGCTGTGCTTCATTCCTGGGTCATGCTCTCCCCTCCTTCCCCCTCACGGTCACCTCTGTGCTTGAGGAGTCTCTCTGGCCTGTGTGTGCAGGGGAGGCTGAGGGTAAACAGCTCTGCTCAGGCCCTCTGGGGAAAGAGAAAGAAAAAGCTGTCACACGTCACTGAAATGGAATGTGAGGGAACTGAGCACACTTGGTAGCGGGAGGAAAAGGACAGCCTTGCACTCCAACCTGCCTGTGCACAGCACCCGGCTCTGGAAGACACAAACAGAGCCTTCGACAAGGCACCTGGGCTTGTGCTCCAGATCCCTTCTGCTCCGAGGGTCTGAAGAGGGATTTTGGTCTGTAGGAAAGGTCTGTTAGTCAAATGATTCACTTGATAGGAATGTACAGTCATCCCGCAATGGAAAATGTAGAGATTCAAATGCTCAAGCTCGCATCCAGCATCAAAGGTTCAGGAACACTCCTTTAAGAAGCATTACTCATCCCTGAGCTGCACAGCACTGCAGAGGTGTGGAGAAAGGAGCAACAGCATCAATAACTTACCATCAAAACAACCAGGTAGGAGCCAAAAAGCACAAAGCAAGACCTCAAGCACCCAAGTGTCAGAAGCCTTTGTGCAGCAGGACCACGTCCCAGCACTGGATGATGCCCGAGGCAGGTTTTCGGCTCTGTACCCAAAGACATGCACTCGGTGGTGCACACGCTTGTGCAAGCAGGACAAGCAATCCCCTGTCTCCAGGAGCTGACAGGGGCTTCTTGAAGTGCTGCAGCTGCTCACCTGAGGAGGAAGGAGGAAGCCTCTCTGGGCTTCTACAGCTACGCTCAGGAGGTGCAGACACGCAGCTACAGAGCACAGCTCCTGCACTGGCTGGGTAAGGGAATTCACTTACAAAGATTAAGCATCCCAGCAGTCCTACACATGGCCTGTTCTTTACCAGCTGGGGTTACACAATGAGTTGTGGTACCCATTCCAACCTGATTTTACAACACTTAGGATGTCCAAGGGAAGAGCACACAAGCAGATCACTCCCTCGCACCCACCATGCTCCCTGCATTGCCATTCCATGCCACGCACCCTCCTCCTAAAACCCCTCCTCACTGCATTCAGGCTTGTTGAAAAGCAATGCAATGCAATACAGAGAGACCCAAAGATGCTCTGGTCCTGCCAGCACACACATTGCCTTCAGCAGCCTCGTGCCCAAAGAATTTGGTTCTGAAGGGTCTCTGGGCCAACAGAAGTGGTTATGTGGAGCGCACACGAGCTGACAGTCTCTGCCCAAGGACCTGTGCTGTGTCCCCACAGTGTTCCACCATCCACGTGTTCCTCACTGGTGCCACCCCGGCCCAGCACCTCCCGGCCTGCCTCACCAGGAGGTTCCTGGAGCTCCCCAGCACTCCCAAACTACCGCAGGTCACTGCTCCGTGTTCTCTGTATCTTTTATCTAAACAAAACCTTGCAGGACGAGGCTTGTTCCCTGCAACAACGCCCTCGTAGCTTCTCCTCTTGATAGCAAGCGAGCAGTTAGCTCCGTGCCCTCAGAGGGACCAACTGGCTCACCTTTTCCACCTTTTCCAAGCCAATGCCTGAGAACACGAAAGGATATTGTGTCTTCTGAGCCGTGCCTCCCCTTTGGGTTTCTTTACTGATAAACACATGGCAGGATTCCCCCCAGATTCAGATAAACCTGTGGGTTCAGCTTTACTGGAAGCCATGCTTCCTACCTTGCCAGCTTTTCATATTCCTCTGTCTCATTAAGCAATTGAGATACCCAAGGAGGGAGTTAGAAGTGAAAGGAAGGTTCTTAATCACGAGATTTAAACAGAACTGGTCCTTTGTCACCTCGTAGCTCCTGACAACGACCTCTTCTCCTGGTGGAAGCTGTCTAACACTGCGCTGTCTCCACACACACACACAGGGAGCTCTCTCCTTGCAAAGACTGGTAGTTCTGTGGCTGGTTAATACTTGCAGCGGTGAATTAGTAAGTGCTTAGTGAATTAGTAAGTGCTTAGTAACTCAGCACCTTGCACTCAGCTGTGCATAAGCGAGGTCCCTGTCCCCAACACCACAGCCTGAAGAGAGCAGGCAAGCGCAGTGCAGTGCGCTGAGCCACCCCAGCACACCCTCCCATTAGTGCTCTAACTCCCTGGCTTCCATGAGCCAGCAGCTCTAGATGTGCTTTATCCAGCAGCTCTCCACACAAAATACATAAACAGTCCCTGGAGCACAGATGGAGGCTGATTCCTATCCCCTCCCAGGGGAGTTCCCTCATCACCAGGCTACAAAATCATGTTCCCTCTTGCTTCCAGCCTTTGATGATACAAATCTTACGTTCCTTCCTACACAGCACCCCAGTTCCAACATGAGCAGCACCATCCCCTCCCTGATCAGGGCACTCAGGGCTGCACTACGCCTGCCCCGAGGCCCCAGGAGGTGGCTGGGATCACAGGGAATGCAATTCCCATCTCTCTCTGACTCCCCTGCAGTACCGGAGCTCGCACAGGCACAGCCATGAGCCCACAGTGCTCCAGGAGCCTGCCCTGCCTGGAGACACACTCTTCCCATGGGAGCAGGGTGCTGGAGAAAGGAAGGCTCCAGCTCCTGCAGAGCAGGAACCATCCAGCGTTTCTCCTCACAGCAAACCACGTCCTGCAGCCCAAGCATGTGCCCCAAAGTCACCTACTTCTCTTTGAGAGGAGGATGAAGTGAAGCAGTGCTCTCAGGGAGCATTAGCTTTCAGCCCCAAAACGCAGAGGTTCTGGAGGTTTGGAATTGTTGTGGTTTAACCCCAGCCAGTAACCAAGTACCAGGTTTTAGCACAGCACAGCTCACTGCCAAAGGCAGGGAAGGGGAGAAAGGGGATCAAGGAGGAAGCCAGTGTTTTCTGAATGAAGTTCATCTCACAGAAGCAGGGCTACAAGACACAAGGCTTCTGGTTGGCAATTTGAGGAGATAGAGACAACCAAACCTCACTGAGGAGCTCTGAGGTGCCCCAGAGCATCAAGCCTCTACAACCAACCCAAGAGCTCCAGCAACCCCCTTGCCACAGCCAAGCATGGCTCATAGCTGCTACCCCGAGGCTCCCGACGTGTCCTGTATCACACACACAGCCCTAGACAGCCAGAAAGCACCAAGGGAGATGTGGGCAGCCTGACTCCAGGGGCCCTGGAAAGCACCATCAGGGAGTCAGGCAGAGGCTGACTTGTGCCCATGCCAGCAGACGA
The DNA here is from genome assembly GCF_004027225.2 of Strigops habroptila. Classification (NCBI taxonomy): domain Eukaryota; kingdom Metazoa; phylum Chordata; class Aves; order Psittaciformes; family Psittacidae; genus Strigops; species Strigops habroptila. Next base: position 911,577 of record NC_044293.2, read on the forward strand.
GTTCACTCTTACACCAGGCACCTTCTCCTGAGCAGTTACTCAAAAGCTGGCACCGAACCACCTCCTAGAAACCAAAGTGCTGACGCCTGAAGTTACCTCCTTGGTCTTTCACGTTCACACTCACACCACGAGAGCCTACAACATGCTTTTCCCTCTCCTGGCTCTCGCAGCCTCGTGCTGCAGCTTCCCGGAGTCCTCGGGCCGTTTGCTCTCTCCAGGGAAGGCGGATCGGGTGCCAGCCCCGCGCTGCACCGGGGGATTAGCCAATGCTTACGAAGTGCTTTAAAGATTACAAGTGTCACCTATGTGCTAAATAGTTCTCTGGCACTACCAGCCTGAACAGCAAGCGAGTATCTTGTATCTGCTCCTGCTCATCTCGAGCTGGTTGCAGAGGGCATCAGCCAAGCTGCCTTCCAGCCACTGCGTTTGGCATTGATCTGAGGGGCACATCCAGGCACATCGCAGGAGAGGACAGGAGGAGGGAACCACCAAGAGCCTGACTTGTACAACTGCTGCAGCACCATCACCGGGAGAGGCTTTATTTGCTTTTAAAACAGTCTCATACATGTGCAGGAGCCTGGAATACTCTGGAATGATGCCCAAGCGTGCCAAGGGGCCCTCGCCACCATTCCCTGGACAGAACTGGCTTGGCAGTGCTCTGAAAAGGTACTTTGTACACAGCAGCTCAACAGCAGCTAAACGGATCCCAGAGTCCTTCATTCCCCAAGAAGCTCTTTGCAAACACTCACAGCATCTGCAATCAGAAACTGAGCACCCAGGGCTGCAGTACAACACACACAGCAAGGACACGCCAATTCTGGTTCCTTCCTTCCCTTCAATGGCTCTTCCTCTGCGTACGAGCAGGGCTGAATCCTCCTCCCAGAGCGGTACCACCGAGCCCAGGGACCCCCAGGCAGCACCAGCACGCACATGTCCCCAGTGTGTGACCAGCCACACGGCTACAGCCCCCTTGACCTTGAGCCTGAGCAGCCCAGGGCAGCCCCAGCAGGGCACAGCAGCCCCATGCCGCGGCTGCACCTGCCCTAGTGCCGTGTCTGCCCTCCGGCAGCCAGGGACAAACACGTGAAGTCCAAGGACAGAGGAGCCCATTGCAAAGGAAAACATCAGCCAAAGCCAAAACAGTGTCACCACAACGGTGCTCTCTGCCCAGCACTGGGGCCAGAGGATGGGTGGCTGGTTGATGCCTGCTCAACACAAACAGCAGCACGAGAGCCAGCAGCTCTGCAGCACAGGAGGGTGTTTTGGGGAGGGATCCCAGAAAAGGCAAGAGGGCAAGAGCAGGGCAGAGATGGCAGTGCAGGGGTGCAAGGGATTCCTGGGGGCCTTCAGCTCAGGCTGAGGGAGCTGCCCCCATGGGGACCTGCTCTGTGCAGGTCCATGTGGCTGAGCACCGCTGCCTCAGGTGACTCACTGCAGGCACACAACAAACACTCCTTACTCACACCAGGAACTGGTCCAGGCCAAGAACTCCATGCTGAACAGCCAGCTCGGTGCAAACCAACCTCCTACCAACACGTCATTCGTGCAGAGCCACCTGCACCCTCTTCTGCACAAAGGCATGTGGAACCAGAGGATCGAACCCTACAGAAGATGGGAACTGCTGTTTGAGATCACGCAACACATTTAACAGAAGAAAAAGCGAAAGATAAAGAGCAATCTTCTTCCTCATTTTAACGGGGAGCTGATGTTCCTGTTCTAACCCACAACTGGAGCATCCCCAGCACTGAACTCCACCACTCGACTCGGCAGAGCTGAGGTTTCCACCTGCATGAGAGAGGCAGCAGAGGAGACCCTGCAGAGCAGCCTTTGTTCTGGGTCCCAGCAGGAAAACACAATCCCTCTTCCCTCCAACCCGCAGGATCCGAGCTCGGAACCCAGGAAACAAGCTTTGTCCACACGGACCATGCACCAGGTTTGCAGCTTTGCAGCCCCCCATGTGCGAAGCGAGAGGTGCTGTGCTGTTTACCTCAGCGCCGTACCTTGCTCTGCAGCCGCCGGATGGGTGCTGTGCTCAGCTCCTGTTTGGACAAGCACGTTTGCTTGGTGACTATTTGAATGATGACTCACCCGAACAAGCCAGGGCACCCTACCACACCAAGCCCAAAGTGCTGACTCCGGGCTCCGCATGCAAATCCACCAGGAAGCAGCGTTTCCCTACGGAGGGAGGGCCGGGATGGCCAGGCCTGGTCACTGCTGCATGTTGGTTCTGCCAGGCTGCTCCAGGCATGGCACTGCTCCTCACCACTGCTGGAAGAGATGGGTATGTGTTGACTGCAACTCCAAGCCATGTCTGGGGGAAGCCTGGTACCTACAGCAGCAGAGGCAAGCCAAAGCCAGGAGACTAGAAGCAGGAACAGTAAAGCAGAGTGGTAAAACACAACACTACACAGAGACAAAGCCCACTTCAGCTGCCAGAGCAAGGCCAGATTCAAAGAGAAGACGACAGGAATAAGCAAGTTCTGGAGCATATTCTTGCTCTCATGGCAGTTGTGAAGGGCCTGGCTGCGAGCCCGTGGCTGGTGGCGCTCCTCCAGCCACTGCCACTTGTGCCTCCTGAAGCATGTGAGAGCCACAACCCGTGACGAGCCCAGCAGTAATTGCTGTATCAATGTCGATGCTCCTCCGGCCTGTAACTGTAAACCAGAAACCTTTTAATATCCCGCTCAACGACGGGAGAACAACTCCAGAGCAGCAGCATGGTCTGAAACCTGCTGCAGGCTCTGAAACATGCTGAACCCCCACCCAGGCACGAGTTGCGTTGAGACACTGGCAGGGACACAGGAACAGCTTTTCCGTGTGTCACTGCTGCTGTTGTGCTGCTCAACCCTTTTCTTGCTGACCTCACTGAAGAGCTCGATGTGCTGGAACACGGAATGAGACGGCAGAAGAACAAACTGATGATGTGCCATCAGAACAGGATGTGGAGCTAGCGCAGCCTGGGTACAAATGCAAGAGAAAGAGCCCAGGAATTAAGCAAGTAAAGGGGGCTCTGTGGAACAGGGCAGGGTTACAACTGCTCTCTGCTGTGCCCATGCAGTGCTCAGGGCAAGGTAAACAATGTGAGTGGCTGTTTGGAGTTGATAAAACATTCCCATCCACTGCAGGCTCTGAATAGCGAGTCTCGCACTGCTGCAGCAAGAACAAGAGCAGCAGAACCCATTTCCAGTCCCCTGTGCCAAGTCCCAGAGTCCATCATCACCTCACCAGCCCTTCCCAGGGAAGGCAGCTGCTGCTCCCTGGAACGAAGGGGCAGGTTTGGGAGAGCCTGGAGCAGGCCCCCCCTCGCTCCATGCAGACCTGACCTGCTTTTGTCTCCCCGTGCTGCGAGCAGGGCTGGGTTGCCATGGTGAAAGCTCTGACACATTTGGTTTTCCCACTGATTTCCTGCTGCACTACAAACCTCTGCTGCTCCGCACCGGGCTGCTGGCGGCGATGGGGACAGGAGCCACACCAGCACCCACCCGGGGGAAGAGCAGGGCCGGCCAACCGCTGGTCCCTGCCAACAGCATCTCTCAAAGCAGCTTTAAACTTCCACCACACAAAATCCCTCTCCCTCATCTCTACCAGCATGACTTGGGTCCCCCATTCCTGCCTTCTCAGGACATGCAAGAGCTTATCTTGCATCCGAACCCCGCCTGCCTTTAAATTAAGCCCCAGTTCAAGGTATTCGATCATCCTCCCAAGATGCCCCTCTAGCAGGCAAAGCCACGCGCCTGTCCCCGTTCTGATGGCACCAATAATGCCAGCGTGGGGACAAGCTGGAAGCCAACCCTGGAGCCCTGCTGTCACACACTCCCACCAGCTTCCCCTCCTGCAAGGACAGGCAAGGTGCAGGACTGCTGTAAGCCCTGACCTGCAGCACAGAGCACTGACATGCTCAAAGCAAAGGCGAGTGTTGGACCTGCTGCTCCCCACAAAGCAGTGCTGAGAGCTGCCCCCCCATCCTCCTGCAGGCAGCGAGGCACAGCGAACCCCTCAGCCCTGCCAGCCCCCGGGACAGCCACACACCCGCCTCCAGGGCTGCCAGGTCTTACCAAGAGGAATGGCACCCTTTACTGACCCTCCTGATCAGAGGCCGCAGCCCGCCCTTGTCCTGAAAGCAGCAGTGCAAGGCTCAAATCCCACACTGCAGTTCCTGAACCACCATCTCCTGTGGGCTCCCATGAAGGAGCAGCCAGCTTCACATCCAGCTGTCACAATGGTGACAGCAACGATCTGGGTTTGTATGTGCTACCAAGCTGGGACCAACACACACACACACAGGCACTGGGAAGTGGAGCTCGAGGCCACATTGCCCAGCAAGTGACTCAAACTGCAAAGAGCCTGAGTGGAAACCACCTCTAGTCAGCCTTTGCCTGTCTTTTTACTGGGTGATGGGATGAAAAGCTGTTCACATCTTGCTCTGACTAAGCACAGGCTTCCCCATGAGCCCCAGCATCGAGGCAGGGCACCCAGCACCCCACTGCAGTGCACCCAGCACCAGCTCTGTGTTTGGGTTCTACCAGAAGGCAGCTGAGCTCACCAGCAGAAAGGACAAGTCTTTGGGTTTCACATCTGACACTTCCCAAAGCAGCTCAGGTGAAAAAGCACCTCCCTAGAAGGCAAATATTCAGATCCTTGCAGAGGACGAAGCAGAAAGACTTCAATTGGTTTCCAACGAGCAGGAGCTTGAAAACAAACAGTTGCAGCATCGCTGACAACCATCTCCCTGTGTCACACGCTGGAGATGCACGAGCACAGAGGGGCTTTGTGCAGCCAGGAACATGCTCCTCCACGGCTGCTGGTACCAGCTCTCTTTGCTTCATGCCAGGCTGAGGTGTGCGAAGGAAGAGTCGTTCCAGCTCTGCTGTACAACCACCACAGTGACCCGTGCTGCTGCCGGGAGCCCATCGCTGGCACTCGGGGCTGGCTGATAACCCTGACAGAGCCACTCGGGAGATTACAGCCAAGGGTTTCCTATCAGCACATCTGGAGAGCAAAGACTAAATGGGAAGAGCAAAGCTTTTCATCTTCAGCTGCTGCTGAGCTGCCACTGACACACGGTCACACCAGCACGGCGCTCAGCAAAAAGAAACCCTAATTCCTATCTATGGGCAGGTTAGAGACCAGTGCCTCTTCCTGCACAGATCCCAGCACACCCATGCCTTGCACACAGGCACACACAGTGCCCTGCACACCAGCACCGCTGCACACTGAGAGAGCAGCACAAGAACTGAGCAGACCGTATCCTTCCATCCCAGGGATGGGAACCAGCTTCCCATCAGGATCAGGGCTGCAGTTCTGTTATCTGATGGGACTTCACACACAATCACATACAACGTGTCAACTTACTCCTTCCATTAAGAAGCCTTAGATGTTGGGAAATGCTACAATTAGTTTTTAGGTGAAGCCTCCATCCAGCTGCCCTCACCCAGCAGTGAGAAGCCTCAGGGCTTCTGACACTGAGCCCTGAGAGGGGCCAGAACCACAGCTGGAACTACCCCATGGGTGCAATGCAGGCAGAAAGCCTCACAAATTCACTTCGGGCTAAACGAGAGCAGACCCCTTTGCCTCACAGTGCAATCCATGGCCATGGTTTTCACACCCTCGTCACTGTTACCCCTCTGTCCACGTTACACAGGTATTCCTGCACTCACATTCCCTGCAGGGGAAGAGGCTCGCCAGGAAGAGATGGAGCACAAAGTCCAACAGGCTGAGAGAGACTCGTGTCGGTAAGGAAAGCCCTGACCAAAAGCTGCCTTCCCTCCTGCTGCAGAAACCCACGTGCACGTTCACAGCCCTGAAACCCCTTCCCCAGCCCACCCCACTCAGAACTCCCCCCAAGGGCACTCTCCACCTTTGAGTCCTCTGCGTGACACCACCAACCCTTGGGCCACTCGCTCCATCCAGCCCCAGGCTGAGGCAGTAAGTAAGGGCACACAGGCTGCTGCTGTGAGGCTTTGGGAAGCTGGGCACGCCAGGCTTCACTCCATGGCCCAGCTGCCCCGGCTGAGGGTGTGCTGAACCACCCTCCGGACAAGCCTCCTCCTCCTCCCGTTCTCCGCTGTGAGCACCCAAACTGCAGCTGCCCAGGCTGGTCATCAGCCCCAGCGCTGATGCAGAGGCCACCAGGATGAGCAGGAGCAAGAGGAACCATCCAGCGTGAGCAGGACACTGCAGGACCGAAGCACTCGCAGGTAACATCCAGCAAGGACTGGTGCCCTGGGGCTCGCAGCAGGATGGGATCCAGCCTGGAGGTCTCTGCCCAGCGCCGAGGGGCAGAGCGGGGCACACGCAGGCAGGCACTGCGCTATTCTCAGCTCCCCTGGCTGTGGGAGTTTGTTTGTGTGGGTTCGGATGATTCGACTACTTTGAAACTTGGCTGAAGCCACATAATTCCCTTTTTATGGAACCCCTTTGATGGCCATTTAGCAGCGAGGGCGAGGTTTAGCCTCAACTAGAGACACTTGGGTCAGAGTTACTAGAAAAAGACACATAATGACTAGTAATGAATCAGCCGCCGGTGGTTTCTTCATTTAAGTGTTAATGCAGCATATTAAACCCCTGGCCTGGGATCAGCAGAAAGGCCCCATCTGTACCAAACACTACAATGGCTTAACTAGAGCAGTTCCAAGTTGCTCTGCTTAAACCCTGCGAGCTCCAAAGGGAGACACTTGAGTCACTTTAACCCTTCCTCGTGCTCCTTCTGCTGACGGCGGCTCCTCGCTTGTGCCACACAGGCGATGGGACTGACAGACAACAGCAGCCAGCACGCTCACGGGGGGAAGTGACAACTCACACGAGGATCCCTTCAGCTGGGGAGCACTTCCACCACAAACTGCACCTTCTGCTCTGCTGCAGCACCGGAGCAACTTCCTAAAGCTTCACTTTGCGGGCGGGAAGCACAGAGCCATTACACAATGGTCCTGAGGCAGCGAGAAGGAGCAAGCTGCTGGGCAGCACATTGCCACGGCAATGGCACAAGTGACACAGGGCCCAGGCAGAGGACATGGGGACAAAGGAGTTCAGCGGCTGCTCGGGGAGCCTCCAGCACCCAAGGAGCCCAGTCTCCCAGCAACATACTGCTGTTTCCTGGCTGCCTGCTAGGGAGAGCCCTCCTTTGAAGGCAAAGGAGAACACAGGCCCTGGAAGCCCTCATAGCCCTCCACAGCATTCCCAAAACCCTCGCAGGACACCTTCCAAGCAAAGAGGCACCAGCCTTTTGTACAGCCAAGAGAAACAGGGAGCAGGACCGGCACCAGCGCACGCTGGAGAACAGAAGGATTAAGACCGGGGATGTGTGTTCCTTACGAAACCAGCACTGACCAACCCCTCGCGATGGGAACCGACCCGTCGGACCAGCACGGAGCTCCCCAGGGGTGAGCTGTGCCCGTTCCAGAGCCGTGCTGCTGCGTGGCGGAGATGGGCAGAGCAGCCGCCGGCACCCAGGCACCAACATGTGCCGAACGGAGCCTCATTCCTTCTGGAGCAGCAAAGCCTGACTCCCCACAGCTCTACCAGGAGCATTTGTACCTGCCTGAAGTGCCACAGCGCCCACCTCCAACAATGCCAGTGCAGACTTTGCTGATGACTCCAGCTCACCCGAAGACAAAGCAGAGAAGCTGGGCCAGCTCTGCCAGCGAAGGGAACACCCTCTCCCAGCAAAGCAGAGACAGCTCCTCAAGTCTGAGACACAACATCCAAAGAACACAGGACACAAGGTATGTGCTCCACAGCGCGTCGGTGAACTCCTCTGTCGACCAACCCTTATGACAAACATGGCATGAAAACCAGCTCCAGCACAGAGCTGGGATTGCAAGGATGATTTAGACATGGAATTTGGGTGGAAAACAGCCCGTTTGGGTCACTTGGTTTTTCAATCTAGGAACAGTTTCTTGTGGAAGATGCCGAGACAAAGGGGGGCAGAGGCAGGAACAGAAAGCAGAGCTGCAGGAGATGTCCTGCAGGTGCCCAGTCCATTCATCACCCCCAGTTGGGGAAGCAGCTCCAGTTGCTGCCCAGCCACCAGAGCAGCTCTCGGAGCACAAGGCTCCAACTCTGCATTGCCAGGGACTGAATGTAAATTGCCAGCTCGGTTAATACGTAAATTGTTGACTGTTCCCTCCCCTATTCCAGCAGTTCCAGCACAGACAATGATGAATACAGGCCTCCTGCCCTTTAGGATCATTAACATTCCCTTTCCTTTGCATCCCAACACTGCTGACCCACATCCAGCGTGTGAAATGCAGTTATATGTAAAGCACAGTGTCCTGTGTCAGCACGATATGCCAGGCACACACAGCACATGCCCTCCTCTATGGGAGGAGGCACAGCCTCTGCTCCAGGACACCTAAAAACCCCGGTCCTTCCATGTGGGAATAGCCACCAAAGCAGTCCCTGCTTGTATAGGGAAAGGGAACACAAACCAGCTTTCCTGTAGGAGCTGCGGTACGGGGTCAGGGCTTGCAGGGATCTGTGGCTCTATGTGAACACTGCCTGGGCACATCCAAACAGGAGAGCTCAGCTCTGGCAGGGGCTGCCAGCACGGGCCACACTCCCCTCCGGTGACCAGGGAGCTCTGCCACACACTGCACGGGACGTCCTGCCAAGGCTTTGCTTCCTTCTCAGTCGTTTCCATCAGGTCAGACCCTTATGGGTATTACCACGATGAAAACAAGCTCGTGGCAGCATTATTGTGTGCTCCTGCTGCCATTCCAAAGAACCTTCCCATGCACATTCAACCCTTCCCAACGCATTTTGCACCGATACCCCTTTCTAACCTCACCAACACCAGCCCTAGAGCAAGCAGCCCCTGTCCCCTTCCCCACTGCTCTCACAGAGCCCATAGCGACAGCCCCAGCCCCAAAGGAAAAGCACTGCAAGAGCCACGCTCAGGGCTCCCAGGAAAACCCAATCCCTGCGCTCACGCTCCTCCTCACGGGCTGGGATTTGAGAGGAAACCCGACCTCGGAGCTGAGAACGCTTCCAGGTCAAGTTTCAGCTGCGGGCTGCAGCAGCGCGGCCTCCAGGGCACAGGGGCGGTTGTTCCAAGCGCAGGTATTCCCAGGTCCCGGCGATCTCCCGCATCTCCTCCCGCAGCAGCGCAGGGGAACGTGCGAGCACGCCAGCCCCACCGCTGCAGTAACACTCACACTCCACCAGGCTCAGGGGCAGGGGCGCCCGGAGCCGAGCTGCTGCCCAGAGCCCTCGGACCACCCTCGGCCGCAGCAGAGGCGGGTGTGAGCCGCCACTGAGCCGAGCGGGGGCTCTTCGAGCTTGGGGTCCGCTCCCACCGTCCACAGGCAACGCATGGAAGCCCAGACCAGGGTTTCCAGGCACGGGGGTGCCTTTTGCCCTTACAGCAGCCCCAGCTCTCGGCACGCAGCAGAGCCCCGCTCACAGGCACCCTTGACTCCTGAGAGCAGGGACACGACCCGCAGCAGCCGGCGCAATCCCGGCTCAGCGGGATCAGCCTCCCTGAGCTCCCCGCCCGCCTCTCCAGCAGCCGGGCTGGGGGGGGGGAGCGGCGGCCGCTCGAAGGCACAGAACCGGGGCTCAGTTCGGCAAATACAGCCCAATTCGGGGCAGAGCCGCCCGGTGTAACCGCGCTGCGAACAGCCCCTGGTGTTCCCGGGGCACAGCCACGCTCCCGACCGCAGGGCCACACGCTTCCCTCCGTCCTGCCCGCTGCCATTCCCAGCTCCCCCGCAGCCGGAGGAGCCCTCGGCACTGCCCTCCGCCGCACCGACCCAACCGCGGCGGCGGCTGCTGCTGCCGCTCCGCGCGGCTCCCACCGGGGCCCTCCCTGTGCCCGTGGTGCGGGGCTCGGTGCGGCGGGGCCGGGCCCGCAGGCCGCTCACCTTGGCGCGGGTCACCAGGTGCGTGGCCAGCTTCACCACGGCGAAGTTGCCCTTGCCGATGGTCCGCTCCACCTCGTAGTAGCCGATGCGAGCGGGCCCGGGCGGCCGCGCGGGCGGCGGGGCCGGGGACAGCCGCGGGGCCCCCCCCGCGCCTCCCGCTGCAGCCGCCGCCGCCGCCGCCGCCATCTTGTCGCGAGGAGCAACCCCCCCCCGCGGGGCTGCGGCACCGCGTGAGCTCATCCGCGGGGGGGGGGGGTATTGTCATGACAACCGCGGGGAGGGAGGAGAGGCGGGGCCAGTGACGCCAGCGCTGCCGTCACGGGCTGTGATTGGCCGCGCGGGGCGCCCCCTTGTGGAGGGAAAGAGCGGCGCCGCGGTTTTGGGGTGAAAACGCCGGGAAAAGGTGAACGCGGAACGGACACACGCGCGCACGTCCCCCCCCCCCCGCGGTGACGTCACCCCGCCGCCCGCCCGGGGAGTGACGTCACCCCGCGCCATCCCGGGCGCCACCTAAAGGCTTCCCCCGGCAGCGCGGGCGGCGATTGGCGGAAGCGGAAGCGGAAGCGGCGGTGGGGGGGCGCGCAGGCGCGGTGCGGCCCGGGCCGAGGGCAGGGAGGTGCCATGGAGGCGCGGGGAGAGCCGCAGCCGCCGTGAGTGCGGGGCCGGGCCCGGCCGGGGGGCGCCGGGGCGGGAGCGGGAGGAAGGGGCCGCGCTGAGGGGCTCGGCCCGCGGTGCGGCGGGGTCCGTGTGTCCCCACACCCCCCGCCCTGCGCGGGGGTCGCGGTGCAGCTGAGGCGTTGTTCCCGCAGGAGCAGGATGAGCAGCGGGGACGCGAACCCGGCGGCGGTGCCGCACGCCGCGGAGGACGTGCAGGGCGATGACAGGTGGATGTCGCAGGTAAAGCTGGAGCGGAGGGGCTGAACCCTGCCGTGCTCGGCCCGAACAAAGCGCTTCCCGCTGGGCGGCTGCGTGAGGGAGCGGCTGGGTACAGCCGGGGCGGTGTGTGCACCCCCATCCCGTGCTGCAGCAGGGACCAGCAGCCAGGGGATGCCCACGGCGCTGCCCGGCCATTCACTCCTCTGCAGTGGTGGTGCCCGACGGGCTCACCTGGGTGCAGCACCCTCAGGTGCTGCTCTTCTCGCACCCGAGCTGGCTGGGGGGGGTTGTGGGGGTCCCCCCTGTGCTGCAGCAGGATGTCACCCCGCCGAGCTGACCTTGTTGCCTTCCTGTACCAGCACAACAGGTTCGTGTCGGACTGCAAAGACAAGGAGCCCGACGTGCTCTTCGTGGGGGACTCCATGGTGCAGCTGCTCCAGCAGTATGAGGTATGGCTACAGAAAGGGGGAGCTGGGGGGACACGTTCTCTCTGTACCCCAGTCACTGGTGGTCCTGTGCAGTGCAGGCAGGTCCTTTGTTGGGGTCTGGCTGCCCTCTCTCCCATTCATCCTGCCCTGCTCCCAGCCCTTCCCGCTGCTGGAACGAAGCCTCGTGGTTTGTAGGCTGTTTGCAGTCATGCTCTGAAGCTGTTGAGACGGCCTCCACTTGGACACACAGCCCCTTCCTAGTTCAAGTCTCACATTCAAACTCCCAGGGGCACCGCTGGGTCTCTGTAGGTGTATCTTCCGTGGCCAGAACACATTTAACCCTCAGGCACTTGTGGTGCTGCTGGCACTCTGGCTGTCTTCTGAAACCCCACTGGGGCAAAGAAGGGTTCCTGGCAAAGCTGATCCTTCTCGTGTGGTTTTGTTCCCTGGTGGTGAAAGGATTTCCTCAGGTCACGGATACCTGTGTGCTGAGGGCAGCCAGGGCCAGGGTGCTCCGTGACAGAGCCAGCGCTCTGTGTCTCTGAGGAGCTGCTCGAGAGAGCTTCCCCTTCCTCTGTGCCAGGGTGCTTCAGCAGCAGCCCCTCTGTCCCCTCCAGACCCCCAAGTAAAGCCTCAGCCTGTGTTTGAAAGCCCTTTGTGGAAGTGAGTGTGCAGAGGAAGGCTCGTGGCTCGCTCGGAGCCATCGCTGGTCAGGGCAGGCTGTTCCTTTCGCGATGAGGACAGGGCTCTGCAAACACAAGCTGGTTTCTGGTTGCAGATCTGGCGCGAGCTCTTCTCACCCCTTCATGCACTGAACTTTGGGATCGGTGGAGACACCACAGGCCATGTTCTGTGGAGGCTGAAGAACGGTGAACTGGAGAACATTAAACCGAAGGTACATGCGGAACCCAGAGCAGGCAGCCCTGTGCTGAGACGGGACTTCGGTGCTGCGGGTGCAGCCCCCAGCCTGGCACAGATGGTGTTTGTTCGGGGTTTCAGGCTCACCCACCCGGGACACGTGGCTGTGGACAGGCTGGAAACGCTTTTTCTCCCTTGTAGGTCATTGTGGTTTGGGTTGGAACAAACAATCACGAGAACACAGCTGAAGAAGTCGCAGGAGGGATCGAGGCCATCGTGCGCCTGATAAACACCCAGCAGCCACAGGCCAAAGTCATTGTGCTGGTACGTCTCTGTGCTGGGGTGTCTCCTGGAGCTGGGGAGCCACGTGGGCTCTGCGCTGTCCCGCTGCGATACCGGAGCCAGGGATGGGCACCGAGCAGGCAGGCATTCATCTGTGCCCTGCTCCGTGCTCCCTTTGCTCCCTTGGCTGTGTAGGAATCCTTCTTTTGGGATGGCTGGAATCCTCCCCATTAGTGGTGCTCCTGCCCCGCTTAGAAGCGATGTGGAGGAAGTCCTGTGAGGGGAAAAGGGGTGCCCTGATCAGAGCTGGCCCCTTGTGCCCACAGCTCACCCGGCGCCCTCGGTGGTGTTTCATACTGGGTGTGGATGGAGCGAGCCTGATGGAAGGGAGAGATTCCTCCTGTCACAGCCTGAGCTGGTGGCGGGCAGCGTGGATCAGAAGGCGCTGTTGTGCCAGCGAGGTCGTGTGAAGCTCTTGTTTGCCTCCCCCTTGTGCCAGGGCCTGCTACCTCGCGGAGAGAAGCCAAACCCGCTGCGGCAGAAGAACGCCAAGGTGAACCACCTGCTGAAAGCCTCGCTCCCCAAACTGTGCAACGTGCAGCTCCTGGACGTGGACGCCGGCTTCGTGCACTCGGATGGCACCATCTCCTACCACGACATGTTTGATTTCCTGCACCTCACGGGAGGGGGCTACGCAAAGATCTGCAAACCCCTCCACGAACTGATCATGCAGCTGCTGGAGGAGACCCCCGAGGAGAAACGAGCTGCCCTGGCCTGAGCTCCCGGCGTCGACAGCATCACCCAGCCCATCAGATCAGTTCTGTCACTGGCACTACAGAATCCTTCTTTCTTAAAGCACTTTCCATTGTAGAATGTTACCGGATGTCCGTACCTAGTGTTTTGAGGGGGAAGGCTGATGTTTAACTGGTCTTGTACAGATGAGGGCCGGCTGGGTTGCTTTTATTGCAGGAGGAAAGTAGCTGACGAAGAGTTTTACTTTTAAACCATTCCTCATTCACAAGGAGAACAGGACTGTCCCTCTGTGCCCCTCTCATGTCTTGTTGCTCTGTGGTTGTCCTAGAACCCCCGTGGCCGCGCTGGGCTCCCGGCTCTGTGTTAGCGCTGAACAAGAATCACATTCCACTTGCAAAAGCCAGAGCAGATGCATTTTTCCAAACTCGGTCCCACCTTTGGAAGCGTTTTTGGTTTGGGGCGTTAATGGCACGTGTCGCTTTCTCACTCCTCCTCCCTGAAGCAGCGTGAAGCTGGAATTGGGACGTGCACAGGAGCAGGCGGCTCGCTCCCAGCGCTTGCCCTTGTGCTGTTTCCACCAGGGCACTTTTCCTCCCCTGCCTGTGCCACGTGGCTGCGGTGCTGCTGCTGCTGCCCTGGGCTCTGCCCTGGGCTCTTGCTGGCTTTTAACAGTAGCTCAGTTTAGGATTTTAATCCCCCAGTGATGCTGCTCTAGAGCCGCTGCTGCGTTCACTCCCTGCTCCGAGCTGCCTGTGCCACGAGGCTCTCACAGTGCTGAGCATTGCTCCTTTTTGTGCGTTTTTGAAGGCATGACTGTTACATCCTTTTTTTGTAAAGGAAACCCATTGGCCTGCCCCTGTCTCGAGGCCTGCAGCACTCTGAAGCTTTACAGGTTCCAAGGTGTACATTTCTTTATCGCTTCTGGTTTACTTGTATAAACATTTTATTGGAGCAACTACAGCCTCTTGCAGTAACAGGCAAAGTCGAGGTGCAGGTTTTCCTGCCCTGGACACTGCTCCTGGCCCCTGGCTGAGGCAGCCACAGGGGCAGGGGACCAGACCAGGCAGGATTTGGGTTTAGTTTTGGTTACGAGGGCTGCAGTAGTCACTAACGGTTGTATGAAAACAGCTTTTACTTACAAGCGAAAGGTTCTCTTTTTCAGAAGGAAACTGGTTCGGACCCACACAGCAGAGCCCTCGGTGAATAGATAACTCCACTTGCCAGGAAACTTGTTTTCAGCCCGGTCTGTTCCTCCTTGGCTTACCTGCCGGAGCTGGTGCCGTGCACCTCGCTGTGGCTCACGCTGTGGTGTCCGGCCACGAGCCACCACCACGGGTCCTGGCAGGTAAATCCAGGAGGAACTACTGGCTTCGTATCAGGCACTCCACAGTGTGTCGGGCACGAGGGGTGTCCAGGTGTCCGGGTTGCTGCAGTGAAGCACCTCGGTGCTGTACATAGTTTGTCTGCCCTTCCTCATAGCAGAGGGTGCTGGTGTTTGCCGCGTCTATAACCTCGCGTTAAGGAATACATGACTGTCCCCACTACCTTCCCCTCTTCCTGTAGATTTGATCATAGCAGGATTCCTGCCTGGATTGCATGCATAGTGTGTGTTTTGTTTCCAGTATATGTGATCTACACACAGATGAAGGAAAGACGTTCCGCTCGCCGGGGTCGGAAGTCGGGAGCTCGGGAGTGGCACAGTGGAGGAGGGATTCCGGTCCTGCCCCACGAGCCAGGCTGGGGCTGTGCTGCTCCCGAGGCTCGCTCCGCAGCTCTGCTTCCCGCTGCGCAGTCCCAGCCTGTCCCGCTCCAGCTGCAGGCTTCTGGGGGGGGTTCTCAGCTAAAACCCAGCACCTCCTCCTCAGCCGGGTAGAGAAGGTTCCTCCTTAGGGGCTGAGCATCGTCTGTTTCATGTTCATTGCAGCAGGGACATAAAACAAAGGAAGTGAAATGCCAGAAAGAGCCTCTTGTAACTTACCAGGGGACGGGAGGATGACCACGGGATGGGACCTACGAGGAGGAAAGCCTGTGCCCGGGGGTGCTGCCCTCTCCACTCGCCGCCCTGAGCCTTCCCCGGGACGAAACAGTTGTGATTCTGCTTTGGCAAAATGCATCGGCTGGTAGAGCTCACTCTGTTAGTGCATATCGCGATATAAATGTCAATGTTTCACCCCACCGTGTCGCAGCGTGTGTGTGTGTGTGTGCCCGGGCGCCCGCCTCCCTCCTTCCCTCCCTCTCTGTGTCGGTGCCTCGTTGTGTTTGTTTCTGAGGGCTGGGGAGGTGCTGCCCTGCCCTGAGCAGCCAAACCCCGCCCAGGGGCCCGCGGGGTCCTGCTCGCCCGCATCCTCGCTCCTTGTTTCACATCTGTCCTTTCCCTGCTCCAGCGGGGCCTTTGTCTGTCGGTTTTCCCTCTCCTTTCCCCCGCTCCCGGAGCTGTGAGCAGGGCTCTGCAGGTGCAGGTACCCAGCACCTCGAGGCCACCAGCCTGTGTTTGCTTCCTCGGTGGTTTAACGGGGAGCCCACATCCCCACACACCAACTCATCCCTGCAGAGGTGATCCTCCAGTCGGAGCAGCAGCTTTGGAGCCGGTGGGAGCTCTGCTTCCAGGTCCCACACGGGTGTCCATCTCTCCCTGAGCAAGTCATTCCATCTGCTGTCACCACCCGGAGCACGGAGACAACGTGCAGACGCTCCGAAAAGTGCTTTGGGGTCCTCGGTGAGAGGAGAACCTGTAGAAATAAAGTGCACAATAGCAGCAGTGTTGTCTCCTTATGTTTGTCCTGCACAGGAGAGAGGGAAACCACCAGTGGAGGTCCTGGATGTCACTTCAAGCCTGGAAACAGCTTCCTATGAGATAATGTGGGGCTGAGCTGGTTTGGGAGGGTGGGTTAAACCAGAAAACCCAACCCCAGACACAGAAAATGCATGAGCACCCCAAAACCGAGGCCATGGCATAGCGGGGGTGGGCTGGGGCTGGGGAGGGCTCGCTCCCATCCCATCCCGGGCTCAGTGAGCAGGATGTGGCCTCGGCCCCTCTTGGGGGGACTCGGGGGTGTCCGTGCGACCGGGGTGTCCCCGGGCGGGGGGCGGCTGTGGTCACTGCGGTGGAGTGGGGGCTCCCCTATGGGACAGCGCTTCCCTATGGGGTCTCCTATGGAGTCGGGGCTGCCCCTGCGCAGGACCCGGGCTCCCCGCGGGCGGGCGCCGCCGCTGTTGCCGCTCCCCCGGTCGGAGCCGCCGCCGCCGCCGCGTCACTTCCCCGACCGGGCCCTTTATAACCTGTGACGGCGCGTTACGTCACCGCCGGCCCGTGTTTACAGCCGCCTGCGGAACGGGGACAGAGAAAGTACCGGCAGCGGCAGCGGGCACCGGCACCGGCGGGACCGCACACAGGGCACCGCCAGCGGGACCGGCACCGGCCGCGGGACCGGCACCCCCGGGCTCTGCCCGCGGCGCCGCTCGGATCCGCACCGGGCTCAGCGCGGGCCCGGGGACACTGACACCGGCGGCGGCACCGGCAGCGGCACCGGCAGCGCAGCGGCAGCGGCGGGGCTCGCCATGGGGCAGCGCTCCCGGGCGCGCCCCGGCTGACCACCCCGTCCCGTCCCGTCCGTCCCGTCCCGTCCCGCCCCGGCGGACCTTGGCCGGTGCGGGCGCGGCCGGGGATGCTGGCGGGATGGCGGGCACCGGGGCGGCCGCGCTGGCCCGGGCGCTGCTGGCCTGGGCGATGCTGGCCCTGCCGCCCGCCATGCCCCAGCCCTGCCGGCCGCCCGAGGTGAAGGAGAAGGAGGCCCGTTTCAACACCACCTACAGCGACTGGGTGAACGCCGACCTGCTCAACATCTACGCCTTCAACCACAGCGTCCGGAGGAACAGGGTGAGCCGGCGCGGCGGCCCGTGCGCCGCCGCACGCTCCTCGCCGAGCTCCGGGGGCCCCGCGGACGGGACATGGGATGCGGGATGCGGGACACGGGACACGGGCTCTGCCACGACGGCCGAGCAAAGTCCAGCCGCCGCGGCCAACACCTCGCGTTCCTCCCCGCAGACGGAGGGCGTGCGGGTGTCGGTGAACGTCCTCTCTGACCACAAGGACTTGCCCGTCCTCTTCGTGGTGAGGCAGAAGGAGGCGGTGGTGTCCTTCCAGGTGCCGCTCATCCTCCGGGGGCTGTGAGTACCAGCGGGACGGGCAGGGTGCCCGGGATTGCGGGCAGGGATCCCGGGATGCGGGCAGGATCCCGCAGGCATAGCACTGCTCTCCCTGCCCAGGTACCAGCGCAAGTACGCGTACCAGGAGGTGAGCCGCACGCTCTGCCAGCCTCAGACCAAGGCGGAGGTGGAGACCCAGCACTTCTACGTGGATGTGTCCACGCTGTCCCTCAATGCCTCCTACCAGCTGCGGGTCACCCATGTGGAGAACTTCGTGCTGAGGTGAGGGCAGCCCTGGTCCCCAGCCCCGCTCCCTGCCAGGGCCACTGGCCACGGGCTCGCCACCCATCAGTTCTCCGGTGCTCTCTGCAGGACAAATGAAAGGTTCAGCTTCAACGCCACGGCCGCGCAGCCGCAGGTGAGGAGGAGCTGGTGTGCTGTGTATGGGGAGCAGATCGTGGACGCTGTGGCATTGACAGGCCCTTTCACCCCCCCAGTATTTCAAGTACGAGTTCCCCGAGGGAGTGGACTCGGTGATTGTGAAGGTGACCTCGGCCATGGCCTTCCCCTGCTCTGTCATCTCCATCCAGGACATCCTGGTGGGTTTGGGTGTTGGGGGCTCTCTCCGGGTGACCCGTGATGCCTGGCGGGGCTGACGGTCCCTCTGTCCCCGCAGTGCCCTGTCTACGACCTGGACAACAACGTGGCCTTCATCGGCATGTACCAGACCATGACCAAGAAAGCGGCCATCACGGTGCAGGTGAGAGTGGGGCCGTGCTGACCCCTGCCTGGTGCTGGGGGTATCAGCCCTGAGTCCCCCAGAGCCGGGCTCTGCTCACCACCATCTCTCACCCCCGGGATGACTGTTGCAGAAGAAGGATTTCCCCAGCAACAGCTTCTACGTGGTGGTGGTGGTGAAGACAGAGGACGAGGTGTGTGGGGGGGCTCTGCCCTACTACCCGCTCTCCAGAGATGCCTTACCAGGTACGCTGGGGGAAGCCCCCACTGCGAGCGCACCCCTGCCACCACGGGTTGTGTGCTGGGGGCACACAGTGCGGCTGCAGAGGGCCGAGCCCCCAGCCCGTGCCTTCTTCCAGATGACCCCGTGGACCAGCACAACCGGCAGAAGACGCTGGAGGTGATGGTGTCACCCGCCATAACGTGTAAGCTGGAGGGGCTGTTTGGGGCTGGGGGGTGCTGGGCTTTATGGGGTCCCGCAGCAGCAGGTCCCCGCTGAGGGCTTGTCCTGGCTCTGCGCAGCGGAAGCCTACGTGAGGAGCATGCTCTTCTGCCTGGGCATCTTCCTGTCCTTCTACATCCTCACGCTGCTCATCGCCTGCTGGGAGAGCTGCCGGTGAGTTCCCGGTGTCCCAGGTACAGACTGTGGGTGCTGTGCTGTCCCCGGTGCATGGTGTGGCCTCGGTCGTGCCGTGCCCCTCGTCCCTGACTCCTCATGCTGCTTCCCTTGGCAGGCAGCAGAAGAGGAAGGGGCTCCTGGCAGCCATGGACTCGCCCAGCCTGGACACAGGTGAGGGGCTGGTGGCAGCAGCACCAGGGGGTTGTCTGGGGGAGTCACGGTTACTTTGCCCTCTCGAGCCCATAGCAAAGCCCTTGCAGAGGTTCCCCGATGTCCCCCTGAGCCCTGCTGGTCCCCCAGCTCCCTGGGGACAAATCCCAGTGTCAGGGGACAGGGACATCCTGGGGTTGGGCTTTGCTGCTCTGGGGCTGGGGCATCTCACCAAGTCTGTCTCTTTCTTTCCACGCTTTCCGGGGACTCCCAGCGTCTCTACTGGGTAGGTGCAGCCCCTGCTCGCTCCTTCGCTGTGAGCTCGCTCCCGGGTGCCACGGGAGCTGCTGGTGGCTGACAGGGACCCTCCTGTCTCGCAGGGCACGGCCGCAGCATCCCCGACTCCTTCCTAGGCCATTCTCCCTACGACAGCTACGGTTACGGCTCCTTTGGTGCGTGCCGCCACCACACACCCTCCCTCGCCTCCCTGCCTGGCTGTCCCTGACTGTCTGGCCGTCCCGTCCTTGTCCTTGCAGGGAACGGCTCCTCCAGCAGCACTGAGGGCGTCACGGACAGCGTGTGCTCCGCAGAAGTCCCCTATGGCTACGTGGGTGAGTGCCGGGGCGGCAGCGTGGTGGCTGCCATGGCCACTGCAGAGGTGCCGCGCTGCCGGCGGCGTCCGGCCCTGTCCTCTCCGTGTCCAGGGACCCCTTCCCGGGACACGGAGTCCCGTCCGGGTTGTCCCGGGAAGGGTCTCCGGTGTCGTGAGGGTCCCTGGGTCACCAGCTCTCCATGCAGCCCGCAGCGGGGTCTGCTCCGCTGCCAGGGGGGTGGACATGCACGGGATCCCCGCCGGGGCTCCCCCCGCTCCTGCTCCGGTAACTCTGGCTTTCCTTTGAAGGGCAGGAGCAGTTCAAGCGGCGCACACCCTCCATCCCGATGAGGCCGCTGAGCATTGCCATGGGTAGATGCTGGTACCGGGCAGGGACGGGCCAATCAACCCACAATTGCCCAAGCACACGCACCTTGCTCCTCCCTCCCCTCCCACAGAGCCAGGGCAGGGGGGTACATGGTCCCCCTGGCCCCAACCTGTCCCAGCCACGGGGACAAGGGCGATGCTCCCAGGGTAGTGCCGGGGTCCTGTCCCGGGGCGAGCTGAAGGGCTCAGGTTAATTGGGTGTCTGATTGGGGTGTGTGGGGTGGCCCTGGGTGCACTGGGCGCCGCTGATGCCCGCTTGGCGCAGGGAGAACTCGCTGGAGCACGTGGCGGGCGCGCCCGCGCCTGGATCACTCAGCTCCGTGGAGGAGGACGACTACGACACCCTGGCTGACATTGACTACGACAAGAACGTGATCCGCACCAAGGTGCGTCCTGCCCGCGCCCCCGGTGCCCCGGCTGCCCCCCGCTGCCCCACTGAGCCCTCCTGCCTCTCCTTCCAGCAATACCTCTGCGTGGCCGACCTGGCCCGCAAGGACAAGCGGGTGCTGCGCAAGAAGTACCAGATCTACTTCTGGTGAGCGGGTTGTGGGATGGGGGCACAGAGCGGTGTCCGTCCTGGGGTGGCATCGGAGCCCCCTGATACCCTTCTGATGCCTCTTACAGGAACACATCGCCACCATCGCTTGTGTTCTACGCCCTCCCCGTCGTCCAGCTCGTCATCACCTACCAGACAGTAAGTGGGGACATGGGGGCAGCAAATGGGGCTTTTGGGGGCTTCGGCCCCCAACTGTGCACCCCAGATGCAATGGGGATATCCCCATATCCCCGCGTCCCACTTCCACCTCCTCTCGCTGTGCCCATGCATGCAGGTGGTGAATGTCACTGGCAACCAGGACATCTGCTACTACAACTTCCTCTGTGCTCACCCACTGGGGAACCTCAGGTGGGTTTGGGGGGTCTGTGGGCATCTGGGGGGTCCCTGTGCGCAGGGAGGGGGGTCTGCAGCACCCGCATCTGATTGTCCCCCCGCAGCGCTTCAACAACATCCTCAGCAACCTGGGCTACGTGCTGCTGGGCTTGCTCTTCCTGCTCATCATCCTGCAGCGCGAGATCAACTACAACGGGCGCTCATGCGCAACGATGCCTACGCCCTGTAAGGACCGGTGGCCACAGGGCTGTGTGCTGGGGGGGGCTCAGCCCCACAGGGCCCCGTTCCTTCCCCTCTCCCCTCCCGCTGCAGGAGTGCGGCATCCCCAAGCACTTTGGGCTCTTCTACGCCATGGGCACCGCGCTCATGATGAGGGCTGCTCAGCGCCTGCTACCACGTCTGCCCCAACTACACCAACTTCCAGTTCGTGAGTACCCCCATCACCCATTGCTGCACTGGGGTCCCCCTGCCCTGCTCACCGCTGTCCCCCCGCAGACACCTCCTTCATGTACATGATCGCGGGGCTCTGCATGCTGAAGCTGTACCAGAAGCGCCACCCGGACATCAACGCCAGTGCCTACAGCGCCTACGCCTGCCTGGCCCTCGTCATCTTCTTCTCCGTGGTCGGTGTGGTGAGTACAGGGGGTGCCGGTGGAAGGGGGGCAGCCGGCCAGGTCACCCCATTGCCCACCCCCGCTCCCCACAGGTCTTTGGCAAGGGGAACACGGCTTTCTGGATCGTCTTCTCCGTCATCCACATCGTGGCCACGCTGCTGCTGAGCACACAGCTCTACTACATGGGGCGCTGGAAGCTGGGTGAGGCAGGGGCACTGCTGCAAGTGGGCCGGGGGGAGCAGCACGGTGGTCCCCGGTGCAACCTCTCTCTTCTCCTTCTCCTTCTCCTTCTCCTTCTCCTTCTCCTTCTCCTTCTCCTTCTCCTTCTCCTTCTCCTTCTCCTCCTTCTCTTTCTCCTTGTCCTTGTCTTTGTCCTTGTCCTTGTCCTTTGCCTTCACCTTCTCCTTCTTTCTCCTTCTCCTTCTCCCTCCCCTGTCCTCACAGACTCAGGCATCCTGCGCAGGATCCTGCACGTGCTGTACACAGACTGCGTCCGGCAGTGCAGCGGGCCCATGTACGTGGTGAGTGCCGGCACCGGGGCCCCCAGCCCTGCAGACACCCCTCTCTGCACCCCTCCTGCCCTCCCCTCACCTCCCCTCCGCCCTTTGCAGGATCGGATGGTGCTCTTGGTCATGGGAAACATCATCAACTGGTCACTGTAAGTGCGGAGCCGGGCACGCACCAGACCCTCCACTGCTTCTCCCAGCCCAAACAGTGCTCCCCATCCCTGCTGCTGTCCCCATCCCGCTCCTGCAGCACGGAGCCCTGGCTGTGCTCCCCTCAATGGGGCTCATGACAGCCATGAGCCGAGCATGAGTGGTCTCCCCATAGCAGCAGCAGCCCCTGGGGACAGCGGGTGCATGGGCACAGCAGGTAGGGGTACCCCAACACTGCACTGACCCCGCTGCCCGTCCCTGCCTCCCCAGCGCTGCCTACGGCCTCATTGTCCGCCCCAATGACTTCGCTTCCTACCTGCTGGCCATCGGCATCTGCAACCTGCTCCTCTACTTCGCCTTCTACATCATCATGAAGGTGGGAGGCGAGCGCGCTGTGCGGGGCGGGCAGTGCAGGGCCGGGCCCCCCGCAGCTCCTGCTGACCCCGGCTCCCCCGCAGCTCCGCAGCGGTGAGCGCATCAAGCTCATCCCCTTGCTCTGCATCATCGGCACCTCCGTGGTCTGGGGCTTCGCCCTCTTCTTCTTCTTCCAGGGGCTCAGCACTTGGCAGGTGAGTGGTGGGTGATGCGGGGGGGTGCGGGTGCCCACGGGCCAGCACGGTGACGGGTGGCCCTTGTTCCCAACAGAAAACACCGGCCGAGTCCCGGGAGCACAACCGCGACTGCATCCTGCTCGACTTCTTCGACGATCACGACATCTGGCACTTCCTCTCCTCCATCGCCATGTTCGGCTCCTTCCTGGTAGGTGCTGGATGCCACCACCCGGCTCCCGCATCCCTGGTCCCCCCCCCCGGCTCACCCGGTCCCCTCGCTCCGCAGGTGCTGCTGACGCTGGACGATGACCTGGACTGTGTCCAGCGGGACAAGATCTACGTCTTCTAGGGGCCCGCAGCCGGCCATGCTCCGGGACTGTGCCAAATGCAGCCCTCGGGGTCCAGCCAGGTCCCACCAGCTGCTCCGTCCCCCTCCCCGGGGGTCCCGGTGTGCCTCGTCCCCACCGCCGGGTCCCTCCCAGCTCTCCGTGCCCGTCCCCAGGCTGCCAGAGCCGCAACCAGGGCTGGGGGCTGCTGGTGACACTGGTAAAGGTGCTGCTGCCGCTCCGTGCCCGTGGGCCCGTGGCATGGGGTGGGGGCCTGGGGTATGTGCCATGCCAGGAGCCCCATGCCCCCCAGCATGCGGGTGGGGGTCTCTCTTCAGTGCCTGAGTTGTGGGGATAGGGGGTGTGTGGGTCCGGCACAGCAGTGGCAGCCGGGGGGGCCCCACTCATGTCTGCTGCAGCA
Organism: Strigops habroptila; assembly: GCF_004027225.2. NCBI lineage: Eukaryota > Metazoa > Chordata > Aves > Psittaciformes > Psittacidae > Strigops > Strigops habroptila. The sequence continues at coordinate 934,723 of NC_044293.2, forward strand.
TCCCAGGGGGGTGTCAGCCGCCGTGTGGCCCCCCGACAAGGCTGTGGCGTGTCTCCACGCGTGGGTCTGCTGGGAAGGGACTCGCATTAAAGTGTCTGCACTTTGCCCATTGCCTCCTGCCTGGGTGCCGGGGGGCAGCGGCAGCGGTGGGGCAGAGGGGGCGCCCCGCAGCTCCGCGGCTATAGAAGGACGGGCTGCGCCGCGCAGAGGCACGCGGGGAATGCGCGGGCACGACGCGCAGCCCCCGATTTTCGGAGTCTTTCCCCAAATATGGTGCCGGGGCCGGCGCCCCCCGGGACGGGACGGGACGGGGCGGGGCGGGGGGAACCGGGGAGCCCCTCCCGCCCCCCCCCCCCCCGCGCTGACATCACCGTCCCGGCGCCCGGCTTTTAGCGCGGGGCCGCCCTCCCGAGCGCGCAGTGCCCGCTCCGCGCCGCGCAGCACCCGCGCTCCGACCGCACCGCCCGTGAGTCCTGCGGGGCGGGGGGCGGCGGGAGGGTGCCGGGGGGACCGCAGCGGCGGGGACCGGTGCCTGGGATGGAGGCGCTGCTCCCGGGGTGGGGATCGAGCTCTCGGGATGGGGATGCTGCTTCTCGGGTCGCAGCGCTGCTCCTGCCCCTCAGCATCACGCTGCTACTGGGGCTGAGGGGCTGTGGGTCAGCCGGGCTCAGCCCCACGGTGGCCAGAGGGGCTGTGTGGGATTCAGGGCGGGATCAGGGCGGTGTGGAGGGGGCAATACAGACCCCACTTTGCCCGTGTCTGCCCCGTGTCTCTGGGTGGGGACCAGAGATGGGCATTGGGCCGGTGGGTCCTCAGGCATCTGGTGGCCGGCAGGCACGGCCATGGGGAGGAGGGAGCTGTGACCAGTGAGGCTGGAGCCCAAATACCATCACCGTGTGCTGGGCTGGGACATGGCATATGGTGGTGCTGGCTGTGGCACTGCTGGATGTGCCTGTTGGTGCTCAGGATATGGGCACCGGATGCTTATGGGGCTTGTGGGGTTCCCCTACAAAAACCACAGGCTTGCGGGGTACCCCTGCATTGCCAGCAGCAGGCGGGGTCAGCATCCTCCGCTGCACCGAGCTGTGCCAGGTCTCAGCCATCCCACAGGATTTGGTGTCCCTGGCAGCGGTAGGGGCAGGGTGTGCATGTGGGACCGAGCCGGTGGCTCCTCGAGGACACAGCCCTGGCTCTCTGTGGCCTAACGCCAAGCAGGGAGCTGTGCGGGAGGAGCGGGACCAGCCCCACGGAGGGCTGGGCTCCCGGCTCCCAGCGCCATTCCCGCCTGGCATCCTCCTGGCACCCTCCTGGCACCCTCCAGCTACCTGCCCTCAGCATGCCCTTACAAGGGCACGGGCACGGCTCCCGCCACATCCCGCCTCGCCTGCGCTCCTCCCGGCGCCTGGAATCACCATGCCGAGGCCACCCCACCGTGCCATGGCCATGGCCACCAGCCACGGCCACCCTGCCGCCCGGACCCCTCCGCTCTGCAGCCCCCATGGGGACAGCTCTGGCTGGAGGATGCAGCCACACCAGTGATGCTCATGCCAACCAAGAGCTCGCGGGTGGCTGAGGATGGGGTGAAGCTGCCTTGTGGCACATCCTGAGCCTTGGAGCAGGGACAAGGCACCTCTTCCAGGATGGGAACTGGTTTTCCGGGCAGGCTGCAGGGATTGTGGCTGTGCGCTCACCTCCATCATGCCTGGATGGAGAAAAGGGCCACTGCATGGCAAGAGAAGAGCTGTTTGAGGATGCCCCAAGGTGCTGGGGTAGCCGTGGGGTCCCAGCAGCACCTCCACATCCTGATGGTCCCCATCCCGCCACCAGGTCTCCTACCTGCCGCAGAGATGGCAAACAAGGGCCCGTCGTACGGCATGAGCAGGGACGTGCAGTCCAAGATCGAGAAGAAGTACGATGACGAGCTGGAGGAGCGGCTGGTGGAGTGGATCGTGGCGCAGTGTGGGGCTGCCGTGGGTCGCCCTGAGCGGGGCCGCCTGGGCTTCCAGGTCTGGCTGAAGAATGGCATCGTAAGTGTGGGGCCGGAGCGCGGGCGCCCGTGGGGCTGGGGGGGGCAGCCGGAGCTGTGCGGCGAGCCCAGGCTCTCCTCTGCCCGCAGGTCCTGAGCAGGCTGGTGAACAGCCTCTACCCCGATGGCTCCAAGCCCGTGAAGATCCCCGACACCCCCCCACCATGGTCTTCAAGCAGATGGAGCAGATCGCCCAGTTCCTCAAGGCAGCCGAGGACTATGGTGTGGTCAAGACTGATGTGTTCCAGACCGTCGACCTCTTTGAAGGTGTGTGGGGAAACCAGGGCTGGGGAGGGATGGGGCTGCTGTGCTGTGTCCGTCCTCACACCCTCCATCCATTGCAGCCAAGGACATGGCGGCGGTGCAGAGGACGCTGATGGCCCTGGGGAGCCTGGCGATCACCAAGAACGATGGGCACTACCAGGGGGACCCCAATTGGTTCATGAAGTAAGTGTGGGGGGAGCCCAGTGCCGCGTGTGGGGACTCCCCTGCCCCAGTGCAGCCTGGAGCGGGCTCTTCTCACCGCCCAACAGCATCCTGGAGCACATGGATGTGGGAAGGGAGGGTGGCCGGGCACCCCGGGGGGGTGCGGGTGCTGCATGTCCTGTCCCTTCATCCCATAGGAAAGCGCAGGAGCACAAGCGGGAGTTCACCGAGAGCCAGCTGAAGGAGGGCAAGAACGTCATCGGCCTACAGATGGGGAGCAACAAGGGGGCATCACAGGCGGGGATGAGCTACGGGCGGCCCCGGCAGATCATCAGCTAGGCACCCCCCCCCCGGCCGGGACCGCGTCCGCTCCCCCCGGCCCAGCGCCGGGGCCGCCACCGCCCCTCACACTGGTATTTATTGGCAAGAACGCGCCCGCCATCGCCAGCGCCGCTCCGCAGCCATGGGCTGAGCCCGGAGCCACCCGCAGCCCCGCCGCAGCCACCGCCGCAGAGACCCTCGCATCGGGGAGGGAGGAGAATTGGCCTCGGTTTTCTACTTGGTTTTTTGTCAAAATTAAAAGGTTCTTCATGTAGCGCGGCTCCGGGCACGTTCCCTCCCGTCACCCCCGGCTGCAGCCACCCTCTGCTCAGCTCACAGCTCCCTCTTCCAGCTCCAAACCTGGGGAAAACTAGACCTGAGGATCGGGCTCTGCCCTCTTCCTCCTCGCTCCTTCCCTGGATGGAGCATCCCCGGTTATCCCGGCTCCCAGGAGCAGGCAGGAAGGCTGGCAGCGCCCCAGGGCTGGGAGGTGGTGGGTGAGTCATGGCTCCACGGTGGCAGAGGAGGGACGGATGAGGAGAGGAGGGTTTTTCAGGCTTTATTTGGAAAGCTACACAAAAGGGCTCTGCTGATTAAAAAACCAACCCCTGCACTAGAAAAATAAACCAACCACCCAAAGACACGGGAAGGAGCCAACCCCGCGCTGAGCCGCTGCCAGAGCAGCTCAACCTCCCCTTTCCAGCCCCACTGCAGGCATCACCCCCTGCCTCAGCCCTCCCGGGCACCCGTGTCCTGCCCCGCAGCAGGGACCGGAGCGAGCCCTGGTGCCTCCCGCCCGCCCAGGCTCAGAGCACAGGGAGCAAGCGCAGGCTGGAGATGGGGCAGAAGGCTCCCTGCTCCTAAGCTGGGCTTAACCAGTGGGCACGGGCCAGCCCCAAACCCAGTGGGGCAGGAAATGACAGTGCTATGGGGGCCCTGCCACAGTGTCCAGGCTCACTCTGCAGGATTCAGGGCCAAAGCAACACTTCTTCCTGGCCATGGAAGCAGTGGTGTGCATGGGGGCTCGCAGGAGGCGTCGCTGCGGGGAAGCCCCGAGTGTCACCGCAGGGCAGGCTCCTTAGGAATAGGTTTAAGGCTTGCTTTGTGTTCCAGAGCGAGGGAAGGGGAAGCTCCCCTTCCACTGCCAGCACTCTTCCTCCTGGCTCCTGAGCCGCTTCCCGCCACCTCCCACAGGACACAGGGCTCGAGAAGCCTGTGCTGCCCCTGCAGGGAAGGACGTACCCGTACCAAGGGGGGTCACAGCCCGCACCCCCAGCCCCAGCTAGCACGGCCGCTGCTCCATGTCCTCCACCAGCAGCTCTGCCGTCGCCTCCCGGCCGCTGGGCACTTTGGGGTGCGGGGGGCTCCAGGACCCCTCGTCCCCATCCCGGGCTGGCTCCGGGTGCTCACACTCCAGCTCCACGTCCTCCGTGTCCTTCTCCCGGTAGAGCGGCACGGACTCCATCTCCAGGCCGCTCTCCAGGGCTCTGTGCTTCCCTCCCTGCTGGTACCATCTGCAGGCAGTGGAGCCGTTGCAGGTCAGGTCCAGCCCCACGTTGTTCCTCGTCAGGCAAACCTCCAGCATGTAGTAGAAAGTCCAGAACACGGCAAAGCATCCCAGCAGCAGGAGGGTCTGCAGAGGAGGAAGCCCCTTCAGAAACAAAGCCCTGACCACCCGAGCCCTGCCCCGATGCCAGCAGAGAGGCTCAGCACCAAGAGGATCACTGAGGCTGGTTCCCACTCCTCTTCTGGCAGAGGATGGGGTCCCCCGGCTTGGCAGCCACCGCAGTGTCCCCGTCTCATGGGCAGGCTCACCTTGAGGGTGTTGGCTGTGATGGTGTAGTGCTGCTCCTCAGGGATCTCCAGCCCCGGAGGGCAGGGCAGGGAGAAGTCACTGCTCAGGTACTGCCCGCTCATGGCCTCCTCCAGCAGCCTGTGGGACAGAGGCAGGAAGGGCTGCTCCAGGAGGGTCCCCAATGCACACAGAGGGTCCGAGGGCCTCTGCCATCACTGAGGGCTGCCCTCCTGGGTCAGGGCCAGCCACAGAGCTGTTTTCTACGACCCACAGCTCTGCTGTGATGTGTATCAAGGGCAGCCCCAGGGCCCTGTGCGAGGGGCTGGTGGCCAGGCTGCAGCTTCACCCTCCATGCACCTCGCAGCAGCACTGCTCCAGCCAAGCAGTGCCTGCTCAGAGACTCAGGATGATGTCCCTTAGCCCTCCATCAACCACCTCCCCACCAGGACGGGGATGCGGTGTCCCACCTCTGCCGCTCCTTCATCTCCACTGGGGACCAGGAGGAGCCGTACAGGGTCAGCTGCCACTGCTTCAAGGTCCCAGGCCTTAGGCTATCATCTCCTGGGGAGGAAACAGGTTGGTCCAGTGGGGAGCTGTCCCACAGCCGCGTGGCACACATGGAGCTAACCACGGCCACGACGGACCCTGCTGCCACTATGAAGGTCTCAGAGGGCAGGACTCACCGAGTGTCCCTGATGACCCAGCCTGTATGTGCCCTGCGCCTCCTCGCCCAGCACCTGACCGTGGAGAAGGTCCAGTCAGCAAAGCCATTGGGGTCCCTGCCAAGGGTGAGGAGAAACAACCCCTGAGAGGGGCTGGGGCCGGGCCCCGGCTCCCCTGCTCGGGGCCAGCCGTGCGGGTGTCCTGCCCTGGCCCCCCGCTGCTTACGAGTCCATGCTCCTGGCGGTCCTATCAGGGACATCATGCCGCTGGGGCAGAAGAGCCGGATCTCCAGGTTGCCGCGGCGGGGATGGGTTATGGTGACGGTGACAGCCACGTGCTCAGGGTTCGCATCCCCGGATTGCTCCAGGTCTGCGGTGGCTGACTGGGAAAGGGAAGGCAGGTGGTTGGGGTGGTGGTTGGGATGGAGTCCCCGCTTAACAGGAGACACACGCTCGTCTCTGTGCCCTTTGTCCCCTGCCTGAGTTCAGCCAGGATGGAAAGGATGGGGAGAAAGGGGTGAGGAGTAGGTGGTGGGAAAGGAGGAGTGAAAGGCAACTGCACAGCAGTGGGAAAGCTGGCTCCTGGGCATCTCCCAGCACACCCCAAGCAGGAAGGGGATAGCAGCTCAGGCTTTCCCCCGCTCACAAGGAGGGGGCCCAGGCCCTGCCCTCTCATCTACCAGCAGCCTCTCGCCTGCAGCCGAATCTCATTTCACAAGTGGGGCCCTGCTGCTGCCTACATGACTTATGCCACTGCTCCATGGGCTCCGTGACACCCAATCTTCTCCCTCCCGGCCCTGACTCACAGGCTGTGGGCTCAGGAGCCTGCCCAGAGCGCTGTGGCCATGCTGCGGGCCGGGAAGGGCTTGGGGCCGAGCTCTGCTTCCCACTGGTAGCAGCCAGAGCAGCGCCTTGTTTGTGTGGACAGAGGGAGGCCAAGTCAGGAGCTGGAGCATTACCTAAAATGGTCAGAGCCAGAGGAGCAGGTCTGGCTGCTGCCCAGCCCGGCCACGCTCCCTAATGCCTGTCTGGCTCTGCACAGGCACCGCTCCATGGGATGGAGTTATGGGGAGGGGACCGCATCAACCCACACAGCTCCCCTGGGGAAGGGAGAGGAAGGAGAGAGGAAGAAGCCCAGGCAGCCCGATGCTTAACCCCTTGGTGCCCTCCCGCAGCCCCGGGCTGGATGTGGCCCTGGTGTGCACAGCACGTGCTCTCACCGTTCCAGGCAGCCTCCAGCTCCCGCGGCAGCAGCGGGATGCTCCGGCCCTCCCGCAGCGCCGGGCTCACGTAGGAGGCGAGGTACGGCACCGACTCCCAGATCTGCCGGGGGAAGGGAGAGCATTCAGCACGACCTTGCGCCCTCCCCGCACATCCCATCCACCTCCAACCGCTCCTGAAGCTGCTCCTGTCCATGGCACACTGACGGGGGCTCTGTCCTGATGCTGCTCTGGGGCATCAGGAGGGGCCGATTAAGGCCTGGGACTCCCCACCCTGGCTTTGTCTCTGCCACTACCTGAGTTGCTTTCAGCAGTTATTTGAAGTCATTTTATTTCATAGTATTCTGAAGTATTTTACAGTATTCTGAAGCCATTCTGAATCATAGTAACACTGAATGGTTTGGGTTAGAAGGGACCTTAAAGCTCCTTCAGTTCCAACCCCCTTCCACTAGAGCAGGTTGCTCCAAGCCCCTGTGTCCAACCTGGCCTTGAACACTGCCAGGGATGGGGCAGCCACAGCTTCTCAGTGGACATCTGTGCCAGTGTCCCACCACCCTCACAGGGAAGAGCTTCTGCCTAAGATCTAATCTAAATCTCTCCTCTTTCAGCTTAAAGCCACACATAGCAGAACCTGATGTCCTACAGAAAGAGGGCAGCCTGAAAGTCCCCGTGAAACAGGGGCATCGCTGGCCACCAGCAGTGGCCCGGCACAGCTACAGCGCTCTGAGCATGAACGAGGACCAAGTGCCAAAGGGATGTGCCCTCCTCTCCCAGGGAGGGAGGGATGGGGATGCCCCTGCCTGCTCTGAGCACACCACTGCCTCGGCAGCCCCAGCACCCCAGCCTGCAGAGCCCAGAGCTGCCAGCTGAGAGCCCCTGTTTGCCTGGGGCACGATGCCCTCCCTGCAGCCCCTGTGCAGGGAGAGGGTGCTGGTGCTGGTGACGAAACTGCCCAAGCCATGAATCAGAGCTGTCGTCTCCCACCAGCAGAGGCTCTCGCCATGGCTATATATAGTGCTGGGAGCGCTGCAGCTCGGGGCAGGTTTCAGGCTCTGCCGAAAGCCTCATGACTTCATACCCAAAGCAGCCTCACAGCGAGGGCTGGCCAGATGGCGGCCAAAGCGCTGGCCCTCAACAGCAACAGTGTCTCCCCATGGCACTGCCAGCACAGGACCCTTGTCCGTGGTGGGACAGGGAAGGGAATTACCTTGGCAGCGTTCACCAGCCTCCACGCGTTCAGCAGCCCAAAGCCGTGCTGATGGCTGTGGCTGAAGCCCGCCCGGTTGGTGTCCCACTTGGCGTGATGGTCCTCGTACTGCAATGAAACACGGGGCACTCTTGTTACCCTGGGGCAAACCCAGGGCAAAGGAACCAGGCCTGAAGGGAAGGAGGCTCAGAAACATCCCGCAGCGGAGGGAAGGAAACCCACATGGCCTTATTAGAAAGAAACAGGTTGACCTTTGCTTGAAACAGGTCCCAGCACAAACAGGCTTCCCAGCTCCTCAGAAAGGAAATCGAGCAGCATGAAAGGGCACAAATGCCTCTGCTCTGAAACATCCCAGCTGCTCCCTGCTCCCTCAACCACAGCCCGTGGGATGGCAGGAGCTTGGTGAGAAGGAACCAAGTCCTTTAAATGAACAAGAGCCAGGCCAGGACAGATCTGGGTCCCATCACTTATCGGGTTGTAGCGCTCTGGCAACGCTGGCCTACAGTTGTGGAAAACATTGCTCTGTGCCAAAGCGAGCACAGCGTGAGCTGGACACGGACTCCTGCTGCCAGAGGGTGTGGATGTCCCTAAACCGAATCGGGCAGCTCCGGTCAGTTCCTCTCCTACTCCTGATCCCTGCAGTGAAGCTGTGCTGGAGCAGAGGCCGAGCGAAAGGAAGGGCTGTTTGCTCCTGAGCTCTCCATTCCATGTGTTTCCAAGAGCCCACCTCTCTGGAGAGCCCCAGGAAAGGCCGGGGCAGGGCAGAGCTCCTCACTTTCCCCCTGCACAGGCTGTGGGGTGGCCCTGAAGAGCTGCATCCACCCCTTCGGGCAGGGATGCACTGCACACACACACTGCGTGCGAGGCATGGTGAGCCCCTGGAAGACCTGTACCCTGGCAGATAGATGGAGGCATTCCTGAGGCAAATACCCCATTTATTACCATGACAGAGGAAAGTGCTTCAGCCACATTCCTGGAAGGAACAAGGGGTGAGGGGAAAACATAATCCCTTTGGGAGCCAGACAAGCGAGAGATTTATAGAGGAGCAGGCAGACATAAACAAGGATGCGCACGGCAGGACCTGGGCCGTGCCGCAGCACCCCTGGGGGCAGGTGAGAGGCAGGGATGGAGGGAGGCAGGGCCGGCACTCACCTTGGTGGCGGTGAAGACGATGATGTGCTGGACATCCCTCCAGGTGAGGCAGGGCCGGACCTGCAGCATCAGCGCGATCATCCCGGCTGCGAGCGGAGCGGCGGCCGAGGTGCCGGTGTGCCCCTCCGTGCAGCCCGTGCCCTTCTGCAGGTCCCAGTCCGTGGTCACCTGCAGGGAGAGCAGAGGTGCCTCCTGTCGGGACACTGCTCCCATGCGGGGTGGCTGGGGTAGGTGTAACCCACAGCCCAGCCCCGCGCTGCACCAGCTCCAGCACGCTCAGCCGGAACACAGCACCCAGTGTCCCGAGCCTGACGCCCTCCTTACAAGGCTTTCAGATGAAACAAGGTTGTTCTCTGGGTGCCCAAGGATCCCCCCTCCAGAGCAAAGGCACCGGGAGGTGGTCCCGGCCCCCTGCCTGCATGAACCACAGCTAATCTGCCTATCTCCCAGCTGTCTGTTCCGCACCCCCCGGCCCGGAGGGAGGAATTTGCACACATGAGCTTTCTTTCTGTCTGTGGTTGCTGAGATCAGGCCGGAGACAGGAGGGGCAGCCAGAGATCCCATCGCCCTGCCTCAGCCAAGAGCGCAGCAACAACAAGAGCAGGACAGTGGGAGAGGGGCAGGGATTAGCTGCTGGAAAGGCTGGAAACACTTCCCAGACAGTTCCCAGCCAGGACACGGGTACCCAGCAAGGAGCAGCACAAGGTGGGAAGGACACCAGGACACCACCACGAGAGGTATGACCTGGAGCTGGGATCCAAGCAGCGCAGCACGGGGCCGAGGCTCCCCTTGCCCCTGCTCACATCCAGCCTGAGGATGTGACCAGCTCTTGTGAGAAGCTTCTGAGTTCAGTCAACCTCCCTGGGCCTTTGGAGGTGACATCTCTGCTCCCCGAGCATGAAAACCAGTTCAGAGAGGTAGACCCCCAGACTGGAGCACCACGAGTGTTCTCCAGGGTACCTGCACGCAGGCACAGCCCCGCTGCCTCAGGACCAAACCAGCAATCCCAACATGCTGCTGCTGGAGACAGCCACCTCTCAGAGGGACCGCACGTCAGGGACGAGGCATCCCAGTTGGGAAGTGATGAATGCGGATCATTTCCTTTGGGGAAAGGGAGGAACTGGGCCTGAACTAAGCAACTTTGGGGGAAACTCATGGAAGTCACAGTTTGGGACCTTCCCCACCCTCACTGCTGACCACAGCGTCACACCAGCACATGCAGAGGGACCACGTGGGACCACACAGAGCCTCAAAAGAGGCACTGGGACATTCCCAAATGATGGCACCTCACTGCAACCCGACTGTGCCCATCTCCCTGTGCTCCCCAGGGGTACAGCCTGCAGTGCCAGAAGCCATGGGGTTTGTTGCCTTCTCTGCCTGACTGCCCCACACTGTGTGCTCGGGTGCTGCACGCCCCACAGAGAACCCCCCGAGCAGCATCGGCTGCAGGAGGAAATGCAGCTGGTGCCAGAAGCTGTATTAAATTCTTCCCATTAAGGAAACCACACGAAGTTTGTAGTCTGGTAAAAGAGAAAGCCCACAGAAGGCTGCTGAGAAGTTAACTCTGACAGCACTGCAGCTCAGGGAAAGGGCATTCGGGGCACGTCACCCTGCACAAAAGGGTGTGCAAGTTGGAACGCGCCATGGGCTCGCCAAAGGAGTGACTGCAGTGCTGCCAAGGAGCAGGATGGTGTGCTGGCACGTGCCATCCTGTCCTGGCTCCCCAGCGGAACACCGGCTCCTCTGTCAGTGTCCCATGGGGCCAGTATTTGACATGAAGGGGCTTTTGAGACCTTGAAAGCACTCGCCCCAGCAGCAGGCTTGGGGGAAGCTGGACCAACCCAGAAGCCTGTAACTGGTGCTGAAAGCACAGCAGAGCCCTTGCTTGGCTGCTCTTCCCTTTTTCCCTGGCGTCAGTAGTTTCCAAACCAGCCTGGGACAACTGAAGCTATTTCTGAAAGGGAAAATTAGCTCCGTTCTGGGTTTTACTTTCCCTGCCACACAAGCCCAGCCATTGCTCCGGGCGGATTGCACTGAGCTAGGCACGGATCCCTGCCCTGGCTCTGGATTGCAAGAGGAGCTTGGGGAGTGCCAGCCGGGCTCTCCCTGCTCCCCTGGTACAGCCAGCACACGGGAAGCCTGTTTGACAAGCCTGCATCCAGCTCCCCGCCGGCAGGCACAGAGCCACAGCAGCACCCCAGGCACCGTCCCTCATCCATCAGACCCCTGAGCACACGCTGCTGGTGCTGATCTGCCCCTGGGGCTTCGCTGCCTCATCCAGCCTTTGGGCATTCCCAGTGGGAGATCCCAGGCAGGCTCAGCCCAAGCCCAAGCAGTGCCATCCACCCCAACTGCCCCAGGGTGGCTGGGGCTCTCAGACGTGGCACAGCAGGACAGGAAGGGGTCACAGCCCCCCCAGAGCGCACCGGCCCCAAAGCAGGAACGCGCTGGGTCAGGGCTGGGGCTGGTGGAAACAAGCCCAGCTCCTTGGCTTGGGCAAAAAGGACATTTTGTTGACAAGAAGTCATTTTTTGGCAAAAAAAGAGAAAAGCTGATAAAAATATTCGGAAGAATTCAGCTGGGAGAGGCGCACGTGCCAGAACAGACAAGAAGATGGGGCCAAGTAGCTTAAAGAGCCCGATGCTGCTCCCAGCCCGCAGTGCTTGTCCATGCTCCGTGCCCTGGGAGCAGAGGGGTCTGGCTGGGCAGAGCTGAGCTGAGCTGCCCCTTTCCCTTCAGGAATGCCCACAGTGGCCCAGGGGTCTCGCTCCAGGCTTCCTCCATGTGCAAAGGGGGCACATGCACAGCTGGGATGAAGCTCGTCTTCTGCTGGCTCTGCCCAGGGCTGAGTTGGGGCAGCTCCCAAATGACATTCCCATGGACACAGCGCAGAGGAATTTCTTAGGGGTCACGCAAGCAGCCCCCTGATGATTCCAGAAGATGCCTGCCTCAGCTCCCAGCAGGGCAGAGCAGGGAGATAAGGGACCATGGTCCCTGTCCCTTTCAGAGTGACATATGTGGGATCCATGGTTGGGAACTCAGTGTGCCCATGAACACCCTCACAGAGAGGTCACCATGCTCCGAGCTACAGGCTGACAGACACTGACAACACAGGAACAACTAGAAACAGGAAGCTGCCTCCCAGAGCACTATTTATGTAGGACCTAGATAAACCCCACGTTCGTTACTGTCTCACAAGGGAACCAACCACAAGCCTAAAGCAGACACACGGCAATTGAAGGGACAAAGCTTTATCCCTTCTCTGCTCCGGGCTGTTCTCGAGCCTGGGAAGCCGTGTGCCCCGTGTGGTACTCACAATGCTCCTCATCATCTTGTCCCCACCGCTGAAGGTCACTGCCAACATAGAGGCACATTCCTCGGCATAGAAGGGCATGGAGCCCGTCTCGTCCACCGCACCTGGAAGAGAGACAGGCATGGGCTGGAGGGAGCCTGATCTTCCACCCCTCCTGCAGCTTCTGCCCTCGAGCACACGATGGGGATGCTGTGTTCCAGGTCACTCCCTCAATGCCAGTGTGTCTGTCCCAGCCCCAGCAATGGAGACCTGAACACAGGAACGTCTCTGGCCTCCCCTAGCTCTGTAGGTCCAAAGGAAACTGCAGGCTTGAGCGTGAACGCCTCTGCACAGCACCATGCTCATTCCCAAACACCTTCCCACAGATTCCCACTATCCATCCAGCTTCCAGCTGGGCAGGTTTTGTGCTTTTGGGATGGAATGAGGCAGAAGACACACACTCACCTATGGTGACGGTGTAGATGGAGTTGGCGTAACCATCATAGTTGCAGTTGTCACTGTGCTGCCCACCATTGCCACTGGCCACCACGAAAATGCTCCCAAAGCCCCTGCGGCCTGCAATCACTCCGTGCTGCAGGGCAGCCTGTGGAGAAGGGAAACATCTGGGAATGGCCAGTCTATAGCTCGCTGTGAATTTCAGCCTATGCTGCACTAAAAGTAAGAGGAGGGAAGGGAAAAGCAACCTTCCAGGTAATCAGAGCATAAAGACAGGTTCGACCTCCAGATGGAGGACAGCAGCAGCCCTCCCAGCTTCACAGGGCTCGCCCTGGAGCTGGCTCTTCTGCAGCATCAAGGCTTTCCTGCCCACAGACACTACCCACACGTGGCCTCTCTGCAAGGCTCCAGCCCCCACAGCTTTGCCTTCACTGAGAAACAAACTGCACCAGCCCCACCAGGCAACACGTTTCCAGGCTGACACCTTGCACCGACATCACTGCTGCCTGGAGAAGGGATGTGCGTCTGATGGACAAGCAAGAAAGCGATCCCGATAGGAATGAGCCCTCCTCCTCTGCCCTCCCTTGGGGCAGCACACACTGCACGGGGCAGAAAGGCCTCCCCACGCCGTGCTGTGGCAGAGCAAGCCTTGCTTTGCTTGCACCCTGCGCCCCAGAGCTCGCTGCAGCTGCCTCTGCATGCAGCAAGAGAGTAGATTAACTTGCAGAACTGGAAACCGTTTGTCATCGTGGACTGATAGCTCAGCTGCCAGCGTTGCTCCCAACAGCACAGTGACTGCTAGCTTGTGGTTACAGAAGTACTGCAAGAGGCTGCCAAGCAAAAGGGAAATGAAGCAGAACCACATCCCGGGAGCAACGTGGTGCTGGTTTGGGGCTGCCTCTGTGACCCCTCACTGTGGCACGTGGGGAGCAGGAGCTGGGTACACGCAGGCTGGGTGCATTTACTCCCCTGTTCACTCCTAGCATCCGAAGGCACGCTCCCTGCCTTGAGAAGCACCCTGAGCACCGGGAACGCTGTGTCTCCAGAGCAGAGAGCGTCCCTCGGGCTGCCAAAGCTGTCAGAACAGGTTGCGAAAGAGCCTTTTCCTGCTGGAACCAGCCTCTCCTTGGGAAGCTGAGCTAACGCTGCCTGAATGCTGCCCTCCCGCAGCAACGTCACCTCTCCCCACACGGTAACTGGGCAGGCGAGGAAGCACTGGAGGGACACCCAAGGGGTGACCCATGCTCTGGGACTGGGTTTTACCTTTCCCAGTTGATGGGGGCCATCCACGGTTTTCCCATCATCATCTGGACCCCAGCTGCAAAGAGAGACACCATGAAGCAACAGTGCAGGAGCTGCAGACACCAACTCCTCCTGCCATTCCAGTCTGCCCCTCCAGTGAGCTACTCCCAGTACAGGACTGGGACCGGAGGGCGCTGCACTTTCCCACCCACCAGGCTGGCCCCTCACTGCTGGGATATCACTGTCGTGTTTGAGCTGTGCCCCTGGGTCAGATTCCAGTTTGATTTTTAGTTAACAACCAGCTTCTCAGACATTCCAGTCCCCGTCACACGGCTCAGCCGGGGCCCCCCACCGCAGCGGGGGGCACAGTGCCCCCTCCAGCTCAGCCAGCCCATGGGATGCGCTGCAGCAGCGCACAGAGGGCAGCCAGATTCCCAGTAACAGGAATGCTGGTGTTCCTCTTAACAGGATCCTGGCTGCAGACCCCCTCGAGGTTCAGCATACAGAGCCCCCCCAGCCGGGCACGCTCATGGACACACAGGCAGTGCTGGTTTTGGTGCCTCAAGGCTCGCTGGAGCCACGGGAGCCGTGACCCTGTCCCCAGGCTCACCTGCAGCTGTAGATGTCATTGATCTGATAGTGCTTGTTGAAGGCAATGGCCTCCATGCTGTCGGTGAGGGGCCCGTCCAGCACTCGGATGCCTGCAGGACACAGGACAACAAACATGAGCGAAGCGGATCAAAGCAAGCTGTACAAACAGAGCAAACAGGCTCCTTGGCACGCTCACACCGGGACACTGACTCTCCAGCCTGGCAGAGCCAGGTCTCCTGGAGCTGTAACCCTGCAGGTCAGTGCATGGGGGCTCCGTGCGTGTGAGTGGCTGGAGGTGCACCCTGCTCAGCTCCATATCCACTGGACGTGGCTCTTCTGCCAAGCAAGTCCTCCGGTCCCACTGCCAGAACCAAGCTGGTGACGGTGACAGCACAGCCAAGCACCAGCTGGGCTCACTCCTGTGTGCCCCTGAGCCCCCCTACCCAGAGCACTGCTCCCCAGGGGCTTCCTCACACCCCAACCTCAATTATCCCACTGCTTTCAGGGCTTGTCCCTGCCTGGAGCAATCACTTCCCCTTCCAGCCCTGCCAAGCAGCAGGTTTGGGATGGATGGCACGCTTGCCTGCTGAGGGAAGGGCTCAGGACATGCAGGACACCCTGACTAGTGTGCTTGGACCAGAAGGGCAAGGTCACCCCTCAACAAAGGCAACAAAGGCTCAGTGCTGAGTTTGCAGCGCCCCAAAGCACTGATAATTACTGCTTTGCATCAGAGTTTAGGCTGGCAACGGATGTTACAGATGAAACCAGGCACACACATCTCAATTAAGCCTATTTAGCAGCAGTGCAGCCACCCACCCATCCCAGCTCCTGCCTGACGCAGCACACGCGGCTTTTCATTGTCACATCCGAGCGGCTCATCGGGTGCTGAGCGCAGGGCAGGGGTGCAGAGCTGCGCCCTTGGGCGAGCTCCCGACCCTCCGTATCCCGCTGGCACCCGGGACACCCGCTCCCCATCCCGCTGTCACAGCCAGGGAACGTGGCACCATCTGCCGAGTGCAGAGGGAATCACGTCCAGGCTGCGGTGCGCCGGAGCAGGCACGTTGTCACTGCCTGGCTCAGGCTGTGCAATAGGGATGTATGGATCTGCTGCTGCTCCGCTCCGGAACAGCTGCCCCAGCACACACCTATCCCGCTCTGCCAGGAAGCGGCTCCCATGGAGAGCAGAGTTCCCCCCTCAACATCCCAAGGAAGGCTCCGGCTGACTCGGAGCCGACCGTTCTATGGTCCTGCAGCACCAGTGCTGACACAAGCCAGGCAGGAGCACAGCACCTTGGGGTGCCTCAACATGCACCTACCTGCGATGCGGCTCCCGTAGGCAACTCCCACCGTGCAGAAGCTGTTGTTGGGCACGGCAGCGATCTCCCCGGCGCAGCGGGTCCCGTGGTGGTTGCCGTTCTCCTCGTCGGGGTGAGGCATGGGGTCGGGATCATTGGAGTTCAAGTCATAGCTGCCTTCTGGGCTCTGCAAACAGACCCACAGTCACCACTCAGGGTGCTGCGCTCCTGTCTTTGGGAAAAGCAGGACTTCAGAGCGTGCTACGTGGGTTGCAGCACAGCCTGGAAGTGATGGGAACTTAGGGGCTGCTTCCACGCAAGGCTGCAGCTCAACACTGCTACCTGCTGCTGTTGGAATAGGACAGACAGAGGCAGCTTCAGCGGCTGCTGTGGGTCAGAGCGAGCCAGCTCTCATGTACAAGCAGCTACAGGTAGCACAGAGGCTGGTAGCCCTGCAGCTTGGGGGCTGTATCCCAGGAATAGCTTTCTCCCTGGCACTTCCCACCGTGCCCGAGCCCACGTGTGGGTCAGGCTCTGGGGCAGCCAGCGCTCAGTCCCTCCCGCCACGGAGCAGCACTCACGTAATTTGGCTGTATGTCCTTGATGGTGTGCTCCACGCCATCGTCCACCACCACCACCGTCACGCCGCGCCCCGTCACGTTCCGCTCCCAGACACCCGTGACGTTGATGTCCTTCCCGGGGCTCTTGCGGTTGTTCTAAGCACCGGAGGGGAGAGGGAAAAGCGGAGCAGTGGGTCAGCCATGGGGACACCTTTTGGCTATGACATGTGGGGCTGGGCTGGAAGGAGCCACGGGGCAGCCACAGGAGGTTTGTTTGATGCAGGCAGCGAGCAAGTTGCTCGAGCAGCGTGACACTGGGCTGACACTGTGCTACCCACAGCGCACTCCAGCCAAAACCCCTCTGCCCGCCCCGGTGCCCCCAGTGTGCAGCCAAGCGGGGAGCTGCCTCCTCCCGTTATCAGTGAGCACACAGACAGGGCGACCTCGTGGCGCGCTTCCTCCCTGCCACAAGGGCAGGGCGTGACTGTTTTGTGACACAAAGCACCCGAGCACCAGGGCAGCAGGACCCGCACTCACCAGGTGCCACTGCTGCGGGTACTTGGGGTCGTTAAAGTGCAGGCTGCGCTTGGAGCGCTTGAGCAGCTTCTGTTCCGAGTGCCACCGCACGCTGTCGTGCTGTGCAAACACAGTGTCCACCGCCCTCCTGACGGCCTCGGGCCCGCCAGCGCGTCCGTCGGGCTGGTAGGTGAAGAGGTAATGGCCCCTGAGCTCCCCGACGCGGCCCATGTTCACCAGCCCCGCGGTGCGGGCCAGCTCCTCCGCGCGCTGCTCCAGCTCCTCCTCGGGCGCATCCAGGCTGACGGCCCAGCTGAGCTCGCCGTGCCGGGGCTCAGCGCCGGTGTGCTCCTCGGGGCAGGACACCCCGTCCGACGAGGCGAGCGGGACCCAGGCGGCGCTCAGCCAAAGGCACGTGTGGATGCAGAGCGTGGCCTCCATCCCCGCGCTCCATAGCGGCGCCCTCCGCTTCCAATGCGGCATCAGGCAGGCGGGCTGCAAGCAGCGGAGAGGAAAGCTGGTGAGAAACTCTTCCGATCGGGAACAGGGTGGCCACAGCCTCACCTGGAGGTTCCACGGAGCCACATGGCTCCGGGCTTGCCACCAATGCACTGCCACAGCGGAGATCCCATTGCAGGGAACCCCCTGGCAAGGTGCCTCGTTCCCACTGTGCGAAGCCACACCTGGGCTGGGATCGCTCCCAATGGATCCCAAGCGCTGCGGAAGAGGAGCCGCTTCCTTCTCACCGAGCTACCGCCGCGCAGCCCCAGCTCAGGATCACCCCACGCTCCGCGCACGGCTCCGCTCCGCGCACAGCCCCACCGCGCTCCCTTCCCACCCGCTCCAACGCAGAGGAACCCGCGGGCACCGGGAGCACCGCCGGGGCGCGGAGGGAAGCGCTTCCCGCTGCCCCGCTCCGCGTCCCACCGCGCTGCCCGGAGCTCCGCACCCCGGCGCCTCCCCGGCGGCAGCTACCGCGGCCGGCCTCCCGCTGGGGGCTCCCGAGCCTCCCACACCGTGACCGGCCCCGGGACGCGGGGCACAGCCCCGCGGGGCGCTCACCGGGCATGGGCCGGGGCTGCCGGAACCCCGCGGCCGCTGACAGCGCCGTCACTTCCTGCGCGGTCCTCCGCTCCGCCAGGGCGGCGCTGGCGGGGCGGCGGCGGCGGCGGCGGCGCTCTGGAGCGGAAGGGGCGGTGCGGGCCGTGCCGCTCCGCTCCGCTCCGAGCCGCGCCGCGCCGGGCCGGGCCCCGCCGCTCGCCCCATGGCGCTGGAGCAGGCGCCGACCGACGGCCCCGCCGCCGCGCCCGCCCCGCCGCGCCTCTGCGAGCCCGGCCCCGCCGCGCCCCCCGACAGGTAGGTGCTAGTCCCCGCGGGCCGCGGCGCGGAGGAGCGGCCGCGCACCGACCTGTTTGTCTCGCCCAGCGGAGGCGCGCTCGCCGCCCCGGACACCCCCGGCGAGGCGGCGCCCGGCGGGGAGGCGGAGCCCGCCGCTGCCCCCGGCCGGGCCCCCGCGCTGCTGGCGGGCGGCGGGGAGGGCGAGCCCGGGCCCGGCGGCGCGGCGGAGGAGCCCGGCCCCGAGGCGGCCCCGGCCAGGCCGTCGCAGAACATCGCGGTGCAGGTGGGTGTCCGGCGGGTGAGCCGCGGCGGGCGGTGCGGGCGGTGCTGCGGGGCTCTGACGGCAGCGGTGTCCCCCCGCAGACCGACTTCAAGGCGGCCGACATGGAGGTGAACACGGATCAGGACATCGAGAAGAACCTGGTGGGTGCCGGGCCCGGGTGATGGAGCTGGAGCCCTGCGCTCCCCGCAGCGCTTCTGGCCATTAACACCCCACCATGGGGTTCTCGGGCTGTTCTCATCCAAGGGGGATGCACGGTGCCCGCTGCAGCTCTGGGCTGTGCCTCCCTTGGCTTTGCCTATCGAGAGCCTGAGCTTTGAAAGCAGAAGGTGTTTAACTGTGGTTCTTGGCGGTGGCACCTCCCGGGCTCTTCCCCATTGCTGAGCATTCCTGCCTGTGCCCCATAGCGTGAGGGAAGGGGAAGGTTCTCCCTGTATTTCCACCCTGTGCTGCAGGACAAGATGATGTCTGAGAGGGCATTGCTGAAGGAGCGCTACCAGGAGGTGCTGGACAAACAGAGGCAAGTGGAGAACCAGCTGCAGGTACAGCTTAAGCAGCTCCAGCAGCGGCGGGAGGAAGAGATGAAGAACCACCAGGTACTTGACATAGTCCTTTTTGTCTCACCTCCCTGTAGCACGGCTGCTTACCCGATTGAGGCAGCTGCTTTGACCTCATTCATTAATCTAAAATCATAATGCATTTAAAACCCAAAACTTGGGGATTTTGCTCTTTATTTGTATGATGCTTGTTTGACTCTAGGAGATCCTGAGAGCGATCCAGGACGTTACGATCAAGAGAGAAGAGACAAAGAAGAAGATGGAGAAAGAAAAGAAGGAATTCTTGCAGAAAGAGCAGGATCTGAAAGCAGAAATTGAGAAACTCTGTGAGAAAGGCAGAAGGTATTTGGACGGAAAAGGAAGTATTTGTGGGGGAGGCATTGCTTAACCCTGATGTGCACCCGATTAAGTGAAACAGGATCACTGGAAGCAGTGAGTATTTTGGTGAGTGGTTTTGGACAGACCTGTTTGGTTCTGGATGGATCTGCCCCAGACACAGCACCAGTGCTTTACAGAGATCTCCATATGAGTCTGGGGCAGCGGGTCGCTGCTTTGCTGGCTCAGTGTACGGGTGGACAGTGCTTGGCAAGGGTAACGTGCAGCTCAGCTCCACTGCTGCTGTCCCCAGTGCTGGGGCAGGGCCTCAGGGGCCTTTCCAAGGCTCTGCTGTAAGATGGGCTGCGTGCTGGGGCAGAGAACCTCCCTGGGGTCAGAGGGGTCTAATGCAAGCAAGACACGAGCTGTTTGGGCAGATGTGAAGGTTCCTTTGGGTGTTGAACCTGCACTTTACGGAGCCACCCTGTCACGTCACGGAGGGCTGATGTTCCTTACTCTGAGGGTTTGGGATAACGCTGCTTTAGTAACAGTTCCAAGAAGACAGCTCCTGTTCCCCCAGTCGCAGAGCTGTGTTGGCAGCGTGGCACAGCTCCCCACAGCGGGTGCTGGTTCCATGCCACGCTCCTTGTGCAGTGTCATGATACAGCAGAATCTTTGCTCTGGAGGATGTTAGTGGTTGCTTTCTAATGGGTATTGAATGGGGCAGCCTCCAGGTGTGGGGGCCTGTGTAAAGAGCCTCCTGTGCCAGTGAGCTGTTCACACTCGGGTTCAGGGCCGGTGATAACCCCTTTGTAGCTGCTGACTCCGTTTCTCCCCCGTGCAGGTTGCTGAAGGAGCAGGAGGAGAAGGAGAACAAGATTGCGTCTCTGATTGCAGAGCAGTCCGATGAGAAGTGAGGCTCCTCCCGGGTTAACACTGCTGGGTTCTCTTTTCCCTCCAGTCACTTGGCCACAGAGTGAATCTGGTGCTTGAGGCTGATGCTGCTTGTGGGGTGGGCTCCAGAGAGCGCTCTGACAGTGCTGGCTGGGTTTTACCTCCTCCTCCAGCAGCCCTGTCTCTGCAGTAAATCCTCTTTGATCCTGCTCACAAGCAGGCTCCAGATACTTGTGACATAAAGATCCCATAGGATTAGAGTTCGTGCTCAGGGGATTGACTTGGCTGTAACTGCTACCTCTGAGTGAGTTTCAGCTTCCCCGAGTCAGGGCACACCTATTCTCTGTGTGCTCCCCACAGCTGCCCAACTGCTCAGGACTGGCACGCTCGGGTGTGTTAAAGCTGGGTAGAGAAGCTCCAGATCAGGGGCAGTTGGTCAGCTCTCCTGTTCCACACCAGTCCAGCGCCTGAGCTGGCTCGTTCTGCTCCTGTCTGCAGGCAGCTGTGGGAGATGGAGCTGGATAAGCTGAAGAACCAGCACAATGAGATCAACAGGAACATCCTTGAGGAGACAGAGCGGGCCTGGAAAGCAGAGGTGAGTACGTGCAAACAGTTGAAGAGGGTCTTTCTGAGATCCCGCTTTGTTAATGAATGATTGTGTGAAATGAGGAGGAGTTGAGCGTGAGGCTGTCCCCTTGCTGTGGGACAAGAGAAGGGATAAACAAGTATCTGAGCCTGGAGTGGTTCCCGGTGCACTCAGCGCAGCTCAGTGAGGAGGTGATGGTCTGGCAGCAAGAAATGAGGGAGCACAAGAACTGCTCCTCATGTGGGGCCTCTCCCTGCTAGATCCTGTCCCTGGAGAGCCGGAAAGAGCTGCTGGTGTTGAAACTAGAAGAGGCAGAAAAGGAAGCAGAGCTGCACCTCACCTACCTCAAGTAAGTCTGTGCGGCCTCAGAAATGGCAGGTAACTCACGTGTCCCTGTGTGCCCATCTCCTCTTCCTCTGCCTGCACTGGAGGTTGGACTGAAATCAAGGTTTCCTGTAGTTGGCTTACTAAATTAGCGTGATTCAGTAGTGCCACAAAGCAAGGGTATGTGGGGCTGTGCTTATTCCCATTGCTGTTTGTCTGCTGAACACGTGCTGTGCTCCGGGCAGTGCTGTAGGCACAGTGTTGGCTCCGGTGTCCGTGTGTCCACCAGATGAGCCTGCACTTTGGTACCACCACGTGCTCTCCTCTTGTGGGGTGTGAGCCCCTCTTCCTGCCCAGGCGAGGAGGGGGATGCAGGAGGCTTTGGGGTGACCTGCTCCCACCGCGCTGCCAGGAAGGGCACGGTGCCAGTGGGAAAGTGTAGCTGTGCTTGCAGGTCTGCGCCACCCACACTGGAGACCATGAGGCCGAAGCAGGAGTGGGAGATGAGGCTCAACAGGATACGAATGACCAAGGAAAGCGTTCGAGTAAGTCCCTACTGAACAGCTCCCAGCCTGACAGCGAGCGGTTCTTCACACCGATGCTACTCTGCGTGTAGTTACAACCCTCCTTGGGAGAGGACCAAGACGTGTGTCCAAAAGCCTGGCACTGCCTGTGCAAGCAGCAGCAGAGGTTGTCTGCCTGCAACTTCAGGCTCGTGTGTGGACAAGCCCCATGGGGATGAAAGCTTTGAGTTAATGGCAAAGGCAGTTACTCTGTTTCTCCTGCCAGGTCCTTTTCATTCTCTTGGCTCCTATGGATCCAAAGGGTGTGCACTGTAGGGCCTGCAGCCGTTGTGGGGCTGGGGGTGCTCTGCCCAGGCAGCGGAATCTGCCTGTTCAAGGCACGCAGTGCCCAAAACCTCCTCGGGCAGAGGCTTCCCTAAGTACATCCATTTCTTTCCGCTGTGCTAGGATCAGTTCAACGACCACATTCAGATGGTGAGGAACGGAACGAAGCTGAGCAGCCTCCCGCAGATCCCCACACCAACGCTGCCCCCTCCGCCCTCAGAGGTGAGTGTCTCTCCAGCCCCGCACGGACGGGTTTGTGCTGCAGGGAGGTCGCTGTGACACTCAGGCCTGTAGCTGGCTCTGCCTGTGCTGTGTGTGCTGATGGAGGCTGGGAGGGGATTGTGCCTTCTGGAGGCCTGTGCTTGTCCCCTGTCTCTCTGGGCCTCCTTGCAAAGGGGTTCCTTCCCCTTGCCTTCAGTAGGGCCACCAGTGCTTGTGGTTCAGCCCCTCTCCCATCTGGCTGGGGAGGAGGGCACTCGGCTCTGCTTTCAGATGGGTTTATTCTAACCAGCCTTTTCCTCTCCCCCTGTTTTTCTTTCTCAGACAGATTTCATGCTGACGGCATTCCAGCCCAACCCATCCCTTACTCCCAGGCTCCCGTTCCCCATCGGACCAGTCCCCGTGCCCATGGTCATGCCGAGCGCCGATCCCCGTGCGCTCTCCTTTCCCCTCCTGAACCCTGCCATCTCCAGGCCCAACCAGCCCTCCCCTCCGCTGCCCACTTCCCAGGGAAGGAACAGCCCCGTGGTGGCCTCGCTTATGGGCACGCACAGCCCGCACGTGGCCCCCGCTGCCTCCATCCCGCCGCCGCCCGGGCTGGCAGGCGTCAGCGTCACTCCCGAGTTCCACAGGCTGCAGCCGGCCGATAAGCTGGAAAAGCTCCTGGACAAGCTGTTGACTCGGTTCCCGCAGTGCAACAAGTGAGTGCCTGGCGGTGTCCTCGCTCGGAGGGTCGCTGCCGAGAGCACACGCTGCTTTGCTGGGGTGTGGGGTGCCCCCGGGCCCGCTGGCGGGGCTGGGAGCTCTTAGCAGGCTGCTCTCCACGCAGGGCCCAGCTCACCAACATCCTGCAGCAGATCAAGACTGCCCGCAGGACCATGGCGGGCCTCACCATGGAGGAGCTGAACCAGCTGGTGGCGGCCAAGCTGGTGGAGCAGCAGGAGCGGGCAGCGGCCGGGGCTCAGGTGGGAATGGGATGCTTGTGTGATGAGGGAGCAGCTTTCCGTGGGGTAACTCGGGGTAACTCATCTGCCCTTTCCCTCTGGGCTTCTCTGATGTCCCTTGTTTTGCCTTGCTGCAGCCTCTCAGCCGGATCAGGGCACCCATGTTCTCCGCTCCGCTGCCCCAGATCAGCACACCCATGTTCCTGCCCCCAGCCCAGGTGGCTTACCCCGGAACAGCAGCACACGTAAGACTTTTGGGCTTTCCTGCAGCACTTTGCCATCCCCAGGGAAATCCAAGGGAGGGTGGCTGAGGGGATGAGCCGGTGAAGCTGGGACCCCTCTCCTCACACAGCTCCTTAGACTGGTGAAGCAGGAGGGAAGGGTTAGGGGCATGGCTCCTTGGTGCTTCGTGTTGGGAACAGCCCCAGGAGAGATGTTGGATGCTCTTAACACCACATGAGGGCTGCGTGCAGAGGGAGGAATGGGTCAGACTGCGGCCCTGGCTGCAGCTGGTGGCCCAAGTAGCTGGGGTGTGAGTACGTGATCCGAGCTGGGGTGCCTGACTTCTGTTCCCTGTCTCCTTCCTGTCCCCTCGCTCTCATCCCAGACCCCGGCTGCCTGCAAGCTGTGTCTCATGTGCCAGAAGCTGGTGCAGCCCGGTGACCTGCACCCCATGGCCTGCTCGCACGTGCTGCACAAGGAGGTGAGTGCTCCCACACTGTGCTCTGCTCCTGTGCTCCTCAGCACACTTCTAATGCCAGTTCCCTCCGGGTACGTGTAGTGAGTCCCTGTTGTACTGAGATCTTGCCAGGAGGAGGGTGTGATCGATAAACAACTCTGCATCCTCCCATCCCTCCTTCCTGTGCTCTGAGCTGGGCCACCCTGCGTGGCCATTTGGGAAACTGGTGTATTGAGGAGGGTCTGATGGTCCTGCTGCGGTGAAGAGGGCTCCCTCTGCGCGGTGGCCTCGGGATGGAGGCTGTCACCATGGGGCGAAGGAAACCATCCCTTAAAATGAGTGCCCCGGCCAGCACTGCTCGGGAAGGAACGGTCACAGCACATGGAGGATGTGCTGGTGGCTCCTGACTAATTCTCTCTTCCAGTGCATCAAATTCTGGGCACAAACCAACACGAATGACACTTGCCCCTTCTGTCCAAGCCTCAAATGACGCCGCTCGAACGGAGCGGTCCCACAGGAGGAGTTGCTGTGAATAGACAGGATCAGTTCTAAGATTTCTACAGTTCTATATTTATACGACCATGTATACACATGTACATTTTTATTATATAGGTAATGTGTGTATAGAAAGTCTGTATACATACAAATTCATAAATAAAGTGTGTATATTATGCAGTGACTTGGTGCTGCTCCTTATTCCCTAGCTCGCAGCCTTGCTGCCTTTCTCTTGCGTGGTGACAGGTACCTGGGACACTGCTGTAACCCGCTCTTCTTGCCATGCTCCTGCTCCGGGCTGGCATTCCCGGAGCTCCACGCTTGCCACAAGCCCTTACCCCCACAGCCCCTGCTGTCACCCAGCGCTTCCCCTTTGGGCAATGAACATCCTCCAGGCGAGCAGCAGGTTTTGTGGTCTCTTTTTTAATGTAATAATAATTTACCGTGGTAACATTCATTGTTCTTACATAGACAATAGGTTACAGAGTACTGGGGCCTGCAGCGCCAGCGGCGGTACCCGTCCCGTCCCCATCGCCCTCCTGCAGGGCAGAGCCTGCGCCTGGTGCTGTGCCGGGGCCTGGGCAGGGAGCAGCGGCTGCGCTGCAGCTCGGGGGCACCATACTGCTGCACTTCCCCGCTTCCCTCTCCTGTGCTTCCTCCTGAAGCACGTGCCGACCCTTTCTCCATGGATTTCGGTGGGGTTTCGAGGTGTTCAGCACCACTTTGGATCTCGCACCGGCTCCGTAGCGTTTCCCCTTCTTTATCTGCAGCCTGTGGCACAGATTCAGCGCTGCCCCTCGGGTGCAGCACACCAGGGTCTGGCCACGGCCGCGTGTTCCTAGGCAGCCGCTTGCCAGCGCGGGTTAAGGCAGTGTTCCAGCAGGGAGTCCCGGGGGTGCTGGGCGGGCAGGTCCATGCGCTGTCCCGCGCCGCAGCGGCACGGCTGGCTGGTTGCAGGATTGGAGCCAGGCACGGCGCGGGCACCGCTTGCAAGCGCGCTGCTGGTGAAGCGGGTGCATGGAGCGGGCTGCGGTGCTGGCCCAGGCTGCGCTGCGCCCGTCTCCTCCTCCCACCGCGCGCACTGCCTCTCTTGCAGCTTTCCCAAAGCGCTATGTGACTGCGGGAGCGCCTTTCCAAGCTGCGGGAGCGCCTTTCCAAGCTTTCCACACGGTGGTTACAGCAGCCCTGCCCTGCCTGAGCTGCCGCCTCGGCCCCGGCACCGCGGGGAGCCCCGTGTTTTGCTCACTGAGGAACGCTGCCCTTGGATGGGTGAATTTTGGTGTTTAAAACAAAGCACTTGCCTGTCCGAGGCGGCGCAGCCAGGAGCTGCGGCATTCCCAACCGCCTGCAGCCCAGGGGCCCACAGCAGCAGGTTTGTCCTCATGGACCAGGAAATCCTCCCTGCGCTGGCAGAACACGATGAGCACAGAAGTGCCTCCTGTGCTCAGTGTCCATTCTGCTCTCTGCGTCCTCCAGCTCTGCCACCACCACCACCACCTCCGAAACCAACTCTGCCCACCTCCCATCCACAAAGGGCTCCCCCCAGCACGCTGCTGAGCGAGCCCTGGCCATGGGTTGCGGCCAAGGCCCCAGGACCGAGCAGAGACTAAAAGGATGTAAAAAAACCCAAACCAAAACAGGACCAAACCCGTCAACGTTGGGGTTGGAGCAGTGGCTTTCAGCGCTGGAATTAAAAATAGAGCTATATGTGTGTATGGTACAGGTGAGGAGCTGTCGGCACGCCGGGCGCGGGGGGGACCTGCCATATACACGCTGATTGGCGCAGCTGCACTACCAGGGACTTGCATCGTATATATAAAAAAGAAATAAATACAACTGTGTTTGTTTAAAAAATAAGGAATGCTGCAGTCCCAGAGCTGCGGGTGCCTCCGCCTCGGGAGCAGGAGCCAGGGCCGGGATACACGGACGAGGACGCAGAGGGAGCAGAGAGGAGCTGCTGTGCCCGGCTGGGGACTCGCTGGCGGTGAGGCAGGGCAGGGGCTGCGGCACGGGCTCCCCTATGGCTTTGAACGGGCGGGTGGGCTGAGGAGCACTGCGTCCCTCCTTCCTCCCCTCCCCGTGCACCCCGCGGGGCCGAGGCAGTTCCCATCCCCTTGGGAACGTGGCGAGCGGAAGCGGAGATGGTTGCGTGCTCCTGCCTGTCCCGGGGGCAGCCGGGAGGGCAGGGTGGGCGCAGGGAGCCCTGGGCTGGCGGCAGTGGGAGGGCACTTGGACAGGGCAGGGGAACAGCCAAGGGAATGGCTAGAGCAGATGGTGTAGAGGGGAGCAGGAGCATGGGAGGGAAAGCTCTGCCTCTGGCAGCTCCTGTCCGCGCAGCCCCAGGCTGGCCCTGCGTGGCTGTCTCCAGAAAGCCTGGGGCTGGGGACGGGAGGCTCCAGAGATGTGAGCTCTGGAGCCTGGCTCAGCAGGTATCCACGCAGGGAGCTGCACGGGAAGGCACGGCTGCAGCACAGTGCGCACACGCACAGCTCCCTGCGTGGAGAGCTGCAGGGGGGGCTGAAAAGGGCAGTTGCACAGGGATGGAGGGTGAAAGGGGACAGGCAGGGGATGGCTCGTCAGCGTGAATCCCCGACAGGCAGAGCCCCCAGGGCCAGGAGGGTCTGGGCTCCCCACGCCGCTGCCCTGCTCCACGCTGCAGCCCCCAGAGCAAGGTCCTACCTGTCCCTGCCCCACCGCCTCACCTGCGCCCCGGCGCCGCCCCTGCGCTCCACCATCACTTCAGCAAGGATATGTCGTCGGCGAAGTCGTCATGGTCCCGCCGCAGGCAGTGGAAGCAGCGCCACTGGAACACCATGAGGCAGAGGGGCAGCATGAAGAGGGCGCAGATGGCTGCCATCACGTAGGCGATGGTCATCAGGGTGGACTCGTCCGTCTGCGGGATGTTGTAGCCGCAGTCCTCCATGTTGGAGTGCAGGTAGGGCCCCTCCACCGCGGCCGTCCGGAACTCGTCGTGCACTGAGCGGGGAGAAGGCAGGGCCACGGTCACCGCGTGTCCACGTCCCCTCTGCCTCTCCCCCCCTGCAGACCCAGCCCTCACCGTGGCAGGCGCTGACAGCAAAGCCGATGCGCTTGCGGGCACGGTCGAAGACCACGTAGAAGCCCTCCATGATGACGGCGCCCATGACGGTGCCCGTGGAGGACTGGGAGATGGCGAACTTGTAGCAGTCGTCCTGAGAGGTGGCCACGTCCTCCACCGGGCGCAGGTATTGCTGCAGGAAGAGGTGCCATTGGGAACGGGGATGGGGCAGGCAGCTGTGCCCACCCAGCAGTGGCACCAGGCAGGGTCAGCGCTCACCTGGGGCAGGATGGTGATCCGGAAGGACTGGTTGGTGGCCTCCCCCATCAGGTAGAGGGAGAGGACCGGGAAGATGTGCCAGGGGGTGGTGCCAACCTGCCAGCAAACCAGCTGCTCCCCCAGCCAGAAGCCATCCGGGAACTTCTCCGTCTGCCAGAGGGAAGGGAGGTGAGCAGAGCCACCCGGGCGGGCAGCAGAGGTGCTCAGGCTGGTGATGGGCACCCATGCTGCACACTGCTGCGGGGATGTGCCCGCAGGGGAGGGAGGGATGGGTTTCACTGACCGAAGAAGCTGTTTTGATGGATTTCACCGCAGCCTCAAACACCTTCTTTGGCAGCCTGAGGTTGGTGGTCCCGCTGTCCACGATACTCTTGTCATAGTTGTACTGCGGGTGGACGAGGAGTGACCAAGGTGCAGACCCCAGTCCCGCTCCCATCCCAAAGCCCCTTAGCAGGAAGGTGGATGCCACCAGTGGCAGTGACAGAGCAGTGGCCCTGCTGTGCCCTCACCTCTTTGCAGTCCATGTTCAGGTCCTGCCCGTTGACCTCCAGCTTGACGATGATGACCTCGTAGTACCACTCCTTCCGGATAGGTGTGTACCAGATGTCACCCACGTACAGTGAGCGGTCGATGCCACCGATGATCTGCAGTGGGGACAGAAAGGGGAGGCCACGGTGTCCTGCCAGCTCCGATGGGGCACACCCCACAGGGGCAGCCACCAGCCTTCCCGGTGCTCCTGCAGCACAGCACTCACCATGCTGCCTCCCACCGATGCCAGCGCCTCCGTCTCGTTGGGGGAGAATCCTGCCCCGCAAAGCTGGAGGGAGAAGATGTTGGGCACCCGGGTCTGCTTCACCAGGGAGTCAAAGAAGGGCTCCAGGCTGTCGTCGGGCTGGTGGGAGGAGAAAGCAGAGGCAGGACAGGGATGTCAGTGCTACATCTCCTCCAGGGGCTCTCCGTGCCCAGACGAGCTCCCATTGCTGGCGCTGCCGTGCCCCCCCGGCTCTGCGTGCTGTTGGAGCATGGCCCAAGGCCACCAGCCCAGCTGCAAGCTGTGCCCCTGGGCACGGAGCAGGACTCACCCGCGCGATCTCGGCGTACGCCAGCCCCAGGATCCCCTCCCAGTTGGAGCCGTTGATGAAGAACTTGTCTGACTCGGTGATGGCAGCGATGTTGGCCCTGACGGTGACGTTGGGGCCGTGGGGAATGGTGACGAGGTCGGTGCCCAGCTCCCCTTCCCACTTGCCCTGGGTGTAGGGCACATACACACCCTTCCGCAGGTCGCGGTAGGTGCTGGACCTGCAACGGCATCAGAGAGCTGTGTGGACAGCCCCACAAGGGGCTGTGTGGACCCACGAAGGGCCAGCATAGGGCCAGGGCTGCGTCCCTGTGCTCTCTGTGTCCCCACAGTGTACTCACAGCTGCCGCTGGTAGTATCTCCGGAGGAAGGGGTGAGGTGCAGCTCCCACAGCGAAGTTACTGCTCCCTGTGTCCACCAGGATATTCAGCTGGAAAAGGAAGAGACACGGATGGTCAGACTGCAGCGGGACCCCTCTGTGCCATCCACCCGGCTCTGCAGGTGAGTGATGCCCTCCCCAGCCCCACACTGGGCACACGGTGGCCATTGTACCATGTGCATGTGTGGGGCTGCAGAGAGCAGCAGTGCCTGCATCCCCTAGCTGGGAAACCTGGTTTGCTCCCAAAGCTGGCCAGAGGATTGATGGCACAGCACTAATCAGCCACCCGTATGCTGAGCTCTGCTCCCGCTTCCCTCCTGCCTGTGCCCGGGATTACCAGCTCAGGCAGGGCTTGGCACACATCCTGCTGGCAGGGCCGGGAGGGGGCCGGCAGGATCCTGCCCCCAGCTGAACCCTGCCTGCAGCACCAGCACCACAGGGCTTCGGCCCTTCATCTGTGGCGTCGGAGGGGAGAGGAGGAGGGTGATGAGCTTGTGCTAATCGCTGAAGCGCTGGGCTACGGCTGCCAGAGCTGCCTGCACGGCTCCTGCAGGCAGCGTGTGCTGGGGGGCCCCGGGGTCTGGGGACAGGGATGGATCCCCCCGACCCCAGGCTGGTGCCTGGCGCAGGGGGACATTGCAGGCCATGGGTAAAGATCAGAGCTGCCCGTTTGCCCCCTCGGGTGAGCAGCTGGAGCTGCTGGGGCAGCCCAGAGCCCGCTGCACATCCCGACCTTCCCATGGCAACGCGGCATCTCCAGCCTCGGCTGCTGCACCGGGACCGTTCCCGGGGTGGGTCGGTTTGATCGGTGGGCAGGGGCCATCTGCTCCACACCGCTCATCTCCGCTGGTCCCCAGGGCACCCCAGGAGGTGGGTTTCCCGGGAGAAAGCCCTGCTGAGCTGATGCTGCAGCGAGAGGAGGATGCAGGGGACAGGGAGGGACTTTGCTCTCCCTCCCTGGGAAGGTGAAAGGTGGGAGGGAGATGGAGCAAGGGGCACAGTGGGGTGCCCAGACCCCACGTGTGCCTTTGGGAAGGCTGCACACATCCTTGTGGACAGACACGCTCCCTGATCTCCTGCATATGCACAGCCATCACTCTCTTCTTTCATGTGAGTCTCTTAATTCCATTGCAATGCCTGGAGGGATCCAGCTCAGCACACACACGCGCACCCGCACACGCACCATGTTCACGTCTGGATGGAGTCCAAGGCTGGAAGATGCTGCCCAAAAGGGTGAGTGGATTGGAAGCGCCCTGGAAACAGGTGGTTTGCAGGGAAATTGTGTGGCAGCTGCGACACGTGGCAGGAGATGATGAAATCCCATTGAAAACGAGATTTTGGGAATAATCTCCACCCTTTCCCCCTAAATATCCCCTGCCAGAGCAGGGAATAAGCCCCAGGCATGCAGGGACACCATGAGACCCGATTCCTGCCTTCCTCCCCTTCTCCATGGTTCACATCCCGCTTGTGTTGCTCTCTCCCACCATGTGCCGTGCCGGATGGAGCCAGCTCGAGGGGAAGAGCCAGCCCGAGGGGAAGAGCCAGCCTTTATCTCAGAGGCTGCGTGGGCTCTGGGTGTTTTGGCAGCACCAGCCTTTGTGGTGGGTGGGAGGCGTGCGGGAACCAGCCCTGTGCTGGAATGTGGACCCTCGAGCACCGAGCTGGCCCCCTCGCAGGCCACACGTGCTGCAGCCAGGGGTAGGTGTGATGGTACATGCACAAAGGATTCAGCAGCAGGAGTCGGTGTGATCTCACCCATAAAAGAGGGGAGGAGCTGGTCCAGGCAGCACCCATCCTGCGCCCAGCACAGGGGCAGATGGTGCCACACATGGGAGCGGGGCAGCGCAGCTCCCAGACACGAGGGATGCTGGTGAAGGGATGGAGCAGAGCCCGGCGATGCAGCGGCTCCTGCTCTGACCTGCCCGCGCTGCCCATGACCCTGCAGCGAGCCCCGGGAGCATCAACCCCTGGCGCATTCCCGGGGTCAGGCGGAGCCAGGCTTGGTGCTGGCACATGCCTGCGGCCGGGCGATGCTGGCAGGCGCAGGCAGCACCGCCAGCCCCTCGCCGCCCACAGCCGTGTGGCAGCATCCTCCGGCTGGCAGGGAGGATGGATGGAGGGATGGAGGGAGGGATAGATGGATGGATGCATGATGGAGAGATGGATGGATGGATGGAGGGAGGGATAGATGCAGCCTGGCCCGCACAGCACCGAGGGTCCCCGCAGCACAGCACCCGGTTCGGTGGGTCACCTTCGTCTCCCCGCTGCCGGCCACCCGCGGGGCGTCCCTACCTTCTGCGGGGGGCTGCCCACCGTCATCTCCACGTAGTAGCCCTGCCCGGACTTGCCCCGCAGGTTGTCGATCATATCCACGAAGCCGCTGGCGCCGCGCTCGGCCTCCTCCGGCGCCCGGCGCGCCCGGGGACCCGGCGGCGGGGCCGCGCCGCCCCGCAGCGGCAGCCGGATGCGCGGCGGGGCCGGGAGGGCGCCCGCCCCCAGCCACAGCAGCAGCCAGGGCCAGGCGGCAGCCATGGCCCGGACAGCGCTGCTCCCCCGCGGCGCGGGGGGACGGTGCCTATGGGGCCCGCAGCGCCCCGCGCCTCGCCCGGGCGGCCGCGCCGGGGCCGAGCGGGGCGGCGGGCATGGCGGCGCGGTGCTCCCCGCCCCGGAAAGCGCGATCGCGCCCGCCCGCCCCCCGCCCGCCGGCGGAAGCGCCTTGCGGCCGCGGCCCCGCGCGGCTCCCGCGGCCCCTCCGCAGCCCCCGGGCCCGGCCGCGGCCCGGCCCTGCGCGGCGGGGAGCGGCGGGGCCGCGGCGGGCCGCGGGCCGGGGCGACGCGTCGCCATGGCAACGGGCGGCGGGGCCCGCCCCGTCCGCACTACAGCCCCCGGCAGGCGCCGCCGCACCGTTGCGTCACGCGCGGCGCCG
Organism: Strigops habroptila; assembly: GCF_004027225.2. Lineage (NCBI taxonomy): Eukaryota > Metazoa > Chordata > Aves > Psittaciformes > Psittacidae > Strigops > Strigops habroptila. The sequence goes on from NC_044293.2 coordinate 966,662, forward strand.
GCCAATCCGGCGCCGGGCGGCTTCGTGCGGACCAATGGCAGGCGGCGGGGGGCGGGCGGTAGCACCGCCCGGGATCCGGACGTGACGGCGGCTCCAGGCAACCCGGGAGCGTCCGTGGCGGCGGCGGCGGCGGCGGGGCCGGGGCCGGGGCCGGGGCCGGGGCCGGGGCCGGGGCCGGGGCCGGGGCCGGGGCCGGGCCCGGCCGTGCGAGGTGAGCTGCGGGGCCGGCGGGGAGCGGGTGAGCCGGGAAAGGGGCGCAGCCGCCGCCCTGAGCGAGGGGAGCGGGTGTGGAGCCACCCACCGCAGCTGGGAGCGGCGATCGGGCGCGTTCGGGGCGGGCTCGGCGCGGCCCCGCGGTGCCTCCGCCTGGAAGCCGCCCGGATTCCCGGTTGCTGCTGGGGCTCTCTTTACATAAGGCTGTAAAGCCGGCGCGGGCGGAGGCGGCGGCTCAGCGCCGGGCATGCGGGGCACGTCCGGAGCTCACCGTTATGCCATAAAGATGCTCGGTGCCTGCTGGACACCGAGCGCGGTTGATCGCTGTGATCCCCGTGTTGCTCCCTTCGTGCCAGCAGATGCAGAAAGCCGCGGAAGAACCTGTGGTGCGCATCGGTGACCAGATCATCCTGGAAGAAAATTATGATGAGACCTACGTTCCCAGCGAGCAAGGTAACGGATCCTGTGCTCCCAGGAGCCGGGAGATGGGATTCGTGAGTGCAAGTCACTCCTGGTGTGTTAAGAAAGTAAGAATTGGGGAGAGCATGAGAGTAGAATAAATGGGATTTTGTAGAAGACAGGGTGAGCAATTAGCTTTCTGGTTATAAATGCCATTTTGATTAAATGATAAATAAATGGTAATAAAGATAAATGCCATTTTGCAGTCTCTGTCTAGCCTGGCAGGGAACCGTGACACAGTGTGCCCACTGACACATGGGGACACGCTGGCAGCTTTGGGCAGCTCTGTTTCCCCTGTGTGCCCACTGGTTTGGCTGGGGAGGTTGGCTTTATCGTGCAGTGCCTGGTGCAGATCATCTCCACTGGTTCCTCTTCTGTTTTCCAGAAGTCCAGGATTATGCCCGGGCGATCGGGATCGACCCCGAGAAGGAGCCGGAGCTGCTGTGGCTGGCCAGGGAGGGCATCGTGGCCCTGTTACCGCCTGGATGGAAGCCCTGGTGAGAGCTCTGTCAGTGCCAGTCTGACAGGGGCAATGCCACAGGAGATGTACCTCCTTTTTGGGATGGTGGAATAGAGGGAAAGAGCGTTTGGGAAGTTGGATGCGGATGTGAGCAATCTCCGAGAGCTGCTTCCTCACACCAGTGTGTCTTTGGTGATCCAGTAAGGATGTGCTGGTACGTGCAGCTGTATGTGTATGTGCTCTTTCACCTTTTCCTGGTGTTTTTGCCATGCAGCCAAGACATCACCGGCGAGATCTATTACTTCAACTTTGCTAACGGCCAGTCCGTGTGGGACCACCCGTGTGATGATCACTACAGAGAGCTTGTCATTCAGGAGCGAGAGAAGCTGCTGGCACGTGGCAGCTTGAAAAAGAAAGAGAAGAAGAAGAAAGAAAAGAAAGAGAAGAAGAAGGAGAAGCAACTGAAGCAACTTGCTGTGAGTAGACTCCACTCGCAGTGCTTCTGGGGAGGCTGGGCAGAGAGTTCACATGATAAATGTATACTTTTGGGGGAAGTGGAGGTGAGACTGCAGTCAGATTGCCTGTTGTTGCTGCATAGATGCTGTCTAGATATGTCATTGTCTTCCTCTGGTAATAGCTGCGTTGTTTTGCTCTATTCTGCCCAAACTCTCCCCCTCTGCCCTTCAGAGGGAAGAAGGTTCCAGGTTGGTTTGTCTTTGTCCATAAGTAATTGCCTCAGTTTAATAAGAAGTTACTGAATCTCCTGTTCTGAAGAAAAAGATGATCTGAAAGGTCAGTGTGTGTAATGTTACTGGTTGCTGTGCTGCTGTGGGTGCCCAGCTGTGGCTCCACCACATCACTAGCTCAGGTTTCCAGTTACCAGCACTTGGTAGTGCTCAGTTAGTGATAAGAACTATGACTATAAATATCAGATAAACTGCAGATTATCCTGCAAGTTTTAGTTAGCGCAGTGGAAGCGGGTTTATCTTTGCTGAAGGGCAGCTAACATCCTCTGCTCCGCATTAACACATAGTTAATGGCCCTCTGCAGAAAATAATCAGTGTGATTTATTCTGTTACAGTGGAATGTGCGATTTATTCTGTTGCCATTGCTGTGGCAGTGACTTTGGGGAAGAAGGATTGGTGCACATTCATCTCCCTCAGCCTAAGAGTGATTTAGCTGTGCTTTCAGTCTGCAGCCTTGTGCAGACACAGCGCAGAGGAGCTGTGCTGTCTGAATGTGCACGTGCTCTGCTGAAGCATGAGCTGGCGTATGAGCTACAGGGAAAACCCTGGCATATGTGTGCTCCAAGCTGAACCTGTGCAGTGTGTCGTGGGGTGGGGAACTCCACGCTGGTGGTCGTGTTTCTGACTTAAGCATGTGCTGCTCAGAGATGAGGATGTTGGATGGCTCCCTGGGCTCTTGCTGCCCTTTGAAGGGGAGAGATGTATTTAGGAGCTTCTTATGGATGTGCTGCAGCAGAGCTGCTTTCTGCTGCCTGGTGTAAGGTGAGGAAGCAGCCTGGATCCCTGTCTAAAAGGAGGTGGTAATTGCAGCTTGGGGGGAGTGGGAGGCTTCTTGCCATCAGAGTGGTTTCTACTTCACTCATTTTGTGCTGTGCAGAGTAGCAGGGCAAACAGAGGGGGAGCTGCCCAGTTTGCCTTGGGTGCTTGGCACTGGGTAAGAGCTCTCCCAGGGGGTGCTGGGTGTGGGTACGTGCACGTGTGTGAGCTGGTGTGGTGGCTGTTGTTCTGGCTTCGGGTTTGGAATGATGCCCATTGATTTTCTGAATTGCCTGGCTGCTGTAAAGTAAATAACTGTATTCAGGTGGGTCTTTGGCAGACAAAACGTGTGAGTAAATCAAAGTGTGTGTCATGTGCTCGTGGGTGCTGGGTCTCACAGGCGGCTGTCAGTAGTGGTGGGTCTCGTGCGGGCACAGGGGAGCGCTCGGTCCTGTGTGTTTTGAGGGGCCGTGTCCCGTGCTGTGTCAGTGAGGCCTGTGCACATTCCAGCCCGCAGGCATGCTGCTGGCGCCCGTGCAGGTGCCCCCGGGGGGCCTGGCCCCGCTGCGCGGTGTCCCACCACCCCTGCTCGCCGGCCTGCGCCCCAGCCCGCTCCCCCTGCAGCACGGCAGCCCCGCGCCCGCCGGCCTCAGCACCGCAGCGGGGACACAGGTAAGGTCCTGGCTATGGGAATGCGCTGCAGGAGGTCTCAGGATGGGGACACTGGGAAGCATTTGTGATCTCTTGAGGTGCTTTTGTCTGTTAGAACCCAGTGCCCTGCTGTCCCTCACCGTACTGCTGTTCTCTTGCTGTTTCTAGGGAGCCCGGTGCTAAATCTGTGCTGAGCTTTCTTCTGCTGTGATTAGCAGATTTAAAGAAGGAACTGTTTCAATTACTGTTGGGGGGAAGTCTGTTAAGTTCATCTTAGTAGAACATTGATTTGTGTGACATGCACTACAGATAATGTAGTGTAATAAATCATGTTTTCCCTCTACTATTTGCTGAGACTAAAAAGTGAAAAGCAGAGTTTTCTGGATGAATACAAGGTTTCCAAGCACCTCAAACGATTATTTATAGAAAGTGACCTTCGTGTCAACAAAACAAACATTAAATAGTAAGAAATTGATCTTTCGAAAGGAAACAAAAACAGTGTAGTGCAAAACATACAGATCAACACCTTCACGGAAGGTTTTCTTCTGGCAAAGTCTAGTCAATGGTAATTTCAAACACCTTGTTTTTATTCTGGGCTGGACTGAACCAGTGTTTTGAGGCACAGGCAGGTTTTGCAGGTGTGATGCTATAGGACAGAAGCCTCTTTCGGTCTGAGGGAAAGTGTGGTCTCATAAGGAACACCTCCTCTCCCAGCTGGACATGGCTCTAGCAGAACAAGGGTAGCAGCATAATCCCAAGCACCTTCTCAGAATTCAGCAGCTCCCCTGCTGCTGGCCAGTGCCTCAGTGGGTTTGTGTTTCCCCTTTCCCTTGGCTGTTCTCTCACCCCCTTTCTTTTGACCGCACAGCCTGCAGAGACCTGCAAGGCCACCAGCCAGATGAAGAAGTTGCTGGGCTTGGTCTGTGAAGAGGAGAGTTCCCTGAACCCAGTGGCTGTAGATAAAGGGAGAAGCGAAGAGGAAGAAAGTGAAAATGAGGTGGGTTGTGCCTTGGTTCTTCATGTGAGTCAGTAACTGTGGTGCCTGAGGCCTCAAGGGATGAAACCCTGATGCTTTGGTGGTTGACCATAGCTGTTCCATTTGAGTCTGGGCCTTAGTTTGTGCTGCACTTCCTCTGTGTTGTTGGGCCACCAGAAAGCATCTGATCCTGTTTTCTCATGGTACTCCCTATAAATCACTGTCTGCCACGATGTAATTCCAAAGGGCTGTAGGTGTCTTGCCTTGGAGTACTGCTAATAGCTCTGCTGCCTTATTTTGTGGGTTAGGAACCCCCAGTGCCTCCTGTGTGGCTGGTGGGATCGCAGAGGTCAGAACTCAGTTCTGACCATGCCTCTTTTGCTTTTCAATACCTTTAGAGCCTCCATGAGACAGGAGCACTGTTCAGAAACCTGCACGTGGATGTCGGTGCCCTGGGAGGCAGCTTTGACTCGGAGGTAAGCCGTTCATGAGCAGGAAGAACCTGGAGCAGGCTGATGGAGAGGGAGGCACAGCAGCAGGGCTGGGGAGTGTGTGAGGAGCCAGATGTGCTCTGCGGAACACAGTGGCGTGTATGCTGGAGGCGAATTTGTGCTTGGAGAGGGTGCTTGTGGTTTGGTAGATGGCATTTGAGGAGATGGCACCTTCGCACAGGGAGCTTTGTTTCGTTCTAAAGCAGAGAAATCTGAAGTGATGTAGGCGTGAAAAGCTGGAAATGGGCTCTTCAATGAACAGCAGAAAGGTGAGAGCCTTGGAGCAGAGAGTGCCTCTGCTTGTTGTGAGAGGAAGGCTTGTTGAGGAAGAGGCACGGTTCGCTTCTGCACTGCTTATTTCAGTGACAGTAGAAAGAAGGCTTGTTCTCAGCTGAAATGGCAACGGTGGCATTGGGGAGAGCAGAGGGGAATGTGCTCTGGAAATGCCTTGTCACTTAGTTCCACAGGCATCTTAAAGCTTCCATGTGGACGGCATGTGGCCACCTAAAACCTGTTCTCTTTCTTCTTGCACTGCTGACATCCTGTGGCTCGGGGACAGTGTCAGCAGTGAGCCAAGGACACGTGTGGGCTCGTGCAGACATTGCCTTTCCATGCCTCTTAGCAGGGATGAGGCTTAAGGTGACAAGGGCACAATGGGAAGTGCGTGGCGAGCAGCTCTGGTGCTGCAGCCCGGCTGTGCTGACATTAATCCTGTCTCTGTGCTTTGAAATTCTGTTCCGCCATCTGAAAGGCAAATTAATTTCTTTTAAAGTGTTTCCCTTATCCTGTTCACAGCACACAAAAACTAAGCTGTCAAGTGCTTTGCTAGTGAACCCGTTCACAGTGCTGGGTGGCAATGCCAGGGCGTATGCTAAAGTGAGTGGGGAGAAAGAAAGGTCTGACTCTCTGGTCTCCAAACAAGCACCAGCCTTTTGGGGTCCAGTTCATCGCTGGAATGTTAACGTGTCCAGAACAGAGCTGTCTTGGCATTCCAGTGCTGTGGCAGGGCCGCAGGAATCTATTGTGAAATGGCAATTGCTGCCCAACAGCCAGGCTCCCTTAACTCAGATGGGAGATATCTTAGTCCTGATATTAGTACCCCGCTGGAGGAGGTAATTCTTGCGTGCTTCCATGAGATGGCAGTAGAAAAGCATTCCTATGAGCGAGACCCAGCCTGGTTCTCCAGCTCCCTGGCAAAACAGGGGAGGAAAGGATTTGTAGAGCAAGCCTTATGGGGGGAAATCTGAGCTGTAACAGGGTGAAGTGACAAAAACCTCGTGGCTTCGTGTAGCCTGTGCATCAGGGTCGAATACCTGTATTCAAAGCAAATAAGCGTGTGGGTTTAGTGACTTGCTGAGACACAAGGGTGTTGGGGAGAGTGGAGGCTGCACTGAAGGTGGAAAAAGTGTCTGGAGAGAGGGAGGGGAGGTGGAAAGAGATGCTACCCCCCTCTGTGGGCTTTTCTGGAGCAAGGAGTAAGTTAAATTGGTAGCAGGCAGTGCAAATGAAGCCCAAGTCAGGTGCTGGAGACCTTGAGGTGTGAGGTTTATGTGTAGTTAGAATGCACTTTTGGTGAGAGGGCCTCATGTAGGAAGCTCAGTTGGCTTTGCTGCTTGTGGGGTCAGCTCTCTCCCAAAGCCAGCTTTCTTGTCTTCTGAATTCCTGAGATGGAATAGTCACTGCAGGCGTGTGAGACTCTGCCCTAACACATAGAAGGGCTTTGAGATACTGCTGGAAGGGGCAAGAGGAGGAAAAGGCCTGGAAGCATCTCTGGTGCCTGGGGATGTGGTTGCGTGGCAGCAGAAGTGATCCCATGCTGGCGTGCTTGCAGCTTGGGAGGTTTCGTGCTCTGCCTTCTGTCCAGGTCAATCTCTGGGTAAACAGTGGGAGTCAGGAGGTCCTTTGTGTGGTGGGAAGTTGCCACACGAGGCTGCTCTGTCAGATGGAGATGTGTGAACGGGAGCTGTCTGTAAATAAACACTGTGCAATAGAGCTCATGTGGTACCAGAGAGATGCGTGTGCAGGGAGCAGAGCTGCTGCTTCCCAGGAAACAAAGACACCCCTAAAACACCAGCGCAGGGGTGACTAGTGGAAGGGGAGGATGACTCCTGTGCCCATAGCTTTGCTTTCTCTGTGCTGGGGGAGTGTGGCTGAGAACTGCTGTGGTGAGCCACAGCAAAGCACACAGACATAAACAGTTTGATGCTGCGGAATGCGGGCCTGGGAGCTCCTGTGAACTGCTTTCCCAAGTTGGAAAGCTGTTGAGCTGCAGGGCAGATGCGGTGGGTGATGCACAGGGCTATGACCTGTCACAGCTGGGTGACCTGGCCAGCTTGGAACGGTGGTGTGAGGGCTTTTGCCAGTGGATGTATTACCTCACCCGCTAGGAGAAGAGCAAAGCAGAGGAGGAAGGCTGTGGCAGCTGGTTAGCTGATGCTGCTGATGCTGCTGATGCTGCTGGTGCTGCTGAAGCTGATCTCCAGCGCCGAAGGAGCCCTGCAGAGGAAGCTGGCAGCCTGAGAGAGGTGATGAGTAGCTCTGACACCATGGTTCTGCCCGCATGATGTCACTGGAGCTGTGCATGCAGTAGGCAGCTCTGAGTGTTGTGGTGTGCAGCTGATAGCTGCTTGGTTTGTTTCTTTTGCTGGTTATTGTATTACATGCATGGAAAGAGGTGTAAACTTAAAACCCCAGGGCAAACGCTACCCAGATGAAGTCTGTCAAACCTAACCCCCTCTGGACTTGAGCGAATCATGCTCTTTGAGATGAGCAGGATTCAGTTTTGGGGGCTGCTGCTCATCCTGATGGTTCATCTCTGGATCAGATGCCTTTCCAAAAGCTGGTCCCCTTGGTATTGATGTGCTTTTCTCCAGGCTTGTGCCGATCACTGGAAGTCTGGACATAATGATTTGATAGGCAGAAATTTCACATCAGTTAGTGTCACTCAGCTGCAGGGAAAATGTGTTACAGCTTGTGAAAAGATCAGCGAAAGCCAATTATATCCTGACTGACTTGTCCCAGCTCTGAAATCCATAGAAAATCCATAGCCTGTTTGTGCACAGGGAAAACCTCCCTCCTCCTCCACCTGCGTGTCTGATTGGCACAGCTCTTCCAGAGAGTTGTGTGTGTGATCATTGAGGTGTGATGTTAACAAAAGCTTTGTCTGTATCTGTCCTTAAACCAGGATTCTACCAGCTAAAGAGATTGTGCTGGGATATTTTAGCAACTGAGGTAAACTTGCCTGGAGAGAAATCTTTGTGTGCACAGTGTTACTGGATTCATTGGTATAGTCTGTAGTGGGGTGCGTGCTCCTCAAAGGGAAGTGTCTCTGTACTGTTTTACATGTACATCTGTGTACATAAACCTCGTTGCTCTCATCTGGCATATCTTTCCTTGGGCACTGTCGGGTGTCCTGGAGAGAGGTCTGAAGGCAAACTCTAAAGCAAGCCTGTCGAAAGGGAGCACAACTTTCCAGATGCCCTAATCCCCAGAGAAAAGGAAGCACAGTGAGGACTGCTTTAGTGTTACTGCAGTGGAGGAGTGCCACTTGCACAAGTCTGTCTGGGCTCAGGAATTAAGCCCCAGCCTTTGTGGCTGGCTGGGGGTTCAGTGGTGTGTCTGTGAACCTCTGCTGACCAGGCACCAGACTGGAAAGGGGCCATAGACTTTGGCTTGAATTGCAGTGTGGCTCTGGGCTGCAGCTCTTTGGAAGGTACCTGGTGATGGGGTTTCTCTGTTGTCCTCTCTAGGCTGAGGGATGGTGCTCTCAGCCTTGGGGAGGTCTCCCAGAGCAGCGCTGGGCAGGGAGAGGCGCTTTCAGTGCGCGGCAGCTCCGCGTTTCAAGCTGACAGCATTCCAGTTGCACTCTGATAAAAATACATCGTTAAAATATGCGGTCTGTGTGTGGTACATGCTGTACACAGGATGCAGCTAATGTTTGACAAGACACCACAGCATTAATAAAACAGTGAGAAAGTGGGACGTGCTAGCAGTTTCGTTTGCATGCTGATGAGGGAACCTTTTCCTGCTTCCTCCTGGCTATCGTGCTTGTTCTCGTGAGCTGTGTGGCCTCCCCACTGCTGGAGAGGCACCTAAACCTCGGGATGACTAAGTTTAATTTGGGACTGTGTTCTCCCAAGGCTCGTGGGTTCTGCTCTTTGAGCGTGGTGTGTTAGTCACAGCCCTGATCTGAGCTCAGAGCTTAAATTGGTGCCTGCCCTCCGGTTTGCCCCACTGGGAGATAAGATGCTTGCATCCTATCTACTCCTCTCTGCTTGGTTTCAAGGCAGAAGTTAAATGTCCAGTACCAGCCTCTTGTAGATTTCCATCTCTCACGGAACAGAGCCAGGGTGGAAGCAGAAATGGGTGTCCTGCAGAGCATGTAGGGTGCTCCCAGGGCCTGGAGCAGACACAGCTACCTCTTATCCACTCAGCCCCTTTGAGTGAAAAAGCAGCTGATTAACAAACCAGAACCAAACCCCAAACAAGTCGGAGCCCAAGAAATGAGCATGTTTGTCCTAATGGAGTTCCTTGTCTTTGAAAGGGACTTTATGAAAAGAAATCAAACTAGTCTGGAAGTCACCCAAAGCTTTGTGACTTTGCCGTAGCAGAACCCATGCTGTGTCTGACTGCTGCATCCTCCCAGAGAGGGGGTAAAGAATGTTGTAGCTATAATTGTGTTTGACTTGCTGCCTAGAAGGAGTCTTTAAAATCCAGACATGCTGAAGAAGGGCAAGAGTTTTCCTTGGATTCTGATGACGCGTGCCCTCCGACTCCAGTCGAAGTCCTTCCTGGCGATGCCGACAGCAGCCTGTCTGACCACGACAAGGAGGAGTCCGGTGGGAAACATGCTGGGAATGACCTACTGGGCAAGCAAGATCCTGAGCTGGAATGTGACATCTCTGCTGCTGCTGAGCTGCCGCAGTCTCCAGGGGAAAGGAGCGCAGCAGGGATAGATATGCCCAGTGGTCCTGGGCCACCTCGTGGTGTGTCTCCGGCTGCTGAACCTGCTGAGGGGGATCAGCAGGTAAACCTGGCTTCTACCATTGCCCCCGTGTGTGTTGGTGAAGAGATGGTGAATGAAATGAGGGAAGAAGCAGCAGCTGATCTGGAAGCAGACAGCAAGCTGGATGCTGGCGAAGTAAGAGACCTCCCTGCATGGCTGGGTTTGGTGTGGAAGCCGCCGTGGCTGTTCCTGTTGCCTTGTAAGGCCCTGCTTCAGGAAAGCTCTTGGAGCACTTACGTGTCTTCTGTGAAGGCAGCGTAAGCGCTTTCCTAGTCAGCAGGGTGTTCCTGGGGGGGGCACAAGTGCTCTGAATTCCCAGATCAGCATCTTTACTCCTGAGCTGGGAAATCATTCTGTTCTGCATGCACAAAGTGCTGTCCAAAGCAACCGACAGGCAGAAACCCTGGACTGAGACGCGTGTTTCGAGTCTTGGAGGAGAAATAAGTCTCAGCTTTCAGTGCTGCCATCTGTACTAAGCAAGCAGGTTTATAATGAAGTTCACACCAAGCCCAGCTGTCCGTGCTGCTTTGTTTCTCTCCTTCTGTTGTTTCTCTCAGCTTATGCAGAGATGGGGCAAAAGTGTAAAGTGAGCTGCCAGCCGTGATACTCGCAGCTCCGGAGGGATGCGATGGGACGTGCGGGGTCAGAGTGGGAAGGACGGTACCTGGGGCTGGCTCGGAGCTGCAGCTCTCATCTGTGAGCATGGAGCCTCCCTGCCTGCAGCTTCCCCAGCCCTCTCTGGGAGGAGAAGCAGCCAGAGCCGGGGTGGCTGACTGTGCCATCTCTGGCACCATTAAGCGTCACAAGGTGCAGATGGGTTCCTGGCCTGGCCCCTGCAACTGGGGTGCCAGACAGACACATGCTCTGGTTCAGTGTCTTCCAGAAATGGTAGAATATGAGAGCTGATAAACTCCCTCCTTCCAGTCTAGCTTTGTTCCTGCCGATTTTGGTGATTTTTCTAGTTCCATTGGTGTGTAATGTCCTTAAGAAATGATAAGTGATAAAACTGAGCCTGGGACGTTCTGTCCCAAAGAGCTGGAAGCTGAAAGCTTTGCTTTAACACTTAGCTGCCCGCTTGCTTTATGCATCTGGGTAGCTCTGCTGGAGTCAGCAGGGCTCTGCGGGTGTTCGCAGTGAACAGAGGAGCCCTTGCTGCAGTTAGACATGCCAAGGTGTACTTTTAAAGACCTTTTAAGGCCATGGTACTGTTCTTGTGGCTTTACCCATTTGTGTGGAGGGCTGGGGAGCTCTCTGAGCTGCAGAGATGTGTGCAGAAGGAGCAAAGCACAGTAAGCAAGTGCCTTTTGTCAGGGGCATTTGAAGAGCACTTCTTTGCCCTCCCCAGTCCCATCTCCTGCCCCTGTCCCCCTGCAATGTTTTGTGCTTGTCTCGTGTGTCACTATGTTATGGAGAGGCCAAATTTGTCTTCCCACATTGGTCGTCACCTTATTGTGGTTGCCTGTGTGAAGCTGCAGGGGTAGGACATGTACAGGCTGTAACACAGATCTCCTCTTGGCTTTCAAAGACATCAGAGGCCAGCGACTGTGTGGAGGACTTGCAAGTCTCTAAGTGCTTGGACCGTGAGGTGATGTGGCCTGTGGTGAGTCACTAAAAGCTCCTTGTCCCTTGGGTGGGACACGTGCTGCCACACACGTCTGCAGGACTGGGGTGGCCATCTCCTGCGTCCTGTAACCCATGCTCTTGGTTTCAATAGCTGTGTTCCAAGCTGTGTGAGGATTTGGGTCCAGTCTCGGGGTCTCTGGCCAAACCTGTGTGTGCTCATCGGCCGCTGACCCTTTCCTCCTTTCTTCTTTAGGACTTGGGCATCAAGAACTGGCTTTCTGAGCAGGTACCAGATGTGGAGGATCTGTCTGCTGCTGTGGACAGCCCCATGTGCAAGGTCAGTTCTCTGCCTGTGATCAGGGACCAGCCTGAATCAAATACTTTATTGTGGTGCAGCAGTAACAGGATGATGCTGTCAGCACAGGGGCTTTGCAGAGGCAAACACAAGTGATGTGTTAAGTGTCAGGGATTACAGCAGCACTACCAGTGCATCAGTTTGTCTGCAGAGATGAGATGCAGGTAGCTACACAAGGAGCAAACTTTGAGTACAGGTGGCTTGTGAGGGCTGCAGCGTGTAATCTCACATGTGAGCTCCCCCTGCCCCAGGAGGTCAGTGGCTTTCCAGGGGAATGGTGGGAAGCTGAGTCTCTTCTTTTGTGGGTATATTTGTTCTTTTCTTTCTCTTAAGCAGATGGGAAGGATTTGTGTAACAGAACACGATCGTGTAGATGGGAAGAAAAGGAGGCTAACTCCCTCTGACAGATTTTGGTCTAGGGAAGCTTATTTTTAAGCATTTGGTTGTCTTGCCTGCTTTCATGTAGGGGGAGAAACAGGCTCCTTTCAGTGAGTCCGTGGCACATGAAGGAGTGTACGTGTGCTTGCACGTGTGTGCTTCCTGTACCGTGTTAGCCCAGGTTGTAACTAGGATGGGGCAGCTCTGCCTGAAGCAGCACTGTGCATCTTGAGGGTTTCTCCTTGTCTTCTCAGCACGTGATGGAGCTGATTGCTCAGCCCCATGCTCCAGCTACCCTCCCCTGCACCACCTCGGTGCGCACATCCATGTGCATTGGCTCCAGCTGGGGTTCCTCAGCCTTGCTCTGGCTGTGAGCTGGTGGGATGCACTGGAGGAGCCCTGCGTGGCAACCTCCCCACCTGCCCAGCAGAGAGGAGCAAGCCGGGCTGTGAGGGTGTCTGGAGAACACACCTGCCCTCTTGTGCCTAATAATGAGCATAATCAGATGTGAAGGGAAAACAAACCGTGCGCCTGCTGCGTTCCCCCTTCCCCTCCCGCTGCAGCGCGGGCACCGTGCATACAAATGTCGTGTTGGAGCAGCCACGTTTGGAGTTCATTACAGAGCCCTGTCTTGAGCAGGGAGGTGGATGTAAAGCACTGCTGCACAGCAGCTGCACAAGCACACTGGTGGAGGGTTTTGGTTGGGCTGGTTTGGCAGGAGCTGTGGTAGCTTGCAGGGCCTGTGTGCTGCTTCCTGCTAGACCTGGCTTCTCTGCTGGCAGGGGGGAATCTGCTCCTTTCACCCTTCACTTAACAGGCATTTAAAGTGCTGGCATCCTGTTTGCTGGCCCTGCTGCTGCGCAGGGGGTGATGGTGGTGAGGAGCTGGAAGCAGGCATGCGATCTAAGCTGGTGTGTGCTGGAGACAGTGAGATCCTCTGGCTAAGGCCCCCCGGGAACTGTTCTGTGGGGAGGGAGGAGACAGGAATGACAGATAACAGACTGTGTTCACGAGACTGGCTTTGTATCATGAGTGTGTGAGATGTCCTCTGTGGAACGCGGCCTGGTGTTTGAGCAGGGCAGAAAACAGAGCTGCAGCCAGCACTGGGACTGCTGGGGGTCCTGAGGAGGGGCAAGGCTTAAAATCAGCCCTTGTTCCCTGCAGGCAGGTGCTGTTCTCACCTTCTCCATGTGTCCAGAGATTCCTGCAGCCTGTGATTTCCATGGCAGGACTGCCCGCCTTGGGAAGGCTTGTCAGGCAGGGGTGCAGCCGTGGCTCCAGGCGTGGGCTCAGCAGCATTATCCTGGTTATCCCTATTCCCAGCGAGGTCCCAGTCTCCATTTATCTCGGCCTTTCCTTCCGCAGGCAGCGGTGACAGGGCCCATTTTGAGGCAGGAAACATTTGCTGAGCCGCTCAGTTCGTGGGAATTGAAGTCATTAGTTACAGCGGGGCAGGAGGGAGGCTGGGGCGAGCTGCCCGGGCGAGCTGTGGCCAGGCTGATGTGATGGAAGATGACAGCACTCGCAGGGAATCCTGCTGTTTGCTCTGCTGAGCACTTGCATAAATTACCGCTGCTTTAATTCCGTGGGGTTTTAGCCCTGCTCCGCAGCACGCTCCTTCCTGTTCCTCTGGTCCCCAAGAACTTGGGGATGGGGAGCAGGAACCTCAGCAGAGCATGAGCCCTCGCTGCTTTCTCTTGGGCTGACAGCTTCAAGAGGGGAGCTCGTCCCTCCCCAGGTAGACACAGTGCACATTGCATGTGCCTGCTGTGGGGACAGAGGCAGGTGGGAGAAGGAGCATCCGAGTACTTCATATTCAAATGTCTGCTGTTCATGTTGCAAGTATTTACTGTGTCATAAATGAGGCAGCTGAAGTTGCTCGGTGTGTCAGTGAGGGGGCTGGCTTCCTCAGCACCCAAACCACTCTGCTCTGGAGCGAGGAGCTGGGAATCCCTGGATAGCTGAGACCATGGGGATGCTGCCCATCGCCTTCTGCCTGAGAGCCAGGATGTGAGGCAGGACTGAGCCCTGGTGTGATTTTGGGCACATCAGTTTGCTTTATGGCCACAGCACATTATTTTACTTTAGTGCGTGTGACGTTCCTCATTTAGGAGATTTTTGTCCTACGCTTTTTGGGGAGTTGAGTTTTTGGTAAGATGACCTTCAGGAAAACCAAACCTGCATCCAAAGTGCTTCGTGCTGGCAGGGAGTTCATCTTCTGTACTGGAAAAGCAACCCCCAGACCCTAACCTGAGACAACCTGGAGAGCTGAGCTCCCAGGCCTGTTGGTTGTGCTGCTGGAAGCATTCCTGTGGTTTGGAGACCCTTGGTTACCTGCAGGAGAAGAGGCTGGCGCATTCAGCTGGGATTCTGGAGCAGCCCCTGGATGCCCTTTGGTCCTTGGGCTCCATCCTGATGCTCTGGACCAGAGGGTGCTGCCCTTCAGCACAACCACAGTGAGGTCCTGCGAGGCTTTGATGGGGAAGGAGCCAGCAAACTCCACACTGTTTGCTTTTACCTGCAGGCCCAGGAGCTGGGAGAAGAGGAAAAAGACCAAAGCAAAGCAAGTATAGAGGAAGAGCAAAGCAAAAGAACAAAAGCTGCTGAGAGGTATGGTACAAACAGAGCAACAAAGGAGGTGTGGACAGCTCTAGCTCTGGATGACTTTCCTGTCTTGTCCCCCCTGCTCTGCTCTGGTCACTGTCACCTGTACAGGCGTCCCCTGTAGAACACCCCGAGATGCTGCAGCTTCTCTTTCTCACTAAGCCTCTCGCTTCTCCTGCCACCTCCTGAGCGCTGTCTCAGCAGGCTTCAGCTTTGTTTCAGCTTTTTAGTAGCTTCTGGCTCTCATTTCCTTGTGGCTGCCCCAGATGTGGAGCCGCCTTCTGTTTCCCTCACAGCTATCTGACTTCTCTCTAAGGCTGTGAACGTCACGCTTTTGCCAAGATGGTCTGAACCTGGGCTCTCTGGAGCCCTTCCCCTCTCTCCGAGAGCTGCAGCGTGTGGCATTTATAGATGAATCATGTCAAAACTCTTAGCCTCTACACAGTTACGTGTACTCTGGGGCACTGGGAACAAGAAGCTGTTGCCGTGCCAGGAACACTTGTGAACAGAAGAAGCTGCAGTCCGTCTTAGTGACTGCCTGTGTGCAGCTGGGATTTGCAGCTTTGTTCTTAGAGGAGCTGTTCATGTGAAGGTCCCCCAAAATGTGTTCTGCCTGCAGGAATTGTCTCCTTATCTCTTAGTACCCGCTTTCCAGCTGTGTATCCTCTCCTCTCTGCCTGTAAAGCTAGCTCCTGCTTGCCTTGCCTCTCTTCTCTGTACTTCCAAGATGAAGTAGGGCTGTAGATGTAAACATGCCTGCCAGTATTTCCATCTGTAATTTGGACAACAGTGTGAGTATTGCCAATAGGGCTGGCTTAGCCTGGGGAGATTCTGTGAGGACCTGGCAAGAGAGGGGGGTAATCCAGGGATTAATTCAGCATTTTGAGCCTCACACCCATGCAATCCTCAGCTGCCTGTTACCTGGCAGGGCTGGAGGTGGTTGGGAGCTTTGCTGTGCCTTGGGCAGCCCCACGTTGGAGCAATGGGTCCCATTGGCAGGCACAGGTACCTGCAGCAGCCCCAGACTGGTCTGTGCTAACCCAATCTTCTGTTACCTCTTTTGTGCTGCAAAGCGAGAGGGATCAGAGTGCTTGTGAAACACCAGAGGAGAAGAGTTTTGCTTTAGAGAACCCTGAGCAGGAGGAGGCCGTGGCCCCGGAGTCGGAGGAGGGCTCGCTGGATATCCCAGGCAATCTGGAGGAGCTGGCTGCCCCACAGGAAGCGTAAGGACTTTGTTTAAGTCCCTGGTGTTGTA
Source organism: Strigops habroptila (assembly GCF_004027225.2). Lineage (NCBI taxonomy): Eukaryota > Metazoa > Chordata > Aves > Psittaciformes > Psittacidae > Strigops > Strigops habroptila. Next base: position 982,574 of record NC_044293.2, read on the forward strand.
AACATAACAGCTTTTGTGCCTTTGTTCCCCTTCGTGGTGTTTGAAGCTGGGGTGTGAAGTCGGCGCGCCAGGAGATGCGGTTTGGTGGGCACAGCAGCGCTCCAGCAGCTCCACATGCAAACCCAAGCAGCTGTTTCACTGGCCCGAGTGCCAAGTGAACAGCCTGTCCTGGGGAGGGCGAGAGCAGCAGCTCAGCCCTTGGGCTCTGTGGCACAGGAGCCGTGGGATGGAGGGAGAGCTGTTTGCTTTGTGCTTGGAGCAGCCTCCTCCTCTTTGCCAGCGTCGCTAATGAGGCTGGAAGCATTCCCCCTCCTTTGGTAGATGCTTTCACACAGACTCCTGAGCTGGGGAGGGAGGAACCACAAAACCCAACGAATCGCCCCAGATTTGCAGTCACTGGAGCACTGGTTGCTTTGGGTTAATATGGTCAGAGCACAGGATGCAGAGCTCAGGTTCCCTGCTAAAGCCAGTGCTCTGGTGCTGCGCTAAATAGCTGGTCTTTGCAGATCCATGCCCGCAGTTCCTCTGCCATAGCAGAGCTCACTAGAAGTGGTTGTGCTGACTTTGCTTTCTGTGCCAAATGACAGCCCAGCAGGTGCAGTGGGGAAAACAGGCAGTGCCGCTCAGGACTGAGTGCTGGAGAAGGGATCTTTGATGTGGGGACCAGCACAGGATCTCCCTTTTCCTCCTGGGAATCACGTTGAGCTGTGTAAATGTGTGTGTTGGCCGGATATGTCTTTAAGCAAGAACTGGGGCAAAAAGGAGAACACGATAAAAGGTGGAAGTGGCAGAGCAGGAGATGAACAACCACCTTCTGCAGACACCTCTGCAGCAGGCCCACAGCACGCAGCATTACTGGGGAGCAATAGGGAAGTGGGGTTTTTCCAGATCCCAACTGTCTTTCCTCTGTCCTGTTCTTTTTGCTAATGGCTGCCTAAGTGACCTTTTCTCTTTTGACTCAGGCCTGTATTGCTGGGGCTGCTATTTCCCTGACTCCTGGCAAAACAGAAGTCCCTCTGCCTTATGCTAGCACAGAGCACAATAAGACCTTGCTGCTCCAGCTTTCACTAGCAAAGAATAAGGTTTTTTCTTAGGCTAATCTTCATTTTCCCCTCTTCCCCCTTCAGCCTCTCTCAGACCTTATAATTTTGCTGCTCTCTGTCTGAAAAAACTTAATTAGAAGCAGATTGGGTTTGAATTTGTGGAGTGCTTTGGGCTTTCTGTTGCCTGGAGCTGGCAAACTCCCAGCACACTTCAGGCTGCAATGGCAGGAAAGTACCTGGTCCAGCAGCAGCGCACTGCCAGTCCCTGGGCTGCTCACAGGTACTGCCTGCAGCTGCTTTAGTGCCCGGCAGCCTCGCCAGGCTTTCAGAGCTACTAGAGCCTTCCTGTTGCCCTCACAAGGTGAGCTCTAGTGGGACAAACCAGGAGTTATGAGGACCTGAGGGCTGCTGGAACTCAGTCACAGTTCCTCTGGGAGTCAACCCATGGGGGCATCCCCACACTGGTACCTAATATAACACACTGCTCACCTTGAGCGTCTGCTGTGTGTTCCCAACAGCCTCATGAGGAGTGCTTGTGTGTACCCACCTTGTGTCCTGCCTCTGTGCCCTCTGCCTGCCCGTGCTGCTGCTGTTCCTCACCTCCCGTGGGCTGAACAGCAAGTGGATGCGGTCCATTGGGATTCTGTGTGTCCTTTCCCTTGGACAGTGAAGTTTCTAGAGGAGGTGGCTCTGAGATTCTTGGTTCGGGGGGATGCTGCTGTTCCTTAATGTTACTCAGTTTTCCATCAGGCTTTTGCCAAAGGAGCCTTCTCTTTTCGGTAGGCAACCTGAGGAGCAACCTGAACACAAGCAGTTCCTGAACCAGCCTAGTGAAGAATCCCTGGAGGGAACAGCCAATGAGCTGGAGCGCAAGCAAGAGATAATGCATTTAGTGCAAACACAGGAGGAGAAAACTCAGCAGTTCCAGGAGGAGGTGAGGCAGCCGGAGGAGGAGGAGGAAGCTGAGAGGCTTTATCAGCAAAAAGAGAAATCCCTCAGGTACTTCCTTCTTTTACTCCATCTCCCCCCTGTTTCTCCTCTGAGCTGTGATTTCCTTGCTGGTGGCCACAGGCTTGGGCTGGTATAGGCCACCACCTTGGAAGTGGTGCTGCTTTGCAGAGTGGTTGACAAAGGAGGCAAGAACAAGGCTTTTGGGGAGGAGGAGAACAGGACTTTTTGCCTGGCACAGGCAATCCTGTGTGTGAGGATCTGCACATCTCGATGAGCAGTGGTCTGCTGCGAGTGCTGTGTGTGGAGAGCACGGCCTGCCTCAGGAAGAGGAGAGAGCGTTCTCCCATCTCCTGCAAGAAGAGCTCTGGTTCCATACACATGCAGCTTGCAGAGCTCTGAACCTGTCTCTTATGGTTAACCTGGGAGAAGTTTCCAGCTCGGTGCTTGCAGCTTTACCGGCTGGCCAGCATTCAAACCCTGGCTAGATGCTAGTTACAGGACTGCAAGTTGGAGCATTAGAGGAGATGAGGTGACCCCAGAGGAACTATCTGAACCTCTGGTACTGTATGTTTTACAAAGGGACTTCCAAACAAGGCTTAAAGGAACAGGACTTGGTTGTCTGTGTGAAACCCAGCCAGTGCAGGAGCATCTAATAGCGATCCAGGGAGCGGAGCAGTCCCGTGGGGGCTGTGTCTTCTTCTGGGGGGGGGATTCTTCTCTCAAGGCTTGTATTTTATTTCAGGGGGCCTTGATATTTATGTTCTTAGCATGCTGAGCCAGCCAAAACCAGTGTCTTGACATGAAATGTCGTGGGAGTGCTGTCTTGTGTGTGAAGGAAGACATAGAAATCACACCTGAAGGGACAAATGGTTGTGCAGTAATAAAGTAGTAGTAAAAAGGGTGTTATAGGAAAATACGAAGCTTACAGATGTACTGATGCATCCGGGTTCCTTGGCTGGGAGCCTGCTTTCGTTTACTAGGAGTAGATTTCATTCACCAGGAAAACACCCAGCGCCAAGTACCATCCATGAGGATACAGCACACTGTAACAGAGGTTTGGGGCTCCTGTGCCAGCAGCCAGGTTCTGGTGCACGGAGGGGGATTAATGGTCTGGAGCCCTGAGAATGCCTCACTCAGGCAGGCACAGCCAGTGGGAGCAGCAGCTCATCTGTACCCTTGGGGAAGGCGGTTTGAAGACATTAAAGCCTCCTGAACCGTTTCTCTGTATTTGGCTGCTCATCTCTCAGGACTCTACAGGAAGACTTGGCAAAGGTCTCTGAGGAGGAAGAGCTGCGTATTAGAAAGGAGGAAACAGAGAGACTCTCAAAGCTGCGAGCCAAAATTGCCTCAGAGACCGAAGCAGAGGAGGAGAAGATAAGGTGGGAAGTTTTGCTGCCATCCCTGGGGATGTAAACTGCTGGTTTGGGAGGGAAGCATCTCGCATGCCACCAGCAGCTGCTCCAAGTGGAGGTGTTAGCCCTCCTGAGCCTCCCGTGGCTGGTACCCTGCCTTGGTAGCATGTACGAAGCCCTTACTGAGATGCTGTGCTGCTGTGATGTTGGACCACAGCTCTGGGCCATGTAAATAAAAGAAATGGCACCTATAAGGATGGCAGCACTTGTCAGAGTAGTTTGATTTGAGTGGATGTCTCTGTCTAACAGCTCTTAAGGCCTGTGAAAGCAATTGGAGGAGGCAGACACTGGAAAACTTACGTTTGGTTATTTCCTATTTCACAGACGACAGGTCTCCACCTGGCTGCTTTGCTGTGTCTTTCCAAGGCCTTAGCTGATGCACTTGTGAATGGTGTGCTGTGGTTCTCAGCTGCTTCTGGCTTGCGTGTGCTGTCATGTAGCAGCGTCTTCTCTTGGCTCTGGTTCCTGTATGGAGTCCAGTGGTAAAGTACCAACTTCTGTCTGTGTTCTTGTTGCAAACCTACCAGGGCAGAGCAAGAGGTCACGCTGCAGAAACTAAGAGAAGAGTGGGAATTCCAGCAGGTCATGGAGAAGGAGAGCCTGGAGAGGAAGCAGCAGCTTGTTTTGGAGAAAATGAAGCTGGAAATGGAGGAAGCTCAGCAGAAAGAGATGACCAAGCTGGAGCAAGAGAAGGAACAAGCCCTGAGTGAGCTCAAGTTGAGATTAGACGGGGAAAAGAAGAAGGTGAGATCTTTATGGGCAGCTTTTAGGGTCAGAGTCGTGCTGTTCACGCTGACCTGGCTTGCATTGTAAAGCTAACGTGTTGAGATGAAATAACACCAGCATGTATTCTAACAATGACTCACTAAACACAGAGGAAAGATGCTAGGTGTGCTGTTAGAGGCATGATTGAGGTGGGGAGGAGTACTCCCCCAGGTTTTATTACAATAGTGATTAAATAGCAATTATTTAAATGGCCACATTGCATCTGAAGAAGAGAGAAAGATCGCTGCGTGTCTGTGCCACGCTGAACCAAGCCGCTTTATCAGATCAGCTCTTTGGCTGCTGCTTTAGTCCTCCTGAGAGCCTGGGCCGTTCTTGGGTGGAGGCAGTTCAGAGTCCTTCCAGCACAGCATGATTGAGATCCATGGAGATCTCCTTGCATGTGCTCTGGTTTGGCAGGGGTTTACCATTGTGCTTTTTTGATGCCTGTGGATAGGTGATAATTGCAAATGCATCTTGTGTGGCGCGTCCCCACACATAGAGGTTTTCCAGCAGCCTGTCTTGCTCGTGTTCCTGTAGGCAACGGAAGAACTAGAGAAACACTTTGCAAGTGAACTCCAGCAGTTGAAATCGGCAGCAGAAGAGAAGCATCGTAAGGTAAGAGATGGTGTCCTTACAGTGTAAATAGTTTTCTCCCACACTGCCACCAAAGGTGCCCAAGGAGGGTGGTGGTAATGTTTTCCACTTGCTAAATGTGGTTCTGGTCTGGCTCAGCATTTGGACAAGCTCCAGGCAGGGGGAGGTGAGACTGCACACACTGGTCTTTGCCGTGCTGCTTGCTCTCCGTAGGAGGACGCTGAATGGATCTTGTCAGAAGGGTGACAAATCTCTGGGGGTGGCTTTCATGGCAGGTCATTTCCAGCCTGCAAACCCAGATAGCAGAAGCACAGAGGAGCGAGGAGGCTCAGCTGCGGGAAGACTTGCAGAGAGCAGAGCAGAAAGTGCAGCTAAAAGCCTATCAAGTAACAGAATACGAACGCGAGGCAAGTATTCACCTTGGGTTGCTGATGGTCCTTCACCCTCTCTCCTTGGACATGTGGTGAGGTCTGAGAGGCCACGTCCCCTGCCCGGGGGTGACGGTGGTGCCTGAGGGGGAAGGACACCCCTGCAGCATCTCGCCTCACCAGGGTGCTTTGTGCTACCCAGGCCACAGCCTGATCCCACTTGCAAGGCACTCTGAGCTTCAGTCCCTCTGCTCATGTGTGAGGGGTCGTTCCCTGGGGGTGCTGCTGGAGTGTGGTGCTGTAGTTCAGAGGAGCATCTTCCCATGTCATCCCTGCAGCTCAGTGAGCTCATGAGAGAGAAACGCCAGGAAGTGGAAAAAGACCATGAGAGGAAAATGGAGAGGATGAAACAGGAGCACCAGGAGGCCCTGGCACGGGTGCAGGATCAGTATGAGGAGGAGGTACTGCTGGGCGAGAGCAGTGGGTTTGGGAGGTGACTAGTGGCTCGCTCGATTGAGCTGAATCTGGTCAGACACAGCTACTTGCCAGTCCTGCCTATCATAGCTACTGCTAGAACTGGAAACTGACTTTCTGGGCATTGTTGCCATGATGTAAAGTGAATTTAGGCTGGGGTTATAAGGGTAAGCTGTCAAAATAGTCTCTGCGCAGGCCACTTCCATGTGCTTTTGTGGATTTCTGCATGATTGTTCACATTTTTGTGGGTACCCGTTCTGGAAAGCCTTCTGCCTCCCATTTTTGACCATACAGTCAGCAGTATGTGACACAACCTTAGTTTCATGGGCTGTTTCTTCTTTCTTGAGCCAATTCCTTAAGTGTTGTCCCTGTAAGCAAGAGGTTCTAACCTGCTCTATTTGGGGTGTGCTCTGGGCTGGCTCTCTGTGCGGTCGCGGTGCCTTGCTGGAGAACCCTGAGCTTCACTCAGCGCTGTTCCTGCTTGTGTCTGGCACCGAACAGGAGAGGAAGCAAAGAGCAGAGCTGCAGGAGGGCCTGCGGGGCGAGCTGGGGCGCCTGCGGCAGCGTCACGAGGCGGAGGTGAAGGCGCTGCAGGCAGAGCTGGGCGAGCGGCTCACGGCGCTGCAGCACAGGCAGCGGGAGAAGGTGAGCGTGTGCTGGGCTGCTTGGCATGGCCTGGGTGCCCTGGCACCCTGGTGTGCCTCCCACCCTCTGCAGCACAAGGGGCAGGACACGCTTCCCCAGGTCTTGGTGTTCCTTGTGGTGGCAGAGCTCTGCCTGGTGAGGGAGGAGCTCGTGCTATTCTCTTTAACTCGGCGTCTCTGTGCAGGAGAGGAAAGTGCAGGAACTGGAAAGCGAGCTGGAGATGCGCGTGAAGAATGTGCAAAGCAGATCAGCACAGCTCCTGAGCCAGGTGAGTCCCCAGCGGTGTCCCAACCTCTGCTGCTTCCTCATGGGAGGCTTTGCAGAAGTGCTCAGCCAGGGCTTTTGCTGCCATGCAGGTTACAGGTAAAACTTCCATCCCCAGTCAGAGCAGGGGTTAGTGCTCCTGGCACTACAGCCTCGAGGCTGGTCTTTGCAGTGAAAGACAGTAAGTGGCTGTAAAAGTGACAGGGGGATCATTAAAGCCTTTCAAGGTGGCATGTTCTGCTTGGCATTGTGTCAGATTTCAGTCAGCCCCTTCCTGATTTACCTCCTCTTCTCCCTGCTGCTGTGAAAAGAATGAGGGTTTCTAGATCTTGGGTAGCAGAGTGGGAGAGGGAAGCGCTCCAAATGCTCCAGTGGAGCTGGCAGAAATCACTGGCTGATGCTCTTGCCTGCCAGATCTCTTAAGTCCTGGCCTGTGCCAAGGACCGTAGATAATGTTGCTTCTGTCAGCCCTTCCTTTCCCAGCAGCACTGGAGCAAGGAAGTGAAAAGGTGGAGGAATGTTGGAGGCGAGCAGAGGCTTCACAAAAGCAGGATCCTGCAGAAACAGCCACGAGCCCTGAACACCTCAGCTGAGCACAAAGGGGGACTCAAATGTTCCCAACTTCTCCCTTGAAGTCAAATAGAGGAGGGGAGCTTGAGTGCGGGGGGGAATAAAGCAAAACTGACAACAATCCTCGGGTGTTTTGAAATGGTCTTGAGGCTTAGGCCTGATCTGTGCTTCAAGTGCCATTGGGCATCAGCATCTCCTCCCTCTGACACTCACCTACTTTCTCACCCGTATATAGGAGGAGTCTCTGAGGAAGAAGAGGCAGCAGCTGCTGGAGGAAGACAGGCAGGCTAAGCTGGAACGAGATGTACGTATGCCTTGGCTCTGGAGAGGTGCTGTGCTGCTCTTCCTTTGGGGGCGAGGGCAGCACAGTACAACTGTGGCTTTGAAGAAGCAAACTGCTTCTCCTAAGTTGTGAGTGTGAAGGTCTGGAGTGCCATCCTGCTGGCAGTTCGATCAGCTCCAAGCTGTTTCCCAAAAGAAGGAGACAGTTCTGTTCCTCCAGGATTGGCGCATGGTGTGTGTCTGTGTAGCTCTGGGACCTCCTGTGAGCTGTGCAGGTAGCCAGCTCCTGCACGTTGTGTGCCTTTTGCTTTGGTGCTGGGGAGATAACTGTGAGGGATTCTTTGGCTTTCTTCTAGGAAGCTGCTTTAGCCTGTCAGCTCCGGCTAGACGAGAGCAGGAAGGAGCATTCCAGCCTCCTGGAGTCCATCCGGCAGCTGCAGAGGTCTGTGGAAGAGCTCCAGGACAAGAAGGCTGAGCTGGAGGCTCAGGTGGACTTGCTGCAGACCCGAAAGCAGAGGCTGCAGAAACGCAAGAGGTGAGAGCATGAGGGATTTCCTCTAATGCAAACACATCTACCCTCTGCCCCTGGCAGAAACCTAACCTGGGCCTCTCCCTTACCTCAGAGCTCCTGTGCTGGGCCACACTCCTTCACAATCCTCATGGTGGTTTTACTGCATGTTGGGGGCATGGAGGTCCTGGGGTCTGTTTCCAGATCTATTGCTCACTTGCTGTGTAATTTTGTTCCTACACCTCTGCCTGTCAGGTCTTCTCCTCACCTGTCTGGTGAGGTTAATAAGGTGCTTTGAGAGACAGGTTGCCGGGCTAGATGGACCTGCAGTGTAATCAAGTGTCACCACTGTTGCCTTTTGTGTGGCAGTGAGCTGGACGCAGCCATCAGGAGCAAACAGGACACTTTGAAACAACTGGAGGCAGAAGAAAGTGTGGAATCTCCAAAAGAGGAAGCTGAGCTCCGTGCTGAAGACCTGAGAGAAACTAGTCCAGCTGTGAGTAAAGCAGACTGTAAAGGTGCTTGCTTGGTGAGATCTGAGCCTGTAACTCCCTTGAAAATCCCAGCTTTTGTTCCTTCTGTATGAAGTCAGTTGAGATGCAGTGATGCATTTTTCTTTGCCAGGGGACATCAATATGTTTAGGGCTGATTTCTGTCTCTTATTACTGGGAGGAAGGGAGTGTGGGATACTTGAGTGCCCTTGGATTCAAAACAGGGATGGAAATGTCTTCGTTGCTTTTCAAAAGTCCATGAAGAACATCCCTGGCACTGATTTTGGATCTGGGCAATACCCTGGTGATGTCATTCTGAATTTTGACTCCTAATTGGATTGTTGTGGGGTTCCAGGGTTCTGTTTCACATACAAATGTCAGTTGTTTCCATGTCTCAACTCCTCAGCACTCATCTGGAGAGCCTGCTTCCCCACCCGCCCAAAGCCATGAGGACAGCGACCTCCAGTTTGATCAGTGAGTATCTTACTCCAACTGCTTCTAGAGAAGGGTTTAATTTGGTTTTGCAAGCAGGAGAGCGCAGCACAGGAAGGCAGGAGCATGTCTGTCTCTCTCGTGTAGTGTCAGGAACTACATCTCTGCGGAAGGGATCTCCATCAGGAATGCCAAGGAGTTCCTGGTGAACCAGACCCGCTCCATGAGGAAGAGGCACATGGCGCTGAAAGCTGCAAAGCAGCAGTGGCGCCAGGATATGCAGAAGGCCCAGGAGGTGGTGCAGGATCCTGACAGCTCCCAGCACCTGGAGGGCATGCGCAAGAACCTGGAAGAGGTGAGCAGTGCAGCCAGCGCTCCATCGCTTGCTACAGTGCAGGAGCTTGGCTTTAGTTGGAGCTCTTGGGACCTTCAAACGGAGGAAGTATCACCTCCTCTTCCTCGGGGTGAACTGGCTTTGAGGCACACGCTCTGCCCTCTGCACACTCTATTTCCCATGCTCTCCAACACTTGGGAGCAATTTACTCCTGTGCTGGGTGGAAGTGAGATAATGAAAGTCACCCCAACCACTAACGCAGTTCTTTCCTGTCGTTCTGGTTCACTTCTCCTTGGCTCGGCTGTTGACCCCCTGCAGGAAGCAAAGCAGTTGGACAAGATGAAGTCTGCTATGCGGAAAGGACAGGTACTGCTCAAGAAGAAAGAGGAGAAGCTGAGCCAGCTGGAGTCCTCGCTGCTGGAGGAGGTAACCACCAGCATCACTGCTGCTCGGGCCTGCCTGGCTGCGCTCCAGCCTGCCCAGAGCCTCTTTCCCTGTGCTGGAGTCTCTACAGGGCTCTTGGTCCCGCTGAGGCTGTTCAGCTGGTGGCCAGAGCGTGGTGTTTGCCAGCAGAGCTGGGTTTCTGAAACACATTCTCTGAGAGCAGAATTGGGACCCAAATAAGACATGCCTTAAACCACGACAACAATACAGCACGTTTTACCTGGGTCCTTTTCCTTCTTTTGACCAGCTTTCAGATGAAGACACACTGAAGAGCGCCGCATGCAAGAAGATGGTGACTTTTGATCTCAGCAACTCTGAGGACACAAACAGCACATCCAGTGTAAATCTACATCAGCCTGAATGTAAGTGCCTGACTGCCATTTTCAAGGGAATTGCTGTTACGTTAATGGCTGTGTAGGGGTGCAGTAGAACTGGGAGGGATGGGGCAGAGAGGCCAGATGCGCACGCTTGTGCATACCCAGACCTGTCTGGCAGGCCCCATTCTTGCAGCATGGGAGGATCTTGTTCTTGCTATCATGGTTCTGCTCCACTCTGTGCCCAAGCAGCCTCCAAGGCACAAATCCTGGCTGCAAAGCCTCTGTATCCCACTTAGCACAGATTGATCATCCTCAGCTTCGAGTGTAAGGCACAAGGAAGGTCTCCCGTCTCCCTTGCTTTCCCAGTGACCCCTCTTTTCCCCTCTCTTCCACCAGTTGATTTGAGAGCTGATTTGCAGGCTGTCCCCGAGCCAGAAAAGGTCAAGTTCTTGACAGAGTCTGTGATGTGTGTCTCTAGTAAACTCGACAAGGTCCTTGGTGTCTTGGGCTCTCTGAGCAACCAGCAGTCTCCGCTCTTCACCTCGACGCCCCGTGACAACACCCCTGTTTCTACACACGCCTCCTTGCCAGGACTTCATGCAGGTGGCTCCCTGCTGCCCCCCACCAGGATGTCTTTGGTGGACCAGTGGGCCTGGAGCACTGCTTGAGCTCTGGTAACTCTCTTGCAGCTGGACAGTCAGTGGACAGCATCCTGGCAGACAAATGGCACAAGTATTTCCCAGGTAAGTAAGTCTCTGTCTTTACTCCATCTGCTTGCTTGCCTGCCACTTCTGATTGCACAGCCCTGCAAATTCTCACCGTCTTCCCTCCAACACTGGTAAGGCCAGATCCTCTGGTGCTGCTGGTAGGAAGGGTGCTAATGAGATAAGGAATAAGAGCCTCATTCCAGGAAGTGCAGCATATGGCTGATCTGGTTTCTGGAGCAGTTCAGCCTTTAATATACACCCAAGAAAGCAGTTCTTGCTCAAGAAGGGAGCAAAGGAGTCCTGCTTCACTGGAACTGCAGATAGGTTCACCATCTCTGTTTCCTTAACACCACTTTGTCCTTGGCAGGTGGCTCAGCTTGCAGGGATGGGGTGTTCATAGCACAGGAAAGCAAATGCACCCAGATGTAAATGCTATTGATTTTGGGGGGCCTGTATTTAATCTCTGTTTTCCAGGTGGGTTCCCAATGCGCAGTGGAAGTTCCAGGCTCCCGGGCAACAAGCTGGGATACATCCCTGCAGAGTAAGGGTCTTATTCCTTGAGTTGTTGTTTCATTGTGCTGCTTTTATTTCTGTGGAAAGATTTAGGTCACATCATATAACATGTAGATAACAAAATCATAAGGTACATGTTAAGTAGACAAGTTAGATGTCATCAGTTACTCATTGCCACATGCTCAGCCTTGTAGCTTGTGCAGTAAAGCTGCCATCGTGGGTGTGGGTTCATTTCTGCCTAGACCCCATTTTTCCCACTGTCTCTTTCTCTCTCCTGTACAACAGGGAGCAAATCCGGCTGTTCCAGCGCTCCCAGTTCCAGAGCTGTGAGTCAGACAGGACAAGAATTCAAGGAATGATTGAGATGAACAAGAAATGGCTGAAAGACTTCAAGAGGGAATCAAAAATGTATCCTTTGCCTGGGTCCCTAATTGCGCTCCAGCTTCCTGCAGCAGGTTGGAGCAGGCAGCAGGAGGTGAGTGAATTGGGAGCAGGAAAGCACTGAAAGCATCAGGGACTTTGCTACAGGCATTCCCTGCTGAGCAGCCTGCAATGAGGGACAGTGTCTTGAGGCCGGGGTGCCTGGAGACGCGTGGACCTGGCACGTGGGACAGCCACGTGGTGGGGCAGGGAGGGCTGGGGCTCTCCCTGCCTCCAGCTCAGTTTTAAGGCACGTTGTAGCATATGGTTGGGCCAAAGGAGTGAGAGCTCTCTGTTCTGTCAGCGGGGATGGTTCCAGGCTCGTGTTGTAACTGCATTATACGGGGCTCTCGCTATTTCCTCTGCAGTGTAACTGGTATTAGCAGCAAATCCTTCGGGCTGTCCTGAGCACGGTGCTCCTTTGAACTCCCTAATCCCCCTTTAATTCCATTTGACTTGGGTGCAGCGGGCTAAATGCAGCACATGTGTGCAAGCCTGGCTCCTGCCCCTGGGTACCTGTCCTGTCTGCTGGCTGTGCTCATGCGTGCTAATTCCTCGCCTAAGCCAGGCTTTTCCTTCACCCAGCTGCCAGGCCTCTCTTCCCAGGTGCACAGAAGCCCCCTGCCAGCAGCTCCAGCATACTTCAGCTAGGACTGGATGAAAGCAGACAAATTAAACTCTACCATTACTGAAGGGTGGGCCTTGGCTCTGCAGAGAAGGTGGCGGGGGCCACACGTTGGTTCCTGTGATACCCAACCATCTCTGCTCCGTCTTTGTGCTGTGCCCTTGAAATAAAGTCTTTTTACAAGAGAGTGGAGGAAGGAGGAAGTGCACTTCCCAGGTGGATTCTTCTAATCCTGTAATGTGTCCAAATATACTTTATAGACTGTTTAATCCAGTGGTGAAACATCAGGGCCTCGATAAATCAACACTTCTCTCATTAGTATTCTAGCGATCGTGAGCCGTGGCTGTGAATCACGGAGGACTTGGAGTAACTGGTCAAGGGGGAGGATGTGGATCCAGCCGAGGCTCTGCTGGAGGAAATGTGTCAGGAAAGGAGCTCACCCTGAGGCCCAGCAAGTGCTTAATAGCAGGTGGGCCAAGCCATCCGCCTCTGGCACGTGTGTGAGCAGGGCAGAGCTAACGGTGACATGGCTCTGGAGTCCGGGGACAGCATTGGAATGGCACATTCTGACTCTCAGGAAATGTTCCTCTCTTTTGGAGTGGAAGCAATTGGAATTAAGCTGGGAACGGCTTTTCATGGCTCCCTGCTTCCTCTTTGTGCCACGCCAGCCAGAGCTGTGCTGCGGGAGCTCTTCTGTGTTACAGATGTGCAGCGTGGAGCAGGGATGTTGAGAGAGGATGGGGAGGTATCTACCCAGCCTAGGGTGGGCGTTGAGACAAAGCCCCCTCTGCAGCCCTCCGTGCCCCAGGAGAGGGACCTGAGCTCAGCTGCCAGGCGGCGGCTGCAGGGGTGCTCCTGGGGGAGGCAGGGAGCTGGGAGAGGGCAGATGGTGCTGCTCTAACGACAGGCAGAAGCCAGGCTCTGCTGCTGCAGAGCAGGGAATGTGCTCTCTGCTTGTCTTTGTCACTATTTCCTCCAAGCTGACGTTAAATATTTTAGGCTTTAAAGAACTGCTGAACCACTTTGCCATTTTGCCTGATGAAGGAGGCTGCGTTTCAGGGGAATCCCATCTGTGAGAAATCATCTTCAAAGCCGTTCTCCTTGGATGCTGAGGCTGCTGCTCTGCACCCGTTAGTGCTGGTTGTGCTCCTCGTGATGTGCAGCAGAGTAAAGCAGAGCCCCCCCTGCTTTGCTTCCCTGTGTACTGGCACGGGGCAACGTTTACATGCAAAGAGAAATATATTTTTGATGAATGGAATTTCAAAACTCTGAAGAATGTCTGAATATATTTTTTTTTTCCTCATTTTCTTGGAATTTCTTAATCCTAGGGCAGCTCGATCCTGTGGTCAGGTCCATATTCTGCCACCTTTTGGGTGCTAACCACGTACAGGGTAGTCCTTGCTGAGGAAATCCCAGCCAGCCCTTACCAGCTGTGGCTGAAAGGGGAGATCCAAACACAGGTTTCCCATCTCCTGTGGGATTACACCAATCCCCATCTGTAGGGGTTTTGCTTTAGGATTCCTGGCTCTTGGTGGGACACGTGGCAGCCCTTCCAGTTGGGTGTTTCAGAGGGGACCCTATGGTTCTGGCACTGTGCCCAAAGCCACACTGCTGGGTCCCAGCTGCGTGTTTGGAGAAGCATGTGTTGCAGTGCAGACAAATGCCTCTTTTCTTAGCAATAGCTCATTTTGAACATGTTCCTTTCCCTGTTAAACCTGTGATAGCGGCTGTATCTGGTTTTGTACTCCAATTAAATCAACATGAGCCTGTTTTGTATGATGGTGATGTTTGTAGCTCTGTTTTTCTCTCGAGGAGATGTTCTGTTGTAGCCCTAGATATCAGCTTGTACTTCCCTTTCACATCTTCCCCTCGCTTGGCTCTGGGCTGCTTCATGTTTTGTCTTGTCAAGGTCACTTCTGGCAATTTCCAAGACCACTCCAGCTCGCTGTGCCTTTATCGCCATTATTCTATGAAGTACCTGGCCAGGGTAGGGAATGCAGGGGCAGATATAAAGCTAAAAAGCAAAGCTACAAAAGCAATTGTTGGGGCTCTCAGCAGCAGGACAGCTTTACACAGGCTCATACCCTGCCCTTTTCATGAGCTGTCACCCTCCCTCATTACAGTGGCTCTGGAGCCGTGTGTCAAGGCCGGAGGACGGGCTGTGTGTGGTGCAGCCCAAGGCTGGCTCAGAGGGGAGCTGCAGGGTGGGTGATGGTGCAGTGGGGAGCGTTCCCTGGGGAAGGGGAGCACTGCCATGCACCAGTGGGGAATGGGGCTCCCCTTGGAGCTGCTCACAGCAGCCCGGGATGTGTGAAGATTGGCTCCCTGCAGCGTGGGGGTCACCGCTGGTTTCCCAAGCGGGGTTTTGGGTGCTGCTGGAGGGGCGATGTGCTCATCTCTTCCCAGGGCTTGCTCCTTTCCCCTTCTCATGTCTATCCAGCAGGCCCGGGACACCCATAGCCCAGCTGTGTGTGTTCAGCGCCTGCCCTTGTTTCTCCAGCTCTGATTCTCCTGCGCAGTGCATTGCTCCTGAACTCCGAGGTTCTGATGGATGGGGGTGCGGGGGCTCTGGGTGAATCTAGTGTGATTTTAGCTACTGGTACAACAATCAAACATGGTCAGAGGATGCAAGAGGCACATGGACGCTGTGCATGGTTGTGCTCTGCCTGTGGTGGGAGGGTTGGAAAGGAAGGAGTGTGGCTGCTGCTGTGCACCCCGGGGAGAGGAAAGCTGTTGGACTGATGAGGCACAGGAATAACAGTGTGTGGATCAGCTGGTCCTGCAGAAACGGAGGCTGATAGAGGCACATCCTTACAAAGCAAACACAAACCACCAGCAAACCTTTCATCACCCCAGCTCTTGCTGTGCATGGGCTGCACTTGTGTGTCTTTGTCTGCTGGAGAGCTGTGGTAAGAGCTACTGGAGGAGATGGCAACGCACGCTGTCCAGGTAAGCACTTCTGGGGACAAATCCCTGTTCCCAACCCAAGGCAGCCGCTGTGCGAAGTGTACAGGGGTCCAAAGTCCCCTCTGAACTGCAGGTGCTTGCTGGGTGCCGGAGGCTTTGCTGTGATGCTGTGCAGAACCAGCCCCATCAGAGGGGCTGCCCCAGCCCATGGCTATGTGGGGTGCACAGACCCGTGTCTGTGCATGTACATAGGGAAGAGGATTTGCTTTTCCTGGCACTCTGGTGCTGTGTGTGTGAGAACCGCGGCGATTACAAGAGCAAAAGGACAGCGCACGATTACTTTGCCAAGATGAACACAAGCCCTAAGCTCATTAAGGGGCTTGGCCTCTGCCTGCTGGAGAAGGAACACGTCAGTCCCTGGCTCTTCAGAGACCGCTGTGTGTTGCTGCAGGGCTTTGCCTCCCTCGGACACCCCGGCCATGCTGGCAACCCTGATGACAGCACTGTTCTTCATGGTGAGGGCGTTTGGGCAGGTGAGTCCGGGCGGTCAGGAGCGTTTAGTGCTTCCCTTTTCCTTCTGTGGGTTATCTTATGGAGGGCAGCGGAGTGCCCTGGCCCTGCGGGGTGGTGTGGGGTGCAGTGGGAAGTGTCTGTGCCATTGTGAGCTGCAGCACAGCTCCAAGCCCTGCCTCCTGCGGCGTCCAGAGCAGGTATCCATGCAGGGAGAGGAGGCAGAGAGCCCTGCTTGCCCTGGTGGGAATGGCCTGCTGTGCCTCCCTAACCCATGGGACTGGCTGCCCATGCTTTGTGCAGAGCCGTGTGGACTTGTTACCTGTGAGCTCTGCAGCCCCACTGCCTCAGGATGAGGCTTTCTCATCGCTGTGGTGCCATAACACACACTGAGCATCACCGCAGCTGCTCACTGGCGATGGCTACAGCAGCTCTTTCTGCTGTTCTGCTTCTGTCCTCTCACCTGCTGCACATCCTCTCTGTGCCCAGCTGGGGAGCAGCCTGTTCCATGAGGAGCCCCTGCCATACCTGGTGTACCAGCCCCTGCCCTGGCAGATCCAGTGTGTGACCCAGAGCCGCCGCACCAGCCGGGACAGCGAGGTGAGGGCTGGCGTCGTGGTGCTGCTGGCACCAAGGGATGTGACCATACAGGCTGCAGCAGGCTTGGGCAGGGGGCAGAGATCTTCCTCTTTCCCTTGGAAAACAGAAAACAGCGTAACGCCTGAGGTAGGATAAGCTGAAAAATGTGGGAAAGGTGTTTGTGGACAAAATCAAGCCTATTTTTAGGACTGAAAATCTCCCCTGGTAGAGCTGACATCCCTGTGCTGCAGTTTCGTGGTAGGGGATAAAAGCCCAGCAAGTCTGGTTCCAAGCTGATCTGAAATGCAGGTCTAATGAGGCCTCATCCTCAGGTGCTACCAGCACATCACAGATGTGGTTTTTGATACAAAACTCTCCTGCTTCTCCTTGGAGGGCTTTTAATAAACAGAAATTAATCAGTGCTCTTTGAGGAAACAACAGTGAGTATGTTTGAGTTTCCTAAAGGGAACGGGTAGTGGGGAGCTTGGTGAGGGTAGCCCTGTCCCTTTCAGAGCTTCCCATCTGGCCTGCAAGGGACTGTTCTTGCTGCCTCTGCCTGAGGTATAACTAACTATGCTGTATTTGTGTTCTCTACCTTTCTAGAGAGGCAGGATCTCCCAGCACAACAGCATCTACTCCATTTCTGGAGAGAAAGGTGAGTAGGGAGCAGGCAGGGTGCCAGCCCTGCACAAGCAACAGGGGAAATGCATGGCTGTGACTGTGGGATGCAATAGAAGAGCAGGAATTGCAATTCCTGGGCCCTTCCTGGCCTCTTTCTTCCAAAAAAATCTCTCTCTGTCATTGTTAAAGGGTATTTTGAAAGATGTTAAAACCTGCAGTATCAGCAAGTGGAGGCCCCAGTGAATATACATCATCACACACATACATGGGTGCGTGTGCTTGCCTACCTCTTCCCATGAAACCTGCCCATGGAATCACGTGTGTCACTGTGCCCCAGAACAGCCCCTCTTCCTCTTCTCCCTGGCAGAACCAGCCAGGAAGTGCCCCTCTGTATCCTCCTCACTCCTGTCTCCGAGGCTCTGCCCTCCCTGCTCAAGTCAAGTGCTCAGCAAAGAGGATTTGGTGTTTCTATTCCCAGTGCAGCTCGGGCAGCAGCCGGATGAAGGCAGGAGAAGTGCTGGGGGGGGAGGCTGAGCTGTGATGTTCCTCCTTGGTGCATGGACCAGTACCTCTGTTGTGGGGGTCCCGCTGCCCTGGCAGTGGGTGACAGCCCCTGGGCGCTTGTCCTGGTGCAGTGGTGCGGCCGGGGGCTTGTTCCTACACATATACAGCATCATGGCCACGGTGGCCATGCGGGATGTACATCCCATGTCTCTTGTTGAACAGGGCAGGAGGGAGCCCGTTCACAATGCACCCCCCTTTTATTTATCCTTTTTACTTTGCAGTTTCTTTTAGGCTGTGAATAAAAGCGGGTGCAGGTGAGTGGTGAGTTTATGCAGCAGCATCTGGCACGGGGGTTGCTGATGGCTGCTCGGGGGGTGCTTAGCAGTGACACGCTGGCTGAAAGGAGCGCTGCTGAGTGGCTTTGATTCAGCTCCTGTTGAATTTCACAATACTTCCCTAATGCCACATTAAGTGCGAGGTGGGGAGGGCTCCCATTTGTCAGCGTGAGAGCTTTATTGCTGTACAGTGCTGGGCTTTTTTCTAATCTTATTTGTGTGTGTGAAAGTAAGTGAGCATCATACTCGGTGATTAAATGTGGGGAAGCTGAGGTCTTCGGGGACTAAAGCTGCGTAAATAGAGGGCTTAGTGCTGCCAGGGAGGCTGGGCTCTTTTCTCTGCCTCCTGTTCCCTGTTCCAGCTCCCTCTTCCCTGCAGATGTGCCCTGGGAGCCAGCGGGATTCTGGTTTCATGCTGGGGATTGTCCCGCCTCTTTCACCTCCTGCCCGTGGGTGCCCAGCGGGGAGCCAGGGGCATGCAGAGGCCGGTCTGACCCCATGAGGGATGCCAGGGCCTGCTCAGCACCGCCTGTACTCACTGCAGTACTTGTTTGTCACCCCAGGCAATGTGACCCCTGATGCCAGCAACCAGAGCAAGTTCTTCAGTGATCCTTCTGAGAAGGCAGCCGTCACCATCCAGACCCACTTCAGGAGGTACCAGCAGCAGAAGCAGGAGAAGAAGTAGCTGCATCAGTCACCCGTGCCCTGCACTGTCCCTCCTTCTTGTCTGTTCCGTACCCCAGAGAGATTTGTGGCCGTGGTGACAGAACCTGCTCCCTGATACGTAGCTCTGTGTATGTGTGTGCTCTGCGTTTGTGTTGGTCGCTGCTCAGAGCGAGATCTCTTTCCTGGCCAGTCCTTCCCCGGACAGCACTCCCTTGTTGGCCACGGTGCAGTCTGAACCTCAGCACCCAGGGAGTGATGCACATTGACAAGCCTGTCCTTGGTGACTGCTCTTTAGGAGGCAGGAATGGGCCCTGCACAGCTGATGGTGATCATGGCTGGCTCATTGCTGCCCAGCTGGGGTTTGTTTTGCCCTGTAATACCCCTCCCCTGTGGCTCCACTTCCTCTTTGCCTCTGGAGCCGCATAGGATGGCTGCCTTTGTCTCTGCCCCAGGCAGCCAAGGGATGTGCTGCAGGAGCCGAGCCCCGTGTGACCGTGAGCTGATACTGCTTTTCTGTGGGGAGAACTGCTTGGGATGCTGGGGTTCGGAGCAGGGGTGGGCTGTGGGACTCTTTCTCCCATGGCTATATGTTGAACCTGCTCTTTACCAAGTCTGGCTTCTTCTTGAGATGCTTCTCTGTGAACTCCAGTGTTTGGGTTGCTGCCTGCTGTTGTCCAGCCACCCTGACCTGGTCTTTTAGTCCCACAAAGCTGAGCAGAGGTCTGCTCCTTGTCTGATAGGGGCAGGACCACAAGATTGTCTTGGTCTTGACACCCATTTCCAAGTGCTGGCTTTTGGAGGGTGCAGACTTGTTGAGAAAGGGGGAATATGGAGGCTCTGATCTTTGGGCCAGCAGGGAACAGGAGTTTGGCTGTGGGAGGAGGAGATGGGTGCTTTGTGGGAAGGATGGAGCAGGGATGGAGGAGGTGCTGGCTGTGAATGATGCTGCTCTCATGGCTTGACTGTGGCCTCCACTGCTGCTTTGCTGGGGCTGGCCCATACCCTTAGAGCCCTTTCCATCCTCTCCAGCCACAAAGGTCCTCAGCACCAGGGCTCCATCCCCAGCTGCCCCCACTTACCTTCTGATTGGAAGTGCTGGTGTTTGCTTGGGCTCAGCTGGTGCTGGCTGTGGTTGGCATCAGGTGCTGCTCACAGGGCTGCTGATGGGTCTGTCACTGTGGTGGTGGGAGCTGCCGGGCTCTGCTGATGCCAGGAGGTGTGTGTTGTGTGGGCTTTGCTGGAGCACTGTGCGAGGCAGAGGGTGAATCACACCTAACCCAAACCCAGCACATTACGTGGATGAGCTTGGTGGGGTTTGTGCAATGTGGGTTGAATGGACTCTCCTCCTTCACCTCCTGGCTTGTACCCGTGCAGCAGTGGGGGCAGAGCCTGCTGCCATGAAGGGCAGGGGGCTGGTTTGATGTGGGGATGCTGGGGTCTCATGCCTGAGAGCTGGAAACATGGACTGTGCTAAACTGTGCAAAGCCGAGGCTTGGAATGGCTGGGGAAGGGAAGAGAAGGGGAGGAATTCTTGCTGCGGTGCAGAAGGAAATCTCTACTAGCCAATTACAATAAAGATGTATTAATCTGTGTTAATCTCTTCTTCTTCTTATCTCACTAATCCCCTTGCTCTCGCAGCTGAGAACAGACTTGCCTTTTCTTGCCTCTTCTATTTAAATCTGGGGTTGGCATGGCAGAGCTGCTGCTGTGACACCGCTTAGAGCTGGGGGTGGCACTGGGTGCTTGTTAAAACCTGTTCTATGTGAAGGTTCTCAAGTCCAGTGTGCACTGCGCTGGGTTTGAAATCCTTGGGAAAGGCTTGAGAGATGCTGGTTTGCTTGTGGCTGCTTTGCACTGGTCTTGGGGGAGGCACAAGGGGCAGGATTGGTGTTGGGCCCTGGGGTGATGAGAGTCATGGGCCCCTGGGTGCCCAGCAGCAGCCTGTAGTGGGGTGCACGGCCAGGAGCTGCCTCAGACTTGGGGTGATGCGCAAGGCAAGTCTCTAACAGGACCCTGCATGTCCCCAGCACCTCCGGCCCCTCTGTATTTCCCCTGGATCACTGCGTTAAGGTAAGGCAAGCGAGCCCTGCGTGGTGCAAAGCCTGATCGTTCAGTTGCTCATGTTCCACACACAAAATCCGCATGCTCCTTGTGTGCTAAATTGGAAACTCACTGTGGTTTTGTCTCCAAGAAGCTGTTAAAATGAATGAATAAGAAAAGCAATGCGTGGAAGTACGTGTGATTGAGAACAGATCTTAGGCTTCATTTGAATAAAGAAAAGCCAAACCCAAGGTGTGTACTACAGCAGCCTAACCCAGGTAATGTCACCAGTAACACTAAACACTGTATTTGCATGTTAATAATTGGGTTGTTCATTAAAAAATGTGCTGAACTTGATTATCAATGTGTTAAAACAGCAGCTCTGTCAATAGGAGAAAATAATGATAGAAATGAGGTAAAAATCCCTGCATAGATGTTACAACTGGTAGTTTCAGTGACAAGAGGAAGCGTATCTGTCGTGGAGAAAGATGAGATGGAGCCAGTGGGTGCCAAGCATGGATAGAGAAGTGATAAAAACAAGCTTAAAATTACAGAGGAAAAAGGAAATAGAAGTGCTGGTAGCCAATTAAACCTCAGATAGCACTAGAGCCTCCTCTGGAAGGCCAGGTTCTACTTTGGGCAACTAAACCAACTCGAGCCCTCCTGGACTGCAGCTTCTGTGACTGGTATATGCTGGGGAAGCTCATGTGAGTATTGTGTTGTACTCCTGCTTTTCACTGCACCAGAGGGCATGTCTGCATGTATATATAGGTCATAAGTATATGTGTGTATATGTATCTCTACCTTAGTGTGTTAGTTGAGATGTTTATTGTAAGTGCATGTATATTAGCTTCAGTAATCGAGTGTTGTTAGAAACCTTGTGATACACTTTGAAACTGCAAACTGCTGCTAAATGATGTTTGTAATCCTTTGGATGAATACTCTTGACCAGGTCTGAGACTAAGCCTAGATCCAGCCGCACCTAGACTCCTCTGCGAGGGAGTTTAGAGAGCAAGGGGGTCTAGGCTGAACCTCATGACTCAATGAGAGGGTTTCCTTATTCCCTATATTTCTTTCATTAGACTCAACTTTTCCTTTTCACCTTCAATCTTTCCACCTTGATTTCCCTCTGAAACTCCATTAGACATAAACCGTTGCCCAAGTCTGGGACTAGGACTAGATCCAGCCGCACCTAGGCTCCGTCAGGAGTTTAGAGAGCAAGGGGGTCTAGTCTGAACCTCGTGACTCAACGGGAGGGTCTCCCTTATTCCTTTGTCCCTTCTGTTTCTACACACATGATGTACAAATCACTTCAGCCCAATCCTGTATAAATCACTGCCAATTCTGCCACAATCTCTTGGTATGTATTAGAGTGAACCCTGCCATGGAGTTGTGTTGACTCACACTTGTATAGATGCCTATGGAAATGAGTTTTGCTAATGTCTGGGGCTGAGTTGCACCATGTTACTGTCTTGTGCCATGATTGACCTTGATGGGGAGCAGTGACACGACATCTTACAGCACTGCACTGGATTCAAAAGCTTTGTGCTGTGCATCACCACTGCACTGGCAATCACCTCTCTGCTGCAGTTCAGCTGCGACTGAGGACAAGGGTGCTGTGCTTCACCTTCTGTGACCGTGCAGGACCACGAGCCCTGCTTCACGCATGACACTGGAGCTGTGCGGGGGCTGTGCCATGGTGGAGCTCCATTGGGGTTTGCTGTCCTGCACTGTGGTTCGTCCCGGGCTGGAGCGGGCTGGCAATTAGGGCTGTACTTACCAGTGACAAGGTGGCACTCAGGGAGTTGCTGGGGTGTCCTGCTTGGTGGTGCCATGTGTAGGACCCTGCTCCCATCGCTTTCTTTCCCTCCTCCTACCCTGGTGCTCTGCACTGGTTGGCTCAGCACAGCAGGGAAGCAGGCAGTGGATTTACCTGGATGTATCCAGGCTGCCCTGCTTCATCCTCCTGCGCTGCCCCAGCCCTCGCACCACCTAAATCGCTTTAACAAACACCCATGTATAAACATAACCTTTATTGCACACAGCGCTGGGCTTTTTTTCATAGAAAAAGGTATTAACACATAAGCATTTGCAAATTGAAGCAACTCCTGCTGTTTTCAGAACAGTAAAATAGCATGCAATGTCTTGGAGACGTTCCTCTTCAAAACCACCAACAAGATCAGGGGGGGAAAAAAAGTCGCTGAGTCTTTCCTTGTGCCCTTTCAAAATGATGTGAAATATATATATATGTTTACATATATATTATATTTTTAAATCTGTAACAGCAAATTCTTTGTGCCCTGGTTTCTTTTTCTGTTCGGAGAAGAAGAAAATAGCTTCATTTATACAAAAGAGTTCTTTTATGTACAAGTTTGTTAATTAAATATAAATGGCGCAGGGAAACGAGCAGCATCCGTGGCGGGCGGTCTCTGCGTGGTGCCTACACCAGCGTGTAGGACTTGGAGTAGGCTCCAGCCCCCTGTTTTTGAGACCTTCCTACCCCCGATGTGCTCATTTCTAGGAGCGAGTCCCTAGAGCCCCCCACTTTGGAGTGCGTGGGGCCCCGCTCGGCGGCGGGGGGCTCGGTGGCGGCGGGCGCTGGAGCGGCACTGCTGGCGGGCGCAGCGGCAGCGGCGCTGGTGGTGCTGGGCATGGGCAGAGTCCTCTGAGGTAAGGTGGTTGCGGTGGGGGCCGGCGGGGGCAGCCCCAGGGGCTTGGCGCCGGGCTCCAGCGTGAGGTGCCGTGCGGGAGCGGGGTACGCCCGCGCCAGCCCGCGGATGGAGGCTTCCCGTGGCGGCACCACCGGGCACGGCTCGCTGCCCGGCTTGCGGAAGAAGGCCTCCGACTTGGCGTAGAGCGGCAGGTTGCAGTAGTCGCCTGCAAGGGAAAGAGGAGAGGGGTGAGGTGCTGGGGGAACCTTTGCACCCTGTCCCAGTCAGAGCTATGTTCTGTGAGACAGGGACGACATTCTCTGTGCAACTATAAAGTGTTATAATCTGTACTCCTAACTAATGTGTGAGTTATCCTGTATTTATGCTGTAATGACAAACATTGTACAATACTTAAAAACTTGTTCTTTTATATACACCATGGTATTTGTTACCCTGTAGGGAACTGGAGCTGAAACCATGTATATGCCGTCTATTGCGTTCTGTCACATATATGTGTTACAAGCCAGTGGTGTTGATGGTGGTGAATGACATTGTGCTCTGTAATACAGTTATAATAACAAAAAATATTTGTAATGTAATTGGTGTAAATATTTGTACTACTTCGTAACATGTTAGAGCGCACAGTGCTAATCACTGTCCTGGGGTATGTCATGTCCAGTACTCCACTGTGCAACTGTAAGTTATATTTGTGCTGCATCAAAACAGATATAGTGCAGTGTTGTGCTATATAGCACTAGATATACCACAGACGTGTCACTGATGTTGTCATTAAAACAGCTAACTGTAAAGGTGGAGATGGATGTGTATCTATGTTAAATCCTGCAGGCTTAGATTGTCTAGGATTAGGTGTTCTATAGCTCAAATCTAAGAGCAGGGCTGTTGCAATATGTGGTACTGAGGGACATAGTTTACTGGTGGACTTGGCAGTGCTGGGTTTATCTCAGGGGTGTTCTGCAACCTAAATGGGTCTATGCATCTATGTGCTGTAAATAACAAGTTGTTTGTAATAATAACACATGATGGTCTGTCTTATGCTTTTCTGATGTTTGCTGTAGACTAGGGTGTAGTATATTGTCTAGTGTGTACTGTATGCTTTAAGTTGAGTAAGGATTACGTTATACTCTAAATTACAGAAGGTACTTGCTGTATAAATTATCCTCACAAATAAAACCATTTTTATTTCATCTTGAGTGTGATGGATAGGGGGAAAAGAACTATAAGGGGGGGAAAGGAAGTAAGTTCCAGTGAGGGGTGGGGGGTGTCTTCTAGGTAATAACAAATAATAAGGGGGGAAATGGGAAATAAGGGGGAGGAATACTGGAGAACTGGAATGGAGTATTTATTAAAGAATAAAAAATAAAACGAGGGAATGCAAAATGAATTATTAAGAAGTATCAGGATGGAATATAAGGTAATATTGAATAACTAACTGAGAACAGTACTAGCATATGGGATGATGCGTTAAGGATTGGGAATGAATACCAAGACATTGGGTGGAATAGTTATGGGACTGAGGAATGGGGATAAATACTAAGAAAATTGAAGAAGGAAATGGATGAAATGAGAGCAAAGGAGAGGAGAAATTGGAGAAAAAGAAATGTGAGGGAGAGAGATGAAAAAGAGAATTGAATTCAGGGGAACTGAAGATAAGAGATTTGAGGAGAATTGAAGAGAAGAGAACCTAAGATTTTCTTAAGTTTTCCTCTCGTAGATTCTCTCTAGCTCTCTTCAAATTTTCTCTCAGATTCTCACCAGTTCTCTTCAATTCTTCTCTATAGATTCTCTTCAGTTCTCTTTAGTTCTCTTCAAGGTCTTCTCTTAAATTGTCTTCAGTTCTCCTCTCTTCTCTTAGCTTCAGTTCTCTTCAATTCTCGTCAATGTCTTCTCTTTTGTTAAATTCTCTTCAGTTCTCCTCTCTTCTCTTACATTCTGTCCAGTTCTCTTCAATTCTCCTCTTTTCTCTAAGCTTCTTTTCAGTTCTCTTCAATTTTCCTCAATGTCCTCTCTCCAATTCTCTTCAGTTCTCCTCTCTTCTATTAGATTAGATTCTCTTCAGTTTTCTTCAACTCTCCTCAATGTCTTCTCTTAAATTCTGTTAAATTGGCTTCAGTTTTCCTCAGTTCTCTTAGATTCTCTTCAGTTTTCCTCAATTCTCTTAAATTCTCCTCTCTTCTCTTGGATTCTATTCAAACTCTATTCAGTTTTCCTCAATTCTCCTTAGTTCTCAAAATTCTCTTGGAAGAGAATCCCAGAGAAGAGAATCGAGGAGATTCTAGGAGATAGATTTGAAGAGAATCGAGGAGATTTTAAGAGAACTGAGGAGAATCTAAGAGAATCTAGGAGAAGCGAGGAGATTCTAAGAGATAGATTCTGAGAGATGAGAGATTCTGAGAGATTCTAAGAATTGAGAGATTCTAAGAGATTCTAAGAGATTCTGAGAGATTCTGAGAGATTCTGAGAGATTCTGAGAGATTCTGAGAGATGAGAGTTTCTGAGAGATTCTAAGAGATTCTGAGAGATTCTGAGAGATTCTAAGAGATTCTGAGAGATTCTAAGAGCTTCTGAGAGATTCTAAGAGATTCTGAGAGATTCTGAGAGATTCTGAGAGATTCTGAGAGCTTCTAAGAGATTCTAAGAGAGGAGAGATTCTAAAATATGAGAGATTAAGAGATTCTATGAGATTCTGAGAGATTCTAAGAGATTCTATGAGATTCTGAGAGATTCTAAGAGATTCTAAGAGATTCTATGAGATTGAGAGATTCTAAGAGATTCTAAGAGATTCTGAGAGATTCTGAGAGATTCTGAGGGATTCTGAGAGATTCTAAGAGATGAGAGATTCTAGAAGATTCTAAGAGATTCTGAGAGATTCTAAGAGTTTCTGAGAGATTCTAAGAGATTCTGAGAGATTCTGAGAGATTCTGAGAGATTCTGAGAGATTCGAGATTCTAAGAGATTCTGAGAGACTCTAAGAGATTCTGAGAGATTCTAAGAGATTCTAAGGGATTCTGAAAGATTCTAAGAGATGAGAGATTCTAAAAGATTCTAACAGATGAGAGATTCTAAGAGATTCTAAGAGATGAGAGATTCTAAGGGATTCTAAGATATTCTAAGAGATGAGAGATTCTAAAAGATTCTAAGAGATGAGAGATTCTAAGGGATTCTAAGAGATGAGAGATTCTAAGAGATTCTGAGAGATGAGAGATTCTAAAATATGAGAGATTAAGAGATTCTAAGAGATTCTGAGAGCTTCTAAGAGATTCTAAGAGATGAGAGATTCTAAAATATGAGAGATTAAGAGATTCTAAGAGATTCTGAGAGATTCTAAGAGATTCTAAGAGAGGAGAGATAGATTCTAAGATTCTAAGAGAGGAGAGATTCTAAAAGCATTGAGGAGACTAAGAGAATCTAAGAGAATTGAGGAGAACTGAAGAGAATCTAAGAGAATTGAGAAGAACTAAAGAGAATCTAAGAATTGAGGAGAACTAAAGAGAATCTAAGAATTGAGGAGAACTAAAGAGAATCCAAGAGACGAGAGGAGAATTGAAGAGAATTGAGGAAAACTGAAGAGAATTTAAGAGAAGAGAGGAGAATTGAAGAGAATTTAAGAGGACAGAAGAGAATTTAAGAGGAGAGAAGAGAATTGAAGAGAGGAGAACTGAAGAGAATCTAAGAGAATTGAAGAAAACTGAATAGAATCCAAGAGAAGAGAGCAGAACTGAAAAGAATTGAGGAAAACTGAAGAGAATCCAAGAGAAGAGAGAAGAATCTAAGAGAATTGAGGAAAACTGAAGAGAATCCAAGATAAGAGAGCAGAACTGAAGAGAATCCAAGAGAAGAGAGGAGAATAGAAGAGAATTGAAGAGAACTGAGGCAAAATGAAGAGAATCCAAAAAAGAGGAGAATTGAAGAGAATTGAGAACTGAAGAGAATCTAAGAGAATCTAAGAGAATTGAGGAGAACTGAAGAGAATCTAAGAATTGAGGAGAACTGAAGAGAATCTGAGAGAATTGAGGAGAACTGAAGAGAATCCGAGAGAATTGAGGAGAACTGAAGAGAATCCAAGAGAAGAGAGGAGAAGAGAATTGAGGAAAAATGTAGAGAATCCAAGAGAAGAGAGGAGAGTTGAAGAGAATCGAGGAAAACTGAAGAAAATCTAATAGAAGAGAGGAGAATTGAAGAGAATTTAAGAGAAAAGAGGAGAACTGAAGAGAACTGAGGAAAACTGAAGAGAATCTAAGAGAAGAGAGGAGAATTGAAAAGAATTGAGGGAAACTGAAGAGAATTGAAGAGAACAGAGGGAAATTTAACAGGAGAATTGTAGACAATTGAAGACAGTTGGAGAGCATTGTAGCAAATTGTAGAGAAGAGAGCAGAATTGAAGAGAATTAACAAGAATTCATGGGAATTTAACAGGAGAACTGAAGAGAATTGAAGAGAATTTAACAGAATTGTAGCGAACAGAGGAGAATTGTAAAGAATTGAAGAGAACCGAAGTGCATTGTAGAAAATTGTAGAAAGGAGAGCAGAATTGAGGCGAAGCGAAGAGTACTGAGGAGAATTCGAGAGAATTTAACAGGAGAATTGTAGAGAAGAGAGGAGAATTGTAGAGAATTGAAGAGAATTTCAGAGGAGAATTGAAGAGAACTGAAAAGTATTGTAGAAAATTATAGATAAGAGAGCAGAATTGAAAAGAATTCAAGAGAACGCAAGAGAATTTAACAGGAGAACTGAAAAGAACTCAAGATAATTTAACAGGAGAATTATAGAGAACTGAAGACCATTGTAGAAAATCGTAGAGAAGAGAGCAGAATTGAAAAGAATTGAGGAGAATTCAAGAGAATTTAACACGAGAACTGAAGAGAATTAAAGAGAACTCAAGAGAATTTAACAGAATTGTAGAGAAGAGATGAGAATTGTAGAGAATTGAAGAGAACTGAAGACCATTGTAGAAAATTGTAGATAAGAGAGCAGAATTGAACAGAAGTGAAGAGACTTTAAGAGGAGAATTGTAGAGAATCGAAGTGAAGAGAAATAAAGAGAACTGAATAGCATTGTAGAGAATTGTAGAGAAGAGAGGAGAATTGAAGAGGAAGAGAATTCAAGAGGAAGACAAGAGGGAGAAAGGGAAGAGGAGCAAAGAGCGAAGAGATGTGAGGTGGAGAAGAATGCAAAAAGTAGAAGTTGGGGAGAAAAAATTAGAATAATTTATTAGATTTTGAGCAGGTTCTATGGGGATCTTTTCTATAGTGTGTTGGGATCTGGAAAAGATTTCTGTAGAACTTACAGCAATCTAGCAGCAATTCCAACAGAAAACTACAAAACCTATATATAGAATCATAGAATATCAGGGTTGAAAAGGACCTTAAGATCATCTAGTTCCAACCCCCTGCCATGGGCAGGGACACCTCACACTCAGCCATGTTGCCCAAGGCTCCGTCCAGTCTGGCCTTGAATGCTGCCAGGGATGGAGCATTCACAGCTTCCTTGGGCAACCTGTTCCACTGCCTCACTACCCTCACGGTAAAGAACTTCTTCCTTATATCTAACTTAAAATTCACCTGTTTAAGTTTTAAACCATTACCCCTTGTCCTATCGCTACAGTCCCTAATAAAGAGTCCCTCTCCAGCATCCTTGTAGGCCCCTTCAGATACTGGAAGGCTGCTATGAGGTCTCCACGCTGTGAGGTCTTCTCTTCTCCAGGCTGAACAGCCCCAACTTTCTCAGCCTGTCTTCATACGGGAGGTGCTCCAGCCCTTGATCATCCTCGTGAACACACACAAGCAAAGTAGATGCTCTGAAAGGTCAGGGCTGTGGAGGGTGGAAGAGAATTGCGTTTCCCACTTCTCCTGCTCTCCACAGGAACTGTCTCTTTCAGTATGTTTAATTGGTGTATTTGTCTCTGCATTACACAGCACATAAGCAGGATGTGTACACATATGCACTTACTCTTGCTGGCGCGGTGCGGGATAGGGACGGCCACGCTCTTGCCCCGCTCGCTGTCCTGGGGCTTGGGTGGGGAAGCTGTGAAGCGGCAGATGCCGGGCTCGGACGGGGTGCTCATGGAGGTCATGCTGTCGGCGTTGTCAGTCGTGCCCGTGGTCATTTGGTCCGAGGAGCTGTCTGAGATGAAGCACTCGGTGATCTCAAACTTGGCGTGCTGCAGCTGCTCCTCCAGCTTCGCGTGCTCGTAGGCGCGTGCCAGCTCCTCGTAGGTAGAGGAGGCACTCTCCGTCGACACCATGCTGTTCCGCCCCTTGTCTGTGGAGGAGAGGATGCATCACGTACCTGGGAAGTTCTCCCTGGCCTAGGAATGCTGTTTTCCACGTTGTAATTGTGAGAATGGCCATCTGTCCCCAGAGCAGGGCATGACCATACTGCTTGGGAGTCACCACAGAGCTGCTGGAGGGGACCAGGAGGCCTGCACATACATATGCTCTCTTCTCATCAAATGACTTGGAGCTCAAAAGCTCAGAGCAGAGCCAGGAGTGCAGGGGACACCACTGTCAGCTGCTCACAGAAGGCACAAGCCCTGGCACAAAAGCCAAGGGTCCGTTATCTGCATGCGTACAGTTTATCACAGAGCTCAGAGTCTTTTCTAGAAACACCAGTACATGTGTCAGTGCTGCTGCTTTCAGCCAGTAACATGCAGCTCTGGCACTGGAAGCCATGGTTCCACCATCCCACTAACAGTAAACTCCGCTTCTGTTGTCACCCCAAACCCATGGGTTGGGGCACTACCAATAAGCCCATGTACCCCAATGATCCTGCTAGTGATAGCCTGGGGAGCCGAGGGAGCTGCTGGTACTGCCATACCTGTGTCCTGAGAGAGGCTGGCGCTGTAGCTGTCGCTCTCGGTGACCGTGATGCCGTGCTGAGAGCCCACTGTCCTCCAGTCCGAGGTGAGGGTCCGTGCTGGGGTGGACGCCTGGCACTTGGTGAGGGTCCACTGGCTGGAGTACCGGTTGCGGGTGCTGTGCGCAGACTTGACGCTCTTCCTTGACACAGGGTCTAAGGCACAGAGGTCCCAGTGTCACAGGGAGCTGCCAAAGGGCACTCGGGGGGTTGTGGCTCACCCACAACTGCCTCGTGCCCGTGTCCACAAGCACCTCACACTGCTCCCCGCAACCCAGCCCCAGCCACTTACTGGTGCCGGGGCGGATGTCTGACATGTCGATGAGGGGCCCCGTGTTCTGGATCAGAGCAGGATGATGCAGCGAGACGCCGGTGCAAAAGCTCTGGGGGTTCACCGCCTGGCTGAACTCCGTGTCAGTCACCGGGATCGTGGCTTTGTCATCCCCTGTGGGAAGAATTGGAGCTCAGATCTCTTGGATTCCCCACCGGTGCTCTCCAGGACACACAGGGATGGGGAATTTGCCTCCAGCCCCCACTAAGGCACAGCCTGGCCAAGGAGATGGCAGCAACACAAGGGGAGCAGAACGCACAGGCTGCATCCTGCCTGCCCCAGCGTAGGAAGGGGACAGCCTGGGGACACCCTGCAGGCTTCTCAGGGCCATGGGATGGCTGTCCATGTCCCCTCTGCAGGCAGGGGCTGCTGTGGCCAGGGTTGGGGCCCCATGGCACAGGGAACACATGGTGCTTACCGAGCTGTTTGATGCCTTCCTTGTCCTCGATGAGGAGCTGCACCCGTGGGATGTCGATGTGCAAGCGGGGGCCCTGCGGGGGCCCCTTCACCGGCGTATCGAAGCTGCGGTTATTCTTGCTGTGAGGTAAGAGGGGACGCACACCCGGCTGTTACTGGGGAGAGCAGGGCTGGGGCTGGCACCAGCAGCCCACCCGGGGCTCAGCTCCGGCCAGCCGGGAGCTGCTGTGCTACAGAGAGGTCAGCACAGCCTTCACAGCTCTGAGCCCAAGGAGGGCTGAAAGGGAGTCAGGGCTGAACCTGGGCTTAAAAGTGTTGAGGACGGCCCCCACCACCCAGCATTCCCCACCCACCTGCAGCTCAGACCTACCTGATCAGCATTTCAGCCAAACTCTTGGCATCTGTGCAGGAGACACAAACAAGAGGGAAAGGGTTTGGGGTTTGTTTTTTTAAGGTGTTTTAAGCTGTTAAATGTTTTTTTTAAGGGTTTTTTTAAGCTGTTTTAGTGGGTAACAAAGATGTTTTTAGGGGCCTACAAGGATGCTGGGGAGGGACTCTTCATTAGGGACTTAGTGATAGTACATAAGGTAATGGGTTCAAACTTAAACAGGGGACGTTTAGGTTAGATACAAGGCAGAAGTTCTTTACTGTGAGGGTGGTGAGGTACTGGAACAGGTTGCCCAAAGAAGCTGTGAATGCTCCATCCCTGGCAGCATTCAAGGCCAGACTGGACGGAGCCTTGGGCAACATGGCTGAGTGTGTGGTGTCCCTGCCCATGGCAGGGGGTTGGAACTAGATGATCTTAAGGTCCTTTTCAACCCAAACCATTCTATGATTCTATGTAACAAGCCAGTCCAGGAGAGCACAGCTCTGCACTCTGATCGCATGCGCTGTAAGAGCCCCATCTCACCTCTAAGCCTCTTCAGCCGCTTCTCCTTCCTCTTCTTGCGGATGATGAAGAGCAGCGCTACTCCCAGCGTGGCCAGGATCACAGGGCAGGCGATGGTGAAGAGCTTCTTCACGTCGTCCCCCTCCCCTTGCGCAGACTTGATGGGTGGGATGGTGCCTGTGGCAGGGCGCGGGTGGGCGCACGGTCAGTGCCACGGGAGCCCCCTCCTCGCCATGGTGCCCACCCCGTCCCCACTCACTGCCATCATAGTCCAGCGTGGCGAACTGCGCGCTCTCGTTGCCGCAGCCGGCGCTGTTGCAGGCCTTCATGCGGAGCTCGTACCACGTTGCCTCGCGCAGCTCCGTCAGGAACACCTCGCTGGAGCTGTTGGTGCGCAGGCTCTGCCAGACCCAGTTGCCCTTGGGCCGGTATTCCAGCACGATGGCGGTGATGGGGCAGCCCCCGCTGCTCCAGCCCTGCAGGTTCAGCCTGGCGTGCGTGGAGTTGATGTGCGTGAAGAGGTGCTGGTCCTTGCTGAAGGAGGGCTCTGCGGGAGAGGAGCCGTCAGGAGGGATGCGGGAGGGAAGGCACCGCAGAGACCCCATGGGACGGGCTCACCTCTGCCGTGGGTCTTGGCCTCGATGATCTCGCTGATGCGGCCGGCCCCGACGCTGTTCTTGGCCGCCAGCTTCACCTTGTACCAGGTGCCGCACTTGAGGCTCTCCAGCTTGAAGGAGCGCTCCGAGGAGCTGATGAAGACGTCCTTCCATTCCTCGCTGTTGTCCACAGAGTACTGGAGCACAAAGCCTATGGGAGCAAGGACGGGGTGGTCACCTCCGGGCACACAAGGTCGATTTAACGGTTGGACTTGATGATCTTAAAGGTCTTTTCCACCCTAGTTGATTCTATGATTCCAGGCAGGGCAAAAGAAGGGGTTACCACAGGGGTACCCTGCACCCACCTTGGGGACATCCTGTGGCCAAGTCCAATGTTCCCTTGCAGTGCCAGGATGCCTGTTACACACCAATTCCTGCCCAACTGCGTGCACATGAATGGTGATGGAAACACAGCCCTGCACTCCTACACTACTGACAGTTAGCTCAAAACCATTAACAGGGTGAGCTGCTGCCCTGCAGGACCCTGACTGCATCCAGAATGGAGGTCAATTCATCTCCCTACTCTGCCCACCACACAGGCCAAGGCAGAGCCACCACAAGAGGCATGAGGGCACCTCCCGAGTGCTTTGCCAGAGCCCCCATGACCCAGCACAGCCCGTTTGCTTGGTTATAAACAGGAGTGTGAAACATGATTGAGCTGTGTGAGGCTATAAAGGGAAAGGCAGAATTAACTGGCTCCCTTGGGAAGCTGCTAGGAAGTTGCCTCTGTCACTGCACGCCGCCTCCTCTCCAGTGATTAAGAGTATTAGGAAGCACACTGTGTCCCAGATGAGCAAGCGTGTTACGCTGCCGACAACAAGACGCCTGCAGACAGCTCGCAGGGTCTCCCAGGGAGAGGCTCACGCTTCAGGCTCTGGGCAAGGGATACGCACTGAGTACATTGGTGCTCCCCATGGCAGCACATCTCTGCTGCCCAACTGGTCTTGCCATTTTGGCTACACAAAACCCCAGACTTTGATGGTGCATTGACAGATTGGGCTATGTTTGCAGGTTATTTTGCCAAGCCTCAAACAGAAATAGGGAGGAGCAGGCTTCATCCTTTGAGGGGCATCACAAGCTGCACAGTGCAGAGCTTGCAGGACCGCTCCTGTGCCAGCATCACCGGGGTACCACTGGCAATGCCGAAGGACCCATGTGAAGGCAAGTGTGTGCCTCGCATCAGCTCTGCCAAGGGAAAGGATGCTCCTTACACCTACCCAGCACCAAGGCTTCCCTATGGCTGGACCTTCCTGGAGTGGCCCAGGTCTCTCCCCCAGCACACAGTTTCCACCCATGTCAAAACCAGCTCTGTCACCACACACCACCCGCAGCGCTGGCACCCTGGCGCCTGCCACCCGTTATTTATTTACCTTGGACATGCAGCATGTTTTTAATATTTCTAATCCAATTATAACCAAATTTATCAACAGAGTCCGCTGGAGTGAAAGGCTGCTGGCTGGGGAGATTTGCTTGTAATTACTTTCATGCTTTTAATTAATTGTAAGCGAGGTCTCCTTCCTCGCTCCCTGCTCCCCCCTCCGCGTGCAGCTGCTTCAACGTATAATTCATGAGATGAATCAGAGCAGAAAGGAGGCTCTGGAAAGCAGGAATGCTCCTGGAGCCCTCCTAAAGCCCCCAGCCTGACAGGGACTGCAGGGGGGACAAATCCTGCCCTGATGGGATCAGACCTGCACAGTGCTGGGGGCACACTGGGGCTGGCCCTGGCCACCAGCACCAGAGCAATTAATGACACACTCTTCATTACCTACTTCAATCCCTGTGTCTTGCCCAAAAGGCCTTGCAGCCCCCTCATTAGGACCAGCAGCCTCCTAAAAGCTCAGAAGCATCAGCCTTACTCTGGAGCATTTCCGAGAGGGGGAAACTGAGGCACAGAGACAAAAGTGCATGCACAGCCTGAAAGCATGCACCGTGAGCCTTGTCCTCTAGTGCCAGGACCAGAGGCACCCTCTGCTCTGGGATGGGTGTTATATGGTGCTGGTGCCAGCCCCATCACCCACAGCAGCCATACCTCGGATGGAGCTGCCCCCGTTGTCCCCAGGAATCCAGGCCAGTGTGATAGATGATGCCGAGGTCTTGGACACAGTCAGGCGAGGTTGGTCGGGGGGCACTAGGGAAGAGGGAAAAGCCCATGAACTCCTCACACACTCCAGCTAGAAGTACCCTGAATTGTGCCCCCTAAAAGAGGAAACACCAACAGGACCTCTTGCTCAGCCTGGGACCAGCGAGAGCCCTCGCACAGCAAAGCCCCTGCAGCGCTTTACCCCACCAAGAGCAGTGGATGAGCCAAAGCACAGGCTCATTGTGCTCTCTGCAAGATAGAGCATGTCTGCGCAGGGCACTTGCTCCCAGATGCAGTCATGGGACCACAGGCTCCCGCTTGACCAGCGCCCCTCACCTTGGACAAGCAGGTTGATGATGATGGTGTCGAAGCCCCACGTGTTGGTAGCGGTGCAGGTGTAGTACCCCGAGTCTTCTGCTTTCACCGAGCGCAGCACCAGCGTGCCATTGGCCTGGATCAGGCGATGGCCATCCACTGTCACTGGGATGGCAGAGTCCTCGCTGCCAGGAGAGGGGAGGGTGCATCAGCCAGGCACAGCACAGCAAGGGTGACAGTCCCTGGCTGCGGCACGGCCGGCAGCACACTCAGTACCTGTCCTTGGTCCACTTGATGGCGGGGACTGGCTCCCCAACAGAGTTGCATGGCAGCCTCACATCCTTCATCCATGGGGTGGTGACGGTGCCTCCAAAGGAGATGATCTTGGCAGGGGCTTGGGGGCAAGGAGGAGTTCAGCCTGGGGGCAAGCCCCATGCATGGACCCCCCTCAATGTATAACCAGGGCTGAGACCATCCGTGCTACCCTTCCTCTGCCCAGGCACGAGTCACCCCAGTTGTCCCTTGCTGCACCCACAGCAACCCTATGGGCAGGGGACAGGGGAGCCAGGGTGCGTGTGTCCCCATGAGCTGGTGCCCCCCATGTACCTTTCCCAGCAGGCTCGATGGTGACCTTCTCGCTGATGTTGCCGCGGCCGGCGGAGGTGACAGCAGCCACCCAGAGCATGTACTGCTGCCCGCGGTTCAGGTGGGCAATGCGGTAGAAGAGTTGGTCAGGGCTGGTCTCATACTCGCTGGGAGCCTGTGGAGAGAGAGACGGGAGAAGGTACAGCCTCTGTGAGACCCTCACCCCATCACCCTCATCTCGGGCACCTCAGCAGCACCATCAGCCCAGGCCAACACAGGCCAGTGCAGTGCTTGAGATATAAGCAAGGAAAAGCTGCCTTGGGGCCAGCTGCCTGCTCCGGGGCAGCCCCAGCATTCCCAACCAGGGCATCCCTCCCATCCCACTCCTTGAGGTGGGGGTTTGCTCCTAAGCAGTGGTTTGGCTCTGCCTGGCGTTCCTCAATGTCAGTGTAAACCGGCTGGTGTCGTGGTTTCCGCAGGGAGCCCAGGCCGGAGCCCGAGGAACAGACGGCTTGGTTTGGATGGCATGGTTTGTTCCTGGGTAAGGACGCTTCCCTGGCTACCCACTGAGCTGCAGCGGGAGCTGGGCACGGAGGCAAACCCTGGCCAGGCTGCCAAAACCCCTCTGTGGTCACACTGAGCAGCCAAAACCCTGCATGGGCTCACCTCCTGCATGGCCCACAGTGGCTGTCCCCAGCCCCATGGTGGTACTCCATGGGTACAGAGGCTGTGTGCAAGCGCCACAACCAGTCTCCATCACATCAGGGTCAAAGCCACCCTGCCCCAAGCCCAGCCCTGCCAGGGCTGCCCCACCATGCTGGCACCAGGGAGGGGATGGGTTGCTCCCCATTGCATGGGACGGATGAGATATTTCTGTGTGCACACAGGTATCCGTGCATTCACCACCCTCAAACGCATGCCCTTGTGGGGCCCACAGATGTCAAAGCACCCCACAAGCAGACACCCATGTGAATATTGTATATGATACGTAATTTTTTTTGCCCAAATGACAGTTTTGACAAGATGCCAAGAAAACAATATCGAATCCCAGCGGTTTTACCAGTTGCTTTGATGAAAAGATTATGTTGCCCTGGAAACCAGAGGCTCACATAGTGAAATGAGTTTGAGAAGGAGCTTTTGATAAGCACTAGTCTGCAGACCTCCCATCAACCTCTCCTTCACGCTGGAGGGATGGGGCCAGGTTTGACTTCTATTTCATTTTTGGTCAGCTGCTGGCATAGTTCCCCTTCTCAGCAGGGTAGATGCTGAAGAAAGGGGCAGACAGACAATGGGACTATGCCCTGCTGCAGTGTCCACTGGTGCAACTCTGCAGTGCATGGACCTGGCCTAAGGGACCTTTGCTGCTGCTGCTGCTGCCTGGCACCAGCCCTCCCTCCCATTCCTGCATGGCTGGCTCAGTGTTCCTCCAGCACACTCTGGTGATTCCCCATCCCCATCCCCATCCCCATCCCATACCGGTTGCCCCGAGCCGGGGCTGGAGCAGAAGATGGTGTACTTCCGAATGATGCCGTTGGGCTTTGCCGGCGGCAGCCAGGACACCACCACGCTGCTGGCAGAGGACGGGACAGCCTTGATGCCGGCCGGGGGACCTGGAACTGGAGAAGGGGGGAATGAGGCAGAGTCAGTGCCAGGAGGTCTCCGAGGTCTCTGCCCAGCCCAGCAAGGCGGCAGCACCCCAACTGCTCAACGGGGAGGAGCTGCAATGGCATTTCCACATGAGCATTGGGTCTGCAGGCACGCAGTCACCCTGCGGTCACCCCTCTGTCTGTGGACACCTCTCTACATGGGTGCTAAGCTGGACGCAGGAGGGTTAAATGCAGCCCAGGCTATGGTTTATAAACCGTGATTGGCTTTTAATGGCATCTCCTCAATCTGTCTGAGTGGCTCAGCCTTACCCTGCTCGCTGCGTTCCCCCAGCATCTGGCGCTTTCCAGGACACCACAGCAGCCCATGGGCCCAGGAAACGCTCTGCTACCGAGCTAATGGCACTAAAGTAGGGCAGGCAGGGGTGTAAATATTTAACTACTCACACTTAGGGGAAAGGAAACAAAAGAGAAAGGGAAATGCCCTGCCCATGGCTGTACACAGGGGTTTCCTCCGGGACCCCGCAGCACTCCAGCCCTTCCCTTGTGAGTACAGCACTGTGGCACAAGCAAGTGCTCCCATCCCCTGGCATCAACATGCTGCAGCCCCAAGTGATGGCAGCAAGACCCAAGCGGGCTGGGGCTGTGTTGGGGGATGGCTCAGGCTCTGCTGCCGTGGAGCAGCAGCCAAGCGCCATGCAGAAGGGCAACGCTGGGATCTTTCCTCCCTTCCTGGCCTGGGATCTGGGCAGCAACACTTACTGTCCTCCTTGGTCTGGATGTAGAGCACGCTGCTGCGGACGCCGTCGCCAGCCTGGGTGTACGCCAGCACCTGCACGCTGTAGTTGGTGAACTTCTCCATGCCCCGCAGCTCCACACGCTCCCTTGTGGTCGTGATGTTCTGCATCTCACCCCACTCTGCAGGGAGACAGGTCCCAATCAGCCCCATGCCACCACCCGCCTGGGTTCCCCGCACCGCCCGCTCTCCACTAGCGCTCACCTCCATCCATGTAGAGGGACCAGAAGATGACCCGGTATCCCTTGAGCACCCCATTGAGGGTGCTGCGCGGGGGCTCCGACCAGGAGATCACGGCCACGTCCGATGTGATGGAGATGGCCCTCACGTTCTCGGGGGGCTGGCTGGGAACTGAGGAGGGGATGGACGGGGAGGACATGGTCTAGTGTAAAGCATCCCTGCCCATAGCAGGGGGGTTGGAACAAGATGATCTTAAGGTCCTTTCCAACCCAAACCATCCTATGATTCTATGGCAATCAGCAGGAGGATGGAAGGGAGACGTGCCTGGCAGATGCTGAGCTGAAGGAGCTGCGTACCATGGG
Source organism: Strigops habroptila (assembly GCF_004027225.2). Classification (NCBI taxonomy): domain Eukaryota; kingdom Metazoa; phylum Chordata; class Aves; order Psittaciformes; family Psittacidae; genus Strigops; species Strigops habroptila. The sequence goes on from NC_044293.2 coordinate 1,020,634, forward strand.
CCAGCCACCCCAATTGCACCCCATCGTGCTGCCGCCCGCCCTGCCCCGGCTTCTTGAGCCCCTGGAGCCAGTCCAGCCCAGCACACTGGGCACTGTGTGTTGGTTTGCCTCCAACACACAGTTTTGCTCCTCCTGGACCACCAAGGTGGGTACAAGGCCCATGCTCACGAGGACAGGGAGGCTGCCGGGACACGCTGTGCTTCCCAGCAAGGGGAGAGCGGGATTGCTGGCTGGATGCGAGGTAATTAGATCCCATTGCCCCCTAAGAGGTAACTCTAATTTTTATGAGCATTTAAATGATAATACATCACCGTAACGATCCTCTTTGAAAATGGTTATTGTTTCATATTACTTAGGTGCAAAAATATAAGCACCATGTAATTAGGGACAGAGTATAATAAACTAATACAGATAGTCCTTTTGAACAAAATGAAGGTAATATAATTACGGAAAAGACACTATTGCTAAAACAGGGGCTCTTGAATACCCCAGGAGGAGTGCTAATGCAGCCAGGAAATGATCATGGTTTGACAGGCTAACGAGAGCCTTAATTAAGTATGAAAAACTGCTGAGCAAACGCACCACAAAACTTTTTCCTCATTGTTTTTAAAAGGACCGAGGCCACCAGTGATCCCTCCCCGACACAAACCTCCCTGGCACTGTGGCAACGTCCAAATCCACCTTGAAATCCTCCTAACTGCACCAGAAACCCAGTGCTGAGGGTGTCCTGGCACCCATACGCTCATAACTGCTCCCCAGGGCAGTGGTGAGTGTGCACACACATGCAGGCAGCCCAGAGCCAAACGTTGCTGCTGGGCAGCAACCTGGGACAGGGCAGGGATTCCTAAAGTGGGATCTGGCACAGGGAGCAGGGAAACCACCCATCCCGGGGATGGAGCCTTACCGTCCTCCAGCGTGGTGGCATTGATCTCGCTGGATGATGGTCCTGTCCCTGCACGGTTGAACGCCTGCACCACCACCCCATACTGCGCGAACTTCTTCAGGTTGTCCAGCGTGTAGACCTCGCTGTCCCCCGTGGCCTTCATCTCCACGATGCTGTACTGCCCGTTGCTGCCCGGGCTGTTCTCCCGGTAGCCGATCTGGTAGCCACGGATCACCCCGTTCTGCAGCTCCTTCTTCGGTGCCTGAGGGGTGCAAGGGGCAGCGGTGTCACACAGGGCTCCCATGCCCCGATCACCTCTCCCCAGCAGCTTTTCCCAATGCTTTCAGGTTTTCTCTCCACACACTGCTTTTGGTTGCACATGCTGAATAGCAGAACAGTGATAACAAAGGTCCGGTGGATCCTTGGAAGCCAGCAGAGAGGAAAGCGATGTGCCCGGCCAGCACCATTCCCCGACTGCAGCAGCTCAACTAGAAGAGGGAAAACCCTCAAGTCTAACAGCCTTAAAAATGAGCAAGGCCAGGTTGAGATCAATCTTAACAATATTTCTCCAAAGCATTAAGAAATCAATAGGGTTGATTGCAAATTTATGTCACAAAGCCAGGGAGATCCATCTTGCTGAAATACTCTTAAAACGAAGTGACTTATCTTTCAAGAGAACCTTATCTTTCCATTAATCTGTTTTTCAGTGCTTAAGGGGAGGGGGGAGAAGCTGGAACCCTAAATTTATTGACTTACCGGTTCGTTACGAAGTCCTAACTTTATAATCAATTTAATTTTTCATTATGCAGCTTTGGAAAAATAAATCCAATTCTCAGTTTTATTGATCTCTGCTCAAACACTTTGCAACCCAGCATCTGGGCTTTTACATATTTACCCTCACTCCCCCATGGACATCCTATGAGATAATGAGCTTGTTATGAAATGTGATTAATAGGGGTCCCGTGCAATGAGCTGAGCTCACGCCCAGCCTGCATGTTTTCATTTCATTGTACCACTGACATAAGGCCAGGTCCCAAGACAAGCCACCACTGCAGAGGCTCAGGATGGCGTCTGGTGCTGCCCAAGTGCCCATGACAAGGGATAGCCCATGCACCACCTCAGTCCTGCTCACCTTCCAGGTGACTTGTATGCTCTGGGATGTCATCGGCTGCAAGGTGACGTCCATCGGAGGCCCATCAGGAGCTGCGGAAAAAAAGACCCAAGAGAGCATGTTGAGAAGCATCAGGGAAAGGACCTCCTCATCAGGAAATACTGGCTTCAAGAGCTGTGCCACAGCCAGATTCACTCATACAACCCCTGCCCACCAGCCCCATGCTGGGAGCCGGGAGCGGTACCTGCTTCCTCCGTGCTGATGGTGAGCTCCTTGCTTGGCTCACTGCGCCCAATCTTGTTGAAGGAGTACATGCGGATGCTGTACACGGAGGCCGGGTGCAGGTCCACGATGTTCGCCTGGTTGATGGTCGGGGAGATGTTGCGTGTAGACTGCTTAAAATCCCAGGAATCTGGCAAAGTGAGATGGGAGGATGAGCACCCGAATCCTGCCCTGGGGTCCACAGCACCAAGGGGGCCATGCTCAGGCAGGTGAAATCCCCAAGCACCTCTGGCTTTCATCTCCAGCCTCCACAGAGAGGTGCTGCTTCCCCCTCCTCGCTGTTGTGCAGGCTGGGGCTGGCTTTTGCAAATATTGTCTCTTTTAATATTCCCTTTCAAATGCTCCCATCCAACAGAAATTAACATATTTCATTAATGCTGCTCTCTCCTTTCTGCATCAAAGGAACCGGGATGCAGACTATTCCCTTGGAGGTGCCAGGACACAGCGGCTGCAGCGCAGCCCCATGGGGACGGGAGGAAAGGGGAGGGTGGCCATCACCTACCCGACTTGTTCTTGTACTCGATATCGAACCCGGTGATGATGCTGTTGCCATCAAACCGCTGCGTCCATCGCAGGTTCATACTGCGGGCCTTCACCTCCCGGATCTCCAGCTCTGGTGGGTCAGGGGGCTCTTGGGGACACAGGGGCAGGTTAGGGGTGACAGGGACAGAAGCCCCTCGGGAGCAGGGGGACCCTCACCGCGAGGCTTTGCACCCACGGGCTCACACATAGAGGAGTGAGTACCTTGGACGGTGAGCTGGATCAAGCCTCTGTCCTCGCCATAGGAGTTGATGGCATGACAGGAGAAGAAGACCGAGTCCCCACGGTCAGCTGGTTTCAGCTGTGAATGTTTCAGGGAGAGAAGAGGAGCCAATTCAGAGTGAGCTGCCCCGAGCATCATGCCCCTGCTTTCCCCAGAGCCACAGCCCGCTCCCAGCCCTGAAGGAGCTGCGCACATGGAGGCAGGTCACCCTCCAAACCTCCCATCCCCTGGCTCAGATCCATGCAAGGCCCCAGGCAGCCCAGACGGGCGCAAGACCCAAGCCCTCACCTTGAGAGTGGAGATGACCTCGTCGCCGTTGTCCTTGGTGGTGATGGCGTAGCGCATGTTGCGGTCGGGGTCGATGACGGTGTCGCCCTTCTCCCAGCGGATGATGATGGGCCGCTCACCCCGCGCGGTGCAGTTGAGCTCCTTGGTCTGCCCCTTGATGGCGATGGTGGTGTTGGGGTGGGAGGTGATCATGGCTGGGACTGCGGGGAGGCAGGGGGTCACCGGGGAGCTGGGGGGACACTGCGGCTGCCCAGTCCCAGTACAGACCCCACCAGGGTGGATGCGGGTCTCACCAGGAGGCCACGCAGCCCAGAGTGGAATCGTCTCGCTGCATTATACAGCTCAGGATCATAAAATAATGAAGCAGATAAATTTTATAATGCATAGCATTACACCGGGGTAGACAATAAAACGTGAAAGACAAATAACCAAGCACACACTATAATGAAGAGAAAGCCTCCAGTCTGAGACGTGCGGGTATGAATTATTGACTAAGGTTTTACACTCCCGAGGATGAGAGGAAGAATGTTTTCCATCACGGATTTGCATAATTCACTCATATAAACCTGGGCAGAATATAGAGTGCCATTTCACATCAGCAAGGCCGCCTTTGCATTGCAGATACCACAGATGATATTTTTTTACCCACAACCACCCCAATACTCAAACGAGTACAGTGGGGAGCCCCACACTCTGCTCACCACCCGATGGGCTGCAGCACTCAGTGTGGGCACATCCCAGTGCTGCCCGAGCAGCACAGTCAGGAATGGCCCTTGGGACAGCACAAGTCCCTTGGTGCCAGCAAGCACCCATAGGCCTGGCATGAAGCTGCCTCCTCCTGTCCCCATGTTCTGCAGCAGCGCTTCTTGCTGTGAGGGGTGGCTGTAACTTCGCCACAGCCCTGGCGCTGCCTCGGTGCCATGCAGCGGGACAGTCACAGTGTGCACCACACAGGGGACATGGGCTGGGGGGCCAGGGCAGCCTGGATAAGCAGGTAAAAATGTAATGCATAAACAAACAGCACTGCTGAGTCCCGCAGTAATATATGGTAATGACGATCCGCAAAGGCAACACACACTGTTATAATGGGACACAAGAGGCTCTAATGAGCTACGACTTCTCGGCTTTCTGTGGCAATGTAATTCAATTAACAGCTAAGGCAACCTTTCCTCCCTAGCTGCTGGTGTTTGAGGGGTGCAGGGCAGGCACCCACATGGCTGGGACAGAGTGATGCCCAGTGTGGTGCCCACTGGCAGTGCCCCATGGCAATCCTGCCTTGAGAGGAGCCGGCCGCCCATAAACAAAGAGCAGGGATGCTGGGACAGTGCTTGGACACACAGTCCAGGGCATGGCAAACCAAGAGCTACAAGAAACAGAGCAAGGCTTCTGGCTCTGCCCCATCCTGTCTTAAGCTGTGTGCACATCTTCCTTCAGCCCCAGTGCCTCTGCCTGCCTGCAGCCTGATGCCAGGGCTATGCCCGGGAGAGGGGCAGGCACGGGCACAGGGGGCTGCTCCCCTGCGTTCAGCCTTCCTCTAGCCTAGGCTGGAGGCCGGTGCGGTGCAGAGGGTGCGCATGGCCACAGAGGCCAAAGGGGCAGGACAGGGCTGCAGCAGCCGTGGAGGCACCAGCCCCTTCCTGGTGAGCAGCGGCCCCGGGAGAGGAGCTCCGTTTCAGGCTCTGCTTTGCTGAAACGCACTTATTGATGTTTGATTAAAAGCAGCTCCTTGGATGTAAACATATCAACTTCTCTCAATTGCCGGGGTCCCAGGAGAGCAGCACGCAGTCCAGAGCAGGGGAAGCAGCAGAACAAGCCATAAGAAAACTCCAACCAGCCATGCAGACAGCACAGACCGGGGTGCAGAGGCAGCACCTCTTGCCCTCCGGAACTGGACACATGCCCTGCAGCAGCTCTGCTGCTAAAGAGGGACAGCATCGCTTGAGACTGACCACAAGACCCTCCGAGGGCTGCACCTCCGGGTGCAGGGACATCAGCAACACTGGTTCCTGGCTGCCAGAGCCAGGTCAGTGCTGCCGTGCAGACAGGCTCCCCTCAAGCAGAGCTTGCATCCAATGCTTTCTGTCCTCCCCCGTGCCCAGCCCGCTCCGTTGCCCTGCCAATGCCTCTTCCATGTTAACAAGGCCCTGACAAGGGGCTGGTCCCACTTGCTGGGCAGAGATAAGCCTGGCTACAAAGAGAGTCACCAGCTCGCTCTGACATCCTGCATTGAGCTGGGGCACGAGCTGCTTTGCAGCCCGGCAGTGACAACTGAATGAGAACAGTGACAAGGGTGACAAGGGCTGTGCCTCCCTCGCCCCCCTCTTTCTTGTTTGGAGCTGGCTCTGTGATGTTAATTTGATTGCACCCATTTCAGCTTCCTTTCTACACTGATTAGCTGAGTTCCACCTGAAGCATGAGATTAATTCAAATTGCATGGAAGCAATCAGTTATGCTCTTGCTGTACAGCAGCGAACCTCCAAACACGGCTGTGCCTATGACACGTGGGCAGTTGCCCTTCTTCCAGGACCCCAGCCAGACCCGCTCACCCAGCATCATGGCACCAGGGAGGATGGGTTAGTGGATCCCCCTCTCCGAGCACTGCCACCGCTCCAGCAGCCCCGCACAGCCTGGATGTGACCCTCTCTATCCCACATGCTCTGCTCTCGACACCCGGCGAGGCATGCAGCCATGTGCTAAACGGCATTTATCACGCACCGGTGGTCTCCTCACCTGCGCCCAGCCCAGCAAGCTGTGCCCCTGGGTTCACATTCCAATCCTCCAGCATTCACTGCCTTCCAGGCTCCATTGAGTTTCTTTCCAAAGCTGCCTGCACCCAGACATAAGCCTGAGTGTGGGCACCCAGGGAAACCCCACGGGCTGGACCAAAGCAAGCATTTTGGGCTGGGGCACTGAGGATTACACTCCTGGAGTGGTACAACCAAAGCTGGGCAGCTTTCCTTACCCATCACCCGACAAAAGCAGCTCCTCCTGGCACTGGTGTGGCTGCCAGTGTTCAGCAAGGACTGCACTCGTCTGATGTATGACCTGGCTGTCTCGGCTTGCCCCCTGCAGCCCGTCACTGTGGTATCAGGGCAGGGGACGTGCAGATCCAGGCTGGCTGCTCCCCTCTCCCCTGCTGACCACCAGCACCCGTTGTTTGGGCTCTGATTAACTTCCATTTAACTCTGTCCGCAGTGGCATGGCTTTCCAGGAAAGCCAGCACTGATCTTGCTTTAATTGGCCTGACATTTCACTAAACAAACAAAAATCCCAAACTGAAACAAACCAAAGAGCCCCATATAATGCTTAATTGGCTGTGGCGCTTTGTCTACCTATTCATCCAACCTTGTTCAAAGGCGGTGAGGGCTCCAGGAAATGTAAAAGCACATGCATAATAAGGTTACGTGCTATTCAAGTCAGCAAGCAACCTGTCCTGGGATGCAATTACAGTGGATAGCAGGGACAAGGCAACAGTTCAGGCTCGAGACTTCTGCACGCTCACTCGGGATTAATCGCCTTGACTTTGTACCTGCGCCTCATTGAAGTGCGTTGTTTGAAGTCGCTCGTTTTGATTCATCAGTCGGTGGGATAAATTACACAGCTAATGGGGAGGGGAGCAGACACCCGGGGAAGCAGGAGGGGATAGGCACTGAGAGAAACACCAGAGAACACAGCACTTGGCTCCGCTCTGGAGACACACAGGAGCTGACCAAGAGCAAATGCGACAGGCTGGTCCACCCTTCATCACCTCCTTTTTGAGGTCTGAATGCTCACAGCACCAACAATCAAAATAAATAGAGAGGAGCTGGGGATTATGCATTCCGCTGGTAGCAGCAGGAGAGGAATCCAATAATAAGCGCAGCTTAAACATGGTGTCTAGCAACACTTGCCAGCCCATCCCTGTCAGAGTAGCTCAGCTATTTCCTCTCCTCCTGGATGATGTAGATTGATTGCTCAGTTTTATTAAAGACAAAGTGTGTTTAATACTGAAAGGGAAGCAGGTCCCTGGAGGAGCAGAATCAATGCCCTCCCCTGGCCGCGCATCGATCGCGGGGATGCACGGTCTGAGGCCAGAGCCAGGCTGGTGCAGCAGGAACCCTCGGCATGGCTCTGCTGACAAACACACACCCCACAGCCACAGCCACCTTCACCGGCCCGCTCTGCTCCCCCCAGCACCACCTGGGCTACTTACTCTTCACGGTGAGAAACATGGACTTGCTGATGTCTGTGCCCACACCGTTGCTGGCCTGGCAGAGGTAGTAGCCGATGTCCTCCTCCAGCACGTGGCGGATGAGCAGGGAGCTGTTGGGCAGGATCTGGATGCGGCCCGTGAGGGGTATGGGGTGGTACTGCTGGGGATTGCCACTTCCTACGAGGGGACACAGAGCACTAGTGAGGCACCGTGCTGAATGGTGCGGTCCCCACCCGCAGCTACCGTGTCTCAACCCTACCTTTTGCGTGTTTCCACATGACTTTCGGAGGTGGGTAACCATCAACAGAGCAATTCAGCACCCCAGCTTTTCCGTAAATGCCATCTTGGTTGTTGGGTTGGACCACAAAACGGGGAGGCACTAATTGGAGAGAAAAGATGGTCACTGTAGCAAAATCCCCATCAGTGCCATGCAGCTCCTCCCTGCCTGTGTGCACACGGGCTCAGCCCTGCTCCTCACCCTTCCCGCCTGCTTCTGTTCCACTCCTGCAGAGAACAGCTTTATCTCCTTCTACCCTTACTACTTATCTCTGCCTCCTACCCTGCTGCCTGTCCCTCACTGTCCACCCTCTGTAGCAGCAGTGTCAGGACCGGGCTGGGCTGTGCATGGCTGGATGCATCCCATGGCACTCACCCCGCACGATGAGCTGCCGCTCCCGGCTGACCGTGGCAGCGTCGTTGCTGGCGATGCAGGTGTAGTTGCCGTTGTGCTTGAGGGACACGCTGGAGATCTGCAGGGAGCTCATGAACTCCTTGCTCTCGATGGTGACTCCGGAGCCGGAGAGGATGACGTGCCCGTCCTTCCTCCAAGTGATGTGGATGGGCATGTCCCCGGAGGAGACCACACAGGGGATGTACAGGAGCTGCCCGATGGAGGCTGGTGGGAACTCAAAGGGCTGGATCAGCGGTGGGACTGTCGAGGGGAGAGGCAGAGCACACTGGAGAGCCCATCTGGGGACAGGCTGCAGCAGCGCTTGGGGGAGATGCTGCCCAGAAATTAAGGCAGAGAACAGCAGAAGACTTCTCCCACCTGGCAGAGCCACCATGCTAAGAGCAGGATGGAGAAACACCGCCCTGTGGAGCAGAGCAGAGCAGGCCCTGTTCTGGGGAAGCCCCAGCCACCCCCCTGCGCGTGCCAGCCGAAATTCCGCCTCAGCATTTATCTGCTTGCGGAAAAGCAATTATTAGATGGATGCTTTTCTTAAAGGCACCGGATTCAGAACCAGCCATTATCTTTCTGATAACTTAATTAGGTAACCGCAGCATCTCTGGCAATGTGGGAGGGGGAAGAAAGCGGAGAGAGGGAGACAATTAGCTTAACAAGGCTCAGCACCTGGAAGATGAGATCCTCTTTCCGCAGTCTCCATAATTAAATTAGCAGGCTGCCAATTGTCCCTTCAGCAGACATGAGCTGCCCTCTCGTCAAGGCAGAGGAGCAGCTCCCTGCCCAGCCCTGGGCTCCCATCTCCACACCATGCCCAGCCCAGTGCATCGCAAAGGTCTCTGCTTCAGGGCTCTGCCTGGCCCCAGCCTGGCCAGGTAGCCCCTGCACCTTCTCCAGCTACAGTAACGTGACTCAAGCTGCTGGAGACATGGAGCCAGAGCTGCCTGTTTTCCATAATTAATGACTAATTAATTGGGAATGCACTGCAGTCTATTGCAGAGCGGGGATGGGCTTGCGGATGCGTGCCTCTCCAAACACGCCCCACCGGCCACTTTCCTGCCACCAGCAAAAGGACAGGCTCCCTTGACAGAAGAGCTCTCCCTGCTCGAGCTCCCCACAACTGGAGCTTGCAACTCTCCTTCCCAGTTCATTTCCCATTGCAACTCTTTTCTCCAATGCTTCCAGGCCTCTCTCTGCAGGTGTACCTACAGCAGGAGTTGGCCATATATAGCCCAGGACAACATACAAGGGTCTCCCAGCCCAGCCAGGCACAGCAGCTCTGGAGGGGAGCCTCTGCCTTCCCATGGGGTGAAGCATCACCCCAATGGTGCCCCAGCACTGCTGGCTGCAGAGCATGGCTGGTGTCAGCACCATGGTCCCTGAACTGCTGCAGTCACCCAAGCAGAGCAGCATCTAAACCAGGGCAGGAGTGCCCCTCAGTGCAAGATGGGGAGCAAGGCTGGGGGCTGCTGCACATCCCCACTCCCGAGGGAGCAGCACTGGAGGGGAGCTGTAAAGCTTTTACTATCACGTGCTCGGAAAGACCTGCATAACTCACTTGTGGCAGTTACTGTGGTCGCAAGCACTTGTGGCAATAAAAGCTTTACAGTGCTCCACACCACCCTGTGCTCCTCACGCTGTGCAGTTACATTTATTCACTCTGCTCTGACTCTCTTCTAGGGCTTTGCAATTCTTTTCCACAGGCCTTTTACCTGCTGGATGAAGCAAACAAGGAATGGAGCAAGCAGGGACAGGTGTATATCTCAGGCAGCCATGGAATGAAGACCCGTAGACCCTCTCTCCACACCAGCGCTGCCTGTCCCATTCACCCCAGGAGAAGACCAGCATTTACACAGCTCTGGCCTCTTTTCAAGCCCTGAGGCTCCCACATAGGAGGCGACTTTGTATAAAGTGAGGAAAGCAGGGCTGGCTGTGCCCTGCACTGCAGACCCGAGAGGAGAGAAGTCCTCCCCACACTGCCTTAGGTTATTCGCAGTCTACTCTTCCCTTTGCAAAGCCTTGGAGAAGAGCATTAGCTAATCAAGGGGTAGCATCTATAATCAGCTTGATGCGCTCTCTTGCTAACCTGATTCCTAATAAGAAAATGGTGGATGGGAGGGGAAGGAGGGGGATCAGTGTAAAATCCAGTCCATAAATACCCTGCTGGGTGAGACAGAGAAAGGCAATTGGCCAGCTCCGGCCCCAGCGCGGCTCTGTTTGTCTAAATGATTTACTGCAAACACCGCGCTGGTGACGGGCAGGGACGACCCGACAACTCTGAGCACAGGAGATATGGAGCTAGGCACACATGCAGCACAATCTCAGCGAGTCACTGGGAGGGAATGCATCCGGCTCAATTCATTAGGACTGATAGCTCCCTCAATGGGGCTGAATAATTGATGGCCTGGAGAAGCTTTTAAGATGTTCTGTGTGCTCGGAAGACCGAGAGTATTCTATTTTAAAAAGCTAACGCACACAGAAAAACATGGGTGAAGGTGATCCAAGCAAAGGTTAGATGTTTTAATACGCTGTGTTTACACCGTAAATCCTTGCTCCGTCGCTTGTAGCAGGAAATGGATACAGCATGACTTGGGGAAGCTGCCGGTGTAGGCAGCACCAGGTACCTGCTCCACAGGAGCTGAGCCAGCTCCCCAGGGATGCTGCAGTGGAGCTGAGCTCCCATTGGCACAGTGTCTGCAGAGCACAGCCACTGCCCGGCCACGGAGTCCCCTGTACAATGTTGTCTGCCTCCATCCCATAGCAGAGATGTCTCCAACACAACTTGGTTAGTCTCTCCATCTGACCCAGGGAAAGCCTCTCCAGCTGCTTACCTTTCACTGTGACATGGACGCTCTGGCTGATGGAGAGCTGGGGCTGGATCAGCACGCTGCACAGATACTCTCCTTCATCCATGCCTTTCTGGACGTCCATCAGCTTAAGAGTCCCGTTTTCAAAGACCACTTGGCGGTGGTTATCGGGCAGCAGCAGAGAGTCCTTGTACCACTTGATGGAGTAATACGGGTACCCGATCACCCTGCAGTTGATGAAAGTGTCCCTACCCGCTACCGCTGTTATGTTCTTCATTGCTCGGATGCTCGGGGGACCTACATATTGGGGAGGAAGGAAGAGGCAGGCTAGGTTAATTCCGAAGGGCAGTTTGGTTGCATGCAGATCTGCTGCTATTTCAGATGAGCCTCACAGGCGAAGGAGGTAACCAGAACAGTTGGGACCCAGCCTGGTTTTGGGCGAGGAGCAGGCACAGGCTCCTCTCTGAGCATGTGTGGAGAAAGCCGCTCATCGGCTAGATGTGATAGCTATCACACATGCCTACAGCAGTGCAGCTATGAATGGTGGCTGTGGTCCTCCACCAGCTCCTTTAGCAGTGCCTGCAGCCAGAAGGACTGCAGAAGGGCTGGAGAGCGCTCCCCCATCCACAGCCACACTCTGCCTCGCTTAGAAGGAAGCTGCCTGCTTGTGTCAAACATCCTTGACAAGAGCTGCTCGGGGAACCTGACTTCCATTGGGAAATGTATTTCACCTCCCCTAAAACACACCCCTCTCAGCCTCCCACTGGCAAACTGAGTGTCGCTGAAAAGCCAGACAGTCACCACGTTCTGGCTGGCTCCCGTGCTGGCAGGATGCTGCAGGTGAGTAATTTCAACAAGAGGTTTCATGCATCAATAATTACATTGTTCTCCCAGCCACTGCATAAAATAGCAGACTAATCTAAAGCTTAACCCTATCTTGACTCCTCGTCCTAAGGGCAGAGCAGGATAACGGCTTAACAGACACTCAGGATAAGCTGATGGATGGTGATTCTCATACTGGGACGTGTTAAGAAGAGCAGGAAAAAAGAAATTAGCATCTCGCTCTGTAACTGTCTCTTGGGCCTGTCTGAGGGACTTGCTCCATTCCAGGGCAAAAAAAGCCTGTATCTTATCTAGTGACAGCCCGTCAAGAGCCGAGAGAGAGGAAAAAGGGAGACAAGGCAACATCCTCACTGAAAAGGCTGCTCTGGCTTTTCATTGCTGAGGGGTGAACTTGCTCCAAATTTAGCAGTAAACGGCAGCAAAATCCAGACTCTCCTGGGATCTCAGCCAAAAAGCTACTAGATCCATTTCAAACCTGAGACCCAGCAAACACAACCCTTCACCCCTCTTTCTCAGTAGGCAAATAAACATTACCTTGCCTCTGTCTGGCTCCCACCTGTAAGCTTGGAAGCTTTAATTGGTGATTATGAATGGGCAGGGGCTTATAGCATAGCCCGTGCCTGAAAGCACTCCCTGTAACACACCACGGAACACGCTTCAGCCATAATAACACGGTGATTAACGCGGCCATGGCTTTTAGCAGACAAAGAAAACACAGACATGACAAATCAAAGCTCATTTTCCACGATTTCACGTGCTGCCTCATCATCGTTTGTCATGTAGATCCCTGTGCCGGTGGGCACGTTCCCTGCCAGGGAGCCGGGCATGGGAGAGCACGGGAGAACAAGGATGCTTCTGTGCCTACGATGGCCTTCTCCATGCACATGGTTCCTTGGGGAGGTGTTTGATGACCCCTTGGCAGGGGCTCCCAATGGGGATAGTGCTGCCTTTTTGCCCCTGCAAAGCCAAGCTCTGGCTTTCCAAAGTCACCAAGTGCTTTGCACTTCAATTCCTGGCTTTAAGCATCAGGGAAGCTCAACGTTGTGGGCAGGCGTGTGAGCAAATGGGGATCAGGGAATGGGATTGGGGCAGCCAGGGAGACCCCCCACAGCTGGGAAGAAGATGAAGAGGTGAGGAGGAGCCATCGGCTGGGGAACAGAACACAACCAAAAGCCCAGTACAAGTCCTATTCTGATATTTAAAAGTAGACAGGCACCTCTTACGTTTATTCGCGCTTGGTATTCGGCGCTGCCCACCGAGTTCCGCGCGGTGCACCGGTACACGCCGCCGTCCTTGATCTGCGGGCTCGTCACGTTCATGTGGCTGACCGTGGTGCCGTCCGACATGGTGTACTGGTTGGTGCGGTGCCCGCTGTCCCGCGGGATGGGCTCGTCGTCCAGCGCCCAGGTCACGGTCGGCGGCGGGGCCCCCTTGGCGGCGCACATCAGGGAGAACTGCTCCCCGGGGTTGACCACCTTCTCGCTGAAGGAGGAGACGATGCGGGGGGTCCCATCTGGGGGGTACCCAGCGGGATGGGGGTCAGGGAGCGGCAGGCACCGGCAGCAGAGTCACCCGGCATCGAGCTCCCGCCTGGAGAGGAGCTCTGCATCCCTGCCAAGCATCCCTGCGGCAGGGGGATGCTGAGGGGCACATCCCTTGTCCGGACACCCAGTGATGTGCATCAGAGAGGGGACACCTGCCTGGCCCAGGGGCTGGGCATGGGCAACTGAACTCTTATTCTGGTCCTTCCCCATCCTGGCTGTGCTGCATCCCTGAGTTGCTTGCAGAGGGCATGCACAGCCCAGGAAGGAGGCTGGGAGCAGTCTGGCCTCAAGATCCACCCCCCCCCCGCAGGTCTCACTGCCCTCCAGCCATGCACAAAGCATCCTGCTGCACCTTGGGAATGTGGTGGCTTGGAGAGGGATCAAGGAAAGCCCTCCCTACGCCCCGAGGAAGCCAGCTCACCCTCCAGCATGATGATGGAAAAGTCCTGTGCTGTCTGGGACTTGCGGGTGGCAAAGCACTGGTAGGCTCCAGAGTGGCTCTTCTGCGCCGCTGTGATGAGGAGGGTCTCGTTGCTGATGCCCCGGATGGAGATGTAGTCATCCACCACCACGAGGTCCGTGTTGCGGTACCAGCGGATGATGTACTCGGGGGACCCGCTGAGGGCACAAGAGAGGATGACGGTGCTGCCGATGCCTGTTTTGAGCTTCTTTGGTGTGAGGGTCACACGCAGAGGGTCTGTGCGAGAAAGGGCGAGAGCAGGCGAGGCGTTGGTGATGGTGCCTCACCATTCCTGTGCCTCTCTGCCTTTCCTGCCCTGGAAGCACCAGCCTATGTAAAATGTCACTGCACACAAGGCAGGTGGCCCCCACACTGTCCTTGCTGCTGACAGCCCAGCTTTTAGTGCCAGCCCCAGGCCCCTGGCAGAGCACACACTGATGGGGAGGTGGCAGGACGGGTGGAAGAGGATGTAGTTGGTGTGATGGGGACAGCATTGAGCTGGGGACATGCCAGGGTGGGTCCCAGCATGCTGAGGTGCCCAGCCAGTGGTGTGCTCGCAACAGCGCTGCTCCAGGTAAGGCAGACACAGTGCATGCTGGTTCCAGCAGCTCTGGTACCTCCAGGATCCCAGTGACAGAAGGAACCCCCAGGAACAAAGCACATGATGAATACTTGGCCTGCCCAGATGGTGTTTACTGTTTGGCTGCAGCTTCTTTTATGTAAATCAACAAAACAAAGCGCAGAGGCACCTGATGTAAAACCAACATCACCATCCAGCAATTTACATCCCCCAGCACTGCTCTGAATATTCCTGAGGCCCCTCACCCTGCCCCGACTGAAGCAGTAAATCAGGGGACAGGACATCTGCAGCCCTGCTGCTGCAGCATGACAAGCCTCCTGCAAGTGCTCTCAGCACCACATCACACACGCTGCATCGCTTCCAGCGCACAACACTGAAACACAAGGCTCGTAATTTCTGTGCCTCTATAAAACCTTTAAGGCTTTATAAAGGTTTAAGAAGGCTGAGGACAGAAGCCTCCCCACCGGCTCTCACCTATGACCGTGAGGGTCCCCGTGACCTCTGCGGACCCGAAGGTGTTGGTCACCTCGCAGATGTAGGTCCCGCTGTCCTCCACGCGCAGGTCGCTGATGCTCAGCCCCGTGATGCGCTTGGTCCAGCGGCCGTCGGTGGGGAGCGGGCGCCCGTCCTTGATCCACCGGACAGCCGGGTTGGGGTATCCCGAGGCGATGCAGGGCAGCTCCACCGGCCGGCCCGCCCTCACCTCCCTGGACTGGAAGCTGTCTAGCATCGTGGGGATGGACTCCGCTGGGTCTGGGTTCAGAGAGGAAACAGGCTCACATGGCGAAAAGGAGGCGGCCAGGCTTGTCCCCAAAGGACAGGAAAGCCCCTGGCATGGTGAGACTGGTACCACCATGCCCCAGCTGCAAGAAAGAGGCTCGCCCCATCCCCATCAGCCAGTGGCTCTGCTGGGCAGGAGCGCAGGATGCCAGCCACATCCTCACTGGGCGCGGGGTGACCTGTCCCAACTGGGACAGCCAGCACAGCCCTTGGGAGCCAGGGCTGGTAGGTGGGAAAATGCATCTTGCTAGCTGATGGGATGAATAAACTCAGCACCGGAGGAATTACTCAAGGTGACACCTAATTGGTGCAAAATACACAAATTCTGTGGCACATTTCAAAATTTACAAGCAGAGGGGCCCATCAGGCAGCTGGGAAAGGAGAAAATTAATCACCAAGTCTCAGGCGTGAAATTAAATTCCAGGGGAAAGAAACCTCTTTCATTACTCCCAAACAGAAGTGAAACACTGTGACGTGTCAGTAATGACAGCAACCAGGAGGGGACTGGGACAGATTGAATATGCATGGAGAGGGGATGGTACACCCGGTGGCTGCCTGGGCTCCTTGGAGCAGGGCATGTGGAAGGGACATGAGACCCTTGGGTCTCTAAGAGGCACGGGCAAGGTCAGGGAAGCCCCAGCCCAGCCTGGACCCCTTCCCTACCCTCTGTGGGGTTAATTTGAGGAGCTAATGTGGAAGCCACAGCCTGTGCACCCGAGGACAGCAAAAGCATATGGCAGGAAGCAGGCGCGCTGCAGCTGAGTAGCTGCGAGTCGGGCGAACTCCCTCCTGAGCGGAGTAATTTGGGCAGTGAGCGGAGCCGGGAGCGCCCCGGGACACCCGGCACTCGGGACTGCACTGCCTGCGCTGCAGTATCGCTTGCATGTTCGTCACATCGCGTCAGGCTGCTCACATCGCGGGCTGTCACATCGCATCGCATCGCACCCCATCGCCTCTCGCTCGGGGTGCCGCGCAGCGCTGCCACGGCCAGCACTAGGGGACTGCGTGCTCCGGGGTACATGTGAAACAGCACAAACCCCTGTGTAGCCCTAATGGGACCTCCTACCCTCCCACTGGGATGTCCTCCTGCTGCAGGGATGGGAGGTAGCGATGCCATCACTCCCTCCTGCACCCAAGGCAGATGGCACAGGGTGGGCAGGCAGAGAGCGCGCACGCAGGCAGGGACAGACACCTTGAGCTGCATCAGGCCTGCAGGCAGGGCTCCCCTTGCCAGCATCACCCGCAGCCACGTGCTCACCTGAGACCGAGAGCCTGGCTCCATTGCTCTGCCGCGTCTCCCCGCTGTACTTGTGCTTGGTGATACACCTGTAGGTGGACAAGGCATCTTCCTTCTGCACGTCCGATATGTACAAACCTCCATAAGAAGTAATAAAAAACCTATTTTCTGGAGACACAAAGGGAGGAGGAGAAGGGTGAATGGGCCAGCCCTGACCCAGCGCTTGACACCTCAGACTCGTGTGTGCACCAGCAGCCCCTGCTTATGGGCATAGCCCACTGCCCGCCAGCACTCATCCTGCAGCAAATGCACCTAACCCAGGCACAGAGATGGGCTTGGGGTGTCCTTACACACCCCTTCCATGGCTGGGATTCAGCAATGAGCTGTGGCCATGGAGCCACAGCAACACTGTGACTGCAGAGGATGAGGAGGAGAGCGCGCAGCACGATGCTCCAGCAGAATGATGCTCCACCACCATGCTGCATAGCAACGCCACAATTAAAAGTGAGTCCATCCCGCTGAGTTAATAATTAGCTTAACTTACTTAGAAGCATGTGAAAACAAATAAGGGCTTCAGCTGGTATGTGAGCACTGGGAGGAGGATGCAGGAAAGCAGGCAGGGCAGCACAGCCCTGGAGCAGCCCCCTCTGGGCAGCAAGTTTTGGAGCCTGGCACACACTAGAGCACATGGAGAAAGAACCCTTGGATTTGCTCACAAAGCCAGCCTGACCCTTATAATCCATCATGAATAAGAGCAGTAATTAACATGAATGGAAAGAGCTGCACTATGGCACAACAGGATGGCTACACAAAGAGCAGGGTAGGCAGAGAGGGTGAAGATAGGGGTCACCTGCCCCACTGCCAATGTCAACAGTGACAGCAAGCCTTCAAACCCAGCTGCTTTGGGACCTCTGGGGTTTGTTCCAGCACTAGCCACCACTGAGCCTCAGCTGGGACCGGGAAGTCCATCTGGGAAGTTGCCAGCCAAACCACCCCATACCCAACACAGCAAATGCAGAGAGGCAGAAGTAGAGCTGAACATTCGGAGTGGAAACCTTTAAACCTATCCTTTAAATCAGCAATGGCTGCAGACAGCTCCCTCAAGTCCTGCACCATGCCTGGGAAACCAGCATCTCATTAATAAAGCCAGGCAATGTGTTTTTCTTCCAGCACCTTCTGGAAGGATACTCATGATTTAGGTGGAGGAAAGTGCCATGGTCAAACCCGTAAGGGCAGGAGAAGCACGAATGCAATACAGGGCTAGAGACACTCACTCCTAGAGCAGCCTAGCTCCAGGGAGAGGACCGCAGCAGCCTTTCTGTGTAAGCACTTGAGGTGAGAGACTGGCAGAAAACAGGGCTCTTCACCCAGGGAGCACATCCTCAGCACGAGCCAAGGCAGTGGCAGCCCTGAGCTCTGCTGGCACTACCCCACTCCAGCTGCAGCTTAGCTAGATGTGTGTGCTTGACACTAATTGCTTGATATGAGAGTATTAGGGACCTGAAACAGCAAAGAAATGGCAATGTAGCCTAGCTGCTGTTAGCAGGAGACAGGTTCTCCCTGGGAGCAGCGGGAATGCAATGCTGTGGTGGCCTTCCCCACGCCTCGCATGAGCTGCAACCCGCACACCTCCACAGCATCGCAGTGCCTGCATCTCCAGCCCTGCTTAGAGGGGCCAGGGCCCCCCAGCCAAAACCTCAGACATGGTTTTGCCTCCACACTTCAGCACAGCGACAGTGGCATGCACACCACGCCAGTACACAACTGGGAGCGGATGCTCTGTGGTGCATCTCATGCTCCATGCCACCAGCCGAAGACACCGAGGGATTAGTGCAAACCTCTGTAAGAGGGAAGGGGGCAGCGCTCCTGCAAGTGCATTGAGATAACATGCAAATCAATCATTAATGTTTCGTCTCCCATCAAACCAGTAAGAGAAGAGCATTGGCTGCACTGGAATTTGGGGGAGCAGGTTTCCATGGTAGCAGGAGCTGTGTATTTTGCAAAGTCCTCAGCAACCCCAACTGGCCTCACATAAACACACACGTCAGTGCACAGTTAACCACAGCTCCACTTGCAGACATGCTGTGCTCCTCCTCCGGAAACAAAGCCTTGCACGAGCTGGAGTGATGTGCAAGGAACCAGAAACCACCGGTGCTGCATCGCTGCCCTGGGGCATGGGGCACCAGCAGCCCACAAAAGCCAAACTCACACACAGCCAGGCAATGGGAAGCAGAGCCTTAAGCTCCTGCTGGGATAGCAGGAGGTGATGAGTAGAGCTGCGCATGGAGGCACTGCTGGATAGGAGTGCAAACCGAGCCCTGCCTGCACCTACTGACCCCAGAATCTGCAGGGTTTGATACCCACCTCTCTACCATGGAGTGACAGGAGGCATCTGCCCCCTTGCCAGCTATGGCTTTGAAGATGCAGGGCAATAATTGATCTAAAAGGCGCCGACAGAGACCTCACCAAAGTGACTTATTGCTGAGTTTGCCAGCAAGATTAACGTTGAAGGTCGCCGAATAGAATCAGATCTTTCTGCCTGCCAGGAGGACGAAAAGCTTTACGGGAAGCAGAGGATTAAGTACATCCGTGGTCAGACGGGAGCGATGTGCCTCTAATAACTCTTTCAGCCAGACTTGAGCTGCTGCCTTTGGAAATGCCTCACCAAAGCCCTTCTCATCCACCCTTGTACAGGAGGAGCAGGGCAGTGGAAGCCCCACCAGTCACAGGAGCTTGCTCCTCAGACAGGGAGAAACACAAGGGTAATGGGGAGCTCTCCCATATGGCAAACACTAGGAGGGTCACACATATACCTGCAGACACATGTTTGCTGTTACCAAAATCCTCTCCCACATCCAGTGGTGGCCATGAAACTCCCACATCAGTCCCAAGGCCCTTCCAATTTCAGGAGGAAAGCTGTAGTCGATACAGGTTACCAGCTCCTGCTCTATGCAGTATAGATTTATAAAAACAACGGGGTCAGGACTTCAGCAGAGAGCACATGCTATAGTTCATAAGACTAATGAGAGAACTTTCTCTCATTTCTCTCACTGAAGAATCAATAGGTGCCAGCATTTATGAATTAGCCATACTTGGAACTTATGCATCCCAAGGCATCCAGGACAAATCCAATAACTGTTTGGTGCTATTTCTGGCCACGTTTAAAGTGACAAACGTCTCCCGGGGGCAAGGCAAGGAGGGGGAAGCCCTGACAAAGCCTGTGCTTTGCTGCTGCTGCTGTAACAGCACTTTTCTGCTGTGGCTGCTGTTCCAGGATGGTATTTGCCTGGCATGGGGCTTCCCTGGGGATGAGGAACCCAAGATTAAAGATCCATCCATCCATCTATCCATCCATCCCAGAGATGGTAAAGAGGATGCACAACTGCAAATTCAATAAGAGCCGCACGATATCTGGCAGATTGATGCCCATGTATGCCTGCAGTGGGGATCCCAAGGGAGATGCGCAGCGGTTGCTGCTCCCAAGCCCTTTCAGAGGCAGCACATCTCTCCTGCCTGGCAGAGCTGACGCACACCCAGCCAAGCATTCCCACCTGGAACTGCCTGGGCATCCATAACAACCAGTGCCAGCCAAGCAAGTGGGTCAGGCTCTGTGCCAAAGGGCTCCCTCTCTCCTCCTCAACCCTTTGCCTGAAGACAGCACCGTGCCCCGGAAACCTCGTCCCCACAGCTGTGGTAGCTGCATTCAGAGAGGACACAGCACGGGCAGTTGCCTGTTCCCAAAGCCTGCCCATGCTGCCCATTGCCCTGGGGAGCTGCTGCTTGCTCCTGCAGACACTGGAGGCTTTGCTGGGAGCATCCCCCTGCAGACCTGCAAATCCAGACGTTAACACAGCCCAACACAAGCCCTTTCCCAACTGCTGCAGCAGGAGCATGAGCAGGCATACCGGCCACACTCCTGCCTGTTGCTGTGGAGCCAGAGAGAGGGAAGCAGCAGAGGAGGGGTGGAAGTCAGGGAGTCGTGACGGGCTTTCCACCTCCCCTCCTTAATCTCCTTTATAAGCACGGCTCCATCTCCTCCCGTTACAGGATTAACACCCATCTCTCATTCTCCTCTTGCAACAAGATTCTGTTTCTAATTACGTTGTAATAAAACCAGGCGCACTCCCAGGGCTTCTTCCAAATGACTTGTCGACACTTGGTGAGATTGGATCCTACCCGGGCCCGTTTCCGGCACCTCTGCCTGACATTCATTAGGCATGCATGAGGGAGAGGTTTTAAGAATGGAATTACATTTAAATGGCTTTTCTGAGAGGGAGAGATGAAACAAAAAGAAGAGAGAGAGAGAAGCAGGAAAGGCTTAAAAGGAGGATGTCATTGTCACCTCCCTATCACTCTGCTGCCCGGCAGCCGCAGTGCCAGGTTCCCACTCCCGGGCACCCCAGGGACCTGGTGGCAGGGCAGGGACAAGCCCTCTGCCCTTGAGGATCAGTGGGGCTCTGCAGCAAGCATGCACCAAGATGCACAACTCCCTCTCCGGGCACTCTCCTCTCCCCGTGGCACAGCCAGCCTGCAAGAGGAGCCGGGACATGCAGCACGGAGCAGGAACCAGGATGAACAGCCTCCGGAGCCAGGGATTTTAGGAAATCACACTCCAAAACAAGTGTGGGATGGGTGAAACCAGATGCTGGCATTGGCAGCCCCAGTCCCCGCAGCTGGGGCAGGAGCCGGCAGCATGTGTCTCACACAGCGAGCGCCGCGGCAGAGCCACCCTGCCCAGACCACGGCTCTCACCAGCTGCTCAGGTGCAATCCCCACCACAAAGAATTAATCACCGGCAGCATGACAAACAGCTCCCGAGGAAGCAGGGGAGTCAATGTGCTCACGGACACGCGCGCTGCAGCAGCGAAACCCAGCGAATGAATTACTGTCATTCTCAAGGAATGCACCGGGTGGGAATCACCTTGTTACAGCTCCCCCACGCAGTGCCCCAGCTTTCCCCGTCCTAAAGCACGCATCATCTCCCCAGCTCTAACAGCCCATGTAACAATTAGCATCTCTGTCCCTTTGCTCTCCGTGCGACGGCTTTACCACCTGCACCTCTCTCTCTGGGCAGTGAAAGGCATAAGAGAAGCTCTGGTTTTGTGCACACGAAGCCTTTGGGGAGGGGAAGTGAAAGGCTGTGTTTTAACGTGATGCAGGTAGGTGCTTGAGGAAATCACAAGTGTTAATTTCATTTCACTCAAGAAAATGACAAATGTTGCTATTAACGGACTATTTTATACAGGTGAGAGGCAGCTCCAGACGTTGCCTTCCCCACCGGACTCACTCGCAGTGTGCAGTTGCTGCTACCTGGATGCTGCTTCCCAGATACAGGCTCACAAGCCGGCAAACTTGGGAAAACAGATGTTAAGAAAGATCTCTTTCTATGAGCTCCCTCGGAAGCAAAGCATCCTGCAGGGCTGGTAGGAGTTATTAAATCGAGAGTAATTATTTACCAAAGGGCCAGCCTTGCAAGTCATTTTCCTAGAAGTAAATCCGGAACTCAGCTTCCCACAGACCTGGATTCACACGGCATCAGCGGGAGCAGAGTCTGCCTCTCCAGGTTTTAATCCGCCTCCGAGTCAGCAGAGCTTTTCACGGGCACACGCTGTGGAAACAAGGAGTGTCTGGGGACATTTCCATTCCTTTGCGTAAGCGACTTTGGAATGACACACTTCCCTGGAACCCACCACGGAGGAGGAACTCCCCGGGCAGGGGCCAGGGCTTGTCCACCTCCAGAGCACCCCCGGCACCCACCACACCAGCTGGAGCCAAGAGGAAGGAGGACTGAATCTCTCAAGGTGGTCCGGAGCAGAGTAAAACCAGCGGAAAATGACAGAACAGGATGAAGAGCATTACAAAATGAATAGGAGGGGACTAGAGATTTCCATGGCTAATCCTGTTAACAAGACAATTTCTTATCAAACTCATTATGTGACAGAAAGCAGGGGGAGGAAAGGGGAGAGGAAAGGCGATGCCGGGCAAAAGGCATCCCCGGGAGCAGCGGGGCTGGCAGGAGGGAACCGTCTCGTGCGCGTTGCTTTAGCGAGGGTTGTGTTTCTATTTCCAAAGAGAGCTCAGTACTACTAGAGTGACATTTACCACAGAACAGTGCTGCCTGTGTTCGCAGCTCTCCCAGCGCTGAGCTGGAGCGGGCACACATTACGGCAGGCATAAAATAAACTATATAAAATCCATCGAGATAACACTCATTTCAAAAAGTGATTTTTCTGGCACCATCCTTTTTTAACCTCCTCTTAGGACAAGCCTCGTTTCCCACAAGGAAGCACAATGGAAGCCTTCGGTCTGCAGGTTCGATGTGTGCCCGCCTTGGCTTCAGCATGGGCTCAGGGGTCTGTGCCCACTGCTCCCTGCCCACCAGCACCTCCGAGCCATGGCTCCCGCAGCTCTGCCCACCTGGCATTCCCGAGCTGACGCCTGTCTCCTGTTCAGCCATGAAGAGCAAAGCCTGGCACAGCAAATTGCCGCCTCGGCTTAGTGATTCCCAAAAACTGAGTGCTGCTCCGCACCAGCCCCTCCTGCCCCCGCGAGTCGCAGGGGCTTCGCCGCGCCTTTGTGCGCAGCGGTTCAGTTTTGGTTTAATTTGCTATTTAAACCGCGGCGGAACGAGTCAGATTTCATGCTAATGAGAAGAGAATCTGGATCGAGGACTGTGCAAAAATTTGCATCTCAAAGCAGAAAACAGGAAGTCGCTAAGAAAGGAAAATCCAGCACCGAGGTAGCATGTATGGCCATAATTAGGCTAATGCTGCCTCTGTTCTGTCAGCTCATTTCCATCAGCCCCAGGGTAACAGGGGACAACAGACTCTTCCACCACCCTCACCGCCACAGCACTGAGATGCGATTCCCTGCCATGGCACCCAGTTCCAGCACCCAGCCTGGAGATGGCTGGAGCAAGGGATGCTGAGAGGATGGCCGGGGAATACAGCAGACCTGCTGCCCCAGGAAGGAGAGTTTGCAAGCAAGGATGTGCATTTGGAGACCCTCCTCCAATGGTACGGCCAATGCCATGGGCACATGCACCCACCCATGGAACAAAACATTGCAGTGTCCTCGTGTTATCTCATGTTATCCCAATCACAGCCCCCTAAGAACCATGTTCACCCCCAGAACAGCCCTTGGAGGTGCCTAGTCTAAGGTCATGGTGAACATGCAGCTCTGCCCAGCCACAAACAGGGCGCCAGCTCCCACCATCTACCCACCTTGAGAAGATATCACAGCACAGAACAAGCACTTGCTGTGCCTGTTTCGAGGGGCCAATTTGCAGTTTTCCATCAATTTTGCCCTGATCTTTACATTGGGTTTTGTTGCCGCTGTAGACATTACCCTACAAACAATTCCAAATAGCTCTAACCAAGATATTTGCTCATAAAAATCGATCACGATCGCCGAGGATGACAGAAATGGGAAACGCCTAATGAAAACAAAGGGGAAAACAACAGGTACTTCAGTCTTTTGGCATCCATCAACAACCTCGGGTTATTAAAAATACGGAGGGAAAAAAATCCTCACATCTACAAGCAAATCTGGGGAAATCTTGAAAAGACAAATACCTGCATAGGAGGAAATTCTTTGCCCCCACTTCAGTCTGCAGGAGTTTCGCCATAATTGTAGTAAGAGTAAGGCTGCTGGATAACACGCGAATTATTTTCCCCACTTACATTGTCAAATGATCATTTTGCCCTGCAGTGAAATCTCAATAATTATAATGCCGAAGCATGCAAGAACAAAGAGAGGAAAAAAGCGGTGTTTTCTTCCAGGGAGCAGGGGGAGGGGGCAGAGCTGCCATCGCAGGGCTCAAAGTGTGTCCTTTCTCTAATTAGCTTTCCTGGGGCCGTGCGTCTCTGGTCCGAGCTGTGAGAAACCCTCGGCTGTCTTTCCGCAAGGCACGAGCAGCCAGGCGAGCCCCCATAGCCCTGTCAGGTGGAGGGGAGCAGACACCTCCAGGCCCAACGTGGTGGAGCTTTCCCCATCAAGGAACAAGGGGAAGAAGCGCTGTTTGGGAGGAGCAAGAGGCACAGATCCACAGCATCATCCACCAGCCCCCTGATTCCCAGCCTCAGCCCCCCGGCCCTGCCAGGACCTCCAGGGGCTCAGCCATGGGATGGAGGGGATGCTGGCCACCAAGCCAGCAAGGCAAGCCATGACTTCACACCCCTTCCAACGCTGCCCGCCTGTTGGAGGGGTAAAACAAGGGGAGATAAGAGAGAAAGGGGACAGAAGCGGGGTGGGGGGGGGGGAAGGAAGAGAACAAGAAAAACAAGACGACAGAACGCTTGCTCCACAGCCCTCGGCTAAATTACAAACCAGTTTACTGAGGTGGAAAGCTGCAGCGAGCTGAGGAGGAATATGTGGAAACCATCTGCAGATTTAAAAATAATCTATTTTACGATCACCCTCGAACATATTCTTTTGCAGAAACCAAATAGGATTTGTTGTTGTTGTTTTGTGCAAACTGTTAGGGAAAAATTACTAGAAACATGCAGGGGGTTTTGCCTTCTTGAGTACTGAGAGGCTAAATATGCCCTTCCTTATGTTTAGAATAGTAACAGTCATCTTAAAATTAACTTGGTCTGCATCAGAGCTTAAAAACAGTTGCAATTCAGAGCCTGCAGAAAGCAGGACAAACCTGCACTGGGGTATCTAGCGCTTCTAGCTGACAGATGTCTTCCTACATACAGTAAATATAGGTCGTCTTTTCCTACCCAGAGAACTGTAGATCTTAATTAACCAGGCCACTAGCAGCATATGTAATGATTTTTTTGCAGCTTGCTAAGTAAACCTTCCCTTGATTAGATGGAGGGAAAATAAGCTGCGTGTGCACGGCAGCTATCTCCTCCTGACCTGAGCCTCAAGCCCCAGCCCAGGCAACCCTTGTGCCGTGGCTCCAGTCGCTATTTCATGCTATGAAATCTGCCTAACGAGATGAGAAGGGTGCAGAGCTGCACAGCGCCCTTACTGCTGATAGCCCGCGCCAGCCCCGGGCTCAGCTGTACCCACTGCAGCCAGAGGGGTTTATTCAGCTTCACAGACTAAACCGCGCTCTTCCTTGTAAACCACTTCTGGATTAAATTATCTCCAGGCTCCGAGAGCCAGAGACAAATGAGCTAATGAAATTCATGCTGCATTATGATAAAGTCGTGCCAAGCCCTCGGCAGAGGGGTGGTTGGTGCTGGGATGGGTGAGGGCACCCAGCAAGCACCCCACCTTCACACTGGGTTTCGTGGATAGGATGCTCCAAATCTGGGAGCTGCTCTTTAAAACCCACTCGAATTATAGGGAAGGGAGAGCAGAGCCCAGGCACATGGCCTGGATCCTCTCGCAGGCTGCATTTCCACAGCCTAAAACACACCCGGCAGCACAAGAGACAGATCTATGTGCAAAGGCCAAACTGTTGATGCTGGGGGTGCTCTGGCTTTCCAGAATGGAGCGAGAAGCTTCCTAGACATCTGCGGGGGAAGCCTCGAGGTCAGAAAGCTCCCTCCGCAACATGGAAAACTGCAAGAGAGCAGCACATCATTGCCCTGCACTAGGCTTAAATAAAGCCTCCTAAAGCCAAGACCTTGTTTTGATCTGACGAGTAAAACCAAAAGCCTCACAAAAGGAACTCCTGTTGCCTAAAACTCAGGAGTAAAGGGGACGATCCCACATTCACTGCCACATCCCACATTCCCTCCTCCCCTCCCCACCACTCACTGGGGAAAGGAATCAGTGAACGCGACTCGAACAAAGAGCAGAACTTCCTCCCCGCTCATTAGTGCTGGAAAAGCAACAGAATAAAATCCCCAGGACATAACCTCCTCTTCAGCTCTGAAGTCTGAATGGCTCCGAGAGGGTGGCCAGGTTTATTCTTTGCCTTTCACCTTGCTCTGAGAGTTGCTCCGCATGTTTCGATTAAGGAGGCACAGACAGGAGCCTGCACCAATGAAAACACCTCCAAAACCACCCAGCCTGCGTGCTGGGGCTGCAAAGCCTGCTCTGGGGCAGACAGATCTCTGCACAGGGTCCCTCCTGCAGGCACAGCCCCATCACTGCCTGGATTTGGGGGCTGTTGGAAGCTCAAGGCAGCATACAGCGACCTACCTGCGCCATGGCACGCTCCTGCCTCCCTCTCACCCACATCTCCAGAAAGGGTTATTCCAGAGGAAAAACCACCCCTCCTTGCCTTGCCTGCAGCCAGGAGTGTTCACAGGGGCTGGTGATGGGAGAGGAGGGAATGATTACCTGCCCTCACCTCCCGCTCGTGGCTAACAGCAAGCCCATAGACTCAACTGTGGTGAACTACCCCATCCTTAGGAAGGGGGAGAGAAGGGAGAAACAGCTCCACAGCCACAAAAGCCACCAGTGGGTTGCCATAAGCCCTTCTCCATCACCCACATTCCAGTGCTGGAAAGGCTCAGACTGCAAGTGGGGAGCTGCACACAGGGGAAACGAGCCTGGCGTTGCATTAGTGCAGTGTTGCAGAGGAATGCTCAGCAGAGATTCACCGAGGAGCATCTCTGCCATGAGGGGCTGCAGCACAGCTGGAGGGGGAACAGCCCCTTCCCACATGGCACACAATCCAACGCAGCTTATCAATAATTATTAAAACAAGGCAAACGTGTGCTGACCTAGTTAGACGTCCAACAACGAAACCAGCCACGGTGGCTCTGTTTAACAGCAGTTCTGACGCAGACAGGTCTGTCTGGTTGCTGTGGGATCCCCAGCATTACACCTGCACCCTTCAAGGGCCACCAGCACCCAA
Organism: Strigops habroptila; assembly: GCF_004027225.2. Taxonomy (NCBI): domain Eukaryota; kingdom Metazoa; phylum Chordata; class Aves; order Psittaciformes; family Psittacidae; genus Strigops; species Strigops habroptila. Next base: position 1,047,851 of record NC_044293.2, read on the forward strand.
GGCACCGCAGGTCAGAGACAGCAGCATACAGATTGTGCAGTGGCACCCAGCCCTGCCATGGACCCCAGGAGAGGAGCCTGCACGTCAGCAACGAGCACGTTGCCAGGGGAGCCTGGTACCTGCTCATGCAGCAGAATTTGTGCACGGGTTTGGCACCTGGGCCATGAATTACTGCTGTGCTGAGCAGCAGGGCTGGCTCACAGCGCTCGATCTACAGCACATGGAGCCGGAGCAGAGGTGCTGGCTCTGCAGACCAGTACAGCACAAGTGAGCTGTAATCCCACTGAAGAGTTCTCCTGCACTGGGAATGAGGATGAGAGCGTGCTAGCGGGGCCACCTTGTCATTATGACTGTCAGCATATTTAGCTCTTCTGACAAGGTAGCAGCTTTCAGAAAGGAACATGCTTGAGGGCTGCCCTGCCTCCCTCAGCAGAGCCAGGAGCACCACTGTGCTGCAGGGCTGCATTGCTCCCTCTGCCTGCACCTCAACCAGAAAACCAGTGATGGAGACAGGGACATGAAGGGGACATCCCTGCCTAGTCTGCTCAGTAACTGCCTATGAATCTGCTGTCCACGTACATATCAAATCAATCTCTCCCAACCCTAGTATGAACATGGTGGGGTTCAGTGAGTTACAGTTTATGCTTCAAAGACAGTGGGGAAATACTCCAGATAGGTCAAAACAGGATCACAAAAATTACTCAGGGCCAGAAGAATTAGATGTTGCAGGATGCAGCACATCCCCAGCATCCATCCGAGAGATCCCACATCCTCCCGACAGTGGCACAACAGCATCCCCAGCCTGGGAGCTCAACTTGGGCAAATCCAACCTTGAAATAAGATGCGATTTCCTAGCAACAAGTAATGAGATGCTGGGGCAGCTAACCGGGAGAGTGAGGACTGCACGTGGCTCCAAGCCTTTAAATGCAATGAGGTTTTGTTACAAGCAGCTCCCAGTGTTCAGGGGCCGGAGCAGGCTGTGGGATGCCCTGGCTCCTGATGCAGCTCTTAACCATTTGGGTTTAGCCTAGGTGAAGCAAGAAACAGCACATGAGGACCTGGCACCACGGAGCATCACTGTCGGGATGCCCATTGTTGTCAGAAAACACAATCTCTCCAGGAGAGGAACAGTCATTTGTCACCACAATGGCACAGAGACACACAACAACACCCCTCACCCCCCAGCCAGGCTGTGCTCCATTCGGTTCAGGGTATTTGGTTCCTGGGAGCTGGGACCCCATATTTCACCGGTGACTCGGAAGGTGTGACCTAGTACATCTTGCTCACCCTCAATGCACGTGCACACACGGAGTTTCATCCGAGACCTGAGCTAATTCTGTCCCACTCCTGTCTCCAGTTTGCTTCCCTGCAGTGACATTCAGGATGAATCCCTCCATCCCAGGCAAATCTGAAAGGCGTGAGAGGTGCCACCCCCAACCCTGCCAGGTCGGAGCATGGCTCAGGGCGAGGGACATGAGGGCAGTGTGGACACTGTCATCACCAGCCCAGGGGGACACCTCCTCGGCCGCTGGCCTTCTGCCCAAGGCTCCCTCCTGCTCTGCACGGTTCAGTGGTGCCTTTAAAGCACTCGCTGTGCCAGGACAGCCTGAGGCCTCAGCGCCAGCTTCAGCGGTCACGGCTGGCTCCGTCCAAGCCGGCTGCCACCGAGAGGCAGCAGCTTACGTCGGCTGGGTCACCCCAGGAGGGCAGGAGCAGAGGGAAGCCATGGACACGGGGGTGAAAGGGGCAGCCTGTGGCACAGGAGAGTGCCCGGGATGTCACACAGCATCCAGCCTTACCCAGCCTCACGTCAGCTCCAAAGGCGACAAACCATGGGGCGCTTCCCCACTAAAGGGCTTGACAATGGGCTCTGGCTACAGAACACCCCCCAAACACAGCCTTCTGTCAAGGGCAGGCACCCAGCTCTCTATCCCTCCCAGCCTGGGAACACTCATACTCCACCCCCAGCCGCAAAGGTCCCCCTGCAAAGACACTGCAGCCAAACCTCGCTTCCAAAAAGCCTTCCAAAACTGATGGGCTACAAATTATTCATCCCTTTCAGCCGCTATTCAGCCTCGCTGGCCACCGTCCTCAGCAGCTGCTGCCTCGCACACATGCCTCTGATGCTGCGCTGGAAGGATTGGCAAAGGGTGGCAGGGCAGTTTTGGGAGCAAGGAGGGGTAAGCGCAGCAGCATCCACACACAGCCACACAAAGAGGCTCCTCACCACAAGTGACCAGGAAGGCAGCGTGCACAGCAAGCGGAGCAGGGAGCTGTGCCATGGTCAGGCAGGGTGAGCATGCTCCTGCTGCCAAAAGCTGAGCTCTCCCTGCGGGGAGGGCAGCACGGGACAGGCAGCGCTGCTCCTCGCTGACCTGTATTAGCCGGTGCACAGGCGGGAGCAGCAGAGCCAGCACACAGCCACTTCACAAATGTTTTATTCATAAAACACCCAAAGTTCACGCGCGTTCACTAATTACTCAACCTGCTCCTCTTTCAGGTGAATAACGAGGGGAAAAATAAATCGGCAGTTTGTTCAAAACCACATGGAGGAATTCACGGAATGCATTACTGCAGCACTCTGCTCCGCATACTGAGGCTCGGAGCTGACATGTCCCGTGCAGCCGTGCTGTTGCATGTGTAAAAACACATGGCACACACAAAAGAGCAGCTCATATGGAACTAGTAACTGGTGCCCAGCACCCAGCAGCATTGTCAGTGCATGCACAGCCATCACCCCTGCCAGCCTGCGGAGCAAGCAGCAGCCTCAGCCCTTCCTCCCAGAGATGCTTCTTGCAGCCAGGTTTGCAAACATCTCAGGGTTTTTGGTTGAAGAGGCACTGAAGAGCCAGCACATCTGCTCCTGAGGAGCAGCTTCAGCCAGGGGATTACTAAAATAACCAGTGTGCAAAGGCAAAAGGAAAGCATCCACTAAAACAGTGTGAAAAGCATCACAGACCATGAGCACTGGAAGCCCCTGAAACACCCTGATGCGCTATGTCGCCCTGTTGGTCCATGGGGCACAAGCTGGGTGTAAGGACACCAAAAGAGCCCCAGTGCCACCAAAAGCCCTGGGTCTGGAGAGCAGGACTCCAGCCAACACTGGCATTCGGACACAGGCTCTGCAATTCCAGCCAAGTTGCAGACAAGCATTCGCGTCTCCATAGCACAAACAGGAGCACACGTCTTCCAGAGCGTAATCACAGAGAGGTGAGGGGAGGATGGAAACAAAAGGCAGCAATAAATCACTTCCCTGCTGCTACCCAAGGAGATATAATTAAGTTTATGCCTAGAGTGGCATTGCTGACAGTAGTCCTGGAATGAGATAAACATAACGCGTGAGGTTGGGCTGTAATAATCTGAGTGCAGAGTGGCAGGTGATACATGTGCTCAGTAATGGTCCTCAATTAGGGAGCTGCAATCTCCAAACACAAGCTCCAGGGAGACTGCTCTTAGATTTCCTAAAAGCCACACATCAGGCAGCACAGGGCATTGTCGTACACCCAGAACAGGCTCTGCTGCCTCTAGCGAGGTACACAGCGCTCCTACTAGCCTCACCCTAAGTGCCCAGGAGGTCCCCTCTGTCACCATTACCCTCACACAGCACAGAGCTCACGCTTAAGCACAGGCTTAACTTTAAGCACGTTAAAGAACACTGTGGTCAGCGCAAACCATGTTGTACTTGAAGACACCTGCATGTTTCAAAAGCTTTCCTTGATTCTCTTAACAAAAAACCAATAACCCTGTATTAATTCTCAGGTATTTCTGCAAAAGAGGACAGGTTGGTTTGGTACCACGCAATAATATAAGCCAACAGCAAAACAGGAACAGATTTGCAGAGTGGTCTGGTCTTGCAATGTTTTTCAAACCTTCTTATTCTGAAGTACCTGTAGAAGCCTCACTCTGCCTGCAGCATTTTAAAGTTTGCAGGCAGGGTTTCGATTAACACCTTTCTGCAGAAAGCAACATAGGTCCTGGGCGATATAGCCCACTGCCCCCTCCACCAAGAAGCCAGCCCTGGCCACCAGCACAGCTCAGGCCAGAGGGGACACCCCAATGCCAGCAGTGGCCAAGGGGTATCTGAGCAAGAGCCTCTTCCTGCCCTCCAGCACCACGCCACAAGGTGCTGACACTGCCCAACACTACCGTGGCCACTGGCATCCCACCTCCAGCCCCTGTTTCCTCCCTGGGCAGGAGGAGCCTCTGAAAGCCTCAGAGTAGGGCCCGGCTCAGCTGAGCGCACCCAGCTGCCATCTGGACAGCTAATGGGGTTTTTTCCATGCCTATATGCAAGAGGGGGTGGGGGAAGGCTGAGGAGCAGCGAGGCTGCAAAATGAATTCAGCATCAATTATTCTAAAATATGCATGTTAATATGGGAAGGGCTCCGCGGCTGCATCCATCTCCACTTCTGTTCATTCCGAGCATCAAAATGTGACCCGGGAAGATGACAGCATCTCGCGTCTCACTTACACAAACACGAGCCGGGAAAGGGGGGATATTAAAAAGGGAGACAATGCTGCATATTAAAATGCCACAGATGGAGCTTTCTGCAGCCTTTGCAGTCTGCCTCGGAGATTATTGCTGGGCCATATTGTATTAAAAACGGGGGTGGGTGTGTTATTTATTTAATTTTCCCACAAATTCCATCTCCTACTCGTGCCGGATGGATCAAGTGAGGTTTTTTTGAGTTCCAGCCAGCTTTTCCAGCAAACCCACATGAAAAATGCATTTTCATTAATACAAACTGTTTGCTGTAGGTAAATTAATTCTGGAAATGGTTTTCATACATGGCAAATTATACGTTCAGCGAAAACACCAGACGACACTCCACAGTCATAATAAAAGCCCTGTGTTCTCTTTAATGAAGCGGGATTGCCAGGTAAAGGCAGCTCGCTGGAACAATTAAACAAATAAGTAAATAGGCGAGTAAGAGCCAAGGGGGGTTGCTGGCACTGGGAGGCTGTCAGGCTCCTGCAGCGATCCTGGGATCGCAGAGCAGGATTTGGCCTTACAGGCTGGAGTTCCCCAGTGAGGAGCAGGAGGGGAAGAGGAGCCTGACCCCTCTCCCATCACTGCAGCGTGCGGGGTGAGTGTCCCATCATGTAAAGGTGCAAGAGGACATGAAGTCTGAGAGCACAGTAGGGAAGAGCGCAGCATGGCTGTCCAAAGAGCAATGGAAGGGATTGCTGACCCTCTGCCCTCGTCCATAGGAGAAACAAGTCCCAATATTAAGCTCCCTCCTCACAAGTTTCTATCTGCTCCCAAATCTTTCCCTGTCTCCTTTAACAGTCCCGCTTCTGAACGCCTGCTTAGAGCAAGAGAAGCGATATATAATTGATGAAGTGACGATGTGCTCCAGCCCCAGCCCCAGCCAGGAGACATCTGTTCTGCACGTAGGCTCGCTCAGGTGCTGTCACGCTGATTTACCGCAGCGGATCAGAGCCTGACTGCGTATGCTAATGTGGGGCCAGCCCAGCTCCCTAACGCCATACAGCTCGGGGTGTTGGGAGCCAGCGAGACATTGCTCTAGGTGTTTATGCCTCTCTGCTGTGACCATCCTGCCTTCTCTACCCTGTGTTTCAGGCTTACTTCCACAAATTGCCTTTGGCTTCTTTCCACGCACCCCTCGGTGCCAGTGGTGCTGCTGCACCAAGCTTGCACCCAGTGGGTGACCCGAACCGCCAGGCATTTGGGATGACAGCATCACTGTGCCCTTCCAGCAGCAACCCCCATGGCCGCAGCCCCTCTCGTGCAAGTTATCTGCTAAGTGACTGCCTTTTCCTTGGCAGTTTAGACTTGGACAAGAGAGGGCCAAGTGGAAGGCAGGTACAAGGCCCTGGAAGCAAAGGAACGATCTCAGAGTGATCTGAAGAACAGAGCAAGTATCAATCCCCGCGTTTGTCATGAGGAACTGAGAGCCACGGAAGGAGGGGGCAGCATTTTGTATCAGCCTGCCACATTAGAAAACAAAGAATGATAAAGAATCTTTTAGTCACCTCTTAATTATATATTCTGGATACGTTAAGAAGGGAGAAATGCATCTCAGGTCACCGCCTGTCACCGTGACAAAGGCCCACGATGAGCTCTGTATTCAAAATATTTGTACTAATTACCAGCACCGTTCCCCTTTGAAAGCGCTCGGAGGGAAGGATGGAGTTTCACCCGAGGGAATCAGCTCGCAGCCTGCGCTGCTTCCACTGCACTACAGATAAATATACTCGTGCGCGTGTATATTTTTACCAACGTGCCCGTGTATGTATCCATGGAGAAAAACCTATAAATGCCTAACACTCATCTCGTGGGGCTGGAGAGGGGGAGCAGCAGCAAAGGGACTCTCTCCCTCTCTCCCGCACATGCTGGCAATGATATGGGCTGAGACGCAATGGCCTCCGTTGGATTTCCAAAGGTGGGAGTGGGTACTCTCAGCCCGGGGCGACCGCTGCAGCCATGGCTTGGTCAAATGGAAAACAACCCTCTGTCGATGCAACTGCCCAGGGAGGGAGAGGGATGAGTTGAATGCAAATGGAGACTGACCTTTAATTAGGGCATAAGTAGGCACAAGGCGGGGAAAACCCACCAGAACTTCCCTAAGCACCTTCCCTTTCCAAGAGCAGCAGGAATCAGTGTCCCCATGTCAGTGACTGACCAATTTTCAAGGCAGAAGCTCCCACAAAACACCTCTGGGTCACCTCCAAGGAGAGCAAGGGACAGGCAAACACAATTCCAGGCTCCCACCGTGGGTGCTTGCAGGATCTTACTGCAAGTGAGGCAAGAGAAGGGCGCAAGGCATTCAGGATGTGCTGCTTGCTCCCCAGATCACTTGTGCCACCCAGCAGGATGCAGAGCAGCCTGTGGATAGCCTCTTCATTCAACACAAACTAACCCGTGCCAAAAACCAAGACAAGCAATCCCCCAGAGCCCTGGTGCTGCTTGGGGACATCAGGACAGCATGCTAGCCTCTGCCCCTCACTGCTTCTTGGCATCACTCTCTATATACTCTCGCATTCTTTCCCCTGCTTGCTGCAAGCCAATAACCCCCACAGCCTTCCTGGCACACTGAATCTAACCCGTCCACACACTGCAGAGCAAGTTCTTTTCCTCAGCAAGCATTTAATCTGACTGGACAGGAGCAAAACCATGTAGCTATAAATGGGGCAAGGAGAAAACAGTATGCTCCAGGTTCCTCAGGAAAGCATATGGGAACAGGAGACTTATTAATAAATTCTTCTTTGTTCTGTATTGTCTGTGATAAATAGCCACACTCAGCATCAATAACTGCAAACATCCTTGGGAAAGAGAGACATGCAGAAACCCATCACACTGCTGAAAGCGGAGAATGGATTCAATTTCAGGTTTGAAGGCAAATTTCACAGTCTTAAACAAAATTATCTGAGGGGGCTGCTGTGGCCACATGTGCAATAAATGTAAGGTTATGGCTGCTAAACCAGGAGAATGTCTCCCAAGAGTTGCAATATCTTAAGCTAAAGGACAAGAAAGAATAGCCCCATTCAGGATGATACCTTTGGAAAAATAACATTTACGTTTCCAAATAAAAAATGTTTTTAGTAAGGAAACACAGCGCTTCTGGAATGTTATTGCCCTAGAGATTACTCAAACTCCCACCCCTTTGCTGGCATCCAAAGGCAAATTTCCACAAGATTTTAAACACTGCTGAGACCTCAATAATTTGGGAGTAGGAGGGAAAAGAGAGCAGTAGCAAGAGACATTCCTAATGGTGAAGACATGAAAAACGCAGCTTTATTTTTTGATGATTGCATTAGATTTTTTATCTCAGAGATGAAAAATGAGCAGCTACCACCTCCTAATTCACTGCCTGGGGACTGGATTCCTCTCTGCTGCTGCATGAGCAGAGGCTCTAAAAGCAGCACTGTGCAGGAAATGAGTTATATTTAAGAAGAGCCATTGTGGAAAAATAGTAAGCAAGTGCAAAGCCAGGGCACAAGAAAGCCCAGTCCCATGCTTAGGACGTGTAGCAAACTCTAGGTTTCCATGTGAATGGCTTCAAAGGGTGGAAAAATAAAGATGAGAAAGGGCAGAGACTGGAAACCGTGTTGCTGGGCACTGCCTGGCTCATCGGAGGGAAGGCAGAAGGTACGGGGTCATGGTGCATGGTGTTGAGCCGCCTGTTCTGCAGAGAGGGCTGGAGATGTAGTGCAATTACACTCTGTGGGGTCACAAATGAAGACATAAGCTGGTCACCTCAGCCTGGGTACCTAAAGGGGCTACAAGAAACCTGGAGAGAGGCTTTGGACAAGGGCCTGTAGGGACAGGACAAGGGGGAATGGCTTTAACCAGTGCTGAGGCGCTGGCACAGGGTGCCCAGAGAAGCTGTGGCTGCCCCATCCCTGGCAGTGTTCAAGGCCAGGTTGGAGCAACCTGCGCTAGTGGAAGGTGCCCGTGCCCGTGGCAGGGGTTGGAACTGAATGATCTTTAAGACGATCCTTCCAACCCAAACTGTTTTATGACTGCGTGATGTGATTCCATGGCAACACCCGCGTGCCACTGCCCGGCTGCGGGGCGCCGCGGGGCGCTCAGCACCACGGACAGCGCCCGGCGCCGCGGACAGAGCCAGGCCGCCCCCCCAAGCTCAGCCCTGCAGGATGTGATTTGGGTCGTTCACTGGTGCATGTGGGGAAAGGAACGGGCAATTCATGCCCAAGATGCTGGAGAGATTTTCTGTTCTCTGCGGGCCCTGAGCGTGCCAACACGGCACAGGAAGAATTCAGCTTCTCATCTCCTCCTCCCTGCAAAAACCTTTCAGCTGCCAGCATGTATTTCCACCTACAGACGTAGAGGCTTCCCTGGGAAGCTCCAAGGAGTACAAACTGCCATCCAAGATGGTCTGAAGAAGCGGTACAACCACCCAGCACACACACCACAGATATGAGGAGGTACGATAAATAGTTTTCATTTTCCCGATCAGTTTCTCCCCTGAGATATCACCTGGATATACACAAAAGTCCACCAATGGCCGCAAGCTCCAGGCAAGCAGGATGAGTTTGTGCACACACCTGGGATTATTGGCCAAATCTGACCATAGTAGCTCTTTTCCAAAAACATTAAACCCTCAGCACTGCTGCTAACGCTCCCTTTGGGTTACGCCTGCACGTTTCAGACTGTTGTCACAAAAGAACATGTCTGGCTAGAGTTTAGCCTGTCTGAAAGGCACAACTGCTAAAGGAAGCTATTTACACACCAGCCTCACAACAGGGCATCCCCTTTCCTTTCTTGTTAATCGTCTGCTCTGTAACCACTTTTTCCTCACGCTTTAACTTGGAGCACCATGAGTTTGAAAGGATAAAGTGCATTAAGAGTTTTAATGCTGAGGAAGATATCAGCCTGACATTTTAATAACACTAATGCTCTGGAATTTGCAGAATTACCACTGTAATGCACATCTCTACACCAGTCCCTCCACTATGATTAGCACAAGCTCTATACCACATTAAACGCCACAGGCTTTCCTGCTGCTCAGGGTGAAGAAATCAGCCCCTTCTACAGTGCCCAGACAGACAGTGATTCCCCAGCACCATATGCAGACACATCCCAGGGATTACCACCTTCTCCCTCATGTCATAGAGGGCTGTTCTTCACCCTTTCCCTCCTGAAGAGCTCAGCTGCAGGGACAACTAAAGCAATGGTCTAAAGATATGAACGCTGCTTCTAAGGGGCTTTTTTGTCTCGGCACAAACCCAAGCACTCTTGAATGCCAGTTGCCTAGTCTGCATCTTGCAGAATCATTCCAAAGTCCTTGCTTACACATCCTACAGTTTAATGTTACTCTATTTACTTGGTTCTTTGCCTATGTCATGCCTGAAATTCCCCCTAAGCCAGTGCATGTAAATGAGCAAGGATAGGATGCAGTTTAGATGACGCAGCAAGGGACAGACAAATAGGAGGGACTCTCTTAAAAACAAAGAGGACTATTCCTGCTCAGAGAACCAGCGTACAAAGAGACGGATGGCAATGAGCTCTACTGTGATGGCCACTTGAGCACCCACCATGGCTGTATGACAGGCCCTGGTTAGCTGCAAGCCCCAGCAGCCACGGTGGCTGCAGGAGATTGGGGGAGCTCAGGGAATGGCAGCATTCCTGTGTGTAGGGGAGCTACATGAGTTGGAAGCACCCACAGCTCCACCTTCCCCCTGCCCTGCTCTTGCATCTTATGTCCAGCCAGAGGAGCGGCTACACCATATACATACAGATGCAGAGACAAGCAGCAAAGCCACAAAACAGTCACTCAAGCCCCTGATTCTGTTTCCTGAGAGGAAACCAAGTCCTTGCACTTTCTGCCCCTTCTTTTATGCTGGAGTAAAAAAACCCAAACCCTAAATGGGCTGAGAGCATCAATCAAATTCTACATAAAATTGGAGAGGTCTACATAAATGGAGAGGTGTTAAAAAGCTATAAGCCCACAAATCTGTAAAAAATACAGCTAAAGTGCAGCCAAAGCCAAGGCATTTTGGGAAGTTAAGACCTAGCAATGGGAGGAAAGAAACTGCTTCCTTTCCACCCTTGAAACACAGACATGCTGTTCTGCAAAGCCTAATGGCAACGGGCACCAGGGTACCTTTTTGGCTGCCAACCCCCTCTCCTGTGCATGTAGCCCACACACTGTGACTGGGCTTAATGAGCAAGAATTTGAAAGGAAAGTTCGACAGAGGCTAAAAATGAGCTTGAGTTTCACATGCGAAGTCAAATGCAAAAGTAGCAAAGTGGCAGGAAGCCCGAGGAGTAAATGAGACTGTTACATCTTATGTCTAATGAGTGACACTAGGTAACGCTGGCAAATTGCTCACCTAGAGACAGCGTCACTGAATTTCTGACGGATGAACAAGCCTTTTTTTCCCCCTCATCAGCACACATCACAGTGAATGATAGAGCATGTTTTTCTGATGGTGCTGGAGATTGTCACAATCATTTGCTAAATCCAGTTCTGCTAGTAATATTTTGGTAGAGAAGCAGTAGCACTAAGTCAAATCCTCAGCTGCCATAAGCTGGAAAAGCTCCCCATGGGTCAACTAAAAGCAGCAGCGTGCCTCCCACCCTGGCTTCTCACTGACATGATCCTGACTGGAAACCATCAATGCGCACGGGCAGGGAGACGAAGCATTTGGTACTAACCTAATGGGCAATATTAAAAGCACTGAAGAAGCTTACAGAGAGAGATGGTTCAGTATGTGAGAACAAGCAGATGTGCAGCCACAGTTAGGTAGGAAGCCACAGTGTTTTGTGGGTGCTTCACCCCAAAGCGGAGCACGCATGGGGTCAGCCCCAAAGCGCATCCCATGCGCTGCAGGCCTGGCGCGGGCGAGTGCTGCCCGTCACGTGGGGAAGCCTCACGGCTGAGCTGCGATGCGTAAAAGGATTTACAGATGTAAAGCCACATCTCGATAACGCTTGGAACAAATCCCTGACATTCTTCACACAGCTCTGCACTAACAGGTTAGGCTCTAGCAGAGTGGAAATGGCAGCTCCCCTCTATCTCCACAGCTCCATTCCCGTTAACCGTTTGAAGCCTTCTCCCCTCCAAGCAAGGTGGAGCTGACTCGGTGGAGGCAGGACTCTGTGCTGACAATTATTCTCCATTCAGGACTAGCCATTTGCATGCAGTTCATTTGTGATGCAGAAAAGCTTGAACCTGTCATTACTGCTTGGCATCAGTACAGCACTGTGAAAAGACACTGCTCGGAACATGCGCAGAGCGCTGCACCCTATTTTCTTTAATCTAGGCTAAAATGACAATGAGAGGAAGCAGGAGAGGGAGGAAGAGGGAAATGGGGAAAGCATCTTTTCCATAAACAAGAGTTTGATTCTCCTACAAGCCAGACACAAGCATTCTGCTCAGGACTCCAGAGGTTTGTGCAGGGATGGTCGGGGTAGGCTGGACATGAGGGGCTTTCACAGTACATAGCAGCAGTGCGTGCAGATGACATTGGTCTAGTCCCCTCTGCACAGTAGGAATCTGCTCAACAGAATTATCCCCTGGAAAGGCTCCAGGAGCCACTGTTTTGCTGTACACATACAGCCCAGCCAAGCAGGAGATGCCCAGAGGTCCTCCCAACACAAGAACAGGCCCAGCACATCCTCCCTCCCCAAGCACAGGGGACAGTGCGGGACATTGCCGAGTAGCTCCAGCTCCCAGACCCTCCATCAGCAAGCACTCCCAGCACCCAGGCACCCCACACATGCCAATGACACGGGTGGCTGTCTGCATTTTAGATGGTGCCAGCACCCAGCCTTTCCAACACCTCCTGTCTCTTCCTGCATCCAGCACCCGACACTGGGCATGAAAGGACAAGAAATCCCAGCATGGGCAGCTGCAGACTAACCCAAATGGTCAAAGATCAGCTCAAGCCCTGCCAGTAGCAAGGGCTTAACAGCTCTGTCAGAACGTATGTCAGTAACATCTCACTCTGTAGCATCTCCCTTTCATGTCAACATGCTTTTGGCTAATAACTTGACCTCTGTGACTGCTCGTGGCTAGACACTCCAGATCCCGACCACAAGTGGTACAGGAAAGCACTTCCTAGTGCCAGAATTGACCCAGAAACCCCTCAGTTCATGCCAAGAGCCATGCTGGCTCGCTGAAGGAGACCTCACCATCACCATGCCTCCAGGGCGGCCGCCTCCAGCCCAGCCTGCTTCGGAAAGAGGCAACACCGTGACACGCAGGTGATTTAGGAGCCCAGATCCCATTACGATTCATTGCCAGCAGGGAATCTAATTCCCTTGTTACCTTTCAAATGAGCAGAGCTACACATGAATATTAAACACCACCTCGTCGTAGGCCCAGGGAAAAGAAACCGCTCTTTGAGAATCCCTCATTAAGATGCACTGGACGCCTTGCACAGGGCGCCCGAGAGCCAATTAAGCAGGACTGTAACACCCTAAACCGAAGCTGCGTGCCTGCTTGGGCTCTAAGCCACTGGTGGAGCTGGTGCGGGCACATTCCCCATAGTGCTCGGGCCCCGGCTGCTCCCAGAGCCTCTCCCAGTCCATCCCAGCCCCGTGTCACCACACGACATACCATTGCCCTACCAGAGCAAGGAGCACCAAAGAGGAGCTGCTTGACACCTCCCTACCAGGGATGAATGCCTTCCCAAAGCCATCCCTCTCCCCGCTCCGCTTCCAGCAGGAAAAGGAAAGGACCTTCAGCAAAGTTTATTTGCTGACTTTCAAACACCATTATTTCCATGCTGGATCGCAGGTAATAAGATCAGACAAGCCCGACGTATCTCCTGATTTTGAAGGGAGACTCTCCTCATTCTGCAGCTCAGCCTCATCCTCCCCATCTATCAGCCCCCTCCCCTCCAGCGCCCACTTCAAAATCAATTTCTTTATTTCAGATACAAAGATTGTTTTGCTTGAAAAATGAAGTTGCCCTTCACAGAGGTAATAGAGAGATCAATAGTAGTTACATCAAGTTTGCTAGTGAGAGTGGGGAACTGCCTGCAGTTTTATCCTCCCAATAGGGCCGTGCCTGCAGCCTGGACCCAGGCTGGTATCCAGTAGGAGAGCCCAAATCCCCATGGGAGCAGCTCCACATGGTCCCTCTCACTGCCAGCGACAGGAGGGGGCGGTGGGAAATGGGAGAGAAAATTGTGGATATAATTTATAATGCCTCATTAATTTGACAAATGCCGCTTCATGCGTGCTCTCCATCAGCCCGTCACTGTCCCAGAAGCTTCTATATCACCAGCTACTTCAGATGGAAAAGCTACCTGCAAAATCCCACTGTTTAAAGGAAGGATTAATTGCCACCAATCCTCATGTCAGCTGTTCAAACCACCCTGGCTGGTGGCTGCTGTTCCCGCATGAGGAAGAGCCATTCCAGTGAGGGATGCAAATAGAGACAGAGAAGGCAAATATCACAAATAGCTTTCAGAGAAAGCATTTGACCAGCTGTAATAGCTTCTTACCATGGCTTTTGTATAGAAGCAATCCCATAGGAAATATATCTTCACCAAAATGAAGCTTTTGTGGAAATTTCTCATTTTAGGCACGAACTGAATTCAATTTTGTATGCATTTGAGAGAAAGTTTCCTTTCTCCCCATCTCTTCTCCTTCCTACAGACCATTTGTCTCTCTGCTGGAAGAGCAGTAAGATGGAAAGAGAAAAAGACACCTTCTAATCCTGGCCAGAAGGAACCCGGAGCAGGCGAATTCTGCCCAGCACGGGAGGATTCAGTGGGCTTTTTGAGCAATATTCCAGGCAGAGCCAATGGGAGAGGTAGCGGGCACCCGGCAAGGGAAACAGCCAATCTTTCCAAAACTGGGTACCTCCAACCAAAATCCTCCCATGCCCGACTCAGTTTGTACCCACACTGACTGACACCCGAGATTTTAATCCCATGAGGAAAACACGAGGACGAGGTTGGAGAAGATGTATGTGCATTACCACAACTCCACTCGCTGTGCGTTAAATAACTGTTCCAGGGCATGAGTTAAATGGCAGCACAGAGCAATCAGGGGACAATAAATCCCTGGTTATAAATTCTGGCACTAGGCTGTGAGATTATCACCATCCTCCCTGGCCGGCTGCAATGGGCCCCAGCTCAGGGAGCAGGAGGATGTGAGACACGTCTGGGTCCTCTCCCTCCACCAACAACCTTCCAGCCCCGCTTGTCTCCCCCAGAGACTTCTGCTCATTTCATGGTCCACTTCAGGAACTCCCCAACATCACCAGGTGCTCCCCAGGGTGGTTTCAGCCCTTAGCAAAGCAATGGAGGCCGCTTCCCAAACCACAGAGCACCTCTTGCATCCCTCTGGATACAGCCTTCCACTCACACACCCATACAAAACACAAGCCCAGGACACGCACAGCCTCCTGAGCTAAGGAGGCAACGCAGTTCCAAAGCACTTTAAGGAGAAGGGAGAAGAGAGGGAGGAATTCAAGGTGTCACCGCTTTACCTCGCTGCATTCCAGCTCTGCCTGCTCAAGCTGTTATTTCCTGCAAATATATTGCACTGTGGGATGCCTGCGATATTTTATAAAGTTAATAACTTTTTTTTAATTGGATGAGTTTATAGAATCGTGTGAGCAATTAACAATAATTACGTTTAAGACACTTAAATTCCAGGATGCACCACAAACACTGGAATATTAAGCTATAAAAACCCTCGATTGTACATTCAAATTACATTAAGGGTCTGTTGGAAGGAATACACTCTCGGTTTCAAGAGCCCTGCTCCGTTCTGTTTCTACAATGAGGTTACATCAGACATTCAGACACAGCAGCAGCAGCCCCAGCCCCATCCCTGTTCAGCTCAAGCACTGCACAGTTGCCTGGCCAGGCCAGGCTTGGCTAAACCCTGCCCACAGCCCCCAGGGAAGCAGCCTGGCCTCTATGGCACATGCACCAGCTGCGAGGACCAGGAATGGGGAGGGCATCACATTGGGTTTTACCACGGCTGCAGCAGCACCGGTGCCATTCCCAGGAGGGGAGCTGGGCCAGTGCTTATTTCATTTTAATCACCAGGTGCCAAATTAAATTATTGATGTGGGTTCTCAGTGACAGGTAAGGCATTTTATCACTGCATCTTTAATAATGCAAGAGTCATGATCCGTCATGCTAAAATGTCAAGTAATTCTCAGGTTACCCTCACTACACAGACAACTTTTCTCCCTTCTTTGTTGGAGCTGAGGGCTCCCCACCAGTGCCCATCTGCTCCATGGCAGACGGTGGGGCAGCACCCCACAGCATGGTCCTGCTGCCTTCCCTGTGGGACCCATCTGACCCCCATGCAGAAGCCTGGCCGGCAAGTGTTAGAGCAGCAACATGACCAGAGGATAAAGAAGGGATAACCAGAGGATAAAGAAGGGATAACCAGAGCTTGGGGGTACCTCGGAGAACTAACCCTCAACACCTCCCTGCGTACATCCACACTGGAGTGCTGCTGCCTGCCTGGTACAGCTATGCCAAAACATCCTCAACCAGACTGGAGCTACCACGTACTTCCTTTGGGTGGTGAGCTACTGTTCTCTGCTTCCATGTGGGGAAACACAAACCATGTTTCCATCACCACGGAAAGTCTGCGGTTTTCCCCCCTGTTGGGTATTTTCATCACAGAGCTGTTTTGGAAGCAATTGCAGAAGGCAAATACCTGCTGAGGAGCATTTGAGGCACTCAGCATTGCACCCATGCACCCTGCTGCAAGGAGCTGCTGTGCTTGCCGTGCACAGGCAGGATGGATGGGTGGCAGGAGAGCAAGCGGCATGTGAGGCAGGATGCACGCTAAGCACAGACCCATGGGGTGCTGCCAGAGCTGCACCTCGCTCCCCGTGCACCGTGCTGGGAACACACGGGTTATGGACCCATGCCGTGCATCCCTGCTGCAGGAAAGGACAGTTCTGGAGCCATGAAGGCTCATGGCTGAAGAACAATAGGGGGGTAATATCTCTATGTGAGCCATACACACACAGCTGGTACGTGCCTGTGGGAGGGAAAGTTGCTCTCCAGAGCCGCACGGGCTCACAGGGAGCTCTGAGGGAAGCAGGCCCTGCTTGTGGAGGGTGACACAAAGATCTGACCATCAGCAGCACTGATGAACACTGTTTGGCAGAGGCAGTTCAGGCAGCACAAGCCTCAGGATGGGAGACCCCACCTCAGACAGGCTCCCGTACAGCTGATGGGGCAAGTCCCCACGAAGCAGCAGAGCCAGTGCCCAAGCCTGGGTGACACAAAGCAGTGGGGAATGCAAAAGCAGCCTTTCCCAGCACCAGGGATGAGGGAGCTTGACCCGGGTGTATTGGCACCCTGCGCCCTGCCTCCGGACCCTCGCTGCACCCAGTGCGGGCTCTGCTCCCTCCAGCCTTTGTATTCCACCGGCGCAGCCTGACATTTATAGGGAGAAGTTTTATTCCTGCTGTAAATAACCTCTAATAGTGTAGGTCATTACACTAATTACAGAAGATAATTAATTTTCTGATTCTTGTTCGGCTGCTGCATATTCCAAGAAGAGCGCAGTTCATTATTTCCCCGTGCAATTATGACCTCCCTTCTCCTTCCCCTGCCAGCCCCGCCTTCAGGATTTTAACACTTTGTCAAGTTGTTTATCATGCAGCCTTCGAGCTGTTGCGAAGACAAGGAGGCGCAGGGGCTCCTCTCTTCCTCCCACCCCATTTACAGAGACCACGAGCGTGCTGTGCTGCAGGAGCCACCTCTCTGCCTCGCTCAGGCTCTCAGGGACACTCTCTGGCCACCATTGGGCACAGGGACCACAACACATCTCCCAGAGCCAAGTGGGATTTTCCAAGAAGGGCACAGCTCATGAGCTCGCTGTTCAGTCACTTGGAAAACGTCCCCTGCACGAGTCTGACCTGCTGGTGACTATTAATATGCAGCAGATTGATGATGGTTCTCCCGATGCAGCACTCGTTACCAAAGCCAGCCTGTGAGCAGGAACATCTGCAGGATCTCATCCCGCCACGGGGCTGAGCGTGCAGGCATCTACCACCTCTCACGCACAGATGGTGAATAAAGGCAACCTGGCACCCGGCAGCTCTCACAACTTCACTGTCCTCACCCCATCCAGGACCATAAAGCACTGCAGTAAAACACTTGGCAGAGCTCACCCCAGGAGCCGTGTCTCTGTGTCTCAGCAGGACACACGGAGGCACATGGGTGAGAAACAGAGGGAACTGCAGCTTGGGAATGTTGAGTGGCAGCACCGGCACGGCCAAGGCGCAGCTGGGAAGCAGCTCCTGAGCCATCTCTTGCCTTTACAGGAGGGCAAAGCATAAGCATTTACCTTTACTCCTTAGCCAAACGCCTATGGAGGCATGGCTCTGGCTGGAAGTGCTGCCAGATCCTGGCTGCTGGGGGCTGGCCACTGCCTGACTCTGCAGCCACGCTGTAAATCTGGGTATCAGACGGGTTTTAGTGATAATCAATTGTAATAACGGACATGTATCCCTTGACCAGATAAGTGGAATATTATGTTTTAAGTCCAGCTGAAATGAGCCGGGGCAGATGGACGAGGGCTAAGGCAGCAGCAAGGGCATCTTCCCATCCCACAAGCCAGCACTCCACGTGCTTTTCCACTTGCCCCCAGTAAGACCCCACCAGACCCCCATGGTCAGCACTACCCAGCTCACCCCAGCACCCTGCCAGGGAAGCACATTTAGAACCAGCAGAAGAGGGAGGCTGCTCTGGTCCAGCACACAGGTGAGCTGTGGAACTCACTGCAGCAGGACCCTCACCAGGTCCAAGAATGCAGCTCTGCATCAGAGGGGCCTGGGCACGGCAGCCGGTAACACACACACCTACTGTTACAGCAGAGATGAATTTTTAAAAGGCATATAAATCCCTGATGCTTCAAGGCATCAGCTGAGCGCTAAGGAGGATTAGGAGAAAATATCTCCTGTGGAAAGCTTATTCCACATGAATTCCACTGAAGGGATCCTTTCATCTCCCCCTGGAGCATCTCTTCCCCTGGCCTGATGTGCCTTGGCACTTGCTGAGCTCCCGTAATAGATTTGCGGGCAGCGATCCTCCTGCAAAGGTTGACAGCTGTCTCCGTGAGAATGCTGCATCCCAACTGATGGCGATGTGACAGGCGGTGTAGGCAGGACAGCTATCCATCCCACCATCCCTCCATCCCTGACAGCAGCATGGGCAGGACAGCTATCCATGCCTCCATCCCTGACAGCAGTACAGGCAGGACAGCTATCCATGCCTCCATCCCTGACAGCAGTACAGGCAGGACAGCTATCCATGCCTCCATCCCTGACAGCAGTACAGACAGGACAGCTATCCATGCCTCCATCCCTGACAGCAGTACAGGCGGGACAGCTATCCATGCCTCCATCCCTGACAGCAGTACAGACAGGACAGCTATCCATGCCTCCATCCCTGACAGCAGTACAGACGGGACAGCTATCCATGCCTCCATCCCTGACAGCAGTACAGACAGGACAGCTATCCATGCCTCCATCCCTGACAGCAGTACAGACAGGACAGCTATCCATGCCTCCATCCTCAGCAGGACACACATTCCCAGGACACAGCCACCTGCACCAATGCTCCTACAGGAAAGCATCAGCCCGCACCTTTGGAGTCAGATGAAGGGAAAGGGTTAAAACAAATGTCATCTCCTCTCTCCTTTGCCTTGGAAAGGAGAGGCACGGAGTGCATTAAAAACTGGGTTAAAAATGGCTCTGCTCTACCTATCTTATCTTCTTTGTACTAAAAGCCCTCAAAGAGCGGCAGGTTTTCATGCCGAATTTTCCCGTCTAATCCCCTTTTGTTAGCTCTGATACTGGCATTGCAATACAAACCTCGTCCAGGCGATTTAGGAGGGATTACACGCCCTCAATCCTACAGCATGTGGGAGAAAAATGTTTCCTCAAATCAAATTTTACACAACCCGGTATTTGAAAATAATCAAAGCACAAATCCCTGCTGTGGGGATTTTGGGAAGTGTAGGGGGTGGGAAATGGCAGGAGCCGGTGCACCCAGCCCAGCACCACAGCCCCAGCACCCTGCCACGCACCTTGGCACCCTTAAGCCCAGACTGGTGTGAACTCAGAGCACACCAAACAATAACCCACACTGCAGCCCCAGACTGGGGTCCCAGGGCAGAGACACCAGCAAAGGGGATGGGGGGAGCCACTCCTCACCCCTTCCCATGCCCTGCTGGCTGTGAGCTGCAACGGGGCGCAGCACACCACTAAAGCCAGTGAGTAACTCTGCCTCTCACACTGCCAAACGTGCTCTACGGGTCTCTGCGCGTGTGTATTTGGCTCGGCTTTCCCG
The DNA here is from genome assembly GCF_004027225.2 of Strigops habroptila. Lineage (NCBI taxonomy): Eukaryota > Metazoa > Chordata > Aves > Psittaciformes > Psittacidae > Strigops > Strigops habroptila. The sequence goes on from NC_044293.2 coordinate 1,067,633, forward strand.
ATGAAATATTGCTGGTGCCGCTCCTGTAATATATATGTCACAGTTGCAGCCTCATTTTATTGATCTCTCCTCGCTGCTGGGATATCCATAGTGGAATTAATATGTCTGTATGGCCACAAAAAAAAAGGTAAAGCCCATCTGACAGTTTCAATTAAGGAAGCGCGAGAAGCGATTTGCGGCAGAGGCTCGGGAGCGGAGGGCAGCCCGCCAGCAGCGCGCCTGTACGCTCACATCTGGGTAACTGAAGTGATTTCCTACACGAGGTGATGGAGGCCAGACCAAAGCCGGGGCCGCAGCGAGCATCCGGCCCGGCAGCGACAGCGGCAGAGCCGAGCGCCAGGGAGAGCCTGCGCGAGTGGCATGTGCTGCAGTCACGGATCCCGCACTGTCTATGGCAACCACTGAGGAAGATGCACCCAAACTAAGTGTCAGCACACAGGGAATATGCACTCCCAGTGGGAATTCACAAGGGCCCATCCTGCACAACCAAACTCCTTCCGCCCACTGCATGGGAGCCCTCAAACAGCCTGAGCATCACCTGGAAAAGGTGGGAAAAAACTGGGAAAAGCCTGACACAGTGTAGAGGGGATTCCCAACTGGACACAGGGCACCCCTCCCCAGGCATCTGTGTTTCAGGAAGGGGCGTTCCTGGGAGTGTGGCACTTGTCTAGCAAAATATAACCACATCCACCCGCTCCCACCAGGGCCATGGAGAGCTGTGAAATAGTCACTCTTTCTGCCACCTGCAGGAGGTGGGCTCCTCGGTGCTTCCCCTCCTCTCCCCACCAAGGAGCCAGAGGCACATGGTTTATCTTGGTCCACAGACTCCCAAGCACCCAACAGACGTCCCACAGAGGCTCACCAGTCATCCTGGGTTCATTTGGCTGGATGGCTCCATGCCTGCTCCTGCCCAGTCCCAGGGCAGTGGGGCATTTCAGCCATACGCAGCACCAGATCGCCTCTGTTCGCGGACATAGAGACACCGCACCCTCTCATTTCTCTCCCCTTGCCCCTAATTTAGGTCAGTGCTCTTAACTCCACCAAAAAATTAAAAGTTCTGTGTCCAGATTAATCAATTAAGATCTTGTTTGTGACACCTACAGATAAAGCCCACCCAATCCGGGCTCTGGCCAGCTGTCTGAACATTTGGCTTATTCTCAGCAAGACACGCAGCACACGAGTGCTTAAAAGCACTCATCTGTGAGAGAAGTAAAGCCCCTTCCTAATCCACTCCCCCACTGAACATGGGGCTGCTGGGCGGTCTGCAAAGCTGGTTCCTCCCCACCTCCCTGAGCATCCTTCACCTCCAGCCACCTCCTACCCAGCAGCACATCTGACATCTCTGCCAGGCCGGACACTGCTCAGTGCATCACCAAAAGCCCCAGGTATCACCGGGCAGAGCCAGCCCAGATCAGGCCCTGGAGCCAAGCCAGCACAATGGGCTGCCAGCACGAGCTGCCCTGTGGTACCCGGGACTGTTCATCACCCCTGGCAGACAATGACAAATGAACATGTAGGTGAATGAGGGATAAAACCCCAGGCGGAGCTCACTGGCTCTCTTTGGGCACAGCAAATAGAGCTAAACCCAGTTTTGTGGGCTTCTGCAAGCTGTTAGTGGGCTGCCCCGCTTACCAGCAGCCTCATGCGCCTGCTCCCAGTGATGTGCACTGACAGCACACACGAGCCAGTGCTTACCCACAGCTGCACTCCTGGCTCCAGCACCAGAGTATTACCACTCACAATTACATGATATCTTTTTCTTGGGGGTAATTACTTCTAAATGTGTATATTCCAGCCACACTCAGAGGCCCTACCCGGGACCAGGAGCCAACCAAGCCAGGCAGGATGTGCACACACATCCTTCGGTGGGCTTTGCACCCCACCAAGAGGAGACAGACCCCAGCCAAGGGCTGCCCTCTGCACCCTGCTCTGTGCCCACAGCCTCTGCTTCTCCCTCTGGATGCAGGCGATGCAAAAGCCATGTGCTAAAAGCCAAACCAAAGCAGCCCCCGTGCCTCCGGAAGGTCGCTCCTGACCATGGGAAGCCTCACTGCTCTCTGTACAGCACCAACAACAACTGATTTACTTAGTTTCAACAGTTTAATCTTCTCCCTCCCTTGCAGCAGGGCTGCCTTCCCTCGAGTCCCCCGTATGAAGCTTTCTGTGTTGGACTCAAGGAAATAAAAAACGGGGAAGAAAAGGTAAAAGACAGGCACAAAAAAACCCACAACAACACAAAACAAAAAACCCCCACAACAAACTGCATACCTTCTGGCAAAACCCAGAGCACCGCTTACACAACATCTTTACTCGCTCCATTATTTATAGCGCAACTGAAACATTTATTCCTACACGGAGCTACCCAGAGCGCCGGTGTTTCGGCGAGCCAGAGCGAGCGCTCCCAGGAATCCCCAGCAGTGACCTGTGCCTGGCCACTAGCACCACGATCCGGGGTGGATGTGGCTCCCCATAGGCAGCCCCAAGCGGGGACTGAGGCAAAGCCCAGCTTGAGATGCTGCTAAGCCAGGGCCACCCCACATCACCCTGCCCTGGGTCATCAGCTCAGACCCACACAAGGCTCTGATAGGAATATTCCTGCAGCCCAACTGCACAGAGATACCAAACACACAAATGTAGCAGTGGAGATCCTCCTGGAAGAGGTAACTCCATGCTGAATCAATAAGCAGGGCATTGAAATTGCTATTAATTATGCTTGCCAGAAACTCTTTTCCGCCCTGGCACTGCCTCTTTCTTCAATCAAGAAGAAACATCAGCTGCATAAAACAAGTCTCATCCCCAGTACCAGGATGAAATTACAGTTTCAAAGCAGACGGGATCAGGCTCCAGAAGTTCACATCCAAACCCAGCCCATCCCAGACCCTCAACACTTGAACAGCCACAGCACGGAGACAGGATCCCTCACACGCAAACTCCATGCTATACCAGAACCCACATCACAGGCACAGCCCTGCCCCAAAAGCCACAGAGCAAGGGCTGCAGCCAAATGGGCACCACTGTTCTCCAGCCCCTCTCCCCGCTGCTTTTCTGGGTGTATGAGCAACCTCTGAGTGATGGGGAAGAGCTCTCGGAGAAGTCCAGTGGCACTGCCATGGTCCTGGCACTAGAAACAGCTGATGGTACCCCCAGCCCCACAAACATCTCATGGATCTCATGGCAGGATGCAGCAAATACTGATGGATGATGGGCAGGCTGAAGCCCAACCGTCTCAAAGACATATAAGGCTAATCAGTAGCAGTTTATCAATACACCAATCAATCATCTCTGCCAGTAAATACATTTCAAGGCGGCCCAAATCCCATTACGTGCATTTCTAGTCAAAACCGAGCGCTGGGTCCCCGGACACGCAGCCGGATTAAGGGCAGCGTAATCTGCTATTCGGAGCACACAACACACAAGCTTCATGCCAAAGCTCGCAGCTGGGTCTGCCCTGCCTGCGAGGGGGGAGAGTTAAAAATGAAGTGAAATTAATACAGGCCAGCAGCCAGCTCGGTGCGGGCTCGGGGAGGATGCTTTATGTGAGGGATGTGTGGAATGAGGCACCTGCAAGAGATGCCCATGAAGGACACGGGGCTCTGCCGCGGTGCCAAGGAGGGTCGGAGCCATGTGCCCTCAGGGGAGAATCCCTACTCTGCTCCGGGGACAAAGGCAAAGGCATCCTCATACCACCAGCACCCTCCTACCTTCCAGGAGCTGACGATGGCCGGCATCCCAGGACCAGCAGGACACACCATGCTGGAGGTCTCCCCTCATTTAATAGGATCTGTCGTCTGGCAATCTAATTTGATTGGGGAAAACTAATAAAAACAGGCCCTGGTCTGCAGCAGGGATTAGCCCAATCAGCCCAGAGTGGCTACTTTATTGTTCAGCTCCCTGGCACCAGCTGTGCGTGTGTGCAATCAGCCCCTAATAGCCATTAGGCTGCATCCGCCCCAGCTGCCCAGCCAGCAGCAAAGCTCTTCCACCACCCCGGCACTCCAGGGGCATCTCCGGGCTTTTACACCCACGTGTAAACCGGACGCAAGGGCAGGCACAAAGATGACACAAATCAGGAAGCAGTCCACACTAATACACATTTTCATTAGCTTTAAGGGACGTCTCTGGGTTAAAACCAAATCCCATTACTTAGGAGAACAGCATGTGTAGCACTGTCTGCCTGCATGTTAAGACCCATCGGTATTAACAGGGAAGGTCTTCTGAAGACAATACTCATTTGTCCCCTTCAGACCCCAGCATTTGGATGCATCCTCAAGGATGCAGCAGTGCACCGCAGGCACTCCCAGCTCCAGCACCCCCCTGCCCCAGGCTCAGCAAAGCCTCGACTGCAATATGGGCAATGGGCTTTAGCCTGTTCCTAATCCCCACAAACCCTTCTGCTCTTGCTAAAACAAACAGAGCATCACTTCTCCCGCTCCACACAGAACACCCCAGAGCCACCCATGGGTGCTGGTGCTGCCCTGGCTCCAGCCCTAGGATCTGGACCACCTCATTGGGCTTTTCCTCCAAGGGCAACAGTGATCCCACTGCCTTCCAACCAGCCAGGGAGGAGCTCATGGGACCACAGCACACAGCAGCATCACAGGGCACCGTGTGGAGGACTGGGGATGGAAAAGGATGGGAGTGGGAGAAAAGTGCTGGAAAACACCAGACTGAAAGCCTGTACCAAGATTCCCAGTCCAGGGCTGAGCTGGCTATGCCTGTGGAGGGGACCTTCCCTGGTGGACAGGTGACATGCGGGCCCTGGCTCAGGCTGGCAGGCAGGGAGGCAGAAAGAAGCTGAACAGGATGGGTAAATACCTGTATCAGCAGGGATTATCTCCTTCTGCCTGCAAATATTTGTTCACCAGAGCAGATACAGCAGATGCGAGTCAGACATTCAGCCTTACACATGCGATCACACATGGCTGGCAGCTTCGTAAATCGTGCAGTGACCAAAGGTTGTAGGATCTGGTTATGGCTTCATCACACAAGCTCTGCAATCAAACGGGTGCCGCACGCTGGGGTGGGGACCGTGAGCCCAAGCCCCATTTTACACACACTGGTGGAGCAGGAGGGAGTGATGCTGGAAACGGCGCTGGCACCATGGGCAGGACAGCGCACAGGCATGTTTCACCATCCATGACACACAGGGCAGCCCTGGCACTGCCCGAGACCAGGCAGCCCTCTCCCCACACGAGATAAAACCCAGGCAGTGAAGCAGCAGGAGGGTTTAAATGACATGGAGGAACCTGCAAGCAAAAAGTGCTGGCAAAGAACTGTGCAGCTTTAGGAATTACAGCGCTGAGCCACCTGGGACGCGTGCATATTGACTTAGACCCAAGCCTTTAATAAGGCAGCTAACAGCATTGCTTTTACATTCATCCCTGTTACAAGCCGAACATGCCCAGGACAAGTTCATGTTCCAGCTACAGCACTCGCTGGGCTCAACTGAGGGATTACCCAGCCTTGTAACTACAGCTTGCCTCTTCTCCCCTTTCTTCCCTTTTTCTGTTCTTCCCTGGTGTCAGGTCAAAGCAGCTCTTCCCTCTCCATGTTTTGTTTTGTGCTTGGCTTGCAGATCACACACACTCCTCCTCGGGGTCCCTCCTCTGCTCCAGACTCGCTGAAGCCGAGGGGAGATGCCTCCTGCCCTCTCCTTTTATAGCTGCTGAGGAGCAGCCCTACTTTTTTCAAGACTTTTTAAAGGATTCACCTCAACATCTTTGTCACTGGCAGAGGGTCTGGAGACCTCTCCTATATTCAAACACTGCACCAGGCTCTCACACTGGCCACTGCCAGCACGGCTCAGCAGGTTCATGTCACTGTCACACTGCACAAACATCCAGAAGTGATGGCAAAGGGCAGAAGGAGCGTTAGCACAGGCTCTATCAGAGGCTGGAGTACATTAATATATCGACAGGCTGTCAGCTAGGCTAAAGAGACTCCAGCACCACACATGGGATGAGGGAAGCCAGGTTGTGTGATGCTGGGATAGCGCAGTGGCCATCGCCCGGGGTGCAGCAGGATGGGCGCTGCACACACACAGTGCATGCAGAGGAAGGCCCCTCGGCTGCCCACATGCTCGCTGTCAGCTCCGCACAGGACGATGTCCTGATGCCTTTGCCTCCCCCTGCGCTGTGCCCGCGGGTGACAGCCGGGAAGGGGAAGGTGATGCTCAGCGTGCTGGCAGGCGCAGGACAGCACCTTGCTGTCCATGTTCCCCTGCAAACGCTCAATGGGACATGGCACCCTGCTGCAGGGCAGCACGCAGGGACCCACAGCAGCACAGGCTCCAGCCACAGCCATGCCAGCTTCAGGCAATGGCTCCAGCAGCAGAGACGGCCTCACAGTCCTATGGCTGCGCTGAAATACAGCGGTGGGAAGTCCCCTACTGTTCCCTGCGTAGCATTTTATCTTAATAACATTTTATCTTGGATGACAAGCCTGTGTAATGCGGTTTAAAAGCCACGGCTATGCTGACACCGTAACGGGGGGAAGGAGAAAAAGCTCTTTTCTCCCATCTAATACATTTGCTAAGGTCACAACTTTAAAACCTCTCGCTGTATCTCACTCGCCAAGCTGGGAAGCTGCTTTGTAGAGCAGCTCAGAGAGACTGGCAGGGAGCTCAAACCCTGCTCCTCCCTCCCATTCAGGGTTCCTGCAAGAAAGGCTCCAGCTCTCGCCTCTCCTTTGCAGTTTTTGCTGGGGGACGTCTTTGCTTCTCCCCCTGCTTTGAGCAGTAAGTGCCAGCGGCTTTGAAGGGGTAAGTCTGAAGCTTTGCTGCATCCCAAGGCTGGCAGGAGGCTAAGCCCTATCAGTGGGGTGACAGCAGCCCTTGCTCAGACTGGATCGGCTCCAGTAAAGTCAGTGGTAGGAAACCAAGTCCACCCAGCTGCAGGACACCGGGTCCATCCAGCTGCCAGCATCTCCACTGACAGTGGCATCACACATCCTGGCGTGATGCTCACCCTGTGTGAGTGGCAGAGACCCCAATGACTCCTGCAAGGAGCAGCTGAGCAGCTGTGGGTGCTACCCAGTATCTTAAGCCAGAAACAAGGCTTGAATCAAACGATGTTCCAGGTCCAACCCACCAGAGCAAGCCAGAACTGACCCATGGCCATGCAGCTCTGCAAAGGGAGCCCCGTGTCATCAGGATAGGCAGATGAATGCTCCTGCACAAGTCCAGCCCAAGTCCACAGCACCCAAAAGTGTCAGGGATCACATCCCTGCTGCTGTGAGCACTGCAGCCATACGGCACAGTATGTTATCGTTAGGGAGACAGCTATCCTGGCCTAATTGCCGGTGGCTCACAGAAAACATGGCAGCCCCTGCCTGCTCAGAACAGAGCTGTGTAATCACTGTAGAGACAAAGGACATCTGAAAGAAGGAGTAAAAATAGATATTAATAAAAGAGAGCTGAACATGAGCACGCAGCCGGGTTGACTTGTGGAGGGAGGAGACACTGACCCAGGAAGGGAGCAATGAGGGTTAAGCTCTTCTTGTGAGAGCTAATTTCAGGCCAGGCAAATCCTGACGACAGAGTATTTTTCACCTAAAACGTCCACACCAGTGGCTGTGCCACCAGAGCCCAGCGGGGCCCGGGAAGCAGCTGGAGGAGCTGCTGCCAGCCCCATGGTCCATGCTGGAGAATGGGGCAACCCTGCCCAGGACAGGGACCGCAGAGCTCTGCCTGACCCTGGGCTCCCCAACACGCCGGCAGCAGCCAAGGGTAACCCAGAGGCCTTTGGCTAGAGCCCACCCTGTGCACACCACTGCATTGGTGCCCAGGAGGGACAGGAGTCTGCCCCCAGCCCAGCCTGTCACTCTGTCACCTCTGCTTTGCTGTGGCACACGGACAGGCCCCAGCTCACAGGACCATCAATTATTCACATGCACCATTTCTGAATATTGATGTTGAAAGCAAACTCCCGGCTTGCCCCTCCCCTGCCTTAAAATGCCACAGGACCCAAGTTCATGGAGGCATTGGCACTGCCATCAGGCTCACACCGCATCAGGGGAAGGTTTTCCTGCTCCCCAGGGATTCACTCGGCACGTGCCGATGGACCCACCAGAGGGAGGAAGGCTCAGGGCATGAAAGGAGGTGCCCAACAGGGACAGAAGGAGCTCGCTCCCCTCCTTTGTTGCAGTAAAACATTTGTAAATAGATGTTTCCTGCTTCTGTTTACCCAAATATAAGAGAATTCAAATGGAAGCCTGATCCCCACACTGTATCATTACCCTTCATTAGTGCAATTTTCCAGCCTTTAGGTGGCTGGAGAAGGAAAACAGAGGATAATGCAGCAGTCTGAAAGCTGCAGAAAGAAAACCAGGGAAAGAACCAAGCCCAACTTCCAGCCTTCTGACCAAAGCGCTTCAAGCATCTCAGCATCTGATTTCCTCCTCTCAGCACCCAGGCAGGCACCCACAGCCTGCTGGATGCACACAGAAGGGCACCAGCAGCATGGTGGCTCTTCGTGCTGCCTGCAGTCGCTGGGGGTCTGCGCTCCTGAACAAACAAGGTAATGTCAGCACATTTCCAATGTGCTCGCACTCGCCGCTGGACAAGTGAAGCCATTTCCAGCTCGGCACGTTCCCAGCGGCACAGGGAGCCCCATAGAGCAGAGCATCAATCCCTGTGTGCCCCATTGAGCCAGCACCCACATCCATGCTCCTGTAAGTGCATCCACATGGCATGGCATTGCCCGCAGCAGCAGGTCAGAAGGCCCTTGTTCACTCTGCAGAGCACCAAGGCAGAGGTCAGCAAACAAGAGTAACCCACATAATGAGAAGTTTGGCAGCGCGGGTTTGTTCAGCAACCACAAACTCTCTGGAGGGACTAAACCAGCCCTGTTACACAGCAAAGGCAAGTTATTGTGTGGGATTCAGAGAAAGAGTGCAATTCTGACCCTATGCACTGAGAAAGAACAGCAAAGCACCATGTACACCTCGACAGAGAGAGGATGACTGCCCCAGAACGCAAGGAATCCTCCTGCACGTGTTGTGCATGACTGGACTGGGCACATCTCACCCTCCCAGCCCTGCTCACTCTGCCCACAGACAGCAACGGAGGCACGGGAAGGAGCTGTGCAGAGCCCACCCAGAGCACCACATCCAAACCCTGCTCCTTACTCAAGTCCTTACTCTTCAGACCTCTCCATCCTTTGGCCTCGCAGTCCTCTGGTGATGGATTGAGTATCCATCACACACGGACAGCTAAGGTTTCCTTGACTTGCTTTTCATCATCGCTAGATGCTGGAACAAAGAACAGTGTTGCTGTGACCACTGCAAGCCCAACACATCACTAAAAAGACAGCTATTGTATTAGCCTGGACATCGTGCTGATGGGCAGCTGCCATGCCCACAAGTAGGGACTGCTCTTGTTGCGACAGGGAAGGGCTCCAAAAAGAAACCTCATTTGTAGATCATTGCTTTGATATCTTGGGCATTTTTTTATTCTGCATTTCTGTTTTATATGGCCTTGTTTATTGCGCTGATATTTCATCCTGCAGATTCATCTTGGATCATCGTTAAGCTTGCAGAGATGCCTCTGCTCACCATAAAAATCTATGTCGAAATTTCAGATTAATTAAAAGCTGTAAATTGCAGAGCCAGATGCGATAACTCACATCTTCACCCTTCCAATAAAAGGAAGAATGAGGAGAACATGAAGGCCTCGCATTTTACAGCATGACATGTCCCTTCAAGATCTCTCATTCGGCCTGCAGCCACATTGCTCTGTCCACACTGTGACCCAGCCAGTGCTCAGCATCGCTCTGAGCCTTTCAGAGCCCCGAGAGACAACTCACACATGCCAGGGAGCTACACTCAAAATCCTCTAGAAGCATTCCTCTCCTTCCCCAGTAACACTCACTCACAGTGAGGCCAGTGACGGTGCTCCAAATCAGCATACAAGGAGAGAGGATGCTGCGGAGGGCTCCTGCCAAAGGTGGCTGTGTCCCTGGGGAGCAGAGGAGCCTCCCAGCACCCAAAACCATCTGATGCGGGAGCGGATCCCACCCTGCTGCCCGCGCAGCTGCGGCAGTCCGGGCGCTGAATGGGGACAGACGTGTTCCCCCCCAGGGCCGGGGACGCTGCGTTTTGTGCCCAAGGACGTTCACGCAGCCGTGACCACCATCTGCTCACTGGCAGAGCGCGAGCCAGCCCGGGCGCCAGTGCCACTGCATCGCCTTAACGCAGGCACAAGGGTCACCCACTGAGCTCCCTGCCCATCCACAGACCCCCACACCAAAGGACATCTTCCTGGCACCCTAAGGACCCCCCTGTTTAGAAGGAACAGAGGTTATTTGGCTTCTCCAATTCCACCCTGTTTCCAGCTCTGCTGCCTGCAGCCCTCGTCCATGCACAATACCTGATTTGACTTGCTCCCTCCCGCTGCCCTCTTCGCATCACTTCACGGGCAGACTAACAGAAGAGGGACAGGCAGCAGCGTCCCTCAGTTCTTGAGCTCCTACTTGCCACAGATCTCTTAATGCATTTCTTGGCCAAGGGTTAGGAGATTAAACACTCCATAGAAGGCGAGCTGACACAAGCTGACAGACCTGAAGCTTCTGCACATGCATAAGTGCCAGTCCTCATCACAAGGATGCTTATTTGCCAACCTCATACCTATCACTTTGGCTGGGAGTCAATCTAAATAAAGCAAATTCACTTGTTCTGATGGGGAGAGGGAGTCGCTGGGCTGTCATAAGGTTGAACTCAGCTGGCATCATTTTAAAGTGGAAGGTGCTGCAGAAACACAAAGCATGGTATCACCAGCCCCCCAGAGCGAGAGGGAGGGAGTCATGCTTTGCCTCAAAGCAAGGGGGCCAGGGGACAGCGGTCAGCCCGGACCCATGCCCACCACCACGCTGTGCTCAGCCATGCAGCCCATCCCCTCTCCTTCCCCCTGGCTGCAAGGATTAAGACTCATTTCAAATGAAGTTTTCATTATTTTCTGCTCTCCTTCTTTATTCCCAAACTCATTTGCATGACAAAAAAATTAAACAAAAGCTGCTTTTTGAATCTCCACTCATTACTCCCATTACGTTTGTTAACATCATTATCTTCAGCTGAAGATGGCAACTATTATCAAATGTTGCAGAGCTTTTGTAGACCTCTTGCCGTATTACTCTGGAAAATTGCTTTAATGCTTATGCTTTTAGTGGTTTTAAAAAACCAGCTATAGCATTAGAAGCCATAAAGAAGATAAAAAAAGCGCATCATTTGATGATATGTGCATTTTTCCTCTGTACACTGAAATATAAATACATGGTGGTAATGCAGGATGCAAAAGCTTTTCCTCCACTACAGGATCCACCATGGATCCTCAGATCTGACCCTCAGATTCATCAATCTCTCTCTTCAACACTTCAGGAAGAAGTATAGTGATAAAAGCTGGGATTGAAAGGAGCACCTTCCAAACACAGCACGGGTTGGTTTCTCCAGACTTCAGTAAAGTAGGTTTTGTCTGAAATAGGAGAGACGCGGCTAATGGCTCAAGCTGTGGGTGCAGAATCCCTACGTTGGGCAGGGGGAGAAAGCAGGGAGCGATAGAGCTGCTCAGGAAATAGCACAGGCTGAAATGGCTCTTGCACGGGGATGGCAGTGGAAAGAGATTCAGCTACCGGCTTCGGAAGCCACGTGCTGCAGCTCCCGAGTCCCACAGGTGCTCTGTGAGGGTAGAAGCTCCAAGTGTCAGCAGTCTTTAGGCAGGAGGGAGCAGTGCTGGAACAAGAGAGGCTCTGCCTGGTTTTAAACACAGGCTGCAGGATTGAAATTGTCATCATAATTAAATGCAAACCCCTGTTACTCGGAGCTGTAGCTACAACCTCAGGGACACATCCAGCTCTCCAAATATGGAATGCTGGGTTTCTGTGCGCCCAGGCTAAAGCCAAAGAAAGCAGATCGCAGAAGGCTGAGCCCAACACAGTGCAGCCTCCAGGAGGAGGTGACAGCATTGCATCCCAGTCCCAAGGAGCACTGGCATCCTGAGCGACCCAAGAGAATCCCATTATCTTTATGGGTGCACCTCTCCTCCCTGCTAACAATTCAGTGGCTCTAATTACAGCAGACACATCCCAATGACTCTTGCTTTCAACTGGAAACCAATACAGATAACCTTCAAAGTGCTGATAACATCTTGGCTCGGCTTGGAGCAACTATCTGGAGGATGCTTTAAACGAGAGAAGAGGAGAAACAAGAGTGAGAATCCAGTGCATGGAAACGGAGATGCAAGATTTGGCAGGGCAAAAGGGAGATGGGATGGGGCTTCCAAATCTGCCTTCCAAGGAAATTATCCAGGGTATGCACAGGGTATCCAGGGTCACCACAAAAAAAAAAGGCTTCCAGATGCAATTGCTCAGGAGCAGGAGGGGCTGAGACCCTCATGGCAGAGGTGAAGAACAAGGAGAAGTGGTGGGGCCATAGCAAGAAGGTGGGAGCTAAGGATTCATGGAAGCTGCTTATACACCACAGCGCAAGGAAAGAGACTTTAAGCACTTGCCCCAGCAGGCACAGGCAGCAACGAACAGACCAGCTACAAGAGACAGAGGAGAACAAGAGCTGGGGCAGGAGGGGCTGCCGCTTGCGCGGGCTCTGCCTCTCACCCAGGGCATTTTCAGCACTGAGAGGTACAAGCACACAGCTCGGCAGCCAGGAGCATGTCCAAGCCCCCTCCACCAGTGGCGGAGCTGATTTACGGTGCCTGCAGGAGAGGTCAGAGCTCGATATGCTTTCATTGATCAGTTAATTAAACTGAAGCAAAACAAACATAATGAACGCAAAAATTTACAGCCTCTGACCCGGGTTCAGGTGCTTTCGGGGCTGAGACAGCTCAGTTCAACCACTCATCTCTCTCCTAACAAGGCAGGACGGGCTGGGCTTGTGCTGGAGACCCAGCCACCCCTCCGCAGCGGGCAGGACTTGCAGGGCTGCAGCTCTATCTGCAGCACAAATGATACCACTGGTAGTAGCAAACCAAGACTGAGGCAGCACAGACAGAAGTTAGAAGTGCATCTCTCCCCACACATGTGCCCAGGCTTGCTCTGAGGGTGGCACGTGAAGCGTGACACCAAAATGACCAGCTTTAACCACGCACGAATGCCAGAATCACACAAGCCTGTGACACAAGTTCACGCTTGGTCACACAGCCCACGAGACCCACGCAGAGGTTTAAATTATCGCTTTATTTTCCATCAGGCTTTTGGTGTTGATTTAAGCTGCCCAAACAAATAATTAGGGTCTTATCTCCATCACGCAGCAGCATTAGCTGCAATTCATCATTTTTAGCTTCTTTGTTTCATGCATTGTGTATATATGTATAAATAAAGAACAAATTCAGCCCTTCGCATTTCATAGGATGCTGGCATCACAAGATGTTCTTGCCAACACTGTGGAGACGGGCATTTGGTTAAATCTGGTCTCAACTAGAACAAAAATATAATCTCCAAAGAACTCTCCCCTGCAGGGAAGAGAAACACGTGTGTTTTTTAACAGCTTCTGGAAATGAGACTATCAGATCTGCAGTGCTCGAGGTACACAAGTGATGCTCAACGAGAGAGCACATGGACATGGAACAGGCTACCCCAAGCTCATGCCGAAACACGCCTAAAGCAGGGTGGGGAAGCCAGCCCAGAGGGAGCTGAGCCCCTGGAACCCCTATTTCCCTGCTCCTGGCAGAGCCAGGGTGAGGAGGAGCTGAGCAGCACCATGCCAAGCACCGAGACCAGTATTCTGCTAACTGCGAGCTGCTGGAGCACTGACCAGCCAGCAAAGGGAAAGAAGGCTCCATATCAGCACCAGAACTGCAAATTACACCATTCCAGTCTTTTCCATGAGCTCCATCCCTGAATGCCCTTCCTACAGCCACTGACTGTAATACACTCCCTCTGTCAAGGAAAGACAAAACCTCAGAACCAAACAGAAATCACCGGGGGAGTCTTAACTTCCAACACGACACTGAACACCACCTGCAGAGCGCTGGGTACAGGGCTGCCAACCAGGCAGGAGGGCTTCAGCACAGCACTGCAGGGAGCCCTGGCAATTGGAAAAGGCACTGTTATCCAGCAAGTTGGGTGCCAAGGCCCACCTCAAGGGAGGCAAGTGTGAACAGCTCCTCTAAATTCCCCCCTTGCTTCTCCCACCACATGCATGACACTCAGAGGAGCTGCTGCAAGCTCCCACGCCTGCGCTGTTTTAGCAGTGACCTGATTTTGTCCTGTCCTTGGGTGGCTGGAGAGAGAACACAAGGAGGTGAACCCACCTCTGGCTCCTTCCCTTCCCCAGCCTTCAGGCAGGAGATTCCCCACCAAGTTCCGAGCAGATGTTACACAGCTGCAAATTGGTGCCATCAGCATCCAGAGTGCCACAGAATCAACTAGGTTGGAAAAGACCTTTAAGATCATCAAGTCCAACCACTACCCCAGCACTGCCAGGCCCACCATTAAGCCATATCACAAAGGGCCTCATCTACATGGTTTTTGAACACTTCCAGGGACGGTGGTTCCACTAGATCCCTGGGCAGCCTGTTCCAATGCCTGACCACCCTCTCGGTGAAGAATTCTTCCCTAATACCCAATGTAAACCTCCCCTGGTGCCGCCAAGCAGCTGCTCCAGGCTTTGCCAGGTAGCAGGGAGGAATCCTGCGTTATAAAGCCTCACCCGCCATCGATCTCACCCGAGAGCCAGGTCGGAGGTAACTATAACTCACAAGCAATCACTAGATAAGACACGACAGGTTATGCCAGTGCTCTGCCAAGAAAGATCACGGAGATGATTATGAAGTTAATTCCCGACACCGCCGCGCACGTGTTGTACATATATTGTATGCAATAGCCATAGCTCTTGTTTAAACAATGGGACGTGCCAGGATGTCTGATCGATTATACAGCAGCCAAGCTCAGGGAGCAGCACTAAGTATGTGGAAGCAGGCCAAAGGCAGCAGGGCTTCACCCGGAGAAGCCAGCAATAATCCCGCATGTCTCACACCCCACCCAGGCTGCGCACCCACCACCCAGGAGACCATCAGGGATGCAGGGATGCTCCGTGCATCATGGCAGGAATCCTGCCTGGCTGTCAAGCTTCTTGTGAACACTCACATATTTGCACTGGGATACATACAAGCATGGAAAACAAGATGTAGAAACATTAACATTTCTCCATGCTCAGGAAGCAGTTAAGAAACCGCAGTGTTCAACAACGCGCTGCAATTACAGGCACCCATCGAGTGTATGACACCATTAAGTTCATAGCATCACACTGCAAACAAAACACAAGAGATACGAATCGAATGGACATTAAATGACACACAACACGCAGCCTCCAGTGGTGTCACCAGTTTCCGCTGCCTGCAGCACACTGTTCCTCCAAGATGCAAATGAGAGCTGGTTTGCAGGGAGAAGCAGCTACAAGTAATCAGTCAGGGTCTGAAGCAGGAACACAGTGATAACTAGCACGAAGCTTCTCATTTCAGCTGCAATCACAATTCTCCAGCAATGAGAAAACAAAGACCTGTGCTCCCCCTTGACCAACGCACGGATGGTTTTGGTCCCATCAGCCCAGTTCAATTTGCCAGCTTCCCCAGGTCCCAATGGCTCTGCTGCGTGAGGGGTCAATGCCAGACCTTGCATTCAAGCAGAGTGAGAGGATTTGACCACTCTGACAGGCAGCCACGAGCCTGTTGGACTGTGCCTGTGTGCTTGGGGAGCCCATGGCCATGTGGGGCAAGAGAAACATCACCTCTGTGAGCCCAAGCCACGCAACCGAGCCAAGTGCTGCCTGTAACGGGCAGCCTGCACCAGGGATGCCCAGCACAGAAGGGAAAGTGGGTGCAGGGAGAGCCTGGGGAGCAGTGACAGCACCCGAGCAGGCAGAGAACTGACACACAAACCACAGGTGCAGCTCAGCCATGACAATCCATGGTTTCAAAGCTGCTTTAGTGGAAAGACCCAGAAGAGGGAAGGGAGGCTCTGGAAAGGAATATTAAACGCTGCAGAAATAAAAGGTGTTGCTCAAGAGAAAACATAACAAGGCTGAAACCCAGCATGGTGCAGCCTTCAGATGAAATGGAGATGAGCTGCGCACCGATCGCTCCCTCTTAAGAGATGTTCTGGCTGTTTAAGGAGGGGGGGAACACTCATCCTTCCCAGCCTCACCATAGAGCCAGTGCCCCCCTGCCTGCCCCAGCCACACATGGGGTCCTGCCCTTTCCCACGTCCCATTTCTTGGTGCCACGTGGTTATATGGGAATCTCAGTTTCCAGTCACAAATAACTCCAGTTTCCAGCCCTGGAAGGTGCAGAAGAATGTGACCTCTAAAAATCCCGAAACTGAAAGGCAAAGCAAATGAGTCCCAAATTTGTCTACGCTATAAACGTCAATTTCTTTTTGAAAGAAATGAATGTTTTTGATGAATGTTTTCTTGAATGCCTGCTTTTGGCAGTGCTGCCATCTGTGAAAAATCTCTGCCACGCTTGCTATTAGGCTTTCATTTCCAAGCAGAGTTCATAGCTGCTTTAATAAATGGTTAAAAGATTGCCGGGAGTCCAAAGGGCCAGCAGCTTGTTTACCACAAGTGGCTCCTGTCACCAAGCAAAGCACCTTTGACTGATAAGCTTACAGCCCGCCAGGCCACATGCAGCTTCCTCTGCAACCCTCTAACAAGCAGCATTTTCAGAAGCACTTCAGCTATGTTGGGCACTTAGGAACCTAATCCTTATCGACTCTGAATGAGATTTATATTCCTGAATGGCTAGCTCACTTGTGAGAGAGGTCCCTGGGTCATTCAGAGCCTTCACCCAACGTCCCTGAGTCATTTATTAGCCTTTTAATACCATTCATCAACAAAAAGCACAAACTCTCACCCTAGCAAGCCCCAAGTGCAGCCTCTCAGGTCTGCAGCAGCCATCCCTGGCACTGGGGGCTACCAAAAGCCTTCAGAAGGGGCTGAGGACACATCCATCAGCCCCAACCCAGGCTGTGCCCACCAGCTTGGTGCTCAAGAGATCCTGGGGTGGGAGAAAGCAGGCTCTGCTAGGTGCAGAGCCCATGAATGGTGCAGGCTAAGGATCTGAGGAGCCCTCCTTTGGCATGTCAGCATCAAGGCTTCGTGGTTTATGAAATGGAGTCCTGAAATGGCTGGTGGTGTATTTGTAGATCCCGTGCATGACTAAATCAAGAGGAACAATAAGATCTTTTTCCAGATTCGGCAAACATCAGTATAATAAGAAAAAAAATTAATTATATGCTTGAACACATGCACCAGAGCAATGCCCTGTATTTTCTCCTAATTGTTCTCCAAGCCTTACAGAGCCACATTTAAATAAAAATGAAGCCGTTATTTAAACCGCAATTAAAGATGGAGCAATTTATTTTTAAACTAGAGCTATCGTCAGCAGAGGAGGAGGAGGAGGAGGAGGAGGAGGAGGAGGAAGGGGAGCTGCACCCAGCGCCGCCGCAGCCCACTGGTGCCACACGGCCAGGCACTGCCAAAGGCAACATTCCCAACAGCAGCGCTGAGCACGCGCTTCCCGCAGCATCCCAAAGGGGCACAGCCTGCGCCGTGCCCAGTCCTCATGCTGCTCCTTGCAGCCTCACAGCCCTCAGCGACCCCAAAGCCTCGGTGTAGCAAGGAGAAGGACGAGGGCTTTGGTTGCAAAGGCTGAGCCCTTGCTCCACCAGCTCACATCAGCTCCTCCTCAGTCACATCACGGAGCACGCCAGGGCCGGGCACTGCGGATGCGTTTCAGGAAGGCATCTGCACCAACGTGCTCATTTTCTCCCAAGCAGGGGACCACCACAACCCCAAAATCCAGCCCTGCTATGCCCTGGGATGCTCACCAGGGAGCCCGGCCCTCCCTGCTCCAGCGAGGTGGCCATCGGACATCCCATGCCAGAAGCAGGGAGCATCCTGCACAGAAAGAGGCTGCGGCTGCGCTGCCAGGAGGGGGCTGGGGAGGGAGGAAGAGAAGCAACCACAACAAAAACCCACCCTCTCTTTTCAGAAGACAGCAGAATTTATCAGCCTGCAGCCCTTCACATCTGTCTCCTCATGCAAAATGAAAGAGGCTTTGAAAAACAGAGGAGATGAAATAAAGCTGTCTGTGTTAGGAAGCTGGCATCTCTGCCACTGTCACTGTCACCATGGTAGGAATAATGACCGGGATTGTTTCTGCATCTGTGTATGTGTGCGGATGCACGGGGAGGAGCGGGGGGGGGGGAAGATGCACACTCGCACCACCACCATCACCATCTCTCCAGGGCAAGAGCCCCAACCCTGCTCCCATGCTGAGGTGGCCACGCACGTGTGAGCCCTCCCAATGGACGTATCAGCTGTGATGGCACGAAGCAGCTCTGACTTCAGCTCCGCTACACACAGCGCTGGTTCCTGTCCCTCTGCAGCCCATCACAAGGCCCCAGGGGCAGGTGGCTTAAGCTCATAAAGACATGTGGTTGGAAAAGAAGTTCTGACCTATACAGCTTTCACATCACTTGGCTTTACTGTAGCCATTCCTGCCATGGTCAGCTCTCTAGGGAGAGCCTGGGCTGGCAGGACTGGAGCCAGCACTGTCTGCACTCCCATAGGTGACAATTCAAAAGCAGGTATAAAAGGAAGAAGATTTAGGCAGGGTGGAGAACCTGAACATGCCAGCAAACAGCTGGTGAAGTGAACCCGCTCCCTCCAAACCCATTTCTCAGAGCTGGCTTGGGCATTTTCAAAGGGATTTTGGTGCTTTCCAAGCCCATCAAGCTGGTAGCAGCCCTGCAGAGCACTCCAGGCAGAGAGGTGGCTCCCAAGGGTCCCTTACGCTTCCTTTAGGGATCCCAAGGACCCCTTAGTGGCCCGTGGCTGAGCACAGGCTGCAGCCCCATGGTGTGCACATTGGGCATCCTGCCTGGCATGCAGAGCAGTGAGCACAGCCTTAGCTTGAGCCACACCAGTGCCTTACAGAAACTCATACCCCAGAGGATTTCACCTCTCCTTCAGCAGGAAGGTCTTTACAATCAACAAAAGCATTACAGTTTAGCAAATGCCTGCTGAGCAGGGAGACAAGACCACAGCCCTTGTAACTCAGCACAGATTTGGGTGCTCTCAGCTCAGTTGGGCAGGCGGCACGGAGCACCAGCAGGTTCAGCAAGGCGCAGAAGGCACACGGAGCACCAGATTTCACTCCATAGCTCAGCTCTGCTATGAGCTGGGCCCCGTACACAGTGTGCAGTGTGCACAGTGTGCACGCTGTGTGGCCCTGTACACAGTGTGCAGTCCAAGGGTGTTGAGTTCCTCCAAGCACCATGGCAGGTTAATCAGCCCGCAATGCACCTCCAGACCCCTCCTGCCCAGCTTGCTCCCCTTCCCTGCGTGCCACCGGAGGGGTGCTCCTGAGGACTTTGCTCTTGTTCCTGACATCTCTGTCATTTCCTGCAAAATCACTATTTGCAATTCAGAGCATAACTGGAACAATCTACCCTGGGACTCAGGAGAGTCTGTACAACACATCCTGCTGGCTGCTGCTAGCAGACCGCTCCTCCATGCCTCTCCTCCTGCTGATCTCTTCCTCTGCCTGCTCTCTGCAATCCACTCTTTCCACTTAAATCATCTCAATCCTCATGCCAGAGACACTGCTGAAGGTTGTGCCCAGCAGGTATCATGGCTGTTGTCTCCAAAGAGTCTCCTGGGGTAGCTCCTCTGCAAAGGAGCAAGCAGAGCACACAGTGGATGCTCACCAGCCTTTGCTCTTGAGCTTCCCCAGGGTCTGTGCACATATCCCCTTGGCTGGGATGCTCTGTGCATTGAGCTGAAGCAGCACCGAGTACCACAGGGATGCAGCAAGGCTTCCCTCGTGCTCATCACACCCATCACCTCTGCCACCAGGATGTGGATCCCGAGCCCTCGGCAGCCCAGTGGTGCTATGGAGAAAACGAACCTCTCGCTGGGTCTAGGTTAAGTGTTGGGCAGAGATTTACAGCTCACCTGCCTCCTGCGGCTGCTCCATCCCCTCAGCCATGCATTCCACCCTCTTCCACCCTCTATGCACCACTCATCCCTTCCCTATGGCACAACTACTCCTTGGGGCAGGCCAAGATTTACGCTTACAGGTACACAAAGAGATGGCAGCTTCAAGAATGGCTACTCCTCTGTATTTCATGCCTTGGAGCTTGTCATGCTGTATTTGGCTCTTGCTCTGTAATGCTGCAGGGCTTGAGCAGGAGCAAGGACATCACACGGGACTGGGATGCCAAGTGCTAGGTCAACAGCACCTTTCCCTCTCCAAACCCCTCCGCATCCTTTCTTCTCTACCCCGCAGAGAAAGCAAAGTCCTCCTTGCTCCAACTGCAGACAAAGCATCCCCTCCAGCAGCACAGCGAGCAGCTTTGGCTCAGGATGGCCCAAGCTCCATTTCAGGCAAATCTTTGAGAGTTGCCGCATGGGCAACAAGGTTGGGAGCTGCCAGATCAGCCTCTCACACCAGGGAAAAGTGGAGACACGCAGCACAGGCGGGCACCAGGAGCACTGGAAGCAGGGCAGCCAGCCCTTGGGTAACCCCTGCCCTGCGCCGCGCTCGCTCCTCACTGCTCCGGGCATTGTATTTACTTGTTGTAGTCCCTTTTCTCGGTGTGTGTGCATGCGTGTGCGAGATTGTCTCCAACGTGACTCTGCATTATCAGGGCTATAATGAGTCCTTGTTAAAGTGGATTTGATGGAATAATTATATTCCAAAAAAACCTGCGGGAAAGCGCTCTCCCCTCTTAAAGGGCAGGATCATCAAACGTTCTCGCCACATTATTTGCAGTCACACCTTCTGCTGCATCTGCTCCTTTTAAAATCTCTAACTCCAATCTGATCTGAATATATAAATCTGAATTATCACAGCAAAAGGAGATGTGCTCACACCTTTTTTTATCTGTTGCCATGGCGATTAGATAAAATTCACGCCAAGTCTCTGGGGAAGGATGAAATGATTTCAGACAGAATCTCACCCCACTTGGTGAGAATAACGCCTGGAGCTACTTCCCTCTGTAACAGGTCTGGGCACATGTCGCAGCCAGAGAGGGTGGCAGGGGGTAGGGAGAGGCCAGGGCACCTTTAGAGATCTCGGGATCAATGGGGAAAAGGTTCTGCAGCACCTCCAGATAGGGTAAGACAACGCTCGTTTAAATCACATCAGGCTGCTCCACGCTGCGAGTCAACCTGTCCCAGGCAGCAGCTACAAGACCTAGTTGAAAAGGCCAATTCTTCACCAGCCTTTTGCCCAATGGTCACAGCTTTCGTCTCGGAGCTGTCTGCACAGATTGCTCCGTGCACACACCAGGAGGGAGCTGGGCAGGATGCGCAGGAGCCCGGGCTCCTTCCTCTCTTGGGAGGTCACAGCCACCAGCCCCGTGCTCCGCCACAGTGATAACAGGGACAGGACACGAGGTGGCCTCATGCCCGACGCACTCAGACCCACAGGCTGCTGGCTCCCAGGCAGCCTTAAACCTGATGGAGTTATTCCACACTCAGGCAAAACCACATAGAAATGCTAGCGGCCAGTAAGGACTCTCAGCAGCTAACCTCCTGTCCCCGAACCATCTCAATGAAGACAAACACAGAAACAAGCACTGCCTTTCGCCTCGCTGTGATTATTCTGTCCCAGCATCCAGCTTTTCTCCAGCAACAGGAGACTGATGTTGCCCAGAACAAGCCTATTGATAGAAGGACAATGCTGAATTATCCAGGTCCTGGCTCTTCTGCCCCTTGGATCATGCCTCCACGCACCCCAGCCATGCGGGATGCTGCATCCAGAAATCCTTGCTGGGTATTTAGTAGCAGGTAGTTTCATGCTGCATGCCTACACTCACCACGTCTTGAGATAGATTGTGGAGGAATTTGTGTACAGTTACACCTCTACTACTTTAGAGTAAAACAGAACGGGTGGCAGATGCTGCAAGGTACAGCAGAGGAGAGCACACATCTTCAGGGTGAATGGCCACACGTAACCAAGAGAAAGCTGCTGCAGTTTTAGCTCCCACATCACTAACCCTTTGCTGGGATTAGTTTAAGACTCCCAGAAACAGCCTTGGGCACTGCAGGGGGTGGGACAGAAAGGGCTGCTCAGGTCAAAGTAAGCTCATATCTGAACCACCACAAACAGATTACGTCAGATATCTTCAAAACTCCTAAAAGGCTACTGCTCAATCAAGAACACACACAAAACCAGACCTAAAACTTCACAGAACTCAGTTTTTTTCCAGTTTCCTTCTGGCAAGCTTTACAGTTTGCTTTCCAGAGAAAGGACTTTGTGGATATCCAATTACTAAGTACATCCAAATACCTGCAGCCCTCGGAGCATATGTATTAGGGTTGCTGAGAAAAGCAGGACCCTTAGAAACACCCGTACCTTGAGAAGTGCTGCATTTAGATTTTTTCCAACACAATCTATCAAGTACACAACATCAAAGCACCAAATAGCAGCTCAGCTCTGGGGTTGCCAGTTCAGTAATGCTGTTCTGTGCTGCTCTGGCAATGCCACAGGCTACCAACAGGCTAGGCAAGATAGGATGACAAACACCATCCACCTTCCCTTGCAGCTGAAACAATGCCATTGCACCATGAGGACACTGCTTTTGTTCCTCGAGGACACCACGGAAAGCCATCCTGGCAGCATTAGGCCCATGCACCCAAGTGACACCCATGTCCCAGCACACAACCTCCCAAAGCAAATCCCACTGTGCTCTCGGGATGTGCCGGGACAGATGTGCACCGATGGCCCCAGGGCTGGAGCCCAATGACACCAGGCAACATCCTTGGGGCTCCTGGTAGCACAGCAGGCACAGCCTGCGCAGGTGACATGTTTGTGCCAAGAAAGCAAACCTGGATACAGATTCACATCACCGAGCTGACTGAGGAGTGGCTTGGCTGTAAGTGTGCGGGCACCCGCGTGCTCACAGGGTTACCAAAGCCGAGCAGTGCGCACAGGAACACACCACAACAACAGCAGCTGGGACGCGCGCTCCAAGAGCATCCACATACATGGGCTCCACATTAGAACAACAGCCACATGCCCCGTTCTGCAGGGCCTGTGACTGCTGACATCAGGCTACACCATGCGATGCCTGAGGACAAGTCAGCACCATTCATTTCCATTCTGGTGCCACCACAGCCCGACCACGGCGAATAAAGCAGCTGCAGTTGCATATGCGACATAGCTCCTCCATGGCAAATCAAAGCCATGCATGTGCCTGAGAGACTCCTCACGTTACCCAGCCTGGTGATAGTGCTTTAAAAATAAAAATTAAAAATAAAAAGCTCTTTACCACGCTGAGTTCTTAAACGGGCTTGTAGCAGGAGTTTCTCCCTCATTCCCTATGGAAAAGGGTCTGTAAGACGTTCTGCTCAGCTGCAGTCCTCCCATCCTCCTCCCATTACTCCCCCCTCAAACACACATCAAGATTCATCAATAGCAACCGAGTTTGAAATCACAGCCTGGGTGTGAAGCGCAATCTTGCACCCAGCCCTTGATCCCGCAAGCGCCACTGACGTCCCCCCGGTGAGCCTGCATTCAATGCCAGAGTCCTGCGAGCAGTGCTGTGTGTGTGCGACAAGGCTGAGAACGAACGGCAAGATTGATTCTGATGTGAGCACCAGCAAAGCAAATGGGTTTTTGAAAACCCTATAATTTCTCTGCAACCCTTGACTTCACTAAACACACAGTTTTAGACTACGGCACAGTTAGGTAGGCATTAAACAAAAATGAGCTGCACTAATGATGATTTATGTGCGGGATAACCTTCCATAAAGAATTTATCTCTGATTTCAGGGTAAGTTACAGCATTGCCAAGTTAACCAAATAATGCAGCTCACCACCTCAAACCCCCCACTGCAGCAGGGCCACACAGACACCGAGAGCTCCCCACGATCACTCCAGGTCTCTTCCAGTGCGGGTGCTCCTGAGGGGACACGTTCACCAGGGAATCAGACAGACAAGAGCCAGGCAGAGGCACCCTCTGCAAGGGGTACGAGCAGCAGGCACTCGAGCAAGGGCCCCACATCCCGAGGCTCCCTGTGCCGCAGCGAGGGATGCTGGTGCCTGCATCCCACCACCAAAACACCATCAAAAGAGCAGCCAGGTCTGCCTGAAAAGACGCACCTCAAAGGCCCAGCCGTGGAGGTTGGGAGCTCCATAATCCCAATTAAGCATTAAAAGAACCCAAGAAAGCTCACAAAAGGGCCACGTATGGAGCTGGAGAGCAGAGCTCATGAGAACAGCAGGCCTAGAGGAAGTGCTTGGTCCCTGATTCCAGAGCTACACAGTATTTTGGTTTGGTGGGGTGAAAACCAGGGATGCAAAGGAAAGCAGAGATTTACTGTGGAAACGGTCACTTAGAGAGGCCTGGATGGGGGGTTTTCCTGCTCCTGCACATTAGGACTGCTCATCCCCTGCTGCACCAAGGCTCGCAGGGAAGATGCACAGTCTTCCACAGGAAGCACTAGAGGAAAGTTTCAGGAACAGCAGCGGGTTTGGCACAGTGAAGTTAGGAAAGAACACCACGTTACACACAGCCAGCTGTAAATACAGCTTGGATGTACTCCTGAAAGAGCTGCAGCGCTTCCACACACCTTCTCTGTTTGCAGGCTGAGTGGAGGCAAGCCATGAGGTGCTGGGTCTGCACCAGTGCTTGATCTCACCATCTAGAAAGCATGTTGAAGGGAGCTATTAGGCCTCAGCACCACATTTCAGCTCTCCTCAGCCTTCACACAGTTTGCTCTGAACAGCAGGGACACCCTCCTCCTCTCCTCGTCTTCCTTGCTCAGAATTAGGACAGAAGCAGAGGTTCACCAGCGGTCAAGAAAAGACCATGTTTTTGGTAACAGCAAAGCCAGTTTTAGCTCTAACACAAGCAACAACAAAAAAAATAAGCTTCAGGCAGATACTATATTTGTAATCCAACAGCAAAACATGTTTGCTTGTGTTGACTCTGCACTGTAACACAATTTATATGTTCTGTCTTTAGGGTAATTATTGCTTTAGAATGTTAAAATCGTTCCACTCTAATTAAATCATCATATTAAAAAATCCACTGCCACAGCAAAGTTGGGAACAAGTCTGGATAAGATCACACGAGCGCAGGGGTGCTCAGTTCACAAACTTGCTGCTGAGCAAACCAGGATCCCGGGAGCAACAGCCACCTTCCCTGGAAGCGCTGCCAGGAGCACGGGCACTGTCAGCCACCAAGGAACAAACACACCAGGTTGTGGTGGTGATGGACCTCTCCGTGTCCTGCTCAAACACGCCTGTGGTGGGCAGAGCATCACCACCCAAACATCGCACTGCCCAGCAAAGGGTGCCATGCCCTTTCCGACACCAGCGGGCCTCCAGGGGAGCCTCCCCAAACACACTTTTCCGCAGCCTCTCGGACCACCCGGAGGTTTCTCATTGCTAAAATGAAATGGTCATTTCCACAGTGTTCCAAAACACCCTCACGTGCCAGAAGCTCCGTGCAGAGACTTGTACTCAAGGAGGCAAAACACTGCTTGGACACGAGCTGGCTGCTGATCAACACAAACTCATCACTCTGAACACCCGGCCAGGGAAGACCATGCTCCGGAGGCAAAGAGTTTCATGTGGTGTTTCATCCTGAGCCTGTCAGAATGGGGTCAGCGCTGGGGAGCAGAGGCTCTGCAGACCCGGGTCCTGACCATGGCAGGGCAGTTGGCTCCCGGCCCCGGAGATGCAAACCGTGACAGGCTCTGGGCCAGCAAGGGCACAGCCTCAGTCAGTCAGTGCAGCCCGGACCCCTGCATGCAGGGGCCGCACACAGACCCTGCTGATGCATCACAGCCTGCGGGCCATCAGTCACCATCAGCACCCCCAGAGCACTGCTTCCCTTTGCCTGCCTCCCAGCGCATGGGCTGTGCTGAGTCAGCACATTAGCCACGCTCAGAGTCATGGGCCACCAGCAAGAGCCACCACTGCCCTCAGAAGAACCTGTCACCCGCTCCAGGTGAAGCACTTTGCTCCTTAAGCTCCTTAAGAAACAGCCCTGCAAGCAGGATTACAGCAAATCACCTCTCATGCTTGGTCAGCAGCTGCCCCAGCAGGCACCAGGCTCCTGCCCTGCTCCTGGTGGCATCTGCCCTCCTGCATCTGCTCCTCTCAGCACTGCCAATGCAGCAACAGAGCCCTGGAGGAGCATCGGGACTTGCTGACCTGTGAGCAAATATCAAGCGCAGAGCATCCGCTTTGGGCAAAATCCTTTAATTCTCCCTGCGTGCCCCTGGGGGAAGCAGTATTGATTGCTTTACTACTAGCTTACACATGCTGTGCAGGCAGCCAGCGCTGCCATCAATACCGGCTCTGAGGAGGGAGCCAAAAGGTCACCCCGGTACACGGGGACACGGGGCTGGCCCCACGCTGTGCCAGCACCTGCCCACAGCCCTTGTGCTGCTCCAGAGCCTGTGGGCAGCCAGGCAGGAGCATGGGACCAGTGCCCGCAGCACCGGCAGCTTGCCCTGCTCCTCTCCCCTCCAAGCTGCACAGAGACCGTGTCCCACCAGTGCTCCGGCCACCCCTCATCCCCATTCCCAGCTAGGGGAAAAGCCCAGATTCAGAGGCTTTCTGCTCCAATGGGAACCCTGTCCCTCCCGCAGGCCCCTTCCCCACAGACCAAAGTCAACGCAGAGCAGGACACATCCCAGTCCACAAGGCAGGCACACGGGACAGGGATGCCAAGCATGAGGTGCATGATGCCATTTTTACTGCATTCCTTCCCCCGTGGCTCAATCAGTTGTGAAAACTCACAAGAGAAGCTGGGAATTTACTTGTGCATCTTCCTGACATGAAAACATCTCTGACATGGGAGTCAGGACACAGACAGCACGAGACAGCTCTTTTCCTGTTGCCCACACCCCACATGCCAGGTACCCAAAGCGAGGTGGCTTGCAGGGACACAGAAAAAGCCAGAACAGGGCACGCTTACACCAAACATCCATGAGCCCAGAGATACAACAAATACCGACCACAGCATCAAGGAGATCCTGAGTACAACACGCCTGCGCGTACCACCAGCGTTTTCCAGTACGAAGCCATGAGATGGTCATCAATAAAAGCCTTTGCTTTGGCAGCATAGGCACAGACAATAAGCCAAGAAAAGAACCTCCACGACAATGAGTTTCACACATTGGCAAAGCAGATTTTCAAAGAGAATAGTAGCTCCTCTCTTACCTGGGATGATAGAAACGGTGTCTTTCTCCCAGGACACAACACTAACGTATTCCTGCACTGAAGAGGGGATGAGGCACTTGAAAACAGCCACGTTTCCACGCATCGACCTTTGGTCCTCCACCCGAACGGTGTACGGTTCCCTGAAAACTGTAGAGAAAAGCAGATGGTTGGTAGCATGACAGTGCTGGGGGAACACACACTTCCTTTTGCTTTAATCCCACGGTTCTCAAACAAACCAACCCACCCAGCAACAAACTGCTTCCATCCCAAGCACTTGGCTCACCTTCCTGGGGAAGGAAGCAGCTCTCCTTGGGAGACCACAGCCTTGTGCTCGGTACACAGAGGGATGCCCCTGCTGCTGGGGCACTGAAATGGTCCCCAGAGTCACCCAACCTTGCTACTAAGGCAAGCTGCTGGTTTTATAGTCACCAAAGTGGCTAAAGCAGAGGTTAGCAGCACCCAGATTTCAGTACAGGGACCAAGGGTATTTCACAGCTGTAATGTTCAGCCTGCACCTTAAGGTAATCACTGCTGGATGCATGCTGACAACACAGCCATGAGGGACCAGGAGAGACAGCCTGCGACACAGAGCCTGGCACCCTCCTAAATCTGCCAGAGGAATACTTAGGGAAGCAGATGACACTTTCCCAGGCCACGTCTCAGTGGGAGCCATGAGCTGTCCCCACCATGTGCCCTATTCCTCAGGGAGATGCACATCCCTTTGACAGCCCCACGCTGCTCCCTGGACCAGTGACAAGGAGCTCCCCAGTGCCACAAGCCTCCAGCTGCACTGGCTGGGTAAGGTCGATCCACCCCAGCCTCTTCCAGCACAACAAAAGATGTCACCATGCCCAATAACACATGCAGACACCATAAACTCCTCGAGTTGAAGTATAAAACACAGTGAATGCAGGTGCCTCCTTACTGTGACAATAATTGTGCCCTGTAGGACGCAAGCACCTGGGCATCACTATCACCAGAGACATGTATTCACTCCGGCATTTAACAACACCCCTCGGCCAGAACAAAAGCAGCTCAATGAATCTCCCAAGATAGAACTCCTTCGCAGCCCAGAAGGAAGGTGTTTTCCTGAGTGGAAAGCACCCGCTGGCAATGCATCACATACCTCGCACAAACAAGCGAGCAGCGAGGGGGTGACAGTATTCCCACCTCGATTTCCTTGGCTTTCGTAGCACCCTGTGCTGCAGCAAGAGGTTGGGACAAAACAAGGGATACATCCCAGGCTCAAGCCCAGGGTGCAGGGGGGCACTTGCCACTGGCTCCACACACCAGCTCCCTGGCAAAGGAGACCGGCAGCAGTATAAGGCATGAAGTTCCAAGCTGCAGAGATCTTTGCCTCTCCTGCACTGCCTGCCTGCAGCTCATAGAGCCCCAAGGGAAAGCTGGGAAGAGGGTCTGGAGTGGCCGCCAGCTTGCTCTGGTTATTTACCCAGTGATCCAGCCAGGAGGACAAAGGCTGCACCATGGAAAGGGACTCCAGAGCCAAAGCAGATTAGCTGGAAAAAGCTTCCTTAATCACATGGAGCAGGAGGTTTATTCATGGGCTTTAAAGGCCAGCGGGGACCAGGAGGAGCATCCTACATGCTCACCATGGCTGCCCCAGCCTGGAGCACACCTCACGAATGGGCTCCAAGCTCTAACCCACACCAGCCTCTGCAGCCACTGGGAATAATCCCCACCAGGGTAACACACGGCCACAACTAGTGTGATTAGAACTTCCCATTGGCTAGAGAGGCTTGCTGCATGTGCCCACCAACAGCTTTCCCAAAGCTTCCAGAGGTTTTTCCAATTCCTCATGTTTGCAACTGCATTTTATTTCTTTGCTTTCTTTATGCAGCTTTAATTGGCTTTACTCAGCGCGTTGCCATTACAAAGCACTGGAGAGTGACTGGGACATGACACAACCAGGAGGAAACAGGAGCGGGGGAATGTTTCACAACTGCTTCCAAAAGCCATAAAGCCAAAGCATTTGGAGCTGCCGCAGCTGGAGCCATGGTGGCCCCCAGAGCCCTGCATGGGGTTCCCACTGTGTGTTCACACCCCCTGCTAGCTGCACCTGCTAAAGGGACACGGGAGGCTGGGCTTCCAGCCGAAATCCCACCGCAGCGGGCGTGCATTCATCCCAGCACTAAGAGAGGGGAATGAAAGCCAGGGCTCTGCTCTGCTACTGGCTTGCTATGATCCCAAGGAAGTCCTCAGCACGCAGGAGAAGAGCAGAAGGCTGTCTGCTTGGCAGGAAGGCAAGGGGCAAAGGACAAGCATTCCCCCCTGCAGCACATCCACTGGCTCTCCTGACATCCGGCCTTGCTGCTCCAGCCCTGAGCATCCACAGCCCCAGCACCCTGGTACCCCTGTGAGAACTCCATGGTCTCAGGCCATGTCAAGACCAGAGGAGCCACGATCATCCACCAAGAAGCACAAGCCACCCTGTGCAGGCAATCTCCTGCTGGGTGCCACAGCCCTCGCATGGCACAGGGGACATGGCCACATCACCCCAGGCCAAGGGGCCACTGTGCAGCGCCCGCTTACAGCATTCTGTGCCTCCTGCACCGAGCCGTGGTTGATAGGTAACCTCCGAGGGTGGGTAAATAATTCACTCTGCAGAAGGGGGTTAATGCCCATTTACTCTGCAGTACAAGGTATTAAAATAAAAAACCCTGTAGTCACTTCTGTCATGCTCCCTCTGCTAGCCCCACTTTTAATAGGTTACATAATGAAGCCATTCCTGGGCTATTAGCCCTCCTCAGCCTGGTCAATAATTTACTATAATGGCTTTTGGAATCAGCTCTTTGCCATATTCCTTCTCTTTTTTTTTCTGTTTAATAAGCCTTGGCATGCTGGGGCTGGATGTGACAGTGGGAACAGGCTTGAGGAGGGCTGTGGGACACAGTGGGGTCTCCCCACCACGGACAGATGTGGTCCAGCTCCTCCTACAGCTGTGAAAAGCCCCCATGCGTGAATGGGTATAACAATACGAGTTCAAAGGGAGAGGACCTCTGCAGCAACACCATGGCCTCCAGACACATACTGGAGACCCCCAAGCCCATGTTCTTTCCCTGGTGGTCACCCCAGCCCTGGTACAGAGCTGGCTCTTTGTTGGGGCAGGATGAACACCTTACCAAGCACCCGGCCCTTCTCCCTGCTCCCTGCCTATGCAGCCTCCATCGATCCACTTGCAGCAGCCCTGTTACTGGGCCATGCCAGGCAGTCAGAGGCGAGTGGGTGCCTCTCAATGGCTCAACCAACAGGCCATGGAGAAGACCAGAGAAAATGCAGCACCTCATCCAAACCCCAGCACCCACAGAGAGCTCCTACCTGCTTTAACACGGATATTTGGGCTCCTGATTTTGCCAGCCGAGTTCTCCGCGGTGCAGAAGTAGTCGTTGTCGTGGATAAAGCTATTGAAGGCTGATGGCGAGAAGGGGTAGAGCTGCAAAGTCCCATTGGCATGGACATGCCGGATGTGGGGCACATCGTAGATGTCGTCGCCTGTGGCCAGGTACCACCGAAGGACGGCGCTGGGTGACCCTGCTGCCGGGCAGGGGATCACCACCCCCACTGTGCTGGAGAAGGTGACCTGCTGGATAGAGTCGTTCACAAAGTAGAGGCTGGTTCCAACATCTTCAGCATGTGCTGTGGAGGAAGCAGAGGCCACCAAAGCACAGGGTTAGTGCAGAAATGGCCAAACCACCGCACAGAGATCACTCCCAGCACGACTGCCCTGAGCCCAGCCCCTGGCCCCCATGTACAGCAGAGCAGAAGAGCATCAGTGCATGGGCTGGAAGCATAAAGGCCACCTTCACAGGCCAGCGCTCTTGCTGGCAGCACGGATCAGGGATCACAGGCGCCCAACCAGGGACTGTGCAAGCAAGGAAGGGTACCCAGGGTATCCCCCCAAGGCTTCCTCAGGTGGCTCTGAGCATGTGGTCCAACAGCAGCACTCACAGGCCTGAGGACACCCATGTGCAACAACAACAACAAACCAAGCACAACAAGCCACGGCTGTTTCTCCTGCAAACCCCAATGTCCCCCAGCCCGGAGCAGCAGAGCATCAACACCCCTGTGCCCCAGCAGCTCCCCAGCACAGAACCCAGATGCCCCTTAGCAATGCAAACATATCCAGTGCAAGCCTTTCCTGAGCAGGACACAGATCCTTCCTGCTACCCCACCGCTGCCTCCAAACACTGCAGCAGCCCCCAGGAGAGGGGCAGGAAAACTGGGGTCAGTGCTGCTCCCCTCACCCAGAGCCAGAGGGAGGAAAGCCCAGTCCCACCTCCCCTAAGCCTAAGCTTAGGCTCAAGGGCACAGTCCAGGGCTGAGCCTGAAGCCACCTGGATGCTTGGGAGCATCTGTGACCACTGCGGACAAGCACTTCCCTTCCTCAAAATGAGGGAAGGGACCTCTTCACCCAACTCCTCCCGTTTCTCCTTCCCACTCTCCAGGACCACGAGCTCCCCCTTCTCCACCAAAGCAAGATCGGCTCTAAATAAGGCTGAGGAGGCCCCCAGTCACTCGGATCCGGTTTCTTTTTATAGTCGCACTCTTTCCAAGTGGGCGGAAGGACAGGGATAGCAAAGCGGCCCTCGGCGCGTGTATTAATAGCTCTGGCTGAGAACACAGCTCGTGGTGCCGCAGAGCCAATAAGCTGATCACTACGGTGCCGCCGGTTCAAACCGAGTCACGGGGGACCCTCCATGACCTCGATTCCTTAACTTGGGGAGGAGGGGACGGGAACGGGGGGAGAAGGAAAGCCTCATCCATAAGGATAGCCTTGCTGCCGCTTCTCGCCCGAGGAAAGGCTGGTTGAGTGTCACTAGCCATGGCCACTCGTATCACCGCACCAGCCCGCTCCACATCATCCTCAACCAGGTCAAGATGGGAAACCACCAAACACCTCATCCCTTCCCAGAGCGCAGTCCTCCCCGTCCTTCTCCAGCTGGACAAACAGCCTTGTGCCTATTTCAGCACCCATGAAATCAGAGGTTAGAGCATCTGGTTCTTGCACTCTGTGTACTCTGCACTGAATCATCACCTAAAATGACAGTTTCCTCCTTTGCCCAGGTCAGGGGCACTGCACAGTCAGAGCTGCCCAGCAAAGCCATCTGTGTAAGGGATTAGCCGACTAGCGAGGTCCAGCGCTGCCACCACACGAGACCACAGATTTATAGGTCAAGAAAGCCTCTCCGTACCTCCACACACACCAGTTCCCTGCGCCCGTGCACAGGTACAAGTAGACAAAGCCATTTATTTTTAACTCCCTCTCTGACAGCACCAGGAGAAGGATGGACCAGAAGAGTGAAGGGCTCCCACTGAGCCAGGCTTTGCAGAGCTCCGGGGCCACCGCACAGCCCTGCAGATGTCATTTTGTGACATCTCCAGGCTGGTTTGTCGTCATGAATCAGCATTTCCCTTTCACCAGAGCAGCGCGGTGCTTCTCCCAAATACATGAAAGAGGAAGGCGCATGTTTGCAGGCGGAGGAAGGGAAACAAAGCAGCAGGGTGCTATCTGTGGTAGAGCCCATCACCCCAGCAAAGCAGAAGAGGGCTGGAGCCAGGGCACACACTGCACTAGGTGCCCATCCACTGGCTTCAGACCAGGAACATCCCACAGTGCTCAGCATCCACCCAGCTCTGCCCCAGACTCCATCCAGCATCACCACCTCAGATCCCAGGCCATGGCTCCTGCTGTAATAAGGATCAGAGAGCACCCCTAGCCTGGCAGGGAAATATCTTCTTCCCAAGCAGCACCCAGGAAGGTTGAGAGATGGATGGGTGAGGGGCTGGAGAGTGGAAAAATACCTCATAAACAAGGGAATTCAGATTACCCATAAAGCTTTTTCAGGTCAAAGGGGGAAACGGATTTTTAATAGAAAATGGAAGTTATGGGATTGGCAATAGTTATGTGACAGACGCATAGAGTTAAATCCATATAATCTCCTTTACCATTTAGCATTGAGCACCATCCTAATTCCATGTTTCATAAAACTGTCTCCAAATCACTGGGAGAGATTAACATTTTAGAAATAGCACTGCAGTATTTTTAACCCAGAAATCACTGCTCACATCTGGTCAGCTGTGCTGACCCTAACCTAGATATTGAGGGCATTAATGCCCATGAACCTGGAAAGGGAAGGCTGGATGAGCCACAGTGGAATGGATTCTGCTGGGGAAACACAGCAACGCAGGCGCATGGCACCGGCCCTGCAGCCAGCACTGGGAGCCACCCCGAGCCCAGCACACAGCCACACACTGCCTCGCGTGCTCTGAAAGGCAGGTATTTTAAGTTATCAGAGTGCAATCTTCTTAAATTGTAGTAAATTACAACCTAGAAGTATTGAAATATTAATATCTCTATCTGAGCTGGGAGAAGCAAGTCATTTTGCTACCACACCGTCGGAATATTTACTAGTCTCAATCGCTGGACTTTCCAAACTCCAGCACCTTCAGCAGCACAGCCGACCTCGGCACTGCAAAGTGCTGCGCTGTGCAGAAAGCACTCGTTTGCTCTAGGAAGTGGCTATGGTAGAACAGCCATAAATTCACCCCAGGATCTGTCATCACACCATCTATTTCTGGAAAAGGCAGCTGAGGTGTAGCTGTGAGTCCTGCACAAGGAGCAGCACAGGCTGAAACCTCAGCCTGGTAAGCACAGAAATGCCATCACCTCACAGGTGAGTGCCCAGCAATGCAAATCCTCCTCTCTGCACCACCGTAGCAGCAGAAAGCCCAGCAAAGGGACTGAAGGAGCCACCAGGACTTGTCCAGCCACCAGCTGTAAGGGGCTGCAGGGATGCTGGGAAGAGCAGCAGGCTAATTGCCACCTCACCACTCATTTATTATCATCATTAAGGGTGGTTGACACCTGCCCTGTTCAAGTAGAAAGCAAACCAAAGCTCGGCGCTCATTGCAGGGTGGGGATTACAGGTAGGTGGCAAGTACCAATCTTTCCACTCTACTGCCTTAAGACACAACAGGAATTCCATCACATCCTGCCTGCACATTTGTAATGCTGGAGCAGTCTTTGGCCTTTCCTGGAATGAGCTTCCTTCAAGCCCTCATCTTCAGGACACTTTTAACAGCCTTTCTCCTAATGAAGGGAGTGACCTTGGAGCTGGCAGAGCCAGAAGTGGCATCTCCGAGCATCACAAAGGGAACAGGGAGAGAAGCAGCTAGACAAGGTGAGAAGCATGAGGCTGGTACCCTTTCAAGCTGAGCTCAAAAGGTGCACACACCCTGGCCAGGAGCATGGCACAACCCCATGGGATGCCACCCCACCATGGTGGCTTTCCAGCCCAAAGGGTTAAAGCCATGACTCGATCCCACCTCCACAGGAGGCCCAGCCTCCCGGCAAAGCCCGTCTGGCCTGAGCACCACTGTCCTCACAGCCACCAACCAAAGATAGAGCAAAGAACGCTGCCTCTGGTCCTCTGTGGGTAAGGGCACTGCTCAAACAGGCTTGGAGTGCAAGCTGCCTGCTCCTTAATGCATCTGCATGGAAATTAAGGCCTGAACCACCTCCAGCTATTACGACAGCACCCAAGCTGAGCCTGTAACCCTTGCCTGGAACAAAAAAAGCCCTCTCCACTGATTTGCCTGGCCCCTGAACCTCCAACATCAGCTTGCCAGAGGTACTAGTCTCACCACCACATGCACACAGTGTACTAACCCAGAGCTGGACATGCCCCAGCTCTGCCCCACCCCCTGAGCCTCCCAACCTGCCCGAGCTCCCCCCAGGAGCCCTCTGCTCTGGAGGGTGAGGAAGAGCCCAGGGACCACCGGCAATGGCCTCCCCTTCCACAGAACACCTCCATGTCTCAGCCGTGCTGAACATGAAGCCCGAGGAGCTGCAGCCGAGTCCCAAGGGGACATCTGGTGTCACTACCAAACCAGGCTGACAAGGTCTCCCCAGGGGGGACTGGGGCCAAGCATAGCAGGTACAAGGGGCATGCAAAGGGATGCACCAGAAGCCGTGCACACCAGGCTTCCTACAGAGCCAGTGGTCCATTGCATCTGTCACACCACAGCCCGCACACTTGCTTTACAACACGGAGATGAGGATTTCCACCATGTGGCCAACGGGTGTGAGAAATGAGGGGCACGGATCAATAGAGCAGCCTCTGAAACCTCACCCACCTTCTCCTTTCCCCCTCTAAGTTGTGCTCGCTCCCTCCTCACGGAGACGAGCAGCCACAGCCCTTTCCAAGAGGCAGCAGCTGGGGCAGGCAGCAAGCGTTAGCAAGAGTCGGGAAATGGGTTTCCTAAATATTTGGTACAGCTCTGCTGGCAGATGATGGCGGCGAGACGCAGATTGCATGTGGTGGGGTTTGTTTCTTACGGATCCACAAGCAGGGAGAGGGGAACTCACAAAACCATGATTATGTAAAAAGCTGTAGCTGGCTATAATCTAGATTTCAAAGACAAGAAACACTCCGCACGCAAACCTGCCACCGCGTAAGTAAAGCGCACATCACAACGACTGCAACACCTGCACACCTTCCTCCTTCGTGCCTCCTAGGAAGTCAACCCTATTAGCAGTCCGCTGATCTGGGTGAGAGATGGCTTCATGTTATCCAAGGCACAGCTCGGAACTCGGTGCTGCCATGTCAGAATTCCTGCCACAAAGAGAGGCTTCCAGTTTCATTCTCGCACTCGGCTCATCGGCTGCTTTAGAGGACAGAGCACTCCCACCCCAGGACCACAGGGGCAGAGACCCAAGCACCACAGGAGAAAGGCACCCAGCGCCATGGCTGCCCAAAGCTAAGCCCACAGCTCCCAGGCAGCCCCCGGCTCTGGGAAGGGCTGCTCCATAGCACAGCCCTG
Source organism: Strigops habroptila (assembly GCF_004027225.2). Classification (NCBI taxonomy): domain Eukaryota; kingdom Metazoa; phylum Chordata; class Aves; order Psittaciformes; family Psittacidae; genus Strigops; species Strigops habroptila. Next base: position 1,103,667 of record NC_044293.2, read on the forward strand.
GCACTCGCCACCCGCACCAAGCACAGCCTATTCCTCCAGAGAACAAACGCACCAAGAAATATCAGGGTTGCCTACATGGATTTTCTCATCCAAAGGCAGGAGCAGCGCTAGGTCCATGCAAGGTGCAGGTGAGGGCACTGGGCAAGTCGCCACCATGGCTGCTGGTGCTGGGAAACATTGGCTATCCGCAGGATAAACACACGCTGGGCACGGCGAGGAGTTGAGCACTGCAGGCTTCTCCTCCGTGCATTTAATGAGGGTTCCATGTTTCATTTCAGAGACAAATGAGCACTGTGCCACACTGGGGGGCCAAGACGGGCAGAGATTAAAACACGCAAGCTGCATCGTTCACTGCACCCAGTACAGGAGCATGATGTAAATGTAATGCCAACAGAAATCAGGCAGCAGAGATCCAGCAGGAACATGCAGGGAGATGCTGTTCCAGCTCCAAGCCTCTCAATTTTGACCAGTATGCTGTTCATCGCACCGCTCGCCCCTCGCATCCCCTCCTCCTCTGCCTGGCTGCTCTTGTTCATACCACCACACCAGCTTCCTGCTCAACTCCCCGCCTGTGTGCTTGCCAACCACCTATTTCTGTTTGTTTTACAAGTGGGGAAAGAAACGAGCAGTTACAACCCATCGAGGGATTTCTCAACTTCAGTGGTCCCCTGGATCAAACGTTTATTTGCTTTCAGTTTCTACTTGTGCTCTTGTTCTACAGCAGGAACGTGTTAAAAGGATGTGCTTCAGTGCCCAGAAATATTAAGTATCTGAAAGGTTTATCATGCATTAAGCAATTCATTTTTTGTATCCTATTATTATAATGAAACTTCCATTGTATTGCTGTCCTCTCTTTGGAACCATTTCACTTTAACACTTTGCATCACCAGGACCATTCAACACTGAAGATACATTTTATTTCTTTTTTTAAAAAAAAAAAAAAAAAGAAAGAGAGAATGAGGCCAGGAGGAGTTGTGCTAATGGAGGCATTTAATTTGCTCTTCTCAGAAGAGATTGCTCTGCGGGAAGAGATCCCCTTTCCAAGAAGCTGGGGATGAAAACATGCAAGAGCAATAAACCCTGTGCAGCTCTTTATTATTTGGACTACTGGGGGGACGAAATGGGAGCATCCTCGACGGTTATCTGCTTTTGGTGCTGTTTCCTCCTTGTAGCACAGTAAAAAATGCAAATGTAAGCAAAGCAGAAGCTGGCACGTTCAGCACAGCACATCCTAAACACAATAGCGATTTTGGGTAAAGCTCCCAAACGCAGCTTCGCTCCAGCTCGGCTAAAGCAGCTATTCCATAATTGATAATTGATGGAAGAATTGATCATCACCGCACACCGGACAGGATGCCCTAATAAACCTCAGTAAATATTTGTCATTGGATTCACATGCAGATACATGGGTAACGCAATAGGCAGCACGAGAGGGCTCGTGTCAGGAGGCAGCTCCGTCCCCTTCCTTGCACTTTCCTCATTTCCCAAAATTTCCCCCTTGCTGTTCTCAAATGTCAGAAGAGATAATCAGGGCAAATGTCATTTCCCACCCGCTGAGCAGACCATTTCCCAAAAGGAGGGCACTTCCATCGCCGCATCTGCAGGTCGGGCCGGGTGCGAGGAGGCCATTTATTACAGCAACACAATTAAAAATTCCCGCAGATTCGGAAATGGGCAATTCCTTTATGTAACCTCCATCGATCATGGTAACAATCACACTGTGCTTTAACAACCCACGTTCCGTGCAGCTTGCTTTTTTAATTGCATCTATAGCAGAGGCTCGATTTAGAGTATTACCTCTATATGTTTGGAGAGCATTCGCTTAATCCCCAACTTTAATTTAATCTCTCATCTTTAAGCGTGCATCTGTCTCCTTGACACACTTGTTTCACGATTCCCCCCCATCCTTGATATAAATCTGATTTATGCCGAGGCGCTGGGTTACCCTTAACACGGCATTACTAGAGGGAAGGATGCGGGTTTTGAAGCATCACTGGGTCTAGTCTGCCTTGCGGGATTGGGCTATTGCTCCAGGTCGCGCCGGGAGCGGGCACATAGTGCACGGCTCTCCCGTTCCGCTGGGGCCGGGGGCCCGAACCGGTGCGGCATCCCGTCTCCGTGCCATCATCGGCGCCCCGGGACTGCGCCGAGCCGGGGCTCCGGGACCGCACCGCTCCGCGCTGCGCTGCCCGCTCCGAGCCCCGCGCTCCGCCGCTCCGTCCGGGGCAAGCGCTCCGACAGCCGCGGAGCCCCGCTGCCGGCTGCCCCGGCTGGGCGCACCGAGCCCCGCTCCCGGGAGCGCCCGCCGCGACCCGGCCGGTACCCGGCGCCCCTCCGGCCCCAGCCCCGTCCCCGGGGGGTGCACGTACCTTTCCGCAAAGAGTACAGCAGGAAAAAAGTTACCAGCCACATGCCATAAAGAGCACCTATGGCCCCGGGCTGCGGCGCAAGTGCGGGCGGTGCGGTGCCCCGGCGTGCCGCGCTCGGTGCCGCCGCGCTGCCGGGCAGGGTGAGGTGCCCAGAGCCGAGCTCGCAGCCGCTCCTCCTCCCCTCTCCCGGCGAGTGGCGGCGGGCGGGTGGGCCGGGCTCCCGCGCACTCCCCGCCCCGCTCCCCGCAGGGCTGACGGGCGGCAGCGCCCACTGAGCGGGACCCCGCGGACGGGGCTCGACCACACTGGACCCCCCTTCCTCCTCCTGCCGCTCCCCGGCAGCCAGCCCCGCAGTGGGCACCGCCGCTCCGGGCCGGGCTCGCCCCCCACCGGGGCTAACGGGAGCCGGTCACACTCCGCCAAGCCGAGCCACCGGGGCTGGAGCACACGCAGCGGAGTCACCGGCCGTCCCCTGCAGACAGCCTGTGGGAGGGCGGCTGATCCCCGGGGTGAGCGTGTGCTGCCGATACAGCAGCATGGATGCGTGTCGGGGCTTAGCCAGGACACTGGGCAGCTCTCCTCCTCCCTGGGTCTCCTGGGCGCTTTCTAGAGGACAGGAATGGGGCTTTCCCAAGCTGCTCCCACCACACGGACGCAAGCAGGATAGGGCCTAGAGACTTCATTACACATTCGTCCCTCTAGTAAGCAAACAACAAATAAACACTAGTTAATGCTTTACTTTGGGGGGTGTTTAACTGAGGGTTAGCTCAAGCCTAGGATCTTGCTCCCAAAGACAGTCACACCAGAGCCAGTTTGTCTAGACCATAGAGCAGTTCAGAATGTCTTCTCTTGAAGTGATTATAGGAGGTTCTCTCTGCTTTCCAAAACAGCCTTTCCAATCCCAATTTGTTGGAAAATAAGCAAAGATTGAAGCATTCTGATTTCAAGCAAAACAATGAGTAGAAAAACATTATGTACTGTTTTTTTGTTTTTTTTTTTTAAACAAAGCAGCACTGTTTTGCTTCATTTGAAAACCATCACCACCCAGTTAAAGAATTAGGAACACAGCTCCTTGGCCATTTTCAACCCACACTGGTTCATTGCAATTCTTCACACTTGGGAGTCCCCTGGCAGAGCCAGTGAGCTCAGCCCCACTGCCGAGGTGGTACTTGCACAGTGTGGGTGAGCAACTCCTGTTTCGCAGAGGAGGGACACAACCAATGGACACAGAATCTGACAGCACTAAGTAAAGATACTGCACACCCACCACATGTCCCTATCCCTTCCCTCTTCTAGGCCACCCACACCAGATAGCTGCTCATCACAAAAATGAGGGTATCACCTGACCCATATACATGCACCTGCCCAGACCTCAGTACCCAAAAGCCAGCAGCAAAGGTGGGAGCAAACACTGTCCATGCTATAAGGTCCTGATGCACCACATCCCTTCCTCCTCCTCCTCTCCAAGGACATGCTTCCCCTTCCTCCATGCTGCAGGCTCCATCACTCCATCACCACCCTCCTGTTCAGCCCGTTCCCAGGCCACCCCAGCAGCTCTGTCACTGCTCAGCATGTGGGTGTCCCTGGCGCACAGCCCTGCCACACGTGCTCCTCCCCAGCCCCACGCCATCACTGCTGCTCACTCATACCCCCAGCCAGGCCATCAGTGTCCCAAGAGGCAATGAAGCAGCACTGATGCACACCCGGTGCCCACGCATTGCATCCCTCTAGGAATTGAGGTGCATTTCAATCGCCACCTACACCCGTATACAGATGTTAGCTGATACATAGCAAGGCAATTGGTATTCAGGCCCATACCCAAGGCAACAAGCAAACCCCGGGCTCTGGGGAGCCCCAAGCACATGCCAGGCATCTGCCCCCTTCCCTCCCCAGCAGCTGCTGCAGGATGGCAGCACAGGCCAGGCTGCTAGCAGGAATCTTCCTGCCACCAAAACTGCTACAGCATTTTGCTCCCCAGCACGCTATGTGTTGGACTCAGGTGCAGTTCTACCCTCCTACACTCAGGAGTGAATGAAAGCGGGGCGCGGGGGCTGGCGGGGCACTCACTGGCACAGCGCCCGCAGAGCCTCACAGATCTGTTGGAGGCACATGTGCAGGGGAGTAAACGCTACTCACCAGCTCATTTTTAGCTCCCTTGGCTGCTCAGCATCTCCTGTGAGCTTCCCCATCAGCCCTAGCTCGGAGAATCTACTGAGAGCACTAACCTCCCCCTGCCAAAAGCTCCTTCCTCAGGACAGGACAGCATCTGCTGGCGAGAGGAGAAGCAGCATCGCAAGAGACAGCTAAAGGCTGTCAGGCTGAACCACCAGCCCCGGGTCATGCTCAGGGAGCTATGGCAAGTCCTTGAGCTGTCTGTGCCGCTCATCACAGCCCTGTTTGCTCCTCCATTGACTGTTCAGCACGGCACATGTGTCAGCCCGGAGGCAGATGAGGGTCTGGCAGCGGAGGGCAGGAAGCCAGGCACTCCCTGGAGCCGGCTCCTACCAGCCCACGCTTGGGACCATTCAGGGCCATCAGCCTTCCCGCATTTGAATAGGCCCAGGAAGCATTTGCCCATCGCCTTTGTATGAGCATGCAGCCCGGAAAGCTGGTACCCTGCTAACATCCAACTCATCCGCATGCTGGAATGGTGTCACACGCTTTGTATAGCTCTGATTGGGAAGGGCTGAAAGCCACCACGTTAATTATTTGGGCAGCAATGACCTGCACTTTGGCAGCACGTAGGAGGCTCGCAGGAAGCACGCCCAGCACTAACACACTGGGAGATGTGTGTCTCATTGACCTGCTAACAGGGAGCAAGCAACCTGACAGAGCCAGCAGCAAGCCCAGCTGCCGAGGTGAAGCTCACACTAAGGAACTATTGCCCTGGCCCAAACACTACAACATACACAGGAGAAATCAGAGCAGCACAAACCCATGCGTGGTCCTGAGCCCCTACAGGCTTCCCCCTTGGAGAGAAGGGAACCTCTGCCCTTCACCAGAGCACAACGTGCACAGCAGGGTCTCTCCCACAAAAGCCATGCTTCTGCCTCTCCCCAAGGGCAAGTGGCATCGCTGCCACAACCACCCCAACCCAGACAGCCTCCTTTCATCTCCCCCTTCCCGCATTCTTTCTGGCTCCAGACACCATTTACACTCGACTTCTGGATCCCTCAGAGCTCTGGGGTTACAGGGATGCCCCATGCTCACAATACCCTGTTAGCCAGCCAGATGCTCTCCCTAAGGATAGTTCTTCCACCAGTATGCAAAAACCACTCTCCATACAAGCACACAGCAGGTCCCTGGGGAAAACAGCCAAAGGAGGGGCCTGAGAGGCCCCCCCCCCAGCTGCTGTGATCACTTGCAGCCCAAGGCTTTGCCCTGTACCAGGACAGAGGCACTGCAGAGAGGCACATAGGGCTGTGGGGAGTATCCCTCACCCCAGCATCCCTCCAGCCAGTGCATGCCTGGCCTCACACCGGTCCCAGCCCCATGCCCTCAGCCACCCTCCCAGACAAATCCCCCGGAGGAAGCAGTCATTAAAACAAGAAGGCTACTTACCCTGTGGAGCCGATTTCCACGAAGCACTTTCCGCACATCCAGAACTTCACCCCGCAGGACCTCGTGGCGCGCAGATCCGGCCCGCTGTGACCCCAGACCGAGCACCCTGCTCCACAGGGGGCGCAGCACAAGCTTTATCCTCCATAACAATCCCAAACTCCACATGGCCACTTCTGCAGCCCAACACTAGAGGGTGGGGGAAGAAGGTGGTAATTACAGGCTGGGCTGCAGCTGGGCTCAGCAATTAACACACCATCAGGCACACCTGGCTGTGAAAGGGCTGTCTCCCTGGACACAGTCACCCCAGCAACACCGATACAGACCAGTTCCATCGCATTCCTCACCCCTCCTCAGGCCAGCCAAGGTGCAGCAGCCCCTCATCCTCAAAGCTGGCCCTGTACGGGTGCTACCCAGGTGGTGATGGGGGCAAAGTCCCCCAGCTTGCCTGTGGACATGTCGCAGCCCCGATCTGTGCCTCAGTTTCCCCAGTAGCACACGGAACCGGTTGCCACATGGGGCAGCGGGAGGATAAATGCCCTGGAGGTGGCAGGGGGTTTGTACCCAGGTGAAAGGGGCTGGCAGCCCCCGGCCAGGCAGATGCCAACAGGTTGATGTGCCCCAAAACAGGATCCCCCTTAAGCCTCTGGGTTCAAGCAGCTTCAAGCGTTTCCATAAGGGACCCCCCAGGGCCGGGTCCCCCCGAGCCGGGGTGTGCTGCCGGCGGGGGCAGGACCGGCAGCCGGGATGCTGCGGGACCCGCCGCGCTCCGCTTCCCGGGAAAAGCTGTTCCCAGGCGAGAAGCTGGATCTGTGCTTCCCTCTAGTGTTGCAGCGCGGCAGTGCGGAGCGGGCCGCGGCTCGGCTGCTCCCGGAGCCTTCATCCCGCGGCTGCTGTGGGATGCGCTCACACGGCATCGCTGCGGCCGTCCCTCTACCTCAGTGTGAACACTTAGTGCCTAAGAACCACTGCTCTGGGGCATGTGCGACATGGAAATGAGGGCTCAAGCGTTATTTACTCGGGCTGGAAGGGTAATTGAAGAGCGCGGAGCGCTGCTGTTTTGGCAGACGTGGCTGCTGATGGATGCGCTGCCTTTTCGGGAGCAGAACAAAGGGAGAAGGAGGCGTGTGGCTGGCTTCCCGCCAGCCCAGCCCCATCTCTCCACGTCGTCAAGTGTTCCTCTTTGGCTCCATTAGTCACCATTTGCTGCTCTCCTGTTTTAACTAATGAGGAGACATTTTGCATTCACGTTTCCTCCCGGGCCAAATGCATCCCTGGCATCGCGGAGATGGCGGAGCAGCACTGGCGGCCTCCCTGGCTGCTGCTCCTCCTGTTCCTCATCTCCTCACGTTCAGTCGTGGATTAAGCACAAGAATGGCCAAGGCACAGCTGGCCGGAGCCCCTTACTCTCATACCTGTCTGTCCAGAGACTGGCAAAGCAAACAGGGAACAGCCAGTGCCAAAGGGAAGCTGTTCAGAGCTGGAATTCTTCCCAGAGGAAAAGGACACTCCAGTTCTGCACCATATTATTTACCCAATCCCCTTTGTGTCACAGAAAAGATTTACTTTGAGAAGATTAAAGGCTCAAAGGACCGTGAGAGAAATCCTCCAAGATTGCCTGGTTCAGGGGAGAAGATGAACACCTCCCAGCCAAGGCCACAGCTCCCAGCTGACCCGCGGGGCTGCGGGCACAGGGAAAGGGCTGCGGGGCTGGTGCTTGTCCCATGGGGCACCCTCCGATAGGGACCATGACCCCCCTTGCCCAGGCCCTTGCAGCCGAGCAGAGACAGGGTGGCCTTTCCCTGTGGTCTTCCCAGCTTCCTGCTCCTGGGCTCAATGTCCAAAGCAAAGAAGGAGAGGGGCAGAGAGCCCTGCTGCAGCTCACCCCCCTGTGCTGCTGGCAGCACCCCTACCCCTGGCACAGGGAGGCTGCATTACCCATGCATCATATAATTTGCTTATGCCTTTCCCCTGCTGTGGTTCCCTGGCTCCATCCTGGAGGGGCACATAGCAAAGGATACTCTAAATTTAGCTCAGATAACAGCCTGGCCTCCAAATGTAACCCCCAGAGCAAGCACTGAGGTGCTGGCACTGTCCTGCTGTACCTCTGCACACCCTGCCCATGTCCCCGACCCATGGCACAGCACCCCATGCCCAGCCAGGGGTGCGAGGGGCTGTGTGAGTGTATGTGCACATGTGGGTGTCCACAAGCCGTGCAGAATAATGCTATTAATGCCATCTGGTGCCGAGACAGAGATCCCCCATGCAGGGAGCCAGGCACGGCTTGTCGTCCCCTCAATCTCCTCCCTTGGATGCAGGGCTCTGCCTGTGGGGCTCTCCGGGGGGCTGGTGCCAGGGCACGTGCACCATGAAGGGCATCCCTGTGCCCTTCATTCTGGGCTGCAGGATGGTGAGACCCTGCTGAGGATGGGCTCATTTCCCATGCTGGCTGCTTCCCCAGCTCCTTCTTTAGGGGACACAGCCACACAGAGCACATGTCACTGGGGAGCTCAGGGGCCAGAGCAAGGAGAGCTCTGCTGCAAACAAAATTTTCAGCTTGTCTGTGCTGTTAAATAGGCACTTTTCTCCCTCCACCAAAGGTCTGTGCAAAGCTGCAACAAGTCTTCATGAGTGGGTCAGTGTCAAGTCAAAATTATATTTCAAAATAATCTCCTTAGGGTGTTAAATAAGCACCTCAGATTAGACAAATTGCACAGATTTGGTCTAATAACCTCCCCCCAGTTAATCCTGTTTTACGGTCAATGTCAGACCTCAGTCGAAGCCCAAATGGACCAGGCAAGCTGGCTTCAACTCCACCAGCAGCGCCAGGGTGGCCGGGCTTGCAGAAGGCTGTGACACCACATCCTCCTGCAGCAGGAACCCAGGCTGGATGCACCATCCCAGCCCTATTCTTGCCCATGAAGGGCACCAGGATCACGCATTCCAAGAAAACAAAAACGCACAAGCAGCCCCATACACGCCTGCTTCTGCATCTGACATTGCCTGCATCCTGCACAGTCCACCCTGAGCATCCCAAGGGAAGCACACGTCACGGGATTCAGGCATCCACAGCCAGCGCACATGCTGCCGAGAGGGGAGTTCCTTCAGAGCAGCCGGGATGGCTGGAAGCAGGAATGTCCCTCCCTCCACAGGCCCAGGAGCAAACCCAGAGCAGAGTCAGCAGCTGCTCCATGCTCCACGTGTGTGCAAGGGCCGGCAGAAACAGTTCCTGGGACTGTGTTGGAAGATGTCCGCAGGGCAGAAAAGTCACTGGTGCGGGGCCAGGAGAGTGGCCCATTCAGATGCCGCAGGCACAAAGTTTAACCTCGCTCAGCTTGAACTTTATTAGCCAAGAAACTCGCTGGATCTAACAGAGGGGAAAGCACGAGGGCAATTTGCGTTCTGGTCCCATCCGGGGTGAGCAGGGTAATGGATCCACTGGAGCGGGGTAAGGAGTGGCCCTTGGCAAGGACTTTCCTGCTTTGGAAGAAGCTCTGCGTCCACAGTGGCATTGCGGCTCTGAAACCAGACAGAGCATGCGGGTTACACAGCACAGAGACCAGCGTGTCCTCACTCCTCTGCTCCAGGACAAACCCCCATGTGAAGCACGGCTGCCTCCAAGCATCGCTGCCCAGCACAGGCAGACCCAGGGAGCCTGGCTGTCAGCAGGGTGCATCCTCCTGCAACCTACCTGCAGCTACAAGTCTTCCTCGTTTCCTTGTCTGTGGAGCAAAAAGCAAGGGGAGATGTGTTACGCTGGGCAACAAGGCTGAGATGGAAGGGAGGATGAGCCGAGACCCCAGCCCTTTCAGGTGGTAGCACTAGGATGGGGAGGAGAGATGAAGCTGCCTTAAAGCCATGCAATACCCACCTCCTCTTCTTCTTCCCTCCGCAGTGCAGCCGCTGGCCTGGGGGCAGGAGACGCAACTGAGACCTCTTGTATCCAGAGCCTTACCCCCCCATCCCATCTCACCCACCGTGCTGTGCTCCAGTGAAGGAAGTCCTGCTCAGGGCTTGTCCCCCCACTGGGGACCACCGGGTTTGGCTCTGCAGGAAGCCCTGAGCCCCCCCACCTCCCTCTGGGGCTGGCAGGAAGACATGGGGACCCCCCCGTGCTGCCCTTGCACTGCCCCGGACCCCAAAGGGGCAGCCCCTGGACTGCCCAGCAGTGCCTCAGCCACAAGAGCTCTCTCTTTCTCCTCACACTGCCAGCACAATAGCAAACGCTGGTGGTTTTCTTATCTTCCTCTCCAAAACCACTGAGCCACGTCAGTGCCTGCAGCTGTGATGCTGCGGCTGCCCCAGCTCTGTGGGGCGAAGCAGGCAGTGCCCGTACGCAGGGTTGCGCTCAGCATCAGGTCTCTCTGGATGCTGCCAAGGTCTGAGGGCTCTGGGAACGCTGGCGTCTCACTGTGGAAATGTCAGAGCTTTCTCTGCTATTTTTAATTAGTGACCTTCCCTCCGAAGCCTTGGCGCTGGCAGGGAAATGCTAAATATTTATGTGGTCTCCTTCCCAACTTGTGTTCTGCTGGGAGCCTGCCTAGCTGGAATTCCCCAGGCTGCAGGCGATGCCCTCCCCTCTGTGCTGGGGCAGGACCCATGGCCCTCTGTCCCAGCACTCAGCCAGTGCGTGGGATAAGGAGGGAGAAAGGGCCAGAGCCAAGGGGGCCAGCCCACCCAAGGCACTTACTGAGGATGACGAGGAGCCCGATGACAAAAGCCACGACAGCGAAGATGAGCCCCCCATTGCGGATGGTCTCATAGTCTGGGGAGGAGGAGTCGAGCAGGCATCAGCTGGGGCTGAGCTGGCAGCGCAGAGCCCATGGGCAGGGTGGGAATGGGCTGCCCTGCATGGGGCATGCACTCACCGTAGCTGAACCTGTCCAGGCCCTGCTCGGGTGCTTGCTCTGGAAAGGAGGAGAAAATCCAGTGAGAGCCAGGGCTGGGCGCTGGGCTCATGGTGGGGAGGTGATGTGGGAAAGATGAGGAATGAGGAGTGCAAGTAAGAGCATTCTGATTTCCATAAGGACTAGCTGAGCCAGTAAAGGATTCCCAAATTCCTGGGTTTCACCCCGGGAAGTTTGAAGTCCATTCATGGGATGCACGGGAGTCTTGGAGCTCCAGGTGAAGCTGCAGACAGGGACCCAGCTCGATTGTTTGTGCCATCAGCAGAGCAGCCTTCAGGATGCCCTTGGGAAGTGCCGCTGCCCACAGGACTTGCAGGGCAGCAATGGCTCTGCTCCCGTGCACAGAGCGCTGAGCAACCCCTTGGGCTGACCCCTCGCATCAGTGTGCATCCCAGCAGCCTCCCTCTGTGCCGGCAGGCTTGTCCATCCGACGGCTGAGTGTCACTGCTGGAGCCACCTTACCTGACTGCGCATCCCTCTGCCAGGAGCCATCGGAAGGAGAAATCCCCCTGAGAATCCAAGCACCAGCCGGCACCGATGCGCCAGCAGAGCTCTGGGGATTCATCCCCACATCTCCCCTGAATCCTCCACGACAGCTTCCCCCCATGCAGGCTTCTGCATGGCAGGAGGGACCAGCCCTGCGCCCCACACAGAGGTGCCCCAGTGAAGGCATCTCCCCTCCCATGGAAGCCCTTTGGGGTGGGTGCTCCCCGCAGCTCTCTTACCGTCACCCATCGCGTCCGTGCGTCCGGCGGGTGCCTCACTCTGCGAGTGGGTGCCCACGGGAAAGCACATTAATTGGGAGACAAACCTCATTAAACATTAATGGCCTCGGTGTAATGTTTATCACAGTCACGAGGGGAGGCACAGGGCTCCCGCCCCCCTTTGGGAAGGAGGCCCGGGAGGGGAGGGCCAGCGGTGGGAGGACCAGGCACCCCGGAGCCATGGGTGTCCCTATCCCAACTGGGAGCGGGGTGGCACACCTTCCATTGCTTTCGGAACGTCAGGAACCCGCTTCACCTCCCGCTGTGGAGAGCAGACGGATGGGTGCAGGTACGGGCTGTGCCTGCCTTTTGCTAGAGAGAAGCGGGCAGCACATCCTGTCCCCACAGCCTGGCACCGCAAGTGCCTTCAACAGCCAGGTCAGTGCCGCCCAGCACAGCATCAAGCCGCCTCGGGGGCCCTGAGCACCCCAGCACAGTGTGGTTCATCCCTGCACAGCAGCAGGTACCAGGATGCTGCACCCCTCAGGGCTGTGCCAGCCCTGGGCAGTGAGGCCAACTGCCAGGAGGGCTGTTCAATCCAGTTTGCTCTAATCTCACCATCAGCGAGCAGGAATCACACGCCCAGACGGCACCTCAGCTCTGGCACCACGGGGTGAAGCCAACCCCCGGGGGGGTGATGTGTGGGGCCATCCGAGCAGCCCTCCTCTTATAGAGGCTAAGCAGTGCTCAGCATCCCCCTGGATCTGCACTCCAGCAGCCAGAAGCTCTGAAGACCGAGGGACAAGGCGGCTCTGTGGGGCTCATGTGCTCCCATCACACGGTCCCTGGCAATTGCTGAAACTGCTGCTGGCTGCAGAAGGAGCAGACAACCTGTCGCTGCTAGCACAAAGCCCTCTCTGCTCCCACTGCTCCCTCTGCCCAGACTGGCTGCCCAAAACAAAGGGAAGCTGCCCACTGGCTCCCCAAGCAGCCTCCCAAAGGGCTGAAGCCCTTAGCCCCTGCCCCGCTCCCCTGGAAAACAGCACAGCCCTTGAGATGCCGCAGCCAGGCACCGATAGAAAGGGTAGTTTATTCCTTTCCCCGCCCTTGGGTCACAGCACTGAACACACCAGTCCTTCACAGCAGCACACTCGCCTATTTAAAAGGAAACACAATAGCTTGATTTATTTTACACAGTCAGGATTTTGCCATTTCTACACACCACAGGGATTGCTTTGTTTCGTGTTAACACCGACGGCACACCACAGACAGCACGGGCACTGCTGACAGGGGCTGGGCTGCGCAGGGTCTGCTCTGCCCAAGGCTGCACACAGAGGCAGGACTCTCTGCAGTGGCAAGGAGGAAGGGAAGACACAGCCCACCCTGCAGGCAGGGCCAGCGCGGTGGGGTGGGCACAGCAGAAACCCCTCTCAAAACCATCCTGGAGGACAAGAACCCCTTCCCGGTGCATGGATGGCACTCGGATGTCCAGGCTGGCTCTGCCTGGCAAGTGCCCATAGCCAAGCCAGCAGTGCCCAGCCATATGGCTGTGGTTTCCATGCCCATGGGCTTGGGGAAGGGGCCTGACACACAGATTTGCCTCCTGGGACCCACAAGCAGACACAAGGTGACAATGGCTCAGCCCCTCCATCACCACCACGCAAGCTCAGGCATGCAAAGCTCCTGAGCATCGCTCACTGACACTTACTCCATGGGGAGAAGGGGCAGTTGGCATCAGAGTGCTGACAACACGTAACTGCCACGGGACGACATGCAGCACTGACACGGGTGGCCATGTCCTGGGCCACAGCACACAGAGTGACAAGGCATCAGGAAGGGCAGGGAGCACCAGGAGGAAACACCGCTGCCCCTTCCCTGCCGCAGACAGGCAAGGGCAGGCTCTTTGTTTCAGTCCGTGTTTCTCTTTAGCCCTCAGAGACTGTTTAACCTGCCCCGCTCCGTCTCGTGGGCAGGCAGAGCGTTGGCAAGGAGCTGGTTTGTGCTGGTTAGCAGGGTCACCGCTGCGCAGCCGCTCTCTTTCACAGTGTCACCGTGCTGGCTGGGGGACGTCACAGGCTTCTCTGCCACCACAGTGTTTCCTCACACGTAAAGCAGCGTCCCACACCGATGGCTTGGTTTTAGCCAGGGACAGAAACGGGGAATGCCAAGCAGAGGCAGGGGAGCTCCCTCCAGCCTCAGGTCCACCACCGACGGCAGTGGAGCTGTGGGATGTCCCTGCCTGACTTGGCCCCACCTCGGCTGCCTTTGGGGCTGGGGGCACACAGGAGGGTTATTGCTGAAACAGCAGCGTGTAGTCCAGAGCCTCGCTGGGCAGGACCCTGACCCGCTGCGGGACTGGCCCCTGAACCCTGCCCAAAGCCAGCAGGGTGAACCCCAAGTACCTGCCCAGCACAGACAGCACCGTGCGGGCTGCACTGAGCACCCCCGGCTGTGGGCAGGGGACATGGGGCTCCCGTGCCTCAGCTTGGGCAGCGCCTGCCAGTCCTACATGGCCCGAGTCACACGCACAGCACGAGAAAGGTGAAGAGAAAGTCACTATTACAACATCAGCAACGACTAGCCCTAGAGGTCATGATCATCTCACATCAACATTACACACCACTGGAGGCAGAGAGGACGGTGAGCAGAGTTTAGTCGGGTTAGTAAACAGAGAACCGGTGCTGAAGTACAGAGGGTAACACAGACACAGCAACTTCGCATCTCCTTAGAGGGACCTGTTGCTGCGGTTTCAGTTTCCTCGCAGGCCACTGGCATCTGCAGTCCAAGCATCTGTCCTCGGGTCTCTGGGTCTGGGTGAGAAGAAGAGCAGCGAGTCAGGCTGGGAGCAGCACCAACGCCTTCCCCTGCACAGGGCTCCTCCACCAGCAGCACAAAACACACTCCCACCAGCACGGGCTCCAAACTGCCCTGCCACAGCCCAAGGGCTTGGGGGAACCCTGTCTGCAGGCGAGGAGCGAGATGCCCAAAGGCCTCGCAACTCAGCTCTCTCCAAGGCCCTAAAAATAAACCCACTTTGGGTGGAGGAGCACAGGGGAAGGAAGCGTAATGCAAAGGAAAATCTGGACAGATGCTTCCCTTTCCTGCTGGGCTGCCTGGGGCTTTGCCTGGGGCGTGCTGAGCCCCGGCTGCTCCTCCCTTCCTTCCCTGCACCGAGGTGGTGACAGCCCCGCTGCCACCACACGCGCTGGCCAGGGCCAGGACTCACCACATGGCTCTGCTCAGTTCTCCGCCTTCGGTGCTCCCGTTGCTGCAAAGGGAAGAGCAGAGTGGTTTGCAGTGCCATCCCAGAGCTGCGTGCTCTGCAGGCATGGGTGCGAAGCAGCAGCAGCAGAGCATGCACAGGATGGGCGACCTTACCGTTTGAGGTGATCAGGTTCTCAGCCTGAGCCTCCTCATCCCCTGGAGCTCTGCAAGAAGAGGAGCACAGTGAGTGACTGGGACCTGCTCCCTGCCACTGGGAGTGGGATGCCCCACAGCACAGGGGCACAATGAGGAAAGGGCCCTGGGAGGGTGTGGAGCTGATCTGCCACCCAGGAGCTCTGCAGCAGAGCATCCCTGAGCTTTGGGTACCAGGCACCCTACAGGGATGCTCAGGGAGCGCAGCCACCCTGCCAGCTGTGGGAGGGAGCCAGGAGGAGCTGAGCACTGGGCAGAGAGGTTCTCCAAGAGACATGTGCCATTCCAGGCTGCCCTCACTCACCTGGGCTTCTGGTTGAAACTGCACCTGCATCTCCTGCCTGCAAGGGGAGAGAAACACCTTGAGCATGGCCAAAGTGGGAACGGACCACAGCCCTTCCCAATGGCCACCCCCTGCGAGAATGGTTCCCGCTGCCCCAGCCTGCAAGCCAAGCATCCCCTGGTCCCCAACTTACTGAGTATAAGGAGAATGCCCACAGTGAACAGGACCACAGCAAACACCAGCCCTCCGATCCTCAGGCTCTGGTAATCTGGGGGAGAAGACACAGGGGCTTGTTGCTCCTGGGTTCAGGGACAGGGCAGTCTTTTGCTCCCCATCACACAGGCCAGCACACCCATCCTCATGCACAGTGATGCTCACCATAGTTAAAGGGGTCCTCCTCCTTCTCTTGGGTGGCCACTGGAGAGAAGCAGACAAGGGGTGGGAAGTGAATGATTATCCCGGCTGAGCCCCAGCAGCCCCTCATGCCCCATAGCTGGTGCAGACACCCTGCTCCTCGCAGGGCTGCTGCCCCAAGCCCTGCTCCAGCCCCCTTGGATGAGAAGGGCAGCTGGCCTCAAGGTCCCCACAGCCTTTTCCCATGCCCCTGCCACCTCCAGCATGCGGGAAGCACTTGGCACCTACCGTCTGCCACAGCCGCCGGCACCAGCAGGGAGCACAGGAAGATGAACACTGCCTCCATGGCTGCTGTGAGAGAGGGAAGTGGGATTCAGCACGGGGATGGCTGCTGGAGGGCACCACAACAGGGCCGGGTGCATGGTGAGGAACTGCAGGCAAGCTGTGCCCAACTGCAGCCCTTGCAGCCCATGCCATGGGAGAAGGAGCCAGCCTGAAAGCACGCAGGGCCTGGCCAGGATACCTGGTGCCATCACTGGAGGACCATGGTGGCTCACAGGCACAAAGGAGAGGAAGGGTTGGAGCACACAGACAGCCGCTCTGTGGGGTTCTGTGGTATGTTTTCAAGCACCTCTGCACCATGGCTCTGCTCCTTGGTGCAGTCTCAAGGTTGCACTGCAGGCAATGGGGCCAACACAAGGGCTGTGATCTCTCAATCAAGGTCAATACTGTGCCCTTCACCCAGAGCATACTTTAATTTGTCCCAATTAGCATACCAATTACAGCACATTCCTACAATGAGGCCAGTGGCCCTGGTGGGACATGAGCTCGCAGCCACACTTGCCCCGCAGCTCCTCACACTCACCTGCAGCAGCAAGGAGAGGCCACAAACACCTCTGAGTCCCCATCAGAGCTGAGCTTGTCCCTTCACAAGCACCAACACGCTGCCCTTGTGCCAGGGGCACTAGAGGGCATGGACCCTTCCCCGAGGGATGCCAGCCTGGTGTAACAGCACTGTGGGCAGGCTGTGACTCACATCTCAAGCCGCTGACCCATTTGGGATGTGCACCCTCGCTGCTGGGACTGATCACCACCAGGCACCACTGCTCTGCAATCTAAGGGCCCTCCCAGCACACACAGTACCTATTAACTGGCCCCGAACGTGCTTTCTCCTCCTGCTGAAGGGACAGGCAGGGGCAGCTGCTCTGGGTCCTGGCGCTGGCACAGGAACCCGCTGGCTGCGTGCAGGGCACACCTTGCCAGGAGGACAGGGCTTGGCAGACTCATGTCCTCCGAGGGAGCAAGCGGAGGGCTCTGGAGCATGGATCCAGTTGGGCTCTGCCTCCTGCAGCATGTCCCTGTGCTGCTGCCAGGCAGCCACCCAGCACCCGACAGCAGGGCTCGTGGCCATACATGGTGTGGGAGCACCAAGAGGTCTCATTGCTGGCACAGGAGACAGAAGGGGGTTATCGGGTGCCCTGCACGGCCCTGATAGCACCGAGTGCTACAGAGCTGCTGCAGCTGCCACGCTGGATCCGTGCCGATAAGAAAGGGGCCCTCAGCAGAGCAGGAATTCAGCTCGCTGACGGATGCAGATCCCCGGCGTGCTGCTATTCAGCCCCTCCGGAGCCTGACCTGATTTGGATGCAGCCTCCATCCCAGCCCACCCCAGCAGCCGCTCCTCAGGGCACCAGGTCCCCCAGATCCTGACGCGGCTCCTTGCCCCAGTTCGTGCTGTGAAGGTGCCCAGGAACAGCACGCATGAAACGGGCTCAGCAGCACCCACCACCGTGCCACAGCCGCCCCAGCAGCGTTTTGCTCCATGGCTGGTCTCCAGCGCTGCCTTCGGGAGCCAGCTCCCATTGTGCCTGCGGAGGAAGCAGCCTCCAGCCCCACGCTCGGCCCCACGTTTCCAGAACCTGATTTATTCATCATAACAAGTTGCGTCCTCTGATAATTCACGTCCCTCCCTCCCCTCCATGTCCTGTCATTTGGAAGTCAGGGTGTTTTATCTGCACTCTGGAGGGTTTAATTTCCCTTGCCTGCAGCTGCCGCTGCCATTGTGTAGCGCGGGGCTGCGCTGGAGCGTGCCGCTGGCTCCCGCGCCCAGACAAGCCCCCTCGTTAGCCCAGGCACCTAATTCTGGGTAATTACCAGGCCTTAGAAACACATACAAAGCACCCAGCAGCTGCTGATACTGTAACTTCTAGCTGCACATTTCCCTACGTCCTTTATCTCACGTCCTTTATCTATTTACTGCCAAGGCTGCCAGTGCAGAATCAGTGTCATTACCCGATAGCAGGGTGTTGTACGTGCACAAGGAGATGCAATACAGCACGTGCCGCTGCCAGATGAACAGTATTAATTGGCTCTTGTAGCATATTAATGATGCCTTTATTTTTCGAACAAGCCATTCATCAGAGTTTTACAGTTTATTTTGCTGTTATTTGACTGTTCTTGTAGCAGCGGCTTGGAGATCACCCCCTGGAGAACACACTCGGGGAGTTTTGCATTATGCACAATGCCCTGCCCTGAATCCCATCACATTCCCTCTCCCATGGAATGAGCCCTCCTGCCTGCAGGGTGCGAGTGCAGGGGCAGCCCTGGGGCTCCTGGAGGCAGCAGTTCTCACCCATCACCCTGCACTCGTCACACACAAGCCATCCACCCCCAAGTCATTCGTCACACACGAGCCATCCACCCTCACACCTCTTCTGTTCCAGGATGCTCCCACTGACACCTGAAAGGTGCTTCCCAGCACAGGAGTCATGCTGCCGACTGCCTGGCTGTGTTTTGCCAGCTCTAACATCTCCCAGCTCCAGCACCAGCCCACGGCTTCATCCCTGCTCTCTGCAGCACCCACAGAAGGGGCCAGCGCTGGGGCCCTGCTCAGCCACAGACACTGCTTCCAGTCCTCTGGAAGCTTTTGGCTTCTTGCACTTAGCGCGGCAGAGTTCGCTTTTACGCCAAGCCCAGCGCACAGCACACAGCACACATATGTTCTTTGTTTTTCTAACTCAGTTCCCAAAATTCACACACTTCCGCTCGCTGAAACTCCCCTCCGCACGAGTTAACCATCAGGATTGGCAGTGTCCTTGCTCGGAAAACAAACACAGCATTCTGGAGTGCAAACGAGCCCGCCTCTCCTCCAAGGAAGCATATGCTTTGTGAAGCACCACAGGTTTTTTGGGTTGTTTCAAGCTGGCCCACCCACTTTTCATGAAGCTGAAATCGAGTGAGAAGAGCAAACACTGCAAAGGGGTTGTGGTGCTCCCCGCTTGCGCCTGCAGACCGCAGCGATCAGGGGCCCTCTCACCCCAAATCCAGCTGCGCCTCTGCACAAAGGCAATGCAAAACCAGCCCCACGAGCCCATTCCTCACCCACACTGCCCTGCTAGCCACAAATCTCCGTGTTTTCTCCCCATTAGCCACACAGAGTTTGCAGCTAGTTACCCAACTGAGGAGCCACACACCCATACGAACCGTGGGGAACAGGCAGTGCAGAGCACTTTGCATGTGACCTGAATCAAAACATGTTTTTTTCCTGTTGAAAGTGCGAGATCTGCCTAAATACAGAGAGGCAGAGCTGCACAGGAAGTGGGGCTCTCCCAGAGCTCTGCTTCTCTCTTGCGTCGACCCAACCTGAAGTTTGAAGAGGAAAAAACAAGTCTTTATCCGCCATCCTTACATGCATGGCTGAGTGGGAGCAGGTGCCAGGAGGAAGATATGGGGTATTTGGGAGAGGTCCATGGGGAAGGAAGCCATAATACATACAGAGGGAGTATGTGGAGTTTGCTGTCTGTGCTTTCACTGAACCCCTCTTTGGTAGGTTGGGCTGAGACCTGGGCTGGATGGCAGCATCAGGGGCATCCTCACTGCTCCCTGCCTACATTGTGCTTGGGCTATGGGCAGCTGGAGCTGGGAGCCACCCATACCCATGCACTGGAGCTGGATGCTTCACTGCCCTGCTGCCCCCTGCCAAGCTCATGGCCAACATGCTTCGCTCCACACAAGGCACAGTCACAGCTCTCCCTCAGCCTCTTCCTTCTGGATAATCCCTCCCTGCAATTCTGCATGCCACCGGGTTAGCGTGTGTGCGTGCATAGAGACTCTGTGCCTGTGAGATAGAGGAGCAGGGGAAATCCAAGCAGACAGACTCAGTCTCTCCTGCCCCCCAATTAGCTCTCCATAGCATGGCAAATCACACCAGAGCAAGGCAGGTGAATCTGTAACAGCGCTGAATCTCGACATCTCCTTTTCCTTTCACTGTGCTGCATAGATCTGCCCTGTCAAGTCTCAGCCATCACAGCAGAACGCCAGGCAGCCTCCTCCCTCCGTCAGGAGTCCTCAGGGCATCTCCCAAAGATCAGACCTAGTTACAATCTCTAGTTTCAGTGCAAAGCCCCCAAGACCGTGACAGCAGTGCTCAGTTGCCTGAAGCATTTGAGGGTGTGCATGTGTGAATGGGCATTTCCAGCTATGCAGAGATGTGCTCTTCTGCCATTTCATGTCAGCATCAATCCGGCTATTAATGTGCCTGTTGTTGTGCTTCGTGTTCCTAAGTGAGAGAGAAGAGAGATTTCCAGCCCTTGCCGTTCCGATATGGATGGCACTTCCCAAATTTGGTGCCGATTCAAAGGCTGACCAGATGGAAGACACAAAACTGCCTTTATTGATTGTCTCTTGCAGGTTTGGGGTATCCCCCCAAAGCAGAGGTTGTTCAAAAGAAATCCTGTCCAGAAGCCCCAACTGGAGCCCCAAGAACCCAAACTTTAGTGCTGCTTCTGCTGAATGAGACTCACATGTGGACCCCCATGGACTAGCCCTGACCGGGTCAATGCTTGCAAGAACACAGGATCACAGGGAATCACTGAACTCGGCTACAGGAGGCTCCAAGTGCCACATCCCTCACCTGTGCCCCAGCATTACACTTGCCTCCCGCAGGGCTTCTTCCAGCCCTGGGCAACTGGCCCTAGGACATGAAGAAGCCATAACCAAAGCTGCCTGGCTGCATCTGGCTCACATACAGTCCCCAGCTCACCCCAAATGAGACACAACAGGCACAGAACAGTGAGGGTAGCACTTCATTAGAGATGAACCATGACTGCTGAGATGACAGCTGCCCAGCAGTGCCGGCATCAGGAGAGCAGGCGGGGAACCCAACCCTTGGCTCCGGGGAAGGAGAAAACACCATCTCCCATCAGGACTCTGCTGCTCCTACTCTCTCCTTGTTTGCTGAACAGATAATTGGGTGCTGTAAACCTGCCGGGCATCAGCACAACAGGAATCAAATAGGTCAGGCACAAGCAGAGGTTACTTGGTAGCGAGAGAAATCCAGATCACCAGAAAACACTGAAATAGCAGCGTAAGAGAAGCTGTTTCAAGCTCCCGTGTGTCCTGGGGTACCGCAAAACTGCCATGCTCAGCAGAGCGTCAAGGAGCAGACATGTTCTCCATTCTCTGCTGTTGCCATCAGTCATGACCACTGCTGAGCAGGAGCAAACACAAGTCCCTGCCAGGCACGGCCGCTGTCTGTGCCAGCACCGCTGCGGTGGGCACAGCCCCTCGGCAGGATGCCTCTGTGCTGCCCAGTGCGAGTGGTGCCTTCCCTGAGCTCGGGCAACATGACAGCCATGGAGCTCAGCAGCCTCTTTACACTTTGGAAACACACAAACAGCCTGAAAAGCAAACACAGGAGAACAGCCAGACCCTGAGCCACCAGCATGCTGTGCTGGGGAGTTCTCAGCACTGAAACTCCTGGCAAATCCATGACTCTCCATGCTGGTTTACTTGAACGGGTAAGTTTCAAGGAGGCAACCAAAACTCCAAGGCGAGCGTGGCACATCAGAGGACAGCGCAGCCAGCCCCAAACCTCATCGGCTCTGGGATATTCTCCATGTTCTAACAAGTGGTTGGGCTCTGCAGCGGCTGCACGTCGCTGGCAGCTATTCCCTAGTGCACTCCCATCACTTCGCCTTGGAACCATGCTCAGGCTGCACACGGGCAGGGAATCTCTGGGCTTGTCTTCATTTCAAACGGGGAGTGATAATACCCAGAGGGACTGAAAATCCCAACAGGATGCAGCAGCACCTCGGAGCACCGCAGACTGGCTGAAATGGGTGCAGCGGACTGCTTGAAGTCCTAATCCACACATGGCTTTTCCCAGGAGGCTGCTCTTCCGTGCTGCAAAGCTTGTTCACATCCACACAAACCACCTGTCACTTTCCCTCCCACAGAAATATTCCTGTAAGATCCGAGTTCCACCACATGGACTCTGCTATCTGTTTCTTCAGGAAGCATTAATTACACACCCTGAGAAACACGCTCTTCCTTTCCTGTCGTACGCCTTCCTGGGATAAAGCACTCGACTGTTTGTGTATTGCTATGGTGCTACTAAAATATTTAACAACACAAGCCAGAAATGCTGCCAAACGCCTGGGGAGGAGGATTACCTCCCTGCTCCATGACATCCCCGCGCTCCACAGAGCCTGGCCAGTCCTGGAGGACCAGGGGAGGCAAAGCACACCCAGGCTCTCCCACCCACCGTGGTCTCCGATGGGGATGGCTGGTCGGCCGGGGCATCCACCCAGCACCGGGGGGCTGGTAACCAGGCAACGGTGGGATGAAGGAAACCATGGTACCCGGCGTTGCCATGGCAGCCGCCGGGGCGGGGGCTGCGGGCGGCCCAGGGCGATGCCCCGGGGGCACCAGGCCGTGCCCCGCCGGTCCCCCCAGCAGCAGCGGCCCCCCGAGCCGCGCACCCCCGAACCGCGCGGAACCGGACACGCCGCGTCAGGGCTCCCGAACCCCCCCGGGCCGCCTGCTACCGCAGAGCCGTCCCCTCCCTGGGGCACGGCGGGGCCGGACCCACCTGAGCTCGCCGGGCTGGACCGGGCGGCAGCGTCGGGCCGGGCAGGGCCGGGCTGGACCGGGCTATCACGCCCCGGTGCGCCGGGCGGTGCCGGGTGGGAGCGAAGCGGAGCGGGCAGCGTGTGCGCAGAGCGGGGCTGCTGCACAAAGGGGAGCAGAGCGGATCGGAGCAGGGCGGGACGGGGCGGTGCCTGCCGCCGGCGGGGGGGCGCGGTCAGCCCAGCACGGCCCGCCCGGGAGAGCGGAGGTGGGGCCGCCGCCCCCCGACAGCAGAAAGGGGTCCGCCCCGGAGCGCCCCTCGGCTGGCCGGACACCACCGCGAACGGGGGTCGGAGCGGGCGGGACGTTCCCCGCTGCAGTCGGGGTCCGTGGGGCAGTGGGACCCCGCAGGATGGCAGGCGTGCGGGGAAACGCTCATCAGGGTGGGAAGCATCCCTGTCCGCCCCCGAGAGCTGGGCTGAGCCCTGCATTGAGCATCGGGTGTGGAGGCAGCGGGAGGAACAGCGAGCGAGCAACAGGCTGCCGGAGCTCTTCTGGGGCTGTGTAGATAAACATGGTGCAGAACCTTTTCTTTCTTGCTTCGAGAGCAGGAGGGTGTCGCCGGGAAAGGGACTGCATGCTGCCAGACCAGGTGGCCCAGTTCACAGAGCTTAAGTCATGTTGCTCGGTCACATCTTGTCATATCAAGTCACGTCACTCGGTCACATCATCTTGGGGTCACCCATGCCAGACCTGCTGGGGAGGGGAGAGCGGGGGCTGGCTTGGTGGTGGTAAACCTGATTTGGCTTCAGGTGTGCTCAGGACCTGCATTGACTGCCCCAGATCCACCAGCCGCAGAAAGCCAGTCCCTTTGGGTCTCAGACAAAGCAGATCAGAAAACAGCAGACGCTTAAGACAAAACACTAAGAGGAGGCAAGGGCTGGGCCTGCTGCTGCTGCAAAGAAACGCCCTGTCACAGAGCTTTGTGGAAATGGGCCAGTTTATTCCCATCGGACAGCTGGGCACGTTGGGAGGAGCAAGATCCGGGAGGGAGATGTGTTTAATATAGCCCTGCACAGTCCCTGAGGGAACGCCTATGCCTGGTGAGCCACACTGGGGAGGGAAGCCTTGCTTTGAGCCACCGAGGCACCCCCAGGCTTTGGCCCGGGCCAGATGTGGCTGCGGGCATCTGCAGCAGGAGCACAGTGAGCTGAGCCCTGCCCTGAGCTCCTGAGAGCACAAACCACAGCACCAAACCAGCTCAGTGCTAACCCAGAGCTTCCCAAGGGCTGGACACCGTGTCAGAGGGGCAAGTGAGGGCACTGCTGGGCATGGCAGAGCACTGCAGGGCACTGCTCCTGTTGAACCAGGCTGGCACACCCCTTGCTGCTTGGCTCCCACTGCTGCCCTGCAGAGCTATTTCTTCTTGTAAAAACACCTTAGCGATGCTATCACCACTGAGCTGGTTCATCCCCTAATAACTCAAATGCATCTTAGATAGGAATCAGGCAATAATGGCACAGAGTCCATTGTACATTCATTACCCTGTTTCCAGTAAAATAGAAAAAGAAAATAAACCAGCACTGGCATTTCAAGGCAATTATTCAGAAGAGTGAAGAGATACAGACCAACAAAGAGGAGCTGGATAACGTCAAGTCTCCTTAATATGTAGGATAACATGATAAGGCTGTCCGTTACCCTGCAGTGAGTGAGGCAGGGATCAAGCAGTTGTAATCAAGTTTCAGGCTTCTCTGACCTTACCTGCTCCTCAGCTGATGTTATCCACTGCACACAGTGAAATACTCTGTTGCTGTGATCACGTCCTGGGGGCTGCAGTGAGCATGGTGGGGTCTGCAGAGCCACGAACACAGAGCCCCCATACACACCGCCAGGACATGTGTCTGGCTTTGCTATGTGCTATGTGCTCTCCTTCCTTTTGGAAGCACAAGGTGCTGCCCAAAGCAATAGAACCTAAAAACCTGGCAGCACAGATTTTTTCCTGGGCAAACTCAGGTAAAATAGAGACCCCAGTGTGAAGGTAGGAAGTGATGGGTCTGCTGTGCTGCTCCCAAGGAGGGAAAGCAGCTCCAGCAGTTGCTAATGGCAAACATCTGCTCCATCTCATCTCAAACATCTCATCTGCAGAGAGAGAACTGAGTGAGAGTTTATTTTCTGGCAAAATTGGGCCATATCTTTTCCGGTGTAATGTGGTCAAGCAGCCCCGAGGCCAGGCAGGCGATGCTGATTTACGGTGGGCTGAGCTCCTCATGCTATTTGTGTTAATAGGAGCCATGGAGCAGGCATCTCCTCCCTGTGCAGTGAGGCCTGACAGGGAATAGGGGAAGGAGCCTCTTGCTCTCCAGAGCTTTCCCCTTCAGTTTCAAGGTCTTTCCCTTCTCTGTAACACCAAGCTTGCAAACTGCCCATTCAGTGGCAACGCAGCCCTCAGCCTGGTCAGGAGGACCAAACAGTGCCAAAAGTTGTTTGTAGCCTAATGGCTGCGTTTAACCCAATAACAACATTTTGCATCGGTCTAAGTCATTCCTTGTGCTCGGAACAACCCGGGAAGCAAACAGCAAAGCAGCAGACCGTGCTGGAGCTGCTGAGGGCTGTGTTCCCCAGGCCAGCACAGCCAGGGTTGGGTGTTGCACAAGCTGGAAGTCCAGTGACTCCGTGCCAAGTGATGATGTTACTGCCTGTGGAAGGGAACCAATCCGAAACTATGGAAAAAAACATTTTTGTAGAGAAACATCATCTCTGAAACCATATAAACAGATCAGTTTTGACACAACAGAACAAAGAGCTATAAAAGGAGAGATTGGGAAGAACGGCTGCTAATGGGCGGTAATTGACATGGTGCCCGCCAGACTGCGTTTTTGGCATTCATAGTCCGTGGGGACACTAGCCTGTGATTTCCAAAGCACAGAGGACTGGAAACAGACAGATGTGGAGCCTCACTCAGGGCCCCTTATCTCAGAAGATGCCCCAGAGCAGCTTCATGAGAAACTAATCGCTTCTGATCTGGCTAGAAAACTTCATCCCTTGGGAAAACACAGCATACCTTTCTGCGGGCCTGGGAGGAAACACCACTGGGTGTTTAGAAGAAATAAATTAATTTGTTATAAGGGCTGAAAACATTTTTCTGCTTTGAAAGACTATTGCAGAGAGCAGAAGAGCAATAACCTGTGACATCTGCAGCAGAGGTGCAGGTCCTCGATGTGCTGAAATAGCACCATGACCAGGAACGTCCCTCTCTGGCCTGAGCTATGGGCAGCTTGTTGCCAGCAGCAGGTTATTCCCCCCAACTGACTGAGCAGCAGAGGCATTCTAAAGTGAGAACAGCCCCTTGTCCTGTGCACAGCCCTGTGCCAGAGGCTGACACATGCCGTGGGAGGTTTCTGTGCTGCTGCTCTGATGAGCGGTTTGAGGTCAGGCTGACTCAGTGCTTCCCAAAAGGCAGCAGCTCTCACTGTTTGGGGCCAGGTCTAGGGCAGCCGCCAAGCACCTCCCTGCACACTGGGGCCTGCTCCAAGTCCCAGGGAGGGCTGGGTGCTTTCTGCACACGTAGATCCTGGCTGGACCTGCTATCCCAACACTGAAATGCAAACCACAGCACTCTGCCTGCAGCTAACCTTTTCCACAGCAGGCAGACAGTTCCAGGAACCCAAGGGATGCTCCCAGGAGGCGAGATGGGGACGTGCCTACAGCAGCCCATGCACCCCAAGATTTCCCACCTTCACATTGCAGGTGGCCTCTGCAGCTCCAGGGCCTGTGCATGGTTGGGGATGTCAGTCTCCACACGCTTATGGGAAATGAGTCGTCCCAGGCTGCAAAGAGCCCAGTGAATCATAGAATGGTTAGGGCTGGAAAGGACCTTAGTATCATCTAGTTCCAACTGCCAGTGGCCACACGAAGGGATGCAGGTCAGAAACCAGGCTGCCTGGCCCAAGCTGTTCTGTACTCACATTATTTGGGGAACTGATGCCTCCAGTTCCTTTCCACAGCACCGAGCCCTCTACTCAGGGTTTGCCCCACACACTATCCTCCTCCCCAAGGAGGGAGAGCCAGGCTGCAGGGGTGACCATCACACTCCCATGCAGGGGAGGGAAGGGACCACCGCAGCTGGAGCTGGCACAGACAGGCTTGTGAAGCAGCTTTAGACTACTTCAAAGTGAGCTCCCCACAGCACAAGTCCCTCCTTTAAAGTTTCCAGCTGCAAGAAGACGGGTTACAAAGAACCAGTGCAAACAACCTTTCCTCCTCCCAAGGAGGATTCGATGCTAAATGCTCATTACTGCCATTCCTCTGACACAGGGCAATTGCGCAGGCTCTGCAGCCTTCTCAGGAAAGCGTTTTATCCTGCTCCACAGCATCTACAGAGCCCTCCCTGCAGCTCCCATGGCACCTGGGCACTGGGACTCAGCAGCTTCCCTTCCAGCCTGTCCAAAAGAGCCGTCTGCACACGGGGCACTACCAAAACGTTTATTGAGTGCAGTGGCCAGGCGCCCCCGGACCCCTCTGCTGCTGAGCACACGTCTGGGACAGGAGCCTCAGCAAGGGCAACAGCCTCTGCTCACCCAACAGGCGCTCACGCAGCCAACCTGGAGGTCTCCCGGAGCTTCCACAGGGAGATGCTGGCACTTGTTTCCTTGGGGGTTAATGTGTCCCCACTCTGGCATGGCCAGGGAGGTAAGGGAAATCCAGCATGGTCAATGAACTAACAGCGAGGTCCAGGGCTGGCACTGCCCCGGAGGTGGCTGGTCTGCATCATGCTCCACCTTGGCCTTTGGCTGCTGCTGGCTTCTGTGACAGCCCAGAGAGCAGACCTGCTCCACACTGCTGCCAGCATCCTCCTCAGAGCAGGCAGGGGCAGAGCCTGGCTGCACGCAGTCCTGGAGCGAGAGCTCAGACCCTATCCATGGCATGGGAAATACACAAACAGGGTTTTCTCTTATATAGGCACTTCCTAAAACCTACCTGCCAACATGGGCAACTACTGCTCCTCCCAGAGGATGGTGTAACTGCTCCTCAGGGCTCCCCTTTGCTCAGCCCCCCCGAGAAAACAGGGAGTGTGGCCTGTGGTGTGAGCAGCACACAGCAGCACTGTGCTGCACCCCAAGGCAGCACAACTGTGACCAGCCACGGGCATCCCACAGCATTCCTGTTCCACGCTTCCATCCACCACCTCCATGGGATCAGCAGGCAGCACTAGCAGCCCCTTGCCTGCCAGTTCTGCCAGGAAGCACTCGGGACACCCCAGTCCGAACACATCTATTTACATGGGGAGCACCAGAGAAGCTGCTGCGGAGCCAGGCTGGGTGCGTGCTTTGCCACCAGGCCACCTCCCTTGCACTGCACGAGGGCAGAGTCACTTTGCAGGTGCTGTATTTTCAGAGGTTGGGGGCAGCGACAGGTCCCTGGCTGCACAGACAGTCCAGAGGGAGGTGGGGGGATCTGCTGGTAGCATCGTGCCCTAGGAGAAACAAGGGGCTCATGCTGGCCCGAGAGCACAACCCAGGCAAGTGTCCATCCCGGTGTTAGTCATTCTCGCTCTGCAAGGGAGAGAGGAGATAGCAAGGGTGAGGGGCCAGGGGCTGGGCTGGGGGATACAGACTCCTTCGATGCCCCCAGATCCATCTGACAAGTATCCCAGCCCTGGCACACCACCTCACCTCCATTTTGCTGTATATCCAGTTGAGGAGCTTTGTCACGCGTGTGTAAACACCGGGCTTATTCTTCTGGCCACATCCTGTCCCCCAGCTCGTCACCCCAGCCACATACCAGCGGCCATTGTCCTCACAGACCAGGGGTCCTCCACTGTCACCCTGTCACAGAGGAGCAGAGCAGACAGGAGATGCTCCTCTGCTGGTACCCAGCCAGGGGACACCATCACTGGGAAGAACGGGCACAGCCCTGCTGGTCCCATACCACCTCGCCTGGTGGGACCTCGTGCCCTGGCTCACCTGGCAGGCATCCTTCCCTCCCTGCAGGTACCCGGCACACATCATCCGTGGGGTCAGGTAGCCCTCGTACACCTTGTCGCTGTTGCAGATCTTGTAGTCAATCAGCTTCACCTCGGCCTCCCGCAGCTTTGGGGATGTGTTGTCTGCAAGGCAGGAGAAGCCATAGGGCAGGGTGGGCCTCATGCCCCCACCGCACCTGAGACACCCCCCCCCCAACAGCATTTCTGCAGCACTGAGGGCAGAAGCTGGTTTCTTGCACTGCAGGAACAGCCTTTGAATAACACAGCAGAGCCACACCAGCTCCTCTTGCATGCTGCAGCACACAGGAGAGCCTGCGTCCTCCCTCACCTTCATTCTCCCTGGTCTTCCCAAAGCCGGTGATGAAGCAGGACCTGCCGGTCTGGAATCGCTGGCCGTACATGGGGAGGCAGGCTGGGCGAACCTGAGCTGGAGCGAGACATGATGAAAACCAGGCGAGGAGGAAGGAATGAGTCACCCGGGAGCAGAACTCCTGCTGTGGTCACCAGCCCTGTGGCCAGGGAGGAACGTGGTGTGCAGGGAGCGCTCCCCTGTGTGCCCATCCAGGCAGGATCTCTGCTGGACCCCCAGCCCATGGCTGCCTGAGTGCCAGGACAGGATGGGACAGTTCCCAACCATGGGAAAACAGTGTGGCCACACCAGAGTGGGATGCTCCAGCTGGCAGCAGCCCAGGGAATGGTTTCTTATGAGGGTACAGAGCTGCCTCTTGCTCCTGCCCATTGCCAGACTCTCTATGTCCCCCCAAACACCAGCCCTGCAGCACAGCAAGCTGAGAGGCCTCACCTGAGAGCGTCAGCGGCCTGGAGAGCTTCATGAGAGCGATGTCGTAGTCGTCATGATCATCACTGTAGTTGGAGTTGATGATGACTTGGGAGACAGGGATGGCCTCTCCTTGCTGCTTCAGGTCCGAGACCCCACCATACACCTTCCAGTCATCGAGGATCTTCATGCTGTTCCTGCACAGGGAGAGGTGGAGGCAGCAAGGAGTGAGACACGGGGCTGGGCTGAGTGCCTGAGTGAGGGCACTCAGCAGTGGCTGGACAGCAGCACTGCAGCAGCACTCACATGAAGAAGCAATGGGCTGCGGTGAGGACCCACTGCGCATCGATGATGGTGCCGCCGCAGATGTGGACAGGCCCGTACTGCACACTGACTTGCCAGGGCCATTTGCTCACAGAGGTTTCCTTTCCTCCGATGATCCGGCCAGAAATCCTCTGCCCACAGGCTGGAGGGAAGAGCAGGACTGAGAGAAGGGCCCAGAGAGAAGGCAAAGCCTGGAGGGGGTCGTGCACAATATCCCCACCACTCACAGGCACCAGCAGTGCTTGATACGGCCACAGGAGAGTGGAGACCATGAGAATGCAATCGTCGTAGCTT
Source organism: Strigops habroptila (assembly GCF_004027225.2). NCBI lineage: Eukaryota > Metazoa > Chordata > Aves > Psittaciformes > Psittacidae > Strigops > Strigops habroptila. Next base: position 1,133,487 of record NC_044293.2, read on the forward strand.
TCTATTACCCAGAAAGTTTGCTGGGGAACACACCCTATTTGCCCAACCCTGTGCAAAGAAGGGAGGAAAGCAGCTCCTACCCTTGGCCACTGCCCTGCCAGCCAGCCCCTTACTTGTGCATCGCAGAGAGACGTACTTTCCCGTGAGACACTGTGAGCTGCAGGAGAGAAGAGGGAACACAGCCTCAGACACAGCCTCACGACACCAGGGCAGGGGCAGGAGGCAGCACTGCCAGGTACCTGTTGAGGCTCTGCTGGATGGTCTCTTGCTCATTGGTCACCGTGAGGCTCTTACCGGAGATGTGTAGGGGAATGTATTCCGTCTGTGATGCACTGAGAGGTGAGAGGAGAGAGCAGTGAGGGTCTCCCCTGGCCACTGACAACGCGGTCCCAGTACACTCAAAGAGGCTCTTGGGGGACAGACTGAAACACCCAGAGCAGCACTAGCCACAGACTTGCAGCAGAAAAGTGCAATGCTGGGGACAAAGCACAGTGGACCGTGCACACGGCAAGGGCAGGAGAGCCAGAGCAACGCCCAGGGGGCTGGCAGGGCCCCAGTGCCCAAGATGACGACCCATCCTCAGGGAATTACTTCTGAAATCCCAGCTGCCGGCAGGTCTTCCTGGAGAAGGATTCGTCCCAGGCGCTGCTGCACACCGGCAGCCACTGGCTCTCTGTGCTGGAGTAGACGTGGAGCAAGGACTCGTCGGATGCGAAGCGCACTGCAGGATGGAGCGGGCGGGTCAGTGGTACCCAGCGCCCAGGGGCTCCCCTCGCTCCCACCACCCCGGCTCCCGGTGCCTCACCACAGCCCAGCTCATCGCTCCTCTGGGAGCAGTCGACGATGCCGTCGCAGCGCACGGGGCTGTCCTTGCAGCTCTCAGCAGGTTCCTTGTACACGATGCCTGTCTGTGACCGCCAGAACATAACTGGAAGCAATGAACACTGCTGGTGAGGCTGGAGCTGCTGCAGGGGCTCGCTGTGGGCAAGGGTGCTGTGACCCACCCTGATGGGAGCCTGGATGAGGTCTGTGATGTACAGGGCACCCCCTAACACCAGGCGTGAGCTGGGTGCAGGGCTGGCTTTGAGGCCAGCTCGGGTACAGGAGGACTGGTGCACCCTGAGCATCCCCATGCCAGCCCAGCAGCATTAACCCCACTTAACCTCTCACTCAACCCAATCCTAGCTTGCTCCTGCAGAAAGATGCATCAAGCCAACCAGCTACAGCTGCTGGAGAACCAGCAGCTAAATGTTACAAGGATTGAAGTGATTCCCATGGTGTCTATGCCCATTCTAGCTACGGACTGCACTTAGTTTGGCAGGTCCCGCCTGCTAACCCTGTGCCTCGGGGAGGGCGAATGGGGGTGCTGCTGAGGGTGCCAATTGAAGCAAGCCCAGGGGAAGGAAGGCACGTTGCAGTCCCCCAGTCTCTCCAGAGACAGCAGCCAGCCCAAGTGGTGGATCTCCTTTCCCTGGCAATCCTGCTCCTGCCTGTCCACCAGATGTCAGGAATGCTCAGGGAATGGGAAGACCACATCTCTGCCTGCTGCCTCCAGGCATGGGGATTTCCCTATGGCAGTTCCCAGTGTAGCTGTGCCCAGCCTCTGCTGGCCCCCAGCCCCTCTGTGGTCACCTCCCAACGGAGCCCTCCACCGCCCCGGGCTGGGACCCCACTCACACAGCAGGATGAGGGCAATGAGCAGCACGATGAGGATGGAGACGCAGAAGATGAGCGCAAGCCGTCGCTGGCTCATGCAGGGAGCTCTGAACATGGAGGATCCTGGCAACAGGGCAGAGGCAGGGTCAGAGGGAGCCACTGTGTCCCCAGGGTGCCCAGACCCTGCTGCCCACCTGCACATGCCAGGAGCTCCCTGGTTCCCCATGCACCCTGCTCAGAGGACCCACAAGACATGGGAGAGCAGGGCCATGCACACCCCACACTGTCCCATGGCATCCCCCCATCCTGCCATGGTCTCTATCCTCTCCCTTGCCCCCAGCACCCTTCACAGCCCCTGGGAAACGCCAGCCTGTGGCTGAGGCTTGTGCCAGCAGCGGGCACAGGCACCCATTCCCTGCCTCCCTCCATCCCTCCCCACCCTAGGGCCAGGGAGGCCAGAGACCTCCCTTGGCACCATCCTCTTACGTGTGCTCTCACAGGCCGTGCAGGGGGCCGGGGCTGGGCTGGACTCCGGGCTGTAGGGCTTGAAGCTAATGCCAAGGACGCTTTCTCGAGGCTTCAGGGGTCGGGCACTGAAGATGTTGCTGACTGCAGAGGCATGGAGGCTGGGAGGCACACTGCTGGGTGATGCAGTGGTCTGCGGGCAGAGGACACCCTTACTGACAATGACCGCTGCCCACCAGAGCTGCCACCCTGCTGCCAAGGACATGGAGCCAAGCTCCCCGGCATAGCCATCCATTGTGGTGGCTATTCCTCCACAGCACCATGAACCACATGGAGAGCTACCACTGTGGTGCTTCTTTCTGCACCATGAAGCCTGAGCTGTACCTCATCTGGGACAGCTCAAAACCTCTGTCACAGAGCTCTACCCCTTTAGGCAGCTACTGGCCAAATCTCCCAAACTAATTGCTTTGATCAGAGCAATCAGCCGTGTATTTGGCATCAGGTCAGTCACACTGTGGCCCAGTTCCACGGGGCTAGTGCCCCAATTTATGCATCTATCCTTAATTAGCCATCTGAAAAATACAGGGCAATTTCCAGTTGTTATTTAGTAATACTTAATAATCAGTGTTTTCCAAGCCCTGAAACGTCCTGCACCCTGGAATGCTGTTCTACAGTTCTGTCACTCCTGATCCATGAATTTCTAAAAGAATACGTATTTGTTTCCTTTCCTTAAGATACGCTCTTCCAAGCACCCCATCAGCTACTGAAGCAAGAGCCTCTCATTCACCTTCAGAGACAAGCTGCGTACAAAGCCCAAAACAAAGGCTGTTTCCTCTGCCTCTTGTAAAACCTCAGATACATCTCTGGCAATAAGAAATGGCCGCGTGCCTTACAGGAATGTTAAGGGCATTGCCAGCCAGCACATGGCAGTGACAGCCCCTCCTGAGCTTCATCCTCAGCAGGTCACCCCATTGCCTCACTCCTCAGCCCACTGTCTCCCAGCACCACACAGCCACAACAAACCATATTTACACCAGCCTGTTCAAGGGAAGCCAGTTGGATTTGGGCTACATGCAACCCTCAGAAGTCTCTGCATCCTTTGGCAGAGAGTGCAGCCAGCTTGGTACCCACACCCAGCCCACTTCCCAGGGAACTGCTTACCAGCCAGGAGTTGGCTCAAACACGTCCCTCTGGAAGCCCGTGTCTGGTTTTTGGCCCTGCGATTGCTAGAGGTGACATTTCCTAGTATCCAGAAGCATCCCTTTCTCTGCCAAGCCAGTGAGCAGCACCAGGGATGCTGCACGGCCCTGAGACAGGCAGAGAGGATGGGGATGCTGGGCAGAGCGGGGGACACTGGGCAGAGCGGGAGCCGCTGCCACCAAGTCACCCCCTTCCAGCTGGATTTCCTCTACCCTTGTGTTTCCTGCTGGGAATCGAGAGCCCTAATGAGCACATCGGGAGCCTGCTCAGGCTCATGCTTTGTAAATACGGCTGTGCCCTCTCTTGCAATGCGGTGGTGTAACTTCCTGGGCATTATCCCCTGAGTCACGCACCCGGCGTGGCCACGCGCGCTCCCCGCACAGAGCGCGCCTCAGCCCGCACTGAGCATCACGGGGGACACAGGACACACGCCAACTCCTCTGCTGTGCCTCAGGAGCTGCTCGCAGTGGGGAGCATGAACCGCGGAGCCACAGGCACAGCACCCCGGGCTCCAGCTCCTCCTGCTGCCTGCGGGCCCTGGGCATGGCCACCGCTGACATCTACCAGCCACCGAGAGCCACCTCCCCATCCCACCAGGGGACCAAGCGAGCAGCTCTCTGGTCTCCTGCATGCAATAGGAGGAGCAAGGCGGTTTGTGTTTCACAGTATCGCCCACCCCTCCTCATCCCTTCCCACCAGACAGCAGTAACAAGCCTGAATTTGCTCAGCCTGCAGCCAAAGATCGGTTTTCCCTACACCTGAGTTCCATGTGGGCAAGCTCAGGACACCCCTGCTGCAGGCTTGGCTTCTTGTGGCTCTCCCAAAGGTGCTGGGGAGCCCAGGAGAGTCCCACGGTGCTCTGTGGGGCAGGGCTGGCACTGGAGGGCTGCAGAGTGCCCTGTAGTGTCCTCCGCCAGTGAGTCTGAGCAGTCATGCCGATGGGATTGGAGTTCTTGCAGCAAATACTGCATGCCATGAAATATTCCCAGGTACCCTTAGTGCCATTGCTAGAGAGGGGATGCAATCAGCAAGAGAGCCAGAGCTGCAGCGGGTCTTGCTTCTCTGCAGAAACAAAGCAACACATGGATGCCAGGTACCCTTCCTAGGAAAAGAACTTCTCCTTTCTAAGTATCAATGAGGTTTTTGTCAATACCCACACAGTACCATTTCCACTAGCATTTGTGCCCTCTCTCCAAATGTCTGGTATTTCCCATGCCTCATCCTTCAGCTAACAGATAAGCAGAATTACAGTGCTGTTAAGGACAAATCTTTCCCGCTCCACCAGTAAGCCAGTGGTGGTGGACGCTAATGCATTGCCACCTCCAGTGTGCAAAGGTTTGAAGTTAACACCTAGCTATGGTATAGGTTACACTGCTCTTAATGCTCCTTAGCAGGAAACACATGCCTTTTCTTACACCCAGGTGACCTATTAGCTACTTATTTCTTCCAAAGGCTAAAGTCCAAGTATTATTTTTTCTAGGTCTATCACAGAAGCTCACAAAACTTTTACCACAGGCTCCTAGTAACCAGTATAACTGGTTGCTGTTGTATAGCTACTGGAGCACAGAACAAACAGCAATGGCTTTACACAGATATTTCTGTTAAGGAACGTGCATTACCCTGGTGAGTGAGCCACGACTTCTGCCCACAAACCCTTTACTCATCCTTTGCTGGCTTTTGAGTAAAAGTCAGACCCGGAGCAATGCCTTATCGCACACACGTGGCTGTGGTTTGAGCGTTGTTGACGTCCTCCCTGCAAACGTTCCACCAGCCACCAGAGCGTTATGTGCTGCTGTGGCTGGTGGCTGAAAGCCAGGCGTGGGGAGGGGGAGCACAGCCAGCTCCTTCCCATGGCAGGGCTGACCTTCCGACAGTTGGGAACAGGGATGCTGGGGTTGCAGGGGGACTCTGCCTCACTCACAGACCTGGGGCATGAGCAGACGGTGCCTGTCTGCTGCCTGAGCCCTTTCCTAAACCTGCCATGAGCCTAAACACCAGCCCACTCCTCCTCTGCTCTGCTGCAAGGCTTTAAGCAGAGCTGGACAAAGCAGCTAAGCCACAGACAGCATCACCAGGGAAGCCCATCTGCTTTGCGCTTTGAGCTACCACTTTGCACTGCCCACCCTCCATCCATCTGGACTCACTGCCGCAGAGGAAAGGCCACCAAATCCATGCCAGCAGAAGGCAGTCACCAGGGGCAGGGCGCTCCGGGCTGGGCTGGAGGCTCAGGATCCACGCGTGATGGGAGGGAGGGCAGGGAAACCAGCCAGCAGCCAGTTTCGGAGTGGGAGGGAGCACGGAAGCCCGGCAACACCTGAGGTGTTGCAACCAGACCTCGGACCGAGCTCTGGGCTCAGCAGCCACCCAAGACTTGGAGCATCAAGAGGGGAAGGAGGCAGCTGAGTTTAAATAGCTGGAGGAAGCTGCCTAAATAGGTGATAATGTTTCCCAGCTGAGCTCAGCCTGCCCCTCACCGTGGCTCTGCTGCTCACAGCCCATTGTTCCAGGTAGAGAACCATCTCCTTAACCCAGTTGTAGAGTGCGGGCTGTGCTCAGAAAGCACAATAGCGACATTGTCCTTGCACTTACCTGAGGCAAACCCTCCTGAGCCTGTGAAAGCTCCTGTTCCCTCCTGGTGATACCCATCCTATGGTGCCTCCCTGCAAGGGGCAGATCCTCATCCCCAAGGACAAACCAGGCAGGAGCTGCAGGAGGATGCTCCTGCTAGATGCCGTATAGGGGCAACACACAGGGAAGTGAAATCCCAAAGCACATAAGGGCCATTTTCAAGTGCAGATGATAAGTGCCATTGCTTGAGTCAGCCCCAACAGCCAGGGACAGCTTGCCCTATGCCCGTGTGAGCAGCTTTTCAGGCAGAGATCAGAAAATGTTCTAGGGGGTGAGTAATCCACAGATGGGCAAACCGAGGCACGGAAATATGAAGAGATGGGGGTGGCTCCTGAGACTCCTAATGGTCCATTTAACCTAGGTGACAAAACCAGGGTGGCCCAGTGTGGATACCCAACATCAGGTAATTGTCTCCATACGTGGGCATCCCAATTCCTGCCCCGTTCTCACCAAGACATGGTGCTGCTGCCTGCTTTTTGGGGCTACCCAGAGCCAGGACCACACTGTTAAGCAGTGCTGGGGGCAGGCCAACCCATTGAGCCCCATCCAACCCCGTCACTGCCGGCTCTGAACGTTCCGGATGTCACTGGCACAGCCAGCAGTGCTCAGTGCAGTAATTACTCAGCGCCTTGCCTGGGTGGGCTGAGCCCAGTGTCCGGCTGGGGATGGATGTTTTCCTCATGACAGGATGCTCAGCTGAGACCAAACAAGCCCTGGGCAAGCCAACCCCAAAAGAGCACAGAGAAAACTGCCAGGAGAGTGGGAATGGAGAGCACCAGTGTGCTGCCACTGCTACCGATGTGCTGGCTCAGGAAGGGCTCAGGAAGGTGCAGCTCCCATGGGTGCCAAGCAGCACTGGCTCCCACCAGCCCGTCCCCCCTTTTTGAAATCCACTCCAGCGTGGAAAAGCAGCGGTGCCAGGGGCCCTAAGGCCTCTTCTGCCGGCACAGGGTGACACTGGGAATGCTGGTGGCATTCCTCCTCCCTCCATGTGCCGGAGGCAGCAGCCCCATGGGCAGCTCAATCCAGGTCCTTCTCCCCGCCGGCAGCAACAGGTTGCGAAGGAAACGCCCCAGAGAGCAGGAGGGAGAAACTGGGCCCTCCACCAATCCCTAAGGAAAGCGGGTCCATACGGATACAGAGCCAGGTCAGAGCTGCCCGTGCCTTACCGGAGAGGCTTTCCCGTCCATGGGCCGGAGCAGGGCTGGGCTGCGCTCACAGCTCCGGCACAGCCATCCTTCGCCGCGCAGCGCCGTGCGGAGCGAAGCCAGGTCCGTGGGGACGGGGCAGAATGTGTTTGGCGAGCGGGCGCGTACGTCAGTGCCAGCGCCGGGCGCGGAGGGAAACCAGTTCGACCAGCCTGTTTCCCAACTGCTCCAGGCACAGCGTGCAAAACACCTGCCTCTGCTGCCGGCCGCCACAGCCAGGCAATGGGGAGCGCTGGGCAGGAGCCTCGGCTATGGCCAGAGCCTGCGAGCAGAGGAGGTCTGGCCCTGGGGATGAGCAGCATCCCAGGCACCGGGGTCCCCTCACCACTCTCTGGCTGCCTGCTTGCCCAAGGCCGCCCTTCTCCACTGTGTGCCCACTCGGCACCTCTCCTGCCCCATCCAAGGGAGAAGAAGGGATGTGCAGTCATGTCGAACCCAGCAAAACTCTCCTGTGAGCCCCAGGTGACTGAGAAGTCCAGAATGTCCTCATGTGGCTCAGCAGAGAGGAAGGAAACCTCTCCAATGGCCCAGTTCCAGGAGGCTCTGTTTGGTGGCGTGGTGCCTCCCGTGAGCCCCATCCCAACACTCTATTTTCCAGGCACATTTCTGTTGGCATTAATCATAGCATAAGTCCCTTATTCATCTACTCCCCACCCACACCTGCTCATTGGAAGGGCAGGAGGCAGCAGGGCCATCCAAGCTTGAAGGAAACCTGCTTCAAAGCTCCCTTGATTTCAAGGCTAAAATGCCCAGGATGGATCCCACTGCCCCAGGACTCTCCATTCCATCTCTTCCTAGAGGGGCCAGATTCTGCCCTTCTCCTCTTTAGTTTTCACAGAGAGGACTAACAGCGTTTTCTTTACTACACCGTGCCTCTGAGGGCTCTGTCCCACCGGGGCGCAGGGGCTCACAAGAGGGTTTTGCTGGGGTTGCCCTGAGCTGGCCTTGCCTGCGTGCCTGTGCGAGCTGGCACGTCCTCTTCTGAAAGGGCATTCTCAGAAAGCAGGTCCGGGTGGCAGCTCCAGGAATTATTTGCTTGTTGGTGTTTCTGCAAAGCCACCTACAGAGAGCAAGTTACAGAGAACTGTGCGTTTGGGCTTGACCCCAGCCACTTGATGGTAAACGTCATGTGCACAACACCTCCCGCATGAAATCCTCCTTGCTGGTAACCTCTCTTAGGAGCCCTGCTGCACCCTCCTGCCCTCCCAGCTAGCCAAATGAGGTGCTAATAGCACACACAGCCTGGGAAGTCCAGCAGCTCCTCTGCTCTGACCTCCAGGCATTGGGAACTGGGAAGAGGATAACTCTGCTCTTCCAGGCAAGGCACTTTGTCCTGCGGCAGGGCTGTGCCCAAGCAGAACCAGCCCTCTGGCCCCACACACTGCCCAAGCCTGCCCCACGGACACGGGCAGCCCCTTGGCTGAGCGGGTGGCTGGGGCTAGTGGCTGGATAGTGGGGCCAGGGCTGCTGCAGCCCCCAGCCCTTGCTGCCCTAGAGAGGGGCTGCAGAAGCTCTGGGGAAAGACCTGCTGTGCTGTTGTACTGAGGTGATTTTCCAGGTTACTAAAAACACGGCTATTCCTATTCAAAGATTAGTCAGTTATTTTTAAGACGAAAAGGAAACTTGGCAGCTTTCTCAAAGGTTGTTTGGACCCATGAACTCAAAACCTCTCCTGCTGACACGTGGGGCTGCTCTTTTCTGTGTCTCTTTCTTTGGTTTTAATGTGGTGCTTTATGTGGACAGCAATGCCTGATGCAAAGCTTGTCTGTGTGTATCACCAGGTCCTGTGCTGGAGCTGCAGGGACTACACAGGACATGGCTGCATGCTGGGCAGGGGCTGCTGTGCCTACCTGCCTCCGGTTGGGAAGATGGGTCTGCCCTCCTTTCCCTGTGGTCCTTCATAGCAGAGCTGGTGGCAGCAAAGGTAGCAGAGAGACATGAATCCTGCAGCCTTAAGGATGCCAAGTGGCATTTCATGGAGGATGAGGGGAAAGCACTGATAAGACAGGGATGCTGGGAAGCATCTGCACCTCAAGCCATGGAACCAGCAGTGCGTGGGGACACAAGTGTAGTGTCCCAACACCAGCTCCTCCCGTTGCACCCTCCAGTGCAGCAGCTCAGGTGCCAGCAAAAGCATCACGAGTGGCTGCGCTGCTCACGATCCAAGTGTTCTGCAGAACTGTCATTTCTCCTCAGCCTGTTTCGTTTTCCTCTAAATTGCCAACCATTCCTCCCCAGCCTCTGCACTGCTCACCCCCAGGACCAGCCCCACAGTGTCGTTCCACAAGGCTCCCTCCTTCCTCATTTTTGGTCCCGTTGCTTTTGACTTTCGTGTCTTTACACAAAACACGAGCTGTGGCTTTGTGTGGGACGGGCTGTGCTTCACCTCAGGACTCTGAAGTTCAGCAGCTGCCAGATCTGACTCACAAGCTGATAGAAGAGTGACAGCACATCAGGTGGCTCCCAAAGAGTGGAGAACAAAGCCAAGCCAGGGTGGGATCTGCTGCTGGAGAGGTCCTCCCTGCCCATCGCTATGGCTGGCCCTCAGCAGAGGAATTGCCAAGGGAGAGCCTCTCCCTGTGCCAAGCATCCAGCATCACCACCACATGCCCACATTCCCCATAGCCCCAGCAGAGTGGAGCTGAAGCCTGCATGTCCCTGGGTGCTATGACAGCCAGGCATGCAACCATGCCATGCTCGAGGTCCTGCTGCCTGGCTCAGCAGCACCGCTGGATCCATCCTGCAGCTGACAGGTTTGATGGTGCTCTAGCAAGGCTGCGAGTTCATAGAAGCCTGTGGGCTTCAGCGGGAAGGATGAGTCAGGGGACAGGAGAAAACCAAACCAGCAATCTCCCACTTGAGGCATTTCAGATGGCTCCTTGAATCCACTCTGCTATGCAAAGGGACCTGTCCTGTGCCTCTATGCCTGCCAGGACAGGGGCTGCTCTGAAGCTTTCCGAGGCTGTCCAGAGCACTCTCGGTTTCTCTTGCTCTTCTTATCTGCGTCCTTTGCACTAATTCCCCACTGGGAAATTCCTCTTTTTGAGCCAAATTGCTCTCCATCACATGAGGGCCCCTAGGTTTGCACAGCCCCCAGGAAAGCCCTCAAGCTCTGTGTTGTAATGGTTGCCAGAAGGCAAACCAGAGGACTCCCAGTCTGCTTGGTGGTAAGTCAGGTCCTAGAACCTCAGGCCAGCATCACCAGAGGGGCAGGACATCACTGTGGGGCTTGAGCCCTACAGTAATGTGCATCGCTGCTGTACCAGGGCCACAGTCTGGCTGACCTGGGGACACTTTACAGCCCCCTTTTTGTGACACCATCACTGTGCATAGGTGTTTACAGGACCCACAAAGCCCAGAGGTGGTCTCACTCAGCCCCAGAAATGGTGAAAGGAGAATTGCAGACTGAAGCAGGAAGATATGGTCTGAGCTCAAAGGAAGGGAAAGCAAGAAGCCCCTCCTGGGGCTCCAAGGCTGGCTATGACCTGGTTGGTTTTAGCCACAGGACACTGGCCCAAGAGGACACTGCTGTGCTCAGCAAAATCCCTGTGATGGGTCACCCTAGGTGCCAACCTCACCCCTGTGCTGTGCTTTTAACATCTCATTAGATAATGAAGCCGGCAAAGGCAGACACGTGATTTACTCCCATTTGCTCTTTCTCAGCAGTGAGAGAAAAGCCCCCAGAACTTTTCCTTTAAGGCCGCTTTTAGGAAATGCCCAGCCTGAGCCCAGATTAGCTGCAGTGAGTGGGAGGACAACAAAGAGAAGTGGAAGTCACTACACAGCTACTTTCCTCCCGCTGCGCTAACGCCTCCGAGACGTCACTGAGCCAGCCTCCAGGGGAAAAACAGGCGTTCACAGCCCGCGGGGCAGAGCTCAGCACCCCACTCACCCAGCGCAGAGCCCGCAGAGGATGCTGAGCCGGCATGGCCCCCCTCGGCACAGCCCTGGCAGTGTGCACAGCGCTGCTCCTCGCCCAGCCGGCACACGGTGAGTCTCTTGCCTTCAGCTCTCGGCACGCTGTGTCTGAGCCCCATGGTCCCGGCAGGCTGCTCTGCTCCCAACGTCCCAGCACCGGCATGGGGAATGGGATGCGGGAAGGTTCATAGGGCAGGCAGCGAATGGGGCTGCTTGGACACCGTCGCTGGGCTGGTCAGCACAGCCTGGTGGTGCCCACAGGCTCCTGCCTGTGTGGAGCAGGACTCAGCCAGGGCTCCCTGCTCGCCACTTGCCTTTCTTTGCTGTTTGGGTAGTTGGAACTACTGCCTGTGTAGTTCTTAGGCATCAGCCTTGCTTATCCCCACCAGTGTGACCACAGTGCTTTGTATTGCGGTGAATGCAGGTGGCTAGCGCGGTGCTCTGCTGACAGCCATCCTCCCCAGGCAGGCTTGGTGCTCATGAGCAGACAACAGCTGCTGAGGAAACAAGCATAGAAAGAGGGACAGATATGATCTAGCAATGCTCTGCTGCAAGGTGACAATATCGAAATTGAGGCAGGAGGTGTGAAAAAGTCTATTTCTGTCAGACAGCAGATAAGCAAAACAAGAAAGCTGAATCCAGAGTCAGCTGCTAGCAGATGGCAGGGGTGGTCAGGGATGCAAATAGAGCAGGCTCTGCTCTTAGACCAGAAAAGCACCTAGATCCTCTCAGCTAGGCTTTCCCCAGAAGAGAGAGGAAGGGAAAGAGGGGGCTGAGCAAACACTGAAACTTGGAGGTAGGACAGGAAACCCTCGTGCTTCTGGTGTGGGTGTCTGGTCACTGCTGAACACGGGTCAAGCTCCAGGCAATCCCAAGAAGCTCTGCCCAGCTCCTCTGAGCACCAGTGGGATGGGAACCGTGCAGCATCACCTAACACTCGGCTCTGGTCCCGCAGGTGAGAGGCTGGCGAGGCCAACACGGGTGCGCTTTGCTGCAGAGACAGCACATCATCTGCTGCGGTGGGAGCCGGGGCACAACCCCCCCAGCAACATCCTCTACGAAGTGGAGCACAAAGTGTGAGTGCAGGGATGGGGTGCAAGGGGACTCAGCCCCTGCCTGGGACCTGACACTGACAGAGGTGACAGCAGAGTCCTGCCCGCACTGCTCTCACCCAGGCACTTCTCCCTGCAGCTATGGCACGAATCAATCCTGGACAGCCATCCCAAACTGCATGAGGATCTCAGGGCACGCCTGCGACCTCACGTACTACACCCTGGACCCTGCCCTGCGCTACTATGCACGGGTCAGGGCTGTGTCTGGAAACCACACGTCCCCGTGGCAAAGGACCAACTCTTTCTCCCCGCAAGAAGGTAGGTTGGGTGTCTGCCTCCACTCTATGGCCAGGGGCTGCGAGGATGGCAGAGGTCAGGGTGCCAAGCTGCTTGGGAAGACCTTTGGGACAGATGGGAGCAGGGATTTCTCTCTTTTCACACCTACCTGGATGGCAGCCGGGCTGTGGGATGGGATCAAAGCATGGACAGGCAGCACTGGCTGCGGGGAAGAGTCACAGCTCAATCCACCGCTGCAAAGGCTTTCAGAGCTGCAAACAGGACACAGCTCTGATGTGCTCTTCCAACTGACTTGTTTCCAGCCAGCCTGCGCCTGTCGGGCCAGAGCCTCTCTGTGATGGGCAACACCATCCACGTGCAGCTGCAGCTGCTCCTCCGGACAGGGAACCTCACCGTGAAGTACGACGACATCCAGAAGCATGCGAGGCGATACCGGGTGTACGTCAGGAGGGTGCAGGACAATCAGACGGTGAGATGAGCTGCTGGTCCCATGCTGTCCGCATCTGCCACATGCAGTGCTGCTCAAGTTAAAAACAGATTTTGAAGTACAGACTTCTGTAAAACTTGAGCTTTGCCACAACATTGCAGAGATTTCTCTGCACAACTTAATGCAGTAGGTTCCCCAATTCTCTCTGGGATTTTGGGTCTAGCTGGTAGCAACCCAAGGGAAGAGTGGAGGAGAAGGGAGGAACACACAGGGCCAGCACTCCTGCAGGAGCTAGGGGCTCTCAGGTACCAGCCCACACTCTGGTCATTGCAGTATGAAGTGATGGAGACCGCCCCAGAGTTCAACATCAGCAACCTCTTCTGGGACACAGAGTACTGCATCAGCGTGGAGCCCACCGTGGCCAGCCGGCGCACCGGCACCACACGCACCGACGAGCAGTGCGTCACCATCAGCCAGAGAGACAGTAAGTGCTGGGGTCCCAGGGAAGGAGGGGGTCTCATGTGTGGGACATGGAACCTCCTCAGCGTCCTGGTCCTTGTGCTATGTGCACCAAAGACTCTGCCACATCCTCTCTTGCAGGGAGCGCAGAGCTTGTCCTGAGCACCGTCAGCTCCTCCTTCGTCACCCTCTTGCTCTTGGGGCTCCTGGCAGCTCTGCTGGTGTGCACCTACATAAAGAGACCCATGAGGCCGCCGTCCGTCCTGGTAAGGCAGCTGGGCACATGGCACCTTTTGCCACTGTGCAAGGGTGCAGGCTTGTGGAGCTGTTGGGAGAGGCAGGCAACAAGCAGGGATGAAGCATGGCTCACACCCCTCTTTCCTTTCCCTCCCAGAAGTCTTTCATAAAGCAGAGCTCGCTCTGGGTGGAGCAGGAGTCCTCACCCTTGAGCAGCCCCGATGCAGACCCCATCCAGCAGCTATTCCTGTGCCAGAAGGAGCCCCGTCAGGTCAGTGTCCCCACCAGCAGCACCAGCACAGTCCAGCTGCCCCCGGAGAAGGGCTGGAGGCTCCCAGCATGGCCTGAGGACAAGGTGTGCCTGCCGGGGCCAGGGGCCATGGGGAGCGGAGACAGCAGCGGCACCAGCACCGACAGCGGCATTTGCCTGCGCACCTCCTCCTCGGAACTGAGCTGCTCCTCGGGCACCGAGCCCCAGGGATACAAGAGGCAACTGCCCACTGGTGATGACAGTGGCGTGGGCTTGGAGAGCTCCTGCCCTCGCCTCACATGCTCCTCTGGGAACACCAGCCCCATGGAGGACAGGCAGCCCTGCAGCGGGGAGCTCAGCATCAACCCTGACACCAGCCAGCAAGACGTGGAGTTCCGTGGGTACCTGCAGCAGTCCAAGGGCACGGTGGAGCTAAGGCACGACCCAGCCAAGGGGATGCCCTTCTCGGTCTGTGCGGCATCCCTGCAGGGCCTGGGCAGCACTGACATTGCGCTGGATGTAGAGTGCTCTGAGCTGGCTGTAGTCAAAGGGTATTTGAAGCAATCCTCTCCTGAGCATCCCCACAGCCACACACAGGACCTTGCTCCATGGGGAGCCCCTCAGGATCCCACTGCGTGGGGCATTTCCAGCCAGGCAGGGCCCCAAGCCCCCAGTCTGCTGAGCTATGGGGCTCCAGGTGCTCCCCTTGCCTCCAGAGCCCACCCTGAGCTCCTGAAAGCTCCCTTTGACCCGAGCTTCTTCAACACTGACCTCATGGAGACGCTGCCGCTCATCTCCAGCCTCAGCACCAACAAGTGGCTCATGCTGCAACTCAACCCCCTGAGCCTGCTCAATGGGGACAGCAAGGACAGCCGCCTGTGAGCATCCCCACGTGCTGACCCAACTACCTCTTCTAGCCACTGCCCACAGCAGCAGCTACTCTGATAAGCTACCACCCACCCCTGAATGTCAGTGCATCAAACTGAGTGGTGCCCTGGTGAGGACTCACTGGAGAAGCACCGGTCTAGTGACTTCTGGGGCTGCTTTGGCCCTGGCATGGCTGTGGCCAGCCCCCAGCACCTTCCCTCTGCCACTCTCTGGTACAAAGCTAAGGAGACACAGGGACAGGCTGTGCTGGAGGGGCTCGTCCCTGCCTTCTCCAGCCACCAAGCCCAAGGATACACACACCAGGATGTTCCCAAGGTGCAATCCTGCCACATCTGCCCAGCACAGGGCATTGTAGCCTCAGGGCACCCTTGAGACCCTGTGTTTTCCCTCCCCACTTCCCCCTTTCACCGGGCTCCTCCAGCTGACGTCCGCGCTGCTGATGCTGTCCAAACCTTTCACAACAGACACCAGCAGCAGCCTGACGTCAGGCATCCTGCTGTGGGACGCACAGAGCTCCCACTCTGGCTGGCCTCACTTGGAGGGAGCGAGGGGATTTCCTGACCCTACAGAGACCTTTCAGCATCCAGCCCCTATGACAGAGACCCGGGTGCGGGCTACCTCCAGCAGGGTGCAGGATGTGTGCAGCAGCCACCCTATGAGCCCAGCACGAGCCAGGGCAGCCCTGCCCACACTATGGTCCATGTTATGCCACTATTGCGTACAGACATTATTTATTCTATTTAATTTGTAAATACAGAAAGGATGTGGTCCATCCAAAGGTATTCTGTCTATTCATCTGTACATCCTTTCCTAAGGTCAAGCTGCATTTTCTGTTTCCAGATATGGACTTTCCCCCACAGCAAAGGGCAATGTCTCACATGGGAAAGAGCATTTCCACATCACAACTGGGAAAAAAGGAGAACAAAGCCAGGTGATGCAGCATGTCCCATAGGGCAGCAGCTCGGGTACCACACACCAGGGAAGGACAGGAGCACCTCCAGGGCAGAACAGAACAAGTCAAAACAGGGGGATGGGGGGAATAGTTTCGGTCAGAATGGAAACAAGCATGAGATGGGAACAACTTACCATGGGCTACATTTGACTACTGCCAGGTCATTGGAGAGTTTTTCCTAAAGTCACTTGGCTTCCAAGAACCTTCACGGTGGGATAGTCCCATTAAACTGCTGGTGGAAACCCAGCTCGGGGAGTGCATTTTGTCAGGTTAAAACATGAATCACTGCCGTCAGAAGGGCGGTTGACGTATTGCTGTTTCCGGCTGTTACGTCTGACGTTGCTTTGCTCACAGTTAAGACACGCTGCCTGCATCACGCAGAAGGTGGTGGGTGCCCACAGCAGCAGCACCACCAGTGCCAGCCATGGGCATCCCCTGCCCTTCCATTGCCACCATCTCTCCTGCCTCTGGATATTTCCTTTTCACTTTCTTTTCGACTTCCTCTCGAAATCGGAGGCACCAAGAGGCAGCTCAGCTTTTGTTTTCATTTCAAATGCTCCTGATGTCAGGCTGCAGCCACATCCTGCACAGCACCGGGTGCTGCCGGTTCCTGCTCACCATGAAAGGCTCGACTGGCAGCATCCAGCGGCAGTAAGAGGTGATGTTTCCACGGAACCCAGATGAGTTTGCCAGAAAGCCACAGGGCAGCACTTTGGCTCCAATAGTCAAGAGCACAGACAGTCCCTCCAGTTCTCTGGAAGTCCCATAGGCTCACATTTTCCAGTCTGACGCAGCAGGATGCTCAGCTCTGACTCCTATGCTGTGCTCTTGCAAAGCTCTCCTCTGTGCAGCGACACCACGGCTGTCACAGTGAGGGGCCGCACTGTGCTAGCACCTTTCCTCCCCCAGCACCGCACAGACCCTGCAGGGAGCAGCACGGTGGGCATGGGGAGGGAGAAGGGAGGGAGCTTGTGCTCCTTTGCCAGCCAGAGTGCAGGCTGGGGCTCTCTGCTCCATCCTCACCCATTTCCCTACACACAGCCGTGCAGTCTCCCAGGTTTCTCTTCATTTTCCTTCTGGGAAAGCAGTTTATAAAGAAACAGTCCTAAAGCCCCTATTCCTTGCCAGCACTTGTGGGCCTGCAGGGGCTTTCTGAGGTGTTTGCTTGCACTATCAGTGCAGAAGACAAATTTCCACATTGGTCCCAATATTTCACCAAGGAGGGAAGTCTGAAGCACTCTCACTTCCTTGTGAGATTTCCCTCTATTGCACAAAACCAGCCACCCAGTTCTGTGGCTCATTACCACCCTTTATAGCTGGTTCCCCAAATCTCACATTGACCTGTTCACCAACAGCCTTGGCCCAAGGTCTCCTGGGCATGCGGCTGGCTGGTCCTGAGGGATGGGGTGTCTCCAAGTCGCAGGGAAGGCAGCTCGTCCCTCTGGGATGCACGCTGAGGAAGCCTGGGATAAGTCAGCTCCCTCTTCCTCCAGCCCAAGCAAGGGGAGGCTGTGGCAGTGCATGGGGATGGCAGCCAGCCCCAGGCACCATCCAGTGGCCAAGGAGGGCCAAAAGGGAAACGCAGCTGTGGGGAGCAGATGGAGAAGCTCTTGTGAAAAACAGAAACTGCACCGCTAGTTTCAGTAGAAACCCAACATATCGAGGGGCTGTACTTTAAAGAAGCAAGAACACAGGAATTCCTCTGTGGCTGGTTTTGGTTGCTCTTTCTGTGGGTGCTGGAAGGTGGCTGTGAGGCAGCATGGGGAAGCTGCACAGTGAGCACACAGCCTCCAAACAGCCATCGCTCCCAGCCATGTGCCCTATCCCAGGCTGAGGACAGGGAGGCGTGGGGAAGGAAATGCAAACCAAAGCCTGCACTGAAACACACACACAAAACCAGAGCCCAGGGAAAGCCCTGATGCGTGAGGAGGACTTTCACAGGAAAAACCTTGGGACTATCCCAGGGAAAGCTGCGATGACACACAGATGCTCTGGGGCACAGACCCACTGCTCCAGCGACTCCAAATACTGGCTGCTCCCAGGCACCGCGGGGAGCTGCATGGTGCTGCTGCTGGGGGACCTAACACCAGGGACCCCCTCACCACCGCTGGGCAGGGAGGAGCAGGGAATGTCCTACCTGCACATCCTGGCTCCTGCTCATGGCCCCTCGTTATGGAAAGGTGCGTAGCTGCTCCCTGTCCCGCTTAGCGAGCCGCTGATGCTGAATGGTGGCACCAGCTCCACTGCCACCAACCCGCTGTGGGGAAGGCAGAGATGAAAGCCAGCCCCTTCCAGCCAGGGTTGCCCAGGGCATCTGCCCCAGGGCAGAGCTCAGCAGGGTTGGGACCAGCAAGGGCTTGTGGCACCTTGGCACCATGCAAAGGGAGCACTCAGCCTGCCCCAAGGCCCCACATGGCTTCACTTACCAGGCGTGGTAGAGATTGAAAACGAAGTCAGGCCCTGGGGAGGCGAGAAGGAGAAGTGTCAGAGCCCCATGGTGCTGTGAACTCACCTTTGCTTTGCCACGGATCTGTGCAGTGGCGTGGAAAAGGACAGGACAGCACAGCCTGCGGAGCAGCCGGCTGCACCAGGACATCACTGTGCACCCCCTCGCCAGCCTCTGCATGCCCCCAGCTTGCCCCGGAGCCACCCTGCATGTGGGGTTCCCCAGTAACGTCAGTAAATGTCAGGCATGCTCCCCACATCCCAGGCCCATACTGCCCATACTCACGGCACCAGCACCATCCCCTCTGGTACCACCGGATGAAGGTATAGCCAAAACCCACCAGGATCAGCAAGGCCAGCCCGACACCCAAGGTTGCTCCGAGCACCTTCATGGGCTCTTGCCCTGTAAGGAAGAAAGGGCTCTGCAGACATATGCCTCTGGGAGACTAGGGGTTCTAAACATCCCCGTGGGGCTGGGATACATCCCTCTACCTTGTGCTATCCCCTATGGTATGGAGGGACTGTGCTCCCCAAGGCTCCCCTGCCAGGAGCCCAACCAGACCCCAGGCAGCTTTCGGCTGTTCTCCAGACCCATCACATTGTGCTGCCCACCCTGATGATGCCTGTATCCCCACTCCTGGTCCTATGCACACTTTCCTGGGGGGAAACACCTTCGTGGAGCTGCTGGCGCAGCAGTGGCGCTGGTGCTGGCTGTCCCAGTGCTGCCGCAGCCATGCAGTGCCATACCCCGGTCAGTCCCAGCAGCATCCCCATGCAGCTGCGCAGACCTATTTCTGGACAGGCAGTTCCCTCTAGAGGACGCGTTTGTCAGGGCGAGCAGCCTCTGCCGCCAGCACTGGGCTGGGACTGGAGGATGATGGGGCTGTGCAGGACCTCTCCATCCCTCCCATCCACACTGCATCCACAGCCAACACTCCATCATTGCCAAGGGGACAGCAAGGTACCCAGGCACAGCACAGCTGATGAGCAGCCATTTGTCTGCCGACAATAGGTTGCATGCTGCACAGAGAAAACCTTGTGTAATCTATAGCACCAGGCTGCTAATCACACCTCTCTCCAGCTGCTATCAGCTCCTGCTCCCCAAACCTCTGCACATCCCAAATGCCACCCTAGACCCTTCTCCACTGTCACAGCAGGCTCCAGCATGAGCCCAGCTCACAGTCAGCACAACCTCTTTCACCTTTGCATCCCTGACCAGTAAGTTGCCCAGTCAGTCCCGGTGGGGCCCATTAGCAAAACACAGGCAGGGGTGGTGGTGGGCACAGCAAGGGGGCTGCGGGGTTTGGCCACTGCCCCAGAGCCTGCACAGGGGCAAGCACACTGAGTGCTGTGCCTTGCAGCATCAGGAGCAAGGAGGCAGCGGAGAAGGATGACCTCACAGCAGCTAAATTTAGCCAGATGCCGGTGAGGTGAGAACATTTCCCCTGTGGTCACAGTGTTTACACAGTGAGCAAGGTCTCAGGGCGTCCCGTAACCCGCAGCACTTGCTCTACCTGATGGGATCTGGCAAACAACCGGGAGCCGCAGAGCATCGCGCCACCAGCTCCCAAGCTGCATGGCAGACAGGCAGGAGCAGCCTGCCCTTCCCTTCTGCTGAGCTCTCAGAGCACGGCTCAGGAGGCCAGGATAAGTGGGCAACCAATGCACCCTGATGCTGCTGGGCCAGGGGGGAGCTGGGAGCCTGAGGACCTCATATCCCAGCATGGATGGCATGGGTGAGGTCAGGAGTCTGCTGCAGGAGTGACTCACACGGAGGAGCTGGGGGCAGGAGGAGCATGATGCAATAGCCTCCCTGAATCACCCCGCTGCCGAAACTGCCCTCTCCCCACACCTACCACTGGTGGGAGCATGACGGCTTCATGCCCAGCCCCTGCCCCGTGCCATGTGTGGGAAGCAGCCCCTGCCCCGAAACCCTTGGGAGCAGACATCCTCATATCCCAAGATGCCTCCAAGAGCACTGCTGGAGACCGAGCCGCGCCAGCAGTCAAGCCCCTGCCCACAGCAGAAGGAAGCAGGTCACCAAGCCACTGCCTGTGCCACAAAACATCCCCATCTCTGCTCCATAAGGGAAGAAAAGGCCACATACTCACCCACTTGGTGGTCCATCTCCTGGCACCCGGTACTGTGCCACAGGAGCTGCTCACAGCTTGTCCAGGCTGGGAGCTGCTGCCTCAGATGGCTGGAGCCTGGCACGTCCTGCCTGTCGCCTCCTCTCCTGGTGACACAGCCACCTCAACCCCTGCGCTGCAGCGAGGCTGGGCACCGCTCCTCACCCGCTGGTTCAACTGGTTCCCAGGGGAGAAAGCAGAGGAGCTGCAGCAGACATCACTCCTCACACGATGCAGGCGCACCGCCCGTGCCCCAGCACAGCTCCCCACATGCTTGGGGCAGGCACAATGCCCTCCTGCTGCTGGCAGGGACAGGCACCTTGGCAGAGGGTAGTGCTGGGGCCAAAGGGATGGACACAGATGTCTCCAAGTGGCTGTGTCCTCCAACTGCCACCTCCTGGTGAAGAACAGCAGCCAGGAGGGGAGCTGGGTCCCACACAAAGCCTGGCCTTGGGTGCTTCAGGGTACCTGCAAAGGTTATGGCCCTGTGCAGGGTGAGGGCAGGACCCAGGGTGACAGGGCATCCCCAACCAGCTGCCCCCAGTCGTAGTATGATGCACTTACAATCTATTCCATCACCTTCTCAAAGCCTCAAAGTTCATCACTGCCTGCTTGCAGGAAGAGGGAGAAACCATCTCCCGTGGCTGCAAGTAGAAGGTAATAAACAGGGACAACCATTAACAGCTTGGAAACGGGGCAGCCAGGGGCAAAATCCCTCCCACCTTTGTGCACAGGCTCCAACTAGACCATGGCCCAGCCAAGCCCCTGCACAGCCCTCCCCAGGGGGAGCATCTCAGCACCAAGAGCCAGGGGTGATGCCTGGGGCTCGTGGGGACACTGGCCGGGATGCAGAGGGGATGATGCACACTGCAGAGCCGTGGGCCAGCCCTGCCTGGCCTCTGCCTGACCCCAGCCAGAGCTGGAGTGCCCGGAAGCCTGCGTCATGCCGGGGTTCTGGGTGCAAGAGGCCAGGGAAGGGCAATGGGCTGGAAATGCAGCCGCACTCCAGGAAGCAAAGCCCCGAAGGCATGCGGAGCCGTGACATAACATCTGAAAACTAGAGCTGCTTCCTCAAAACCTTCGCTTAACCTCAAAGGAGGAAGAGCCGCTCCCTGCTGTGCCAGCTCCCACCCCAGGGATGCTCTCCCTTCCACGGCAGTGAGGCCAAGCCGTGGGGTGTGCGGGGCTGGAACTGAGATGCCCTGGGAAGGCTGCCCATGCCTTGTGGCATGGCACAAGCTATGCAGGAGATGCTGGATGCATGGGACTGAGCTCACTCCAGAACCTCTGTCTGATCCCTGCTGACCTGGCAGCACCCATCTATTGAGCTGCTTTTGCAGTGAGTGTGGGGAGGGCGTCCTTACCTTTAGAACCACATGCAGATGATGGGATCCCTGGTCAGGCTGGTGGGATACGCTTCCTGCTCTCCCCAAGGCCGCAGTGTCCCTGCTGGGGGGGAGCTGGCACAGCAATGGCAGAGCTCCCTGGCTGAGAAGCTGCAGGTCGGGATGCTCCACGGTCTCTCCACCGGCTCAGTGCACACACTTGGCAGCAGCAGCTCCTGACCACTGGAAAGCTCATTACAAAAGGAGATGACAATGAGCTGCTCGGCACATCCTGCACCACCTCCAGCATGAGCCTGCACAAGGCTTTCCAGCCAGCTGGAGTGAGCAGCTCCTGACTCCTAATCCTGACTGCCCATCCTGCCCAGCAGCGGGGTAAGCAAGCTGCTCTCCATCCCAAAGCCATCATTCCTGGACACATAACCCAGCTTTGCACCAGTGTTGCACAGCTCCATGAGCAAGCTCAGCACCAGCCTACGGCCACAGCACTGCACCGAAACCTAGGGGCTGTAAGAGGCCCCCTCCGCACCCAGCCCTGCCAGCCACACCTTGTGTAACATCAGTGAGCTCATCCAACCCATGGGCACCCACTTGCTTTCCTTCCGAGGTGTCAACCACAACCTGGGGCTGCACAGGGACACGCAGACTGAGTGACCCAAGAGCATATAATGGCCCCGTAACCTCACGCGTAAACTCCTTTCCTCCTCCACCTACTAAAACCTCCGTTTGAAAATAACCCGGTGCAACATGGAAGAGATGGATGAAGAGCGGGATGGCCGCGTTTCCCCTTATCATCAGGAGGGGAGCAGGAAAAATCCAGTCAGTTCACTCCTGATAAGCTATTTTGTGACAGATCTGCAGGTGAGTCACCTCCAGTGGGAGATGCTCAGGAGATTACTGCAGGCGCTGGTGCTGCTGATAGACTGGTGTTGTATTACCATACAGATCACAATTCCTGTTTCACAACTCCTGCTGTGGGTTTTAAGGAGCGCTCAGGCGGTCCTGCCCCAGTGTCAGTAGAGTGTGGGCAGGGCAGCACAGGCACAGGGGTGGCGGGACCATCGCTGGCCCAGCTCCCTGGGCATCGGGGCACCCACAGCCTCCCCGTGGCCCAACCGGAGGATATTTGCCGGGTTTCTGCAGGCTGAAGACCACGTCAGAGCTGGATGAACATGGTGAGTTACCAACAGCTTCACCCACCGCTCTGCCCCCTCTCTGCATGGCAGCCCCCAGCCCCTCGTGCCGGCACCCCGCACTCCCCATGGCTCCTGCACTGGCAGACCGGGTCTGCCAGCACCAGTTTACTGGTGATGAGGCAGCCCAGGCTCCAAAGAGCTGCTACTCCCTGGTCCTGGACCCCGCAGCATCCAGATAGGGAATGATTTTACCTCTGTCTCTCAACACCACACTGTGGCTGTCAGACATGGCGCTTGGCTCTCACTCCCACATTTCTCTGTGCCTTGCTTGGTCCTTTCCCACACTGGGAAGCATCTTCTTATCCCCCTCCTTGCCCTGAGATGGGGCTGGTTCTTACACAGTGCCAGGGAAGCAGCCCAGTCCCTTGTCCCCCAGTGCTTCCACCGCGGGACTGCCAGTCCCTCTCGCTCAGCACAAGGGACACGCTTGGCTTGGCTTCTTGCACTGCCTTTTGCAAGCAAAGCCACTGCCACCAAACCCCAGCCTGGCATGCAGTCCCTCCCTAGGAAGAAAAGCCTTCCTTAACAGATGGCAGCCATGTACAGCCCAGGTTGCTGCGCACCATGAAACCCTCCACCAGCAACACACTGGGACATCAATCCTTCCAGGGTGTGGAACTCGCTCATCAATGGCTACATGCACCCATGGATTAAACCTCGTGCAGCCAAGGAGCTAGCCCTAGATCTGAACACCCTGCAGCCTTTGAAGTTGGGGTTTGCATTGGAACATTCCACCCCGTTCAGGAGCAGCTACTCAATGCATCACCGCACCTTGCGGTTGCACACTGTGGAGGAAAAGCAGCAAGAGCACCCCTGGCTGTCCAAGACTCCTCAGAAGAGGATGCAGAAGTTCTCCAGGAGTCCATAGCTCATGGGATGGCACTTGCAGAGCTGGAGTGCAGACTGGCCATAGCGGCATTAACGTGAATACAGCAAGGGAGCACAATTAGTTACGGCAGCCTTGAATTCTCCAGGAAATCATGTGCTTCCACTCCATGCAGGAGCTGGCACAGCCCTTACCTTCCTTGGAATTTAACCAGTGCAGCTCTTGCTGTAGCATGGTTTTTAGATCAAGTGGGCAGTCATGGAGAGGCAGCCCCAAGCTGCAAATCTATTTGAAACTGAGGAGGTTCATGTATGGAAGAAAATGCATTTAAAAAAAAAAAATCAAATCAGCAACAGGCAATACCTTCTCTAGGTGGGAAGCGGCCAGCACCGCAGCATCATCCCTCCCACCTGCATCTAGATCTGCACAGGCAAAGGAGCTTGATACCAGATGATGTGATGGGCACAGGCAGCTTGTGGGCAGACGGGGCAGTGGAGCTGCGGCAGTGACCCTCAGCCCCAGCCATGCTGTGGAGCCATGGCCCTGGGGCTGTTCCCACAGGGACCGTTAGGATCCCATCGTCCAGGCTCACGGTGACACAAGAGGTCCGCACGAAGAAGGACCAGCCCCACGTGCCCTGGGCTGGCTGTGCAGGAGGACGTAGGTGGTGTTTGGGAGCAAGCTGAGCCATGTTACAAAACTCCTGCAGGCATCAGGTGCTGCAGATAAGCAGCTTCGGAAGGGCAGATGAGATGGGAGGTCCAGGAGACACTCTCACCTTCCCACCCTGCTCTCCTGGTCCCTACCACAGAGCTGGGTTCCACATCCTCAGGAGCTGACCTGGAGCTAGGACCACTGTAGCACTGCAGCATGCTCACAGGGACCAAAAGGCACAACTTGCCCATGCTCAGCAACAGCACCAGACAAGCCTGGCTGTTCGGAGAAGGGCCGCTGGCATGGGGCACAGCCACATGCCCACAGCCCTGCCAGCACAGGCTGGATCCAGTCCTTCCCTGCACTTCTTGTTCACACTCTGGGGAGCAGCTGAAACTGGGAGCTCAAGCCATGCATGATGGAGAGGCAGCGATGGCTGAGCTACCAGCACATGAAATCCAACCTCTTTCTCTATGTTAATCCACAAATAATTGCTTGGCACTTGCCTGTAAAATCCTTTGTGCACGGCTAAACATGCATAAACACAGTGACCCAGAGAGGGAGGGCTCCACCACTCCCTCCTACCTGCCTTGGGCTGGAGCATGGCCCCTTTGCAGCCTGACTGCATCCCTGGTCTCATGGCACTACTGTTCTTCAAAGCCCCAATCTCCAAGCCTTGAGGTGGCACAGGGGCCACTGCTCTCATTTCCAACAACAAATGCAATCAGCTCCAGCCCAGAGACAAGTGTGCTGCTCCCAAAGCGCAGCAGCTCATCTTACCTGTGTGGTAGAGTCCAGAAGCAACAGCAAAGGAGAAGAGCTCTCTCAGGGCTGGAAGGGCATTCAGGAGGAGAGCACAGGCTGTCAGGAAGCAGCTCAACAGCACGGCACAAGCATAGCTGCAAAACAGGGAAACAGAAACGTACAGTGTCCACCTCAAACTCCCCAAAGGGGCTCTAATCTTTGCCCAGCACCAACCCACCGAGGATGGGGGGCAGTGGCTGGCTGGTGCAGCTTGCGGGACCTTTCCTACCACAACTAGGCATCTCTCATATGAGAAGCTCTTACAAGAAAATGATTTTGAAGAGATTAAGTGGGATCAATGCCTCATTCACCACTTGCTCCAGCGCTGACTGCTACCAGGCTGTGTTTACTGCGTGTCCTAGCAGCAGCACAGCCTTCCCTCCCATGGGACGGGCTGGTTTCTCCAGCAGCATGCCAGGGAGGACTCGGGCTGTGCCACTCTGGTTTCTGACCCCACACTGGGCCAGTCAGAGAATTTAACCCCCCATGGTGACATGTCTGTGTGCCACTGCTCTGCAGGCACTTGTATTTTGACTCAGAGCTGCTTGGCACATCAGAAAGTGCTCTTTCATAACACCTAGGACTTTTTAAGCCCCTGGTGCATTAATGACAGTAATTCTATAACTTTAATAACCAGTTACTGGAATTGCACAGGTGGTGTTCACGGGAGCAACAAAGCCGGGTGACAGAAGAACCAAGTGTTGCACCAGGACATGCCACCCCCCCGCTGCCACCTCCATCCTCAGCAGCTCTAAAGCAACCTCCGATGTAGGTTGAGGCAGTTCCCCTGCTAATCCTCCCCAGGGACCTTGAGCAAGCCAAAGACACAGCAGCCTCTGTGCCTGTCCAAGCTTAGCTGATCCTCTGCTTTCTCCGGGGTGGCTGATCATGTTATCTCTGCACTTGGCATGGGAACTGCCACGGGGCCAGCTAGCCACGCTGCTACAGACCCTGCCTGCTTTCCAGCTGCTTCTTGGCTGAAGTTTCAGCTCGATAACTGCTTTCCCCCTCTGGTTTGCAGGATTTAGCCTCCGAGCGGCTGAATGGCAGAGGTAATACCTGTGGGAGCTGGGGACATGAGTGTTGCTGGGCTGGGGCAGGCGACGCAGGGCCACGCTGTTTGTGTTGCAGGTCCCAGCCCAAGACGCAAAGCCTCCATGTCACTGCGGTCCTTCAAGCGGATCGGCATCCTGGTCCTGGCTGTGGTGCTCACCCTCGCCTGCCTGGTTGCAGTTGGGTTCCTGGGTATGGCTCCTGCTCTCCTCTCCCTGCTCCTTTTGCACAGCAAACACAGCTCTGGACCCAGGGCTTGGCTGGGACCAGCTCTGCCACCTTCCTGCTGAGCCTCCATGCACAAACCCTCAACTCCCCCTTTCCCCCTAGTCAAGGTTTACCTGGACCACCACTACTTCTTCTGCAAACAGCCCCTGAAGCTGGTGCCGCTGCAGCAAGTCTGTGACAGGCAGATGGACTGTCCGCAGGGCGAGGATGAGGCGAACTGTCCCCAGTGGGTCCCTGAGGGGCCACTAGCTGGGGGTGAGTCCAGGACACCCTGTTTGGGCTCTGGGAGGGGCAGGGCTGCTGCATCAAGCCTCAGCCTGACAAAGTCATCTATGACAAAGCTGACTTTGTGTCTGTCTCCAGCCCGTGTTTCCAAAGACAGATCCATCCTGCAGGTGCTTAACAGGAACACTGGAGATTGGTTCTGCATCTGCCATGACCACTTCAACTCGATGCTGGCAAAAGCAGCCTGCGAGCAAATGGGCTACAGGAGGTACGTGGCTGCTTTCTCCACACCTCTCTCACTGCTTTATCTATCCCTCTCCCATAAAAGCTCTTTTTGAGTGGGGCTCTATTTACTTACAAAGCACTCAGAGCCCTGCACTAATGGTTTCAGCCCATCCCGGGGACGCAGAGTGCTCTGTGCTAGAAGCCCTGGCAGCTTCCCACACAAACACAGCACTGTTCCCGGTATCCCTGCTCCATCCCCAGCCCAGGGGCTCCCTGCCCTGCTCCTACCCCTCGCCTTACCCACCTCCTTACAGGCACCCATGGCAAGCACCCACCTCACCAGAGCAGCCACTGCTGGGATACATGCAGAACTCACTCGGGGGGGACACAGAACCCTGCACTCCCCTTTTAAAGCCCCATGAGAGCAGCAGTTGGGAGGGGTGTGGGAGGGCAGGGTTGGGTCCTTGTGTTTGCAATTAAGCTCTATGAAACACACCTGTATCTGCCTCTGCACTGCCCTGAGCTAGCAGCGAGTTTGGAGCGCTGCATTCAACTAAAGCCGGTTACAGCTGAGATATGGTCTAGTGGAAGTGTTGGAGGGTCTTGGAACTGGATGAGCTTTAAGATCCCATCCAACCCAAACCATTCTGTGGTTCCCTGACTCCGTCAGCACACTCCTGTCCCTGGTCCCGAACTCAGTGCCCTGTCTCCACATCCTGCCTCCGGCCCTTCAGGGGTGCCTCTTTTGGCATCCCCATGTCCCTGTCCCAAGAACCCCCTTTACCTATGGGTCTTTCTCTTGCTCGCTTGGCACAGGGGCCACATTCCCTTCCTACACGCCTGCTTCCTCCCTTGCTCACCAGCTCTTTGTTGGAGCCATAGGCAAACATTTAG
Organism: Strigops habroptila; assembly: GCF_004027225.2. NCBI lineage: Eukaryota > Metazoa > Chordata > Aves > Psittaciformes > Psittacidae > Strigops > Strigops habroptila. Next base: position 1,161,146 of record NC_044293.2, read on the forward strand.
CACCTATTCGTAAAGGTTTGGTTAGACCATCTCTGGCTCGGTGTGAGCCAAACCCCAGGCTCCTGGAGGTGCTCAGGCACCAGTGCCTGTCCAGTGCACACTGGTGGTGTGCTGGGACCATGCACCCGCTGTGCTGGCTGACCCGGCCCCCCGTGTCTTTCAGCAACCCCACGTTCACAGCAGTGGAGGCGGGCGCCGGGCAGCCCCTGCCTCCCCGCGAGGTCGTGCTGAGGAACGGCAGCCTCCAGATGCCCGAGCCAGGCCGGTGAGTGGTGGGGCTGCGCAGGAGGCGGCCGCTGTGCCCCTCGCCCTGCTGTGCCCTGTGGAACCAGAGCCTCTCCTCCACTGAACCCAGCCCTTTTCCTCCCTCTTCCAGGAAATGCCTCTCTGGAGCAGTTGTTTCGCTCTTTTGTTCCAGTAAGTATCATGGCACTGTCTGCACCTCGCGCCACTTCGGGTCCCCATTCCTGGCACGTCCCTGTGTGCCGTCCTGAGGGTGCAAGAGTGCAGCTCTGGCCCAAGCCCTGGCCCTCCCCGGTTCCCCCACTGAGGATTTGCATGAGAAAAGTTGGATTTCATAACTGCTAACCTGCTTGTTAAGCTGGTGTAAACCTCCCAGACATGGAACACCTAAGAAAGGCTTAACCAGCTGCTGGGATGGGTTTACTTTTGCTGTTGAATTATCCTGATTAAAGTAATCTGTCCGGTGGGCTGGAGAAGGCAAGGAATGGATGAACCTATTTCAGCAAGCCCAGGGATGATATGCAGACAGAGAACAAAAGGGGGTGTGCCAAGTGGCCCACAAAGGGGTGACAGGCAGTGTCACAAGGCACCCGGCAGCCTCTGTCCCCACTTACCTGAGGACAGAGGAGGGCAGAGCAGTGCTCTTTCCCTCCCCGCTGCTGCAGCTAACATGTTGCTTTGTTGCTGCTTTGCTGCCCGGCAGAAGGCTGCGGGGAGAGCATAAGGACTCCACGCGTGCTGGGGGGGAGCCCCGCCACCATCGAGGCTTGGCCGTGGCAGGTCAGCCTGCAGTACAAGAGGGAGCACATCTGTGGGGGCAGCATCATTGACCGCAGCTGGATCCTGACGGCAGCGCACTGCTTCAAGTGAGTTGGCTCCTCAATGGCAGGCTGAGCCCCGCTGGGTTTAAACCATGTGTTCCTGTAGTTAACATGGCTTCGTGCCCCTTGGTGCAATGATGCTGAGCAGAGTGTAGGCAAGGCTTTGCTGCCTGTCCATGCAGCAGAGTCATGAGGGAAGAGGGGAGCAATAACAGACATGTCTGTGCACAGGAACAACCCCATTGTTCAGAGGTGGCGTGTGAAGGCTGGCTCCAACCTCCTCTCAGGCACCACCACCCTTGCTGTGGAGAAGGTCTTCCTGGCTGGGGAGATGCCCACGTCTCCCAAGGACAATGACATTGCTCTGGTGAAGCTGCAGTCTCCCCTGCATGTCTCAGGTGAGTTATGGCACATACCTCCTTGGAGTAAGGGTCCCAGAAGCAGGCTAGGAGCTCGGCAAAGCTCAGTGGGCATCAAGCAGCAGTGGAGAGGGACATGTGTGAGCAGGGAGCTGAGTGCCCAGCGGTGCATGGCCCCGGCTTCCCCACAACCCTCCTCAGTCATCTCCTGCATTTCCTGTCCCCCTTCCAGACAGCAGCAAGCCCATCTGCCTGCCCTATTTCGACGAGGAGCTGGTACCAGGCACACCCCTGTGGGTGATAGGCTGGGGCTACACTCAGAAGCGTGGTGAGTAGGACAGCAGAGGAGCGAGGGCACAGTCCCCCCCAGCACCACTCTCAGGATGAGGGCTGGTGGGCTCCCTCCTGGATCCCCTCTGAGCCACCTGCACGTTGTGTGCAGGCAAACTGTCTGAGATCCTGCAGCAGGCGGAGGTGAAACTCATCGATGAGGAGAGCTGCAACGTCGCTGCCTACCATGGCGAGGTCACCGAGAAGATGCTGTGTGCTGGCCTGCCCCAAGGAGGGGTGGACACATGCCAGGTTGGTTCCTGAAGAGGAAATAGTCCCTTCCAGGGCTAGGAATGGCTGCAGCCAAGAGCACTGGTACCTGCCACACCGGGGACTGGGGCTCCTCATTCCAAGGGTTTATCCTTTGCAGGGAGACAGCGGAGGGCCCCTGCTGTACTCGGGCAAGCACTGGCAAGTGGTGGGCATTGTGAGCTGGGGCCAGGGCTGCGGCACCCCCAGCACACCCGGTGTCTACACCAGCGTCCGTGCCTACCTCAACTGGATCTACACCGTGCGGAGGGTCAGTGCTGCACTGCTGCCTGCAGCTGCTCTATCACAGTGGTTTTGGGGTGGTGGGGAAGGGCACCCTTGGGCTCTGCAGGGAGCTGAGCCGGCTCCTTAAGGATGCGCTTCTGTGCTCCTGGTTTCAGATGCCTTTCAAATCCTATTATTTCTTCTCTCTCCTTCCAGTCGGAGCTCTGAGACCTGCTGGGACAGGTCCCTCCTCTCCCCTCACGCCTCCCTCCCCATCCCTACGCGCTTGGCTGTCTCAGCTCCGGCACCAGAAGCTGAGCGGTGCCTCCCAAGCCCTCACTGGCAGGCTGTGATTTAGCACGCCAGAGACCAGCCAAGGAGGCAAAGGGCAGCTCGGAGCGACGGCCACTGATACCATGAAGGAATCTGACCAGCTCAAGCTCCTTCCGCAGCAAGATTAATTTATTACCCCGTGCTGACCCTGCTGTGGCAGGAAGGCTCCTGCAGGGCTCAGCTGCTCTTTGCTCACTACTGTTATACAGAGAGAAATGATGTTTGTGCTATGGAATATCCCCATTAAAAGAGAGTATTTGTTTTTTTCACGCAGCCTCTGAGGGCTCTGTCCCTCTTGCTTGCAGGGGTGTTTCTGACAGTACCCTGCACTCCCCAGAGCTGCTTTCCCAGCACAGGGCAGGCTTTATTTGCTGCCTCATGAACGAGCTGTTCCCGCACACAAGAAAGTGCTGCGTGGACCTCGGCCCCTCAGTCAGACAAGAATGGGGCCAGTTTAAACTACTGGAAACAAACATGGACATCAGGCATTCTTTTAAATCAACACTTTCTAGCGTAGCTCCAGGGCAGCACCAGCGCTCACCTTGGGGTGTCAGGGGGGAGCTTAGGATGCAGATAGCACAGTGGCACTCATCCATCCCGAACAAACAGCTACAGAGAGTGGACACAGCCGGTGCTCATCACACAGGGGCACCGCTGCTGCTCTGCCTCGGTGCAGGGCTTGCAATGCAGCGTGCCTGGGGGGTCATGGTAAGCCTGAACACATACAGCAACCCAGACTCTAGTTTCTCTATTAAACATAAAGTTTATTTCATTCAAGGCAAAGCTAACTAAACCTCTACAGTGCAAAAATGTGCTGTCACCACACAGCATGTCGTACGCACCCTGTGTTTATTCACAGGCATCTCCTGCATGTATTTGTATATGCTGATACACACACGTGTCTGTTGCAGCACACACCTCCAGCAGGGCCCTCTCCCCCATACACCCCAGAAAGCCTCTGCAGACCCCCCCAAAGCCCTTGTGACAGCAGGGACCCCACAGGAGCTGGCACCCAAAGCAGCCCGGAGCCCCCCGCACTGTGAACAGCACCCGCACACATATGCATATAGAGTTACGTGTCAAAAACTGCTTATGTTGACTGTTTCCATCAAGCCAGAGGAGTAATCCATGCATAGTACAGCATTGCATATCCTGTGGTAAGTGGAACTGCGTCCAGATACCATCTAAAAAAGGCCAACAGGTTGGGACAGCTAAAAATAGTTCTTTAAAAAAGTCCTTTCCTCCCTTCAGTGTCCTCTCCCACAGAAGGTCTCCTCCAAAGATGGGCTGGGGTGCTCTTGGGGCAGCTGGGAGGTCTCAGCCTTCCTGCCCAGACTCTCATGCACGACAATGGTATGTTAACAATACTTTGCATTTACAGAGTGCCTTTCGCCCTAGGATCTCGGAGCACTTTGCAAAGCCATGCAGGGAGCCTCACACCTCCTGTGAGGTAGGTCAGATTTACTGTCCCCAGTTTACAGATGGGGAAGCTGAAGCACAAAGAAGTCAAGTGACTTGCCTGAGGGTCCCGTGGAGGGGACCAGGATCCCAGGGACCTGAATCTCACTTGCTAGTCTAACCGGGTGCCTGTGTCCCTGTCCCAAGCACACAGCCCCGCTCGGGTGGGTGCCCCATGGCGAAGGCTGCAGGGTGCTCCCTATACCACCACCCCACAAGCAAGTCTGACCTCTCCACAACAGTCTCCAGAGAAGGTAGCACCTTGTTTGCCTTGCCCATCAAATCCTCACCTACTTTCCACTCCGGCACCTCTGTCAGGGCGCGAGCCCCTGCAGCCGGGGGAGTCATGGCTCGGCTGTGATTCCCAATATCAAGTGGGGATGGGGGAGCTGCCTGTCCTGCAGCTTCACCAACAGACACCCACAAATAAAAGAGAAATAGGGAACAAATCGCATTGTAAAGCACATTGCCAGCTTCAGCTGTAGGAGCAGCTCATTTTCTTCATGTCTCACATCCCGCTGCAGCCCTTAGGAAGGGGTCTGGTTTGCCCAAATCCCCACTGCAGACACCCCTCTGGCTTTCTGTGGCACCCCGCACGCGAGGATCTCAAAGCACTTTACAAATGATAGCCAAGGAAGCCTCACAACCACCCCTGTGAGGTAGAGCAGTGTTATTATCCCCATTTTACAGATGGGGAAACTGAGGCATGGAGAGGCAGAGCGACTTGCCCAAGGTCACCCAGCGGGCCGGTAGCAGGCCCGGGAGCAGGCTGGCACAGCCCTAGCATGGCTCCCCTCGCCAGGGCTCCACTGTGCTCCCTCCCTGCATCGCAGATGGAGTGCCACAGTTTTCCTTGGGTGATGGGAAACGCAATCAGCTGTTTTCCCACTGGAGTTTAATATAAAAAAAATCTCTGCGTAACAAGTTAAGCCTTGGCAAGGCAGCATCAACAGCATCACTGCTCTGAGTGTGCTGAGTGCTGGGCTTTAAAAAGGGGAGGAGGAGCAAGAGCAGCAGCATAAACCCAGGGAACATGCCGAGAAGGCCCCCACTGCCCCTGGGGTATGGCCCTGCACAGGGTATGAAACGTGGAGCTTCACCCCACTGCAGCCAGCAGTGACCCCAGGACATGGCCAGCCCCGGCCGCTGGTCCCCACAGCCCTGCCACAGGAGGAACCAGCCTGTCCCGTGGGAGCACGGCACCCAGCCCCTGTGGGGAAGAGATGACAGCCCTGACAGTCACTGATTTGGTTCTCAGGTGTGCTTACGAGAGCTGAAGCCAAGCCCCGTCGCAACAGCCCTGCTTCCTCCCTTCCTCCTGTGCCGGACCCACATGAAATGCGGCAAAGGCAGGAGCCTCTACCTCTATGGCGAGTTTTGTGCATCCTTGCTCTGCTCCAGACACACTCTGCACGAGGCTGGCAGCTCCTGCCTGCCCCAGCTCAGCATTGCCAGTCACACAAAGACACCCCAAGCTCCTCGCAGCCTCTAACCCCAGGCATGCCGGGACCCCTGGTCACCATCCACCACCCCGGGAGCGCAGCACAAGCAGCACAGCACCCCACGGTACTCCCCAGCCCCTTCCCTGCCTGCCCAGCACCCTCTTGCCTTCACTCATAGCAGAGCAGGCAGCTCCCTCTGTCCCGGCAGCATCCCAGTCCGAGTCCACAAGAAGCTCCCAGTCCCCATGGCAGCCGAAGTCTTTTCCGAGAAGCAGTGCAGGTTGCAGGCACGTGTGTAATAGAAACATGTCTCAAGCATTGGCAGTTTGGAAAGAAAACAAAAGGGAAAGGCTTGTCCCCCTGCCCCTCTCCCCGCTGCTGGGCGGGCTGGGGCGCGGGGTGCCGCTGCTTCATGCCTTTGGTGGTGCTTTTTGTTCCGCCTTGGAGCCAGCCAAGCCGTTCTCCGTGTTGTCGTTCCCCGACGAGCTCACGAGGCATTCCTTCCTGGGGAAGGGCACACGGCCAGCTCACAGCCCCTGGCCCCCCCCCGGCCCCTCTCGCCACGACCCCGTGCAGCCCTGCCCCACAGCAGCACCCACCAAAGGGTGCCGGGACCAGCACCCGCACTCACTTCCCATCCTGGGTCTTCTTGATGATGAACAGGACAACCTTCTTGATGAGCATGAAAAGGATGAGGAGGCCGATGAGGCCCCCCACAACGCCGACGATGATGAGCGTCACAGTGTTGTCTGCCTCCACCACTGCAGGAGAGAAGGTGCTGAGGGGCCTCAGCACGGGAGCAGGGAGCTCCCAACTGCATGATCCCCCCCAAAAAACAGCGACCCACCCCTCCACCAGCTGCTGGTCCACACAGAGGGGCACAAGGCCAAGCCTTGCCCTGCAGGGATGCCAAGAAGCCAGGACACCCCATGCACCTCCACAACCACAAGCCAAGATGGGGTCAGTGTGGGTCCGCATCCCCACTGTCCCAGTGTCACTCATGGGGCACCAGAGCCCTGGCCAGCACTTACTTTTCTGGACCACCGTGAGGAAGATGGTGGCGTTGTGCTGTGCGTTCTTCTCCTTGGGGTTCCTGACATGGCACGTGTATTTCCCAGCATCGCTGAAGTCCACGTTCTTCAGGAGAATGGAGATATTGTTGTCCTTCTTGGTTGTCGAGCCAACAAACTCGACCCGTGGGTTGCGCCCCACGAGGAAGGGCTCCGAGGCTTTGTTCTTTATCTTGCCGTGGTAAATCTGCAGGGGCAGGGATGCAGGATGCTCAGCTGGGCTTCCAACAACCCCAGGTGATGGAAAAGCCCAAGTTCTCCTGCCAGTGCTCTGCACACACAGACACACATGGCAGAGTGTCCCTGCACACCCCATGAAAGCAGGAATGGCTGTGGAGGGGGACCTCACACACAGACCACAGTGCTGGGGAAGCAACAGAACAACCTGACCTGCCCTGCAGCGGCGTTACAGACCATGCAAAGGATGGGAGAACCCCAGGGCAGAGAATCCCTTTGCTATAGGGCTGGCCAGCCTTCAAGGACAGACCTGCTCTTAACCAGTCCTCCTGCTAAGGAGTTGAAGAGCAAGTCTAGAACCTCTATTATTCCAGAGCAAGCACAGGAGGACAAAAATAACTCTACTTTGGCCAAAGTGCAGTCTTGCACATGAAGAGCCAATTTACATTAAGAGACGAGCCTGTGGGCAGCAGAAAATGCAGAACAGCTTTGTGCCAAAAGCACAGATGTGCCAAGGTATTTGAGTCACCCTGTTGGCAGAGCCTTGTACCCCCAGTGCTGGAGACACTCGGAGGAACAGGCATCCTGTGAGAGGAGAAAGGGAACTTAGCGAGAACTGGGAAGTACAGAAGGACCTGCCTATAAAAGAGAGGCAAAGCCCAGAGAGCCACCCACCATCTCTGTCGAGTTGAAATACCATGTGAAGACCAGGTCCTGAAAGCCTATGCAGGTGGTGAAGGTGCAGGGCAGCAGGACATTGGAGTTATTCAGAGCCATCACAGTGTTGGTCTTCCCCACCGACACCTCCAAGGCGAAGGCGAGGGCGAAGACGTGCAAACCTGGCAGGCAGAGGGGAGGAGACAGTGAGGACACGATACCAGTATGAAGTCCAGCCTGATGCACCCGGAGCTGGGATACAGCCCAGCCTGCTGCTGGGCTCTGCTGTGGGCATGTACCTGCGGGCAGATGGGGCAGGGAGGAGAAAGGCGCATGGGAGGGACAACTTCTCTCCCTCTGCAGCCTGGCCTCAGCTGGAGCACCATTCACAGTGGGCATCCCCTCCCAGGGAGCAAGTGGGGGGCAGCAGGATGCAGCCATCATCCCTTTTGGTCCCGCTCCCAACTCCACCAGGGACCCACAGCATCCTCCTCCTCCCCACAGCCTCAGCACAGGGGGCACGAGCTCGGCTCCCCTCCCAGAGCCCAGGGATGGGTTTGTCACCCCTCATTCGCTTTGGCATGGCAGGAGCAAATGTGCCTGTCCCAGCTCCAGCAGAGACAGGGGACCTGTTCCTGAAGAATGACGGGGGCTGGCTGGCACCCTCAGAGGCAGCGCGGATTCAAAGAGGACCATAATATCACCAAGAATGAAGTATGCAAATGGAAGCCCTGATTTGCATGTTATCCACAGGCCTTCAGCTAAACCTTCAAGGGGGAGAGAAGCGCCCAAAGCAAAGCAGAGCTCTGTGTTCTTCAAGCAGGGAGCTGGAGCGCTAATTAGCATTGCTGTGCAGCGCAGCTCCTCGCAGCCTGTGTGGACCTTGGAGCGGCACCCCTCAGCCTGCCGTGCAGAGCCTGTCTCCCGTGGTAAAGAGGGATGACCTTCAAACTGAAGAACGCGGCTCTCCCGCTGCTCTCCTCCTGTCAGCAGGAGAAATGCATCCAGGAGCAGGTACAAGCCCAACTGTGCCTCAAAGCTCCCGGGTCCCATGCAAACAACTGGCACTGCTCCAGGCCGGGCCAGCAGTGTCCACACGAACCCATTCCAGAGGGCACAGGGATGCTCTGCTCCGGGCCAGGGGAGCAGCCCCATTCTGCATCACACCCCATCCTGCTTGTATGATGTGGTACGGCCAAGCTGTGATAAAACCCAGCAAGCATTGTCCTCCCCTTTCGCAGACCTCAGCCACCCCTATAAAGCTTTCCCTGGGCACTTGGACAACCAAAACACATGGGGGACAGCTCTCCCTGTCACTACAAGCTGGTCCCCAGCTCCACTAACACCTTAACTCAGATACGCTGCCCTCAGCTTCAGATTCCCATCTCTCTGCAGCCGCTTCAGCTGCTGATTTATTCTCCCACACATGCCTGTGCTAACAACTCCCCAGGCACGTCACAGCCCAAGCCAAGCCCAAGAGCCCTGCATCCTGGGCTTCGGGCCCTGCTGCAGTGCTGCATTGCAAGCACTGCAGGCAACGAGTTACTTAACTTTACAAAGAAGCATTTTTCATTCCCCTCCAGAGGCTTTAGCTACCATCAGGGGGTGGTTTCCACCAGAAGGAGGTTGCCTGCAGTTGTCAGGCTCAGAGACCAGCCCTGCAGGTGCTACAGAGGGACTTCACAGCCAGGAGCATCCCTGGGGAACCATGCTGCTACCTGGAGTAAGACTTAGCAGAGCGATGCCTGGCTCTGCAGGTATGCCTGAGCAGGCAAGGTGCTGCAAGCTGACAGTTACTTACAGGAAAGACGATTCCTTGCAGCTTGTGACACTTTTAATCCTGTCTGCCACCGTTACAACGTCATGAACGCAATCTGAATTGAATGCGTGGGGTAAGTGGAGGCTGATCTTCTTCCTGTCATGCTGTGGTCTCAGGAAGTCAGAATTGATATGTTACCTCTAAATAAAGCACAGAGGAAAAGACATCGGGAGGCTGGGAGATCGCTGACTGGACCTGTCACACCAGCTGCCACTTTTCCATGTGCCCAAAGCTGCTGCACTTTGCACCATGCGAGCCCCAGCCTTCAGCACACAGGGCCAAACCCCTCCGGGGGCTCCCATGCCTACAGGGACCAGCTTTCCCCAAGAGACAGCAAAGGGGGACCAGGGAGCAGCCACTTGCTGCTGCCAGAGCCTTGGCTCACTGCTCTTAGAGAGGGTGAGCTCATGGGGCAAGCCCCACAGAGGGTTCCAGAGCCACTGAGCTATGTGCTGTAGTGCTGCAACATGGGACCCAGCCCCAGCGGCAGCAGCGCTAGCCCTCCAACCCGGGCCAGGACCCAGAGCAAGACTTTCCCCCACAGCTCCCTGTTTTTCCACAGCCCATCAGGAAGCTGGTCTGCAAATCACTGCCCAAATGGAAAGAGAACACGGGGTTCACCTGAAAAGCCATAGGACACCACTATCTGCAAGAAAGCACCTCTATAAAAACTTTCCTTGCCTGTAAGAGCCAATGTGACCTCCCAGCACAGACAGCAGGCTGACCAAGCTCCTCTTCACCTGGGTTAGAAGCAAGGAGCTCCCAGACCAGCCCGAGCCATGTGTGCTCTGGGGCAGGACACACAGGCTGCCCCTTCCCATGGGTACTGAGGGCAGAAGCTGTGCTCTGGCTCCCTGGTGCAGCCAGGAGTCCACCATCACTCCCTAGAGAGCACAGCTTCCCAAAACACACAGACACAGAGACCTGTCTGGACACTCTCCCCTTCCCACCATTCCCTCCAGGCTCCCAGCCCACCTGAGTGACCCATGGGACCATGTTCCCATCTCCACGCCCTGGACCCCACACCCCGAGAGTCCTGGTCTCCAGCATCTCCGAGTCTCTCCTACCACCTCACTGCCAGCCCTGTGCCGAAAGCAGTTTGCACCGCATCTATCTGAGGAGGCACTTTCAACCAGCACTCAAATCCCGCAGGGAGCCAGGTACTTACATGTCCTTTCGTGTCTCCAGCTCACTTAAAGCAAACTTTAGAACTATGCCCTCTAAAACGCCTCTCAAAGGAGCTTCCCAACAGCAAGTGCTGCAAAGGCAGCCCTTGGTTTCAGGCTCTCCGTGCCCCTGGACACAAGGGTGACCTACACGAGCAGAAGTGCAGCCGGAGCGTGAGGACTGATGCAGGTGGCTTGGAACCAACCCCAGGAGCTGCAGCAGGGAGGGGACGGCTGCAAACTCCCTCCTGCACCCTGCACCCGGGGAGCTCGGGCATCCCTGGGCACAGGCCTGGGCATCATGCTCCGAGGAGCAGCCCTGCAGTGTGGGCTCGTCCCCGCGCCGCGGAGAAGCGCATGCAAATGGTTGTTTTACAAAACGAACTGTAAAGAGAATGACCTGTCGGCGGGCGTGCTGGCGGCTGCGCTGAAGCAGTGCACCGCTTCCCTACGGCTATTCCCCCGGTTCACGTTAGCAGCCAGGTAGCCGCGGTCCCTGCTCACAGAGCAGCAGAGCGGAATAGGGCAAAGCGGGATGCAGCCGCAGTGCTCGCAGGAGGAAGCTCTGGAGATGGTGCAGGCAGGGCAGGGGGCTGGAGCCAGGACTTCAGAGTCCGCTCTCGGACTCGGCTGCGAAGTCACCTTGGACAAGTCACTTATCCTCAGTGCTTCGGACTCGCCGTCTGCAGAGCAGAGATCATTGCATTAGCGCCCGTGCAGGGGAAATCCATCCGAGCAGCAGCGTCCGATCCCTTGCGGTGCGGGCAATCCAGATGCAAAGCAGCTGAGCGCGAAGCGAGGGTCCCCCCACCTCGGGAATGCGCAGGGGAGCGGCTGGAAGCGGGATGCAGCCGCGGCGCTCCCGGGGGATGCGGGCGCTGCGCGGGGCTGGACCGGGTCCCGCAGCCCCCCGCGCCCCTTACCCAGGAGCGCTGCCAGCAGGCGCGGCGCGGGGCGGCGGCGGGCGGCGGGCGAGCCCCGGGCCATGGCTGCGGCGCGGTCCGTGCTGCCCCGCAGCGGCCCGGCTCTGGCACCCCCGTTGCGGGCGGGCGGGGCCGTGCCGGGCGGGGCCGCGCTGCGCTGCGCCCTCCTCCGCGCTCCTCCGCGCCGCGCATCCTCCCGCGGCACCGCCCGCCCCGGGGGTCAGGGGAAAGCTCCTGCGGGGATGGCCCGGGGATGCCCTGGGGCCACCCTGGAAGGGGACAAGGTGCCGCCGAGGCTGGGGCTTCCCCTGCCGCTGCTGGGGCTCAGTGCTCGCTCGGTGCACCTCAGCAGCGTCTCCCTGCCCGCTGTCCCCATGTAGCTACCACCATCCCCGATGGCAGATGGGGGCCCAGAGTCAGGTGCAAGAGAATCCGCCCAGCGCCAAAGGGAACACTTGGCAAACTTAGTTTTCTCACCATGGGTTTGTTCCGGGATAATTGGCTGCACAGAAGTTCACGTCTCAAGCACCTTTTCTGCACCGCCACATCCATTAGAGCTAACCTCCAGCAGACCACATCCAAAAAAGCAGTGACAGGGGCCCTCCTAATGGAAGCCTCCAAAGACACGGCGTGCGAAGATAGAGCTTTACCTTTGCGCCGAGGTCCATTAGACAGGCAGAGCCTTGCGCAGAGCAGCAATTTGGAGGTGACACATCCCGAGAACAGGCATGGCAGGAGGGGGGAGGAGGTGCTGCTGTGCTCACAGTGCAGGAACAGCACTGACTGTTTCTCCAGGCTGGAGTCCTTGCTGGCACGAGCACGTGTCCCGGCAAAGCTCACCCCAGGGACCAGGTGAGGCCGTATGTCCCTTGCTGGGTGCAGCTCTACAGCACAGCTTCCCCAAACAGGGTTGCTTCTTTTTGGGTGTGAGAGCAGCTCTCCCGCACGGATGCTGGCCAGGGCCCTGCCTGCATGTCTCTGGTGCTGTGGCCCATCAGCTCCAGGGTGCTTTGAGAGACTCCTCGGCCCCACTCCAGCCTCTTTGCAGCTTGTTCTCCTTCTCACCTGAAGCAGGAGGGAAGAGGGGAAGCAGGAGGCTTCACAGGGCACAGGGGCATCCCAGGGGACCATGAGAGGATGCCAGCAGTGCCTGTGGGTTGAGGAGTTAGAGCTGCAGTGCTGGCAATAGAGACAGGAAAAGTACAGGCAGAGCAGGCTGGGGAGCACTGGCAGCCAGCGCTGTGGGAGCAGCGTGGAGAGAACTGCTGATGCAGCAGAAGGTGTGTTGGCGGGCGCCTGTGATGGATACAGCTAGGTGAGGTGTACAGCTAGGTGATGGATACAGCTAGGTGGTGTATACAGCTAGGTAATGTGTACAGCTAGGTGATGAGTACAGCTAGGTGATGAATACACCTGGGTGATGTGTATGGCTAGGTGATGAATACAGATAGGTGATGGATATAGATAGGTGATGGATACAGCCAGGTGATGTATATGGCTAGGTGGTGGATATGGCTAGGTGACGGTTACAACTAGGTGATGGATACGGCTAGGCAATAGATATGGCTGGTGACCAGGCAAGCAGTGTGCTGAGACAGGAGAAGGAGTGCTGCATCTGATGGAGCCTTGCTCATTGTGAGGGGGATGTCACACCTCTGAGGAGCAGCTCAGCAGAGGGGTCCTGAAGGGGTGGGAGGGATGCCTGTTGTCCTGCAAGTGTGCATGATGCTCCTACGGCCATGGTCGCAGACGCTGAAGCAGGGGGGCAGATGAGGCTGAAGCTGGACTCTCCAGCGTCCAGCAAGCAGGACCACAGAAATCTGCAGCACTGGGGACATAAAACAGTAGCACTCGTACTCTTGGGGCAGGGAAAGGCCTTTACACATGAACTCCTTCCTGCTTGCTGCCCACTATGTCCCTGCTGACATCTCTGCAGAGGCAGGGCTCTGAGGCTGGTGCCGTGCTCTCCTGGCCATGCAGCCCCGGGCTCAGAGCGGGATGCTGCCTGTCACAGGAGCCTGATGGAGTTGTCACACTTGGCAGCTCTGGCCGGTCTCCTCGGCTGACTGATCTCATGAGACATCTGCTGCTGCCACAGGCCTGGGAGAGGCTCTGCTGTCCCACAGCCTGGCCTCAGCTAACGGTGTGTGCCAAGGGCTGGGAAGGGCATGAACAGCAGCTGGCCCTGCGGTTTAGCATGATACTGAGATGTCCGGCATGGGACCAGGGATACTGCAGCACAGCGGAAACTTGTTTTGCTGAGTCCAGCACAAAGCTGCTGTGTCTGGTTTCAGGGAAGGCAAGCACCCTGTGCTCATACACTGTCACCTCTTGGGGGGACAGGAAGAAGGGTGCAGGGGTCCTGCCAGCTGGCTCACAGCCTGCCCGAGGGGTCACAGCGCCTGCGAGGCCCCTGTGCACCCTGACTCCCTCTCACCTCGCACTGGTGGAGCTGGGAGGGTTAAAGTGCCAGGCTGCTCTCCGAGGAGGGCTCCTGTTTCCCTCCACGTGGGTACCTGGGTAGGGCTGAGCAGAGCAGTTGGGCTGCAGCCTCCCAGCTCTATGCAGCAGGCGCAGCACCGGCCCCCGCTGCCCTGGAGCATCCTGCCCCAGCCCCACTCCCAGCTGCAGCGGGAGGACAGCCCCGGTCCCTCCCAGAGCCAGGGGATGCCGGGCTCCCGGGCCGGGAGCAGACAGAGCCCTCCTGCCGCTGGAGGAGGTGGCGACGCTGGAACAGAGCTTCCCATCAGCACCTTATATTTACTGCAAGGTCCTCTGGCTGTGACCTTTAAAAGACAAGGTGGCCTGGCAGCCCGGGATGTGCAGCGGGCAGGAGGTGCTCGCAGTGATCAGACACTCCGCAGGACCAGCCCGGGCTGGAGCTGAGCGGGAGGTCCCGGGCGCGCAGACTGCGGGTGAGTGCTTTGGCTGCCTTTGTCATTCTCAGCGCTCCCTTGCTTGCAGCTCTCCCTCGGAGCGATGCTTTCCCCTCTCCCTGCCTCCTTCTCCCAGCGCAGAGCCGTCCTGCCCGCTGCTTCCTGCGCACCCACCAGCAGAGCTGGCTGCCCTCGGGGTGGGCAGGTTCCTCACCCCCTTTCACGGACCCTTTAATACAAGCAGGGGAAGAGGAGCAGTGTCCCCAGGCAGCCTCTGCAGAGGCGTCTGCAAGAGACATTTTCCTGTGTCCCAGGAAAAAGTTTCTTTCTGACTCAGCACTTCCAATGGACCCTCCCCAGCTCCAGCGCTGCCCCTCACACCCCTCAGCTCCTGGAATTCCCTGCCCTAGGCTGTCCCCTTTTCCAGGTTTTCCCCTATTTCTTCCCAGCCCCACAGCCAGGCTGCAGGCAGCATCGCAGGGACAGCGGCTCTGTGCTCCCATCAAGCACCCAGCAGCGCCCCAAGACTCTGCACAGCACTAAGCCGAGGTCCCTGCTATCTCCCGACTTGTTCTCTTGCTCTTCAACACCTCTAATCCCACCTGGTCCAAGGAAATAGATGTGTCTATAAAGGGAATGTCCCCGGTTCTGGAGAACCTGTGAAGCCGCAGCACTGCGGGAGGGTGCAGTCAGTGCCCTTGGTCCCTTGCAGTGATGAGAACTCACCCTTGGCGAGTCCCACGGGGCTCTCCTCCATGATCCCACAGCGCCTGCCTTCCTCATGAGTTTCTTGCCAGTGGCTCTGCCAGAGGTGTCCCCTTTGCTGATGGCTGTAGTCGCCCCTCTGTTGGACTGACTCCCTCTGAAGCTACAGGCCAGGGACTCATTGCTGCTGGCAGGGCTGTACCCCCCAGCACCAGCCCAGTGCAATAGGACCAAGTCAGCTGGAGCGCATTAGAGGTGATTTTGGTACCTGTCCTCCAGGAATGGAGAGGTGCCTAAGGGGAGATGGGAGTTCTCCGCAATGTTAACAGGCACACAACAAGGTGAGCAGGACACAGCGCCCAGGCCAGGCAGGCAGCAGTGGGAAGAGCAGAGACTGCTGGCACTACTCACTGTCACTACTGATGTAGTAGTAGGTGTGTAGGGGCTGTGCTGGCCAGACCTTGCTTGTGCACAACTTGGGATGAGCAGGCATTCGGCAGCCCCAGTTGAAGGGCAGGTGGGAGAGGCAGGAGAGCTGTCAGAGCTCCCTTGTGCTCACCTCGTGTCTGCACGGCCATAGGTTGATGGATGTGCCTGTTAATGCACCCTGTTGTGCCGCTCCAGCAGCATTGCTGGGTTGCTAAGTCAGACAGCTGTCTGTATGGGTGTCCATCACCCGGTGTGTGCCCTGGGCTCTGCTGGAGCCTGCTGAGCCTTACCTGCCATACCCTGAGCAGTGCTCTCTGTGGAGCCATGTCCCGGCACCAAAGCAATCCTGCTGCCTCAGCAGGAGCGAGCTCTGAGCACACAGGAGCCTTCCCGTCCCTCTGGACAGAAGCAGAGATGAGGGACCCTGTCCTGCCCCTCCAGCACAAAAGCATCGAGTGCAAAGTTTGTGTTTTGTTGTTCTTTTGCTTGTTTAACTGAACAAAGAGCAATAAAAACATCCTACGCTCCGCAGAGTGTTTGCAAAACAAACCTATCAGAAGGCGCAAACCCAAAACTACAGTCATGACTGATACCAGCGCCTCCTGTGTGTATATATATATATATTTGTAGAGATTCTCTCTGGTGTGTACAGCTATGTACATACAAATGCATTGGCAAGTTGCAATCCAAGGATAGTGCATGAAAGAAATGAAAAGGCAGATGCAAGACTGCTCATGTGCAACAGTCAGAGGCCTTTGGCCGCAGAGTTGCCAGCTCAGTCCCGCGTGGAGCCGCTCACAGCCCAGCTCCGAGCAGGGTGCAGGTCCCAGGGAACCAGCCTGGCAGCCGGCTCCCCACTGGCACTGTGCAGGGAAAGCCATCTGGCATGGGGGTGCGAGGGGCAGGCAGCCTCATCCCGGCTCTCCTGGGGCAGGAAATCCCACGGGAGAGGGGGAAGCCACATGAAGACACGGCACATTCCTGCTGCAGATGCGAAGGGGAGCGGTACGGAGCCCAGCGAGGTCGAGCGGGGTGAGGAGGGCACGCAGGACCGGGGCAGGAAGCGATGGGGACAGAGCAGGGAGCACATGGACATCCCTTTGTCCCCAGGGCCTGATGGCATTGCCCACAGCGCTGCCGGGACACTGCGCAGGGATGCAGCAGCACTGGGTGCCGGGTGCTGTGGGGAAGGTCTCACTTCTCCCCTGGCAGTGTTGCTAATAGGTGACAGGACCTCTGTCACTTGGCCCGTCAGCTCCATGCACTGCCCCTCTCCTGCCCCACGTCCTGCCTGCCATGGGAGAAGGAAAGCCTGGGCACGGTGTGGCACGGGACACTCTCCTTGTCTGAACCACAAGAGGCCCCAGGACGAGCTCCCCACGCGCTCCAGCCAGCACAGCTCACCCACCAGGTCCAGCACAGGAGGCCAGGGGCTTGCCCAAGGCCAGGCAGTGAGCCCAAGGCAGGCAGCACCGCCAGCTCCCAACCCTGGGCTCGCCGCATCCCCCTGCACCACCGCAGCGTGGGACCAGCCCGCATCACCGCTCACCCATACCCTTGTTCCCCCGTGAGCTGCCCGGGTCACTGCTAATAACAAACTGCAGAGCACACAGGGCAGCTCCTGGGGCGCACAGAGGAGCTGTCAAAGCAGGGCAGGCGCTGGACCATGGATGGGGCTGAGGCAGGAGCAGCTGGCACTGCGGGGCCCGTGGCTGGCCGGGCTGGCAGTGCTTTGCCGTGGCAGTTACAGATTGTGCAGTGCTCTGCAGGGAGGCAGGAGGAGGCAATCTCAGCATCACAGGGTTGCTCGGAGGTGACAGAGCTGTCCTGCGTCTGTGCCCAATCCTTCCCAGCAAGCGCCCCAAACCTCCTCCTCTTCCCAGCAGCTCTTTGTCCCTAGCAGTCACACCCCGCCACTCCCCACCACCTTGGTTTGGCACATCAGCAGAGCATTTTCCATTAGAATTACCCTCCCTAAGAAGGAAACGAGCACAAAAAAGTCAGCCCAGCACCTCTGGCTGAGATGCTCAGACCCAAAAATAGCCCGAGAGGCAGAAGGGTACATCCGTTACAAACCAGGAGCCATTAGCGGCTCCAAAAAGCAGCAAAGCTCAGAGACACCGTGTGAGCTAATGGTCATTACCCAGCTTCTGAGCAGGCTGGGACAGTCCCTGAGGAGCACAAGCTTCTTGTCACAGCACCCTCAGCACTGGCACACAGGACTTGCAAGGAGGAGACGGGCAGCTATTGGGATCCCTCAGGGACAGGCACATTGGTGCCCATGCCTGGGAACAGCAGGAGCATCCTGGGGGTGAGACGTGGCCCTGAGTGCAGGCGGCTGCTGGCCGCTGGCTCCTTCTCTCTTCTTCTAGTGGGACAGGGTGCAGACATCAGGGCACGGGGCTGTCCAGCCCCTCTCTGCCCCTCCTGGCACCCCCTGCTCCAGCCTCTCCATGTGTGGGGACCGTGCTTTTCCCTCGTCCCACATCTCCCTGTCCCCAGCACTTCCCCGCAGGCACATGCAATGCTCTGGCACTCCAGAGCCTCAGGGGCAGCTCCAAAGCACTTCAGCCACCCTCTGCGGCCAGGCTCTAGGGACCTGCTCTCCGCGCCCTGCTCCAGGCTGGGTTGGGTATTTAGATGGAAGGAGGGATGCTCTGGGGAGACAGAAATCCTTGCTTGGGGAAGCACATCAAGGGGATCACGCTGTACAGGGGTGAAGAGGGAGGGAAGGACAGCGGGAGGTTACTTGGTGCCCTCGTCTGGGTTGCCTTCACCGTCTGTCTTCCCTTCCTCCTCCGTCTTTTGGTCGTCTGTGTTCAGCCTCTGCTGCTTTTTCCGGCGCACGCATTTTACCACCATCAGCACCAGGATCACGACGGCCAAGAAGCCGCCTACAGAAGCGCCCACGATGACAGCCACCGTCGAGTCATGCTTTGGAGGCTCTGTGGAGACAGGGCACAGGCTCAGGGAATGAGCTGGAGCAGCCAGCTGGGGTGACAGGGAACAGGCAGGGTTCTCGCTCCCACTGCCGGGGTTGTGGCAGGGCACAGGGCAGAGCAGAGAGCCAGCCTGGCACCCAGCAGCAGAGGGGCTCACTGACCTTTGGTGAGCACCTTCAGGCTGATGCTCGCGTGGCCCCGGTGCCGGTCCGGGGGGTTCAGGACGTAGCAGTTGTAGGTGCCCTCGTCCTCCAGCTGCACGTTTTTGAGGGTGAAGGACACGTCGTACTTGGCGGGGTTCCCGGTGAACTCCACGCGGTTCCCAAAGCGGTCCAGCTGCTTGTTCATGATCTTCGTCCGGAACTGCAGGAACTGGACAGGAGGAGGAGGTAAGATGGTGTTTGGTACATGCTGTGCGCTGCCTTCCCTGGCCAAGCATCCCCCTGCACGTACTGCTGCACGCTCCCCCCGCTCCGCTGGGGCCACCACAGCAGCATCTCCTCTGCTGCCACATCGGGGCAGCCCTGACTGCTGGCTCTTTGCATTCTCAGTTGCTATTTTTCCCTGTGGCAGAGGGCTGGGTAGCAGGAGCACCCATAAGGACCCCAAGGAATGCGCACAACTACTTCAAGCTGATCCCTGGACCTCTCTCAGCACATCCCCAGCCCCAGCAAGACTCACCAGCTCTTCAGAGCAGTTCCTGCACTCCTGGTACGTCCAGTTGAGGGAGAACTGCTTGTTCTCCACCTTGTAGCACGAGTTGAAGGTGCAGGAGAGCTTCACGGAGGAGCCATTCAAGGCATTGATGGTGGCGGGAGCCATGACTTCCATGCCCAATCCTGTGGGTGCTGCAGTGAGCAGAGCAAGAGCAGAAATGTAGAGGAGTTAGAAAGGAGGCACAAGCATCCATCCTGCTGGCAGAGCTCACCCTGGGGCCTGGGATTGCCTTTCAGGCACATCCACACACAGACCACACTGTGGCCAGCCAGGACCAGGGTTTCCCTGCACAGCAGAGATAGGGGACAAGGAGGGAGCATCCCCAGCCCTGGCACCATCCCTTGGCTGGGCAGAAAGAGCATCAGCCTTGCTGATGACCCCTCTCTGCCTTGCCCAGCCTGGCTGAATCCTGCTGACTCCAGGCCAACCCTGCTCCTTGCACTTAGCTGAGGCTCTCCTGCTGCAGGATCGATATCGCAAAGGGCTGGATGCAGCATCAGCACACAGGGCTCAGCGCCACATGCACCAAGCACATTATGGCTGCGCTAATCAGATTTCATTCCCAGCAGTACGCACTACAGCAGCAAGGGCTGGGATCTGCCAGGACCGGCCCCTGAGGGCTGCAGGGGGAAAGCAGATGCTCCCCCCACTCCCAGTGGAGCTCACGCAGGGATTCTCCATCTGGGAATGACCGGGTCAAGACCTCAGTCACTCCTGGGGGGACAAGGCCAGTCCCTGCCCCCTGGCCTTGCTGTGGCAGAGAAACAGGGGCAATACCTGGTGCAGCTCACAGGGCAGGACGGGGTCTGGGCAGGGATGGGGCGTCTGTGCCCTGCGTGCTCCTCCGCTCCTTTCCTGCAGCTCCCCTGCTCCGCTGGCTGCCCCAGCAGCACCCAAACCCTAGCGCCTGCATCCAGCATGCTCTTCCCAGCCTGTAAAGGGCATGCGGAGACAGGCTCCTGTGCAGCCAACTACTGCAAACTCTAAGGATGAGCCATAAAAAGCACAGGGACAGAGAGCCCTGGAAGGATGAGACTGTGAATGGGGGCTGTGGTACCCCACAGGACAGGGACAGGGACACTGGCAGCAGGTGCTTTTCCCATCACCTCACCTCTCCCTTTGGGCTGCTGCTCTTTGCTCAAACCTTCTTCCTGAGGTGCTCCTGAGTCCAGCCTTGTGGCCAAGCTGGATGCACGTCAAGGCTGCTCTGCTGGCTAATGCGCTCCATCTGTAAGCAGGGCAGGAAAGGGGCCAGGCTCTGCAGCCAGGGAAAAAGGGCTTTTCCAAGGTGCAGCTAAAGCTGTTTCGAGCTGCGCCTGCGAGGTGCAAACCAGCAGCATCCTGAAACCACCCGAGGGATGCGCTCAGGTATGGGCAAGCCCCTGGGGATGGCTCCCTGCTCATGCTGGCAGCCATCCAGCCTCTGCACAGGGAGGCAGGGATGGGGAGAGCTGGTGCATGGGGGCAAGCTATAGCACCCAAGGAAGGAAGAAGTGCCCAGGCTGGTGTCCCAGCCTTGCTGCCCCATCGCAGCCCAGGGTGGGACAGTAGAGCCTGCTTGTCACCGGAGGTCCCTTCCCAGACCCATCCCAGGCCTGGTTGCAGAGCTCCCTGCACAGGGTCATGGGCTCGAGTGCCCATCAGCCCTCGCACCATGCCCTGTGTGCCTGCGTTGGGTGGCCTTGTGCTGTGTCCTGGGGGCACCCCAGGCTCTGCAGTGACAGGGCTTTGCCCTGCACCTCGTACCAGAGGCAGAGGGTCCTCGCAGGCAGCCAGCACACCATGGGCACATGCCCGGGGAGCACCTACATGTACAGGTCCAAACTTTGCCATTGCCAGGGCATCTAGCACCAGCAGACAGCAGAGGTGAAGAAAGACACCGCTGAAGCCCCTGGGGCTGAGTGTTCAGGCTGTGTCCTTTGGTGCTGTGCAGACTCCCAAGTGCTGTGTCACACTATACCCTGCACCCAGGGCTCAGGAGGTAAAATGACACACAGGCTCTAAAGCAGACCTCGCTGGGTTTTTTATCCTTCATTTCCCAAGACAGCCCACCAGGAGCTCCAGGACAGTGCAAACAGCACCTCAAAGAAGTGATGTTCCTCTTCCCAATCAGTGTGGACCCAAACCTGCTGACACATGCTGATGGCTCCGGGGCAGGGCAGAAATGCAGAGACCACAGTTCCCCCCCAGCCCATGCAGCACCATCACAACAGAGCCTCCTGCCCCAGCAGCCAGCCACAAACCAAAGGACAGTCACAAGCCACCCATAGCCCACCAGCCACCTCCCTTCCCAGCGAGGCAAAGCCAGAAGTGCCCCATATCCCCACTGCAGCCCGCACCCCTCCTGGCATGCAGACAGCTCTGCGCTTAGACAAACCTTAGCAAGCAGGATGCACTGTGTTTCTAAGAGAAGATGCAGCTGCAGCATTCCCCCCATCCTGCCGCAGAGCAGGTCACCCTGGCCGGTGGGTTTGAGCAGGGTACCCTTTAGACCACCTCCATCCCCATCCCTGCGGCACAGCGCTTCTCGCTGCATCCGCGCTGGCAGAAGGGGCTGGGATGTGGGGAGGGGGCTCCTGGCCAGAGAGGGTGTTTCTCCCCAGCCTGGGTGCTCTCCCCTGGCAACCATGTGCATGCAAGGGGTCGAGATGACACTTACCCAGTGAGAGGAGCAAGCTGAGGCCAGTGAGGAGCAAGGTGGGCTGCGGGAGCCAGGCTTCCGGGCTCATTTTGAAGGAGTTTTGTGTATGGAGAGGACGTGGTGGTGGTGTGGATTGTGGTTTGGCTTTTTTCGAACGCCCAGGTTATGTGCAGATGACATATAACATTAGAGCTGCTTTATTTCTACAGCCCAATATGGCTGGAGCTGTGCTGGAGCCGAAAACCAGTAAATCCTGTGGTTGGTGGATTTCAGCAGCACAAGTGGGAGGGCGGAAAAATTTTCCCCTGAACAGAAGGAGAATGCTCCTGGCTCTTGTGCGCCGGGGTCTGCTCATGCCTTGTGTCGCTGAGCATCTCCTGCAGTGCTGAGCCCAGGGAAGCCAAGGAGCAGGTTTCTGGTGGGATTCTGTGCAAACTTGCCATTGGAGCAAGCAGCGCTCAGGGTTCCTCTTCCCTCCAAGAGACCAGCACCTTGGGGCTTGATCAGTGCCACACAGCTCTGAGGGTTCCCATGGCCCATGCAGCCCCCTGATTTCAGTGGGGCGATGCAGATGCGTCACCTCTGCCCTGCTGGAGGCTGGCAACCAGCCCTGCTCACACCATTCGCAGCAGCGGTTCCCATTCTGGACAGCCCATCTGGGCCCAGGACCACCAGAAATGCCCTCTTGACGTGAGGCAGAGGGTCCCAAGGAGGCTGCCTGCGGAGCAGCCCTGTCAGCGTGCCCTGGGGGAGGCAGCGGGTAGAAGCACTCCCAATGCGCCTGCCCACTCCCATGCTGATGCAAGGGCAGCCCCCTCACGTCTCAGGGGTGCCAGACTCTGCTGGCACCTCTCCCAGCAGCATGCTATCCCAGGGCAATGCCCTCTCCTCATCCAGCCCTTGGGATGGGGAGGCTCTGCCCAGCAGTAACAGGGCTGGAGAAAGTCAGTTGTCCCCTTGGCACCATCGCTCAAGGACTCCACGCCTGGATTTGGGCTGCAGAGAGGGGTGCAGGAAGGAGACAACACGTGGCTTCATGAAGCCAGTGACAGCAGCTGCTCAGCCACCTACTTCTCGTGCCCCGGGACACACAATGGTGGGGGTTGCTGCTGCAGCATTAGTGAGCAGAAAGTTGAGAGATGTCCTGGAGACAGAGCACATCTCATCCCCTGTGCACCAGAGCTTTGGGGAGGCAGGGATGGGGCAGTGGGGAGGCAGAGATGGGGCAATGGGGAGGCAGGAGGGATGCAGAGGTGCCGTATTACCTGGCCAGCTTCAGGAGGGGAAACGGGGCAGACAGGAAAGAAGGCATTAGAGAAGCGCCAGGGTGAACACAGGAACCCTGCTCAGCAAACACCCTCACTGCACACACAGCGCTGTTTCCCAACTGCACTGGGCAGGCAGAGACAACTGTGCTCTGCTCCCATAACCCTGCAAAGGCAGCGGAGGTCATATGTAACCCCTTGGTCCCCCAAACCCAGATCCATTTGCTGGTTCCCCCTGTAATCCAGTCATCCAGGAAAAGAGAGTAGGGTGTCAACGTGAAACCAAGGGCTGCAGCAGGAGCCGGCTGCGCTGCAGTCTCCCATCCGCAGCGCCGGTGGGAGGTGGTCCCATGCTCGGCACCTGGAGGTGTCAAACATCTATATATAGAGCAGGAGAGGAGCCAGCACCTCCGAGACGCTGCCCCGGAGGCCACAGAGGGGTTCCCAGGCTCCCCGGCCAGGGCAGCAAGTCCCAGGTACAGGGTGCACAAAAGGGTGCTCACCCATTGCAAGTAGATTGTGCATGGGAGATGCACATGGGCATACGCATGTGGGGACCCACTGCCCTGCTCCACCCCCTGCAGAGCCCAGGCAGCAGCCTGGGGGACCCCCTTTGCAGCCCATTTGGCTGTGCTGGAGCCATGGGTGCGATGTGTGAGGCTGCACATGGGTGCAGGGGTTCGCAGGCTATGGGCCAGGCAGGTTTTGGCACACTTTGACATCACACACTTAAGCAGGAGGTAAAAGTAAGCCAGGAACAGGGAAGACTCCCTGAGTTTTATTATCTTCGGAAGATGCCACTGGCATGCCTGCACTGCTCCTGCTGCATCACCCCTGTCCTCCCCCTGCCAGGCTCTCCTTGGAGATCGTTATCTTGGAGCTGTATGGACCAGCATCAAAGCTAGAGTGGGGGGGCTGTACCCACTGTTCCCCCCTCTAGAGACCAGGAGACGAGAGCCAGAGAGACACATCTCCCCTGGTCCCCACAGGCATCCCGGGTGGGACGTGCCCCAGCAGTGGCTCTGGCACAGAGCACACGGTCAAGTGGCACCACTTGTTAGAGGAAGGGCTAACAGCAGCAGAACGCTGCCTGCCCAAAGGAACAAAGATGCCTTGCACACACCTGCTGGCTAAGGGCTTACATCCTCCAGCTATTTCTCCTGCTCTGGAGGCCCTGGAAGTGCCACCTCTGGTCTGCTGTAGGGTTCCTTGCTTTGTCCATCACCCTGTCTCCCTTCTCCCATCCATTCAGCTGGGATCACCCTCCTGGCCAGCTCCACGTAGACGCCGTTCTCCTGGAAGGGAGAGGGGTGCTGCAAGGAGCAAAGGACAGGGCATGAGTCTCACCGCAGGTATCGGGCCCATTTGGAGTGGGCAAGAGGCAAAGGATGCTGCTGTGTGGTGTGGGGAGTGAGGGGCCAGGCCCCAGATACCATCACCCTGGTGAAGGGGGCAGTGATGAAGGGGTCACACCAGCCCTACAGCTGCATGCTCTGCCCATGCCTGCCACAGCTCCTCCTCACCATGGTTATGTAGGTCTCCTCGGCTCTCCTCTTCTTCCCTGCATCCTGTTCAGCCTTGGGTACCACAGCTCCAGGGATTGAGCAGTAAAGTGCTTCCTGCAAGAGGGAGATCAGGATGCTCGGAGCCGAATGGTCCTCAAGTACACAAGGGGTGCCTTATCCCTCACTGGGGGTGGCTGGCCCTGCAGCCCTGTGCACCCCATCACTGCCCCTCTCGCACCACAGCAGGATGTGGCTGTGCCCCAGGGAGGGCAGGCACACACTCCCCTCCACACAGCTCAACCCCAGCTCTCACCTCTGCTTTGTTCTTGTTGCCACCATTCCCAGTCGTCTCCAGGGCCGTGTTGGCTGCAGACCTTGAGGGAAGCCAATGGTGGTGTCACCTCCAGCAAGCATCATCGCCTGCTCCTCCTGTCCCTGGCCTCCCTCTCCCGGGACACCGGGATCCCTTTGCACATGCCTCAGCCAGGCTGTCCCCGCCGTTGGAGCGCTGGGAACCCATAAGATACGGGAGCAAAGTGGGGACCGGCCAGTGCAGCGTGACACTAGAGGGCAGCAGGACTCCGCACCCCACTGCAGGCAGCGCACTACCCCAGAGATGAGCCCTTCGGTTCCCCCCAGCTCCAGCCCTGCTTGGGGCAGGTGATGATAGCGCTTGGTCAGGGAGAACAGTGCAAGAAGTCTGCAAGGAGGTGCTCTGCTCAGCCCCATAAACCCAAAGCTAGCGTTGGTACCTCTTCCTCAGGCTGAGTCCGGCCAGGAAAGCCAGCACAATGGCCACAGCGCCACAGCCGACAGCCAGAGGCCAAAACCCAGTGTCTCCCAGGGCTGCAGCATCCTGGGTGCCTGCTGCTCCTCGTCCTGCTGGGGAGACATCAGTGCAGGGGATGGTACACACAGGGACCCTGCTGCAGAACCATGGGGGCAGGTCTGAGAGCCTCCAGAGCCCCTCTGCATGGGGCTGAGCAGGGTGATGGGAGAGGGGAGCAGTCACAGGGCACGCACCTCTCTGTTCCGTGGGGCTGACATGCAGCACCGTGTGGTTCTTGAAGATGCTGCTGCGCTGGAGCAGCCGGATCTCACACACGTACGTGCCACTGTCGTTCACCTGCACGTCCTGCAGCTGGATGGAACCATCCCAGCAGGAGATGTCCCCTTGCCACTGCACCCGGTCCCGGAAACGGCCCACAGGGATGCTATGGTTGCTGTAGTAATAAAACACCATCTCCTCCTGCTGGGGCACAGACAGCATTGGGTGAAAGGAGCCCAGTGGAAGGGCACTGCACTGGGTGCCTTCCCTGCTCGAGAGCCCTCAGGTCTGTGCTCTCTCCCTCTCCCTGTTGAGTGTTTGCCATGCATGAAAGCCCAGCTTGCTCCCAGCAGTCTTGAAAAGCCCCAGGACACAGCACCCAACGCCATGGTTCCCTGCAGTGCAGGGCCACGGGGAAAGGTTGAGATGCACCATTGCCACACAGGGCAATGTTCCTCCTCTCATGGCCTGGACCATTCCCCATAGCTCCTGAGAGCTGCCTCGCTCGCCCTCCCCTTCTCCCTGCCCCATGCCCTGCTCCACCACCCATCCCTGGTCCCAACCCACCTTCTGCGTGCCAGCTCCTGCCAGGCGCAGCCAGTCCACTTTGGCCATGGTCCAGCCCTTGGCTGGCGGGTCTAGGAAGAGGCACTGCAGCAGCACAGAGTCCCCAGCACTGGCTCGAAGCTGCGGCTCCATGAACACCCAGCCAGCCGACCCACTGCATCGCTCTGCCAGGGACAAGGACAGCAGGATGAGTCCAGAGAGGACGGCCAGATGCAGCCTGCCTGTCCTCATAGATATCTCCTCTCCAGATAAGCCTGGGGCTAACGGCACCGACCAGCCCAGAGCGCAACAGGGAGGCTTTGCTGCCCGTGCAGGCAAAGGCTCTCCCTGACCCCTGCTTTCGGCGTGCCCGGGATGTGGGGCAGCACATCCTCCCAGCCGCCAGAGCAAGGGCTGCTGCGCTCACTGAACAAGCCACGCTAAGGGAAGTGGGGAAGCACAACCCCAGCCCTCCGCGTCTCCGAGCCAGAGCCTGCAGCTGCTGCAGGGTTGTTCCTCTGAGTCACGGGCTGGGAGAACCAGTGCCGCGCTCATCTGTACCAGGCCAGGGGCAATTCAACTACTCCACATGCAGTTCAGTTCCTCTTTCACAACCTGCCCATTTGGCTTCTTTACCCCTTGCTCACAGGCTCCAGACCTGGGCCTGGACTTGTCTGGCCATGTAACTAGTGGTTAGGGTTTCTGGAGAAGCCGGACAACAGGGAAACAAAAACAAACCAGAGGAACATCAAAGAGCACAGAGCTGATATAAACCTCACGATGCAGGTGCCGACACGATGGGCTGCAAAGCGTGCGGCAGGAAGGGGAAACAAGTGGGGTAGCAAATGCCACTGGAGCTTGTCAAGACAAACCCTGCCTGCCCTGGCAGCACCCAGCAAGGAGAGCTGAGGCTCTGGCACTTGTTTGCCAGGAACTGGGTGAGCTGCTCAGGCAGGTAGGCTTGTCCTCAGCCGCTCTGCTCAGTCTGTGCAAAGCCACCGAGGGCTGGGCCCTGGCCAAGCACCAAGTACTTGCCTGATGCCCTGTGAATAATAAATGCAAAGTGCTACAGCTTCCCAAACAGGTTTCTTTTGGTCTTGACCAGCTGTGGAGCTGAAAATGACAAATATTTGCCAGGGGAGAAGACCAAGGGAGCCAGTTGCCTCAGGCAGAGCCAAAATCAATACCTTGGAAAGCTTTCTCTGTATTTAGACTTGGCAAAGCAGTTCTACTTCTTTCAAAGCCTTGGAGCCTGGCGGAATAAGTACAGGACTCCATCCAGGGATGCCATTGCAATTTGAAGCCTATATATATGTGAGCTCTGCAGAAGGGAATATGCAGCACCCAGAGCCATTGGTACCCAGGAGCCCAAGAGGTTCTCACCGCAGGAAGACAGGAACCAATGGGTCTTTTAGCAAAGGCAGAAGGTCAATAAAAGCACCAGAATGACTTACAGCTTACCCAGCCATGTCAGCACCAGAGTCAGGCTCAGCAACACCTTCATCTTCTTCTAAAAAGAGCAGCAGAGGTGACACATGCATCAGTCTCCCTGGGGGCAGGACACCAACAACGTTCAACCAAACTGGACACCAAGGTCAGAAAAAGACTTCCTTCAGTTCTTTGGAGAGGGACACGATCTTTGCTGCCTGGATGCTCAGGTCAGCCACAGCTAACTGAGGGAAGCACAGATGTCAGATATGCCTCTGGTTTGAGACTGAGCCCTGGGAAGGAAGAGAGCAAGCGGGGGGGAGGGCACAGCCTGAAACCTTTTTGTGGTTCCCCCAAGCATGAATCTTTCCGGTGGTTTGGGGGTCGAGTCTCTACCACCTGAACCGAGATGTTCATAAACCTTAACCCTGCTCAGAAAGCAACGGGGAGATATTTCTACTATGTACTCAAGAAGTTTGGCCCCAACAACACAGACCCCTTACTGCACAATGCACATGGTGAGAAGTGTTCAGACAGTGCCACGTTTGGTCACTGTATTCACTCTGACCTGCGGCGCATCTCTCAAAACAAAGCCAACATCATCTTTCTACACATTGTAGACATCTGCAGCCCAAGGAAGGACTGGCTGTCATCGGCAGCAACGTGCCAGCCAGTGTTCACACGTGGATCGCAGGAAGGTAAAAGTCAGTACCCTGTTTGCTGTGTCTCTGCTCCATGACTCAAAGCTATGCCCATCCAAAAGTGATGGGGAATGAGAGGTGGTGTGCCAGCTCCATGCATACAGGAGCTGCAGGAACACCTTCTGCAGCTCTGCAGAGCGCAAGTGGAAAAGACCCAGCCCCTAAGAAAGCTTCCATCTCTTTACATGGCCAGACACATTTACCCATTCTTTTTTCTTTGCAAATGCATTTTCTCAGCAAAGGGAGCTCAGAAACACCCCGAGATGGGTTCAAACAGGGATTACAGACCCAGAATTAGCTGCTGGGTGACCCACAGTGTGTTCTAGGCTGAGAAACAGTCAGTACAGCTTTCCAGTCAGTGCATGGTGTTCCTGCCTGCAGTCAGCGATGTAAAACAACCTCTGCCCTTCATCCCTCTCCCCTTTCCATAAACATAATCCCAGAAAGTGGCAGAAAGCCTTCTGGAGTTCTCTCCAATCTGCTTTGCAAAGAACACGACTCGGTTAGCGGTTGGTTTTTTGGAGCTGGAGGGGAGAGGGGTGCAGTATGAGCATGCTGTCTGCAACTCTGCCACAACACCCTTTGCTTGTGCACACATGACCTACAAACAGCAAAACTCATGCTCAGCTCCAAAGCTCTCAGCGGGTGCAGCATCTCTCGATGCAGCAGGCCAAAGCATCCTACTTCCCAGCTATGCTGCCAAAAGCCATAGAACTCAAGCAGAGCTACACTTGCCCAGGATCACCCCCACGCAGGGCCCAAAATAGGAGCTAGCTTAAAAAAGGAGTCCTCAGCACACAGCAGGCTGCACACTGGGATATCTACATGCAGAACTTCACAAGTTCTCTGTAGCTGAGCTACTGAGGCTCTGGTCCATCCTTCCATCAAATCCTTCCTGGAGTTATTACCTTGTTTCTAAGAATAAATTCTGGTTCTATCTGGGAACACATTTGTACAGGGTCCCCCTCTGTGCCACGCACAGCAAGTGGGTACTGTGCGTGCACCAGCTGAAGGCAGCACCCACTCACCCAGGCTGTTACATAAATCACAGTGCTGACATCTCCAAATCCTTCCACAGGATAGTTGTTACTAGATTGGGGGAAAAAAATACACGGAAACCATACTGCCTTCAGAGTTTCCTACTTTTGCACAGGGTATCTGAATCCTCAGCACTTCTATGCTTCCCTAGTTCTCTTGTCAGGCAAAACGACCAACCAACAAATACAACAGCAAAAAGTACTCACCTGGAGTGGTTTGGGGCAGACAGTTTCTCTTGCACAAATCAATCTTCAGTGACTAATTTCGGGTATCTGAAAGGATCAGTTGCTGAATCGCCTTTGAAGTTGTACGTGCAAGATATTTGTCTTGCTTGCCAGTCTTTGTTTCCAAATGTCTTGTTTCAGGTTCAGTTTAGTGGTCACTTTCAACTTGCAAGAGGAAGTTAAGAGCTAGATTGAGGTACTAACAGACCAGCACGCAAAAGGAACTGTTAGGAGAGGCAAGGAGGATTATAGATGTGTATGCCTGAGAGCCACTGATGGGTACACAGCTTTGTAAGGAGAAGACTCCTTGCAGGTACAAGACGTGGCTCAGTCCCACACCTTGCATTGCAGCAAACTGATCTGATCAGTCATTACATGAGAAGTCAAGAACAGAGAGAATCTTGGCAAGCAACCCTTTTGCAGCCTGCACTCACCCATAGTTTGTTCTGGGGGCTCAGAGCTGGTTAAAGAACCTCACTCCTGCAGACTGGCTCTTGTCCCGAGGGGGCATCAGCAGAAGGCAACACTGGGTGACTTTGCCGAGCCTCAGCACTGGTGCTGCCTCAGGTTAGCAGGCATCTTCTGGGCAAAACAGCCACTCTCAACATGCTTTTCACAGCATAGAGAGCTGCTCCCTTTTGAACCACATACAACACAGTCCTGGTTTTAGCAGGGACAGAGTTCTTACCTCAACCCACAGTTGTACCTTTTTTCCTCCTCCATTCTCCTCCCCATCCCATTGAGGGGAATGAGAGAATGGCCACATGGTACTTAGCTGCCAGCTGGGATTAAACCCCAATACACAGCATAGACTGCTTTCAGTCCACTGCACACACACCCCCCAGCCGCTTTGAAAGTGTATTTCTATCCTTCCTCTTCCCCTGGAGTACCACAGCAACCACTGTTCTCTATCAGTGATTAAACCGTAGTATCAGTGGGTTTAAATGGCACACAGAGCAACTTCCATACAGCTAGCAGAGGAAGAGAAAGTCTTATTAGCTTCAAGATGGCAGTTTAGCTTTGCACCAGGAAGATTTGCGCAGGATCTAGCCCATGTTTGCAAAGGAGTGCAATTGAAAGCAAACATTTCGCAGAAAACAAGAGTCATTCATGTCCAGAGGGAACTTGAGCATTGCAGAGAGTGGAACAACAAAGCCACTTCCCCTAGGCTGTGTATCCCACCAACATCCTTTCTCAGGAAAGTCTTGGTTGGGAGAGACACTGTGTCATCACAAAGCACAGCTTTTTATACATTAGTTTATAGCAGACAGGAGAAAAATCTATTTCTTGGTCTGGAGACACAGTTCTACAGCCAACCTGCTCCACGGTCAGGAACTTCAACATACAATTGGCAGCCATCAGAGAGCTGCTAAAGGGGACTCAGCCCATGTTCCTTTTTGGGGTAAATCTGTTGCCTAAACACCTCTTACCCATCATCATATGGCAATTGCTATAGCTAAGCAACAACTCAGGATAGCAGTTTTAGGAGTTCAACTATAGTTAGCCAAATAAAGCAAGCCCCAGCCCAGAAGGAAACAAAGCAATTTATTGGTAATGGCACAAAGGCAACAGTAAACTTAAACACACATGTAAAAGGAGACTATTTGACCAATGCTGCATACAGAAAGGAAGCTGAAACCAGCAGCTGTTTAGGTGCTAAGCAGACATGAATTCCACTGCTCTCTGCCATCCATTACTGGACAAGGTCGGTGAAGGAGAGCGTACTCTCTCTTACAGGGCAGTAATGATGCATGTTTAGCTGTTTCCCTAAAAAGGCACCTAGAAGAAGAGGAACATGTCTCTTCTTCTGAACACGGAAGTTCCTTTGGGCATTGCTTGAGTCAATGGTTGAGGTAGATGGGGTTATGTTTCCCCAGATACAGAGTCCCCATTTGCATCTCTGATTTTCAATAATTGGTTTATATGAATTGTGCTTCACTTCTACAAGTAGGAGATGTACCCACTAATGCAGCTGTGGACAAATGATTAACAAATAAAAAGGAAAGGTAAAACTCAACAATATAAAGGTAACACTACTGTGCAGTTGGTGACTTAAAAATAGAATCAGAAAACAGCAGGAACAAAATGGTGATCCTGTAATAAAGTGGCAGATTAAACCAAGAAAGAGTGAAAAAGCAGCAGGTTCTCTTCCTCCAAGACAAAGGATGCCAGGTACCAACTTGAACTGTTTTCAGTCCCTAGCAAATACTTCCCAAAAAATGGAGAAGAAAGCGTGTCAACGTCCAACAATTATCACCTTAGAGAGCTGATGGCAGTCTGGAGTAGTCTGTTCTTAGGGCAATCCAGATTCAAGGGCACAGGGAAGGAGGGATGTCACAATAATACAGAAAGCAAATCTGCAAGTAAACTGAGAAACTGCATTGACAGGCTGCTGGTAGGGAACAGGCTGTACAGCTGTAGGCACTGAGGTTTCCATAGGCACTGGAGAAACGAGGTTAAGAGAGTTTTGGTTTTCCACTAAATCAGAAAGATGTCAAAAATCATTACTTTGTGCTTAAAGTGAACTATCCCATCGGCATTATTCTTCCAATCTACCAAGATTAGAGCAGGTCCGTCAGCCTGCACTGGTTATCCAGCAGCCTTCGTGCTCATCTAGCCATAATTTTCAGTGCTGTCATTTTGTTCTTTATCCATAGCTTTAGTCTTTCATCAGTATGGGTCTTCCTCATCCGTGTCCTAAACAAGAAGTATGGGAGAGAGAAATTGAGTCTATATATGAAGACATGAACCAAGTTATGAGTTTGACAAGATTTTGAGTCTGCTGGGTTTCTGACAAGAGCTTAAATGCTTTCCAAGATGCTGCTGTGCTTCAATAAGCCCTAGGACTTGTAGTCTATAAGCACTTGCAGCTAAATCTGTTTGACTTATCACGGATACACAGCCAAATCGCCACGGTATAACCAACACACGCAGTGTGTTAAGAGAAAGAGCAACTAAAGCTAAAGTAAAAGACAAAGCGCGGAGCGCACACAGCCACCTTCTGAAAAAGCACCACCAATCCCAGGTCTACTTGTTGTTTTTCAGCTACAAACAATGACACTTTCAGATCCCCATTGTCTCATTTTTTAACCACAGCAACCATTTGATGGCATCCCCACAACCCAGCTCTGCAGCTCTCAACTTGAAAGGAACTCAAATGCCACAGTTTTGTTAGGGAAATCTCACTAACTTTCCAGCCATTTTAAGTCCAAACACATTTCCACTGGCTTTGCAATTTTAATTATTTGGCAACACGTAAAGCATGAAAAGGTACATTACAGAAAACTCCAAAGTGTTGAATCATTAAAAGGAGCGAGACAGGATGTTCTTGGTAAGCCAAGTATTTTGATATCAGAGAGCAAAGTATCAAACAGACAACAAAACACCCCATATGAAAGTAGCAGGATTATAACATTCAAATTTGCCTTCTCTCAAAGGATAAAATGACATTTTTTCAATCTGTAAAACCTCCAACTGCCTGAGCATGTGTCCCACCAATCCCTCCCCATCTCCCCTGCAGTAAAGCAGTGGTGCCTCCCTGCTGCCAAGCATCACGCTTGCAGCAGCCTTTCCATCTCCCATGGCAGCTCCCATTTTGCATAAAGCATTTTCTGCTTTCTGCACCTCACCAAACTCTTGCTCCCAACACTGCTGCATTGTAACTGTTGTGTCTGGTGCAGAACTGCAAATACTTCACATGTAACTCGCATAACTGCTCATTTTTTATTCCATATCTAATGAAGCATAGAAACCATCAGCACACACTTGTCTGAAGGCTCATGCACTTAGCACACTTGAAATCACTGGCATTATAATAGTGAATCAAGCAACACATTTAAATCCTCCTTAACATGCTTCCTGACTGTGTATAAAAGATGTAAACGTGTGTCTGAGGTAAGCTTGCCCTGTAGGACATCAGGGAAAAAACAAGCACACTCTCAAATTAGGCATGTTAGTGAGCTTACTCCGGAATGTGCACACTTATGGCTGCTGATACCAGCACACAGAACTCAGAGGCCCATTTTACAAAGCAAGCACAGCAGGTGGCAAACACATTCAGTAGTTTCAGCACAACACATGTGACTGCCAGCAGCTTGCTTATATGGTAGCAAGCAGGCAAGCAGAAGACAACCACCACTTCACAAACTGAAACAAACAAAAAGCCAGAAGCGAACAGATCACAACAGCTTAGCACGATCCCCTTGTGACGAAACCAGCGTAAGGAGGAAGATCTCCAAAACAGGCAAGGCTACACACTACCATCTTTACAAGAAAGACTGTGGATTGAGGGATCTGGGCCTCCACTCCTCACCTTAGCACTGCCAAACCCAAACTGGTTTTGCAGAGTAGCTAGCACTTCAAATCTGATCTTTCATCTTAAAATATCAGCTTTGATTTCAATAGAGACAAGTGAAAAATCAACTTGGTGGATCTCAAGACAACTTCCCTTGCCAGTAACATAGTGCGAGCCTATGAGCCTAGCCATCTGGGGACACTGACATCCAGAAGTGTTATGACAAGCTCTATCTGCTGCTCTCAGCACCTCCGCTGAGCACCAAAGTTGATAAAAACTGGTTATGAAAACACCAGCTTTCACTCACCACACAGTTCAGACACCGGTCTCTGAGTTTCCCCAAGCAGCTGCCCGTCCCCGTATGTTCAGGCCTGCAGAAAAAGCACAGGGTTAAGTTGGACTTTTCCCCCAACACATATACTAAGATCTCCTGTGGGCCATGAATTCTAGTTCTACCATACTTTAACTCTGCACAGCAAAACTAACAAGAAAAAAGAATGTCAGGTCCCTTATTGTGAAGGCAGATGTGTCACTGAGGTGCAATGAAGAATACAAAAGCTGCTATTTGGCAAATCTCGCAACACTAATGAGAACACTCGATTAAAAAAACCTATTTTGCAAGAAACGGTAGTACTGAATTCATTGCAAAACAGGTATGGCTCCAGCAGCAGCCACATTACCTGATTGTTCTCACTACTGAACCTTTCCAGAACAGAACCCTCTCCACTTCCAAAGAGAATTCAGTCTCCAAGGCTCATTCAGTACCTAGCATCTCTGCTTAGGCCATCAGAGGGGAACCAGTTTGGTTTGTTGTTATGGGTATTTCACACCAAAAAAGCCGACATAAGCAAAGTATCTTGCTGATTTAGGCTGAAATAAATCCAATTACAGAAGTGAAAGACTGTCTAACCCAAAACTGCTTCAGTTCCATGGCCCCGCACGAATGACAGAGAAAGGGGATGTACAGCACTTAGTTTATGCTCAAACATGGGGATTTTCCAGAAGGCTTTCTGAAGGCTGGCTAGGTCATGCTCGTGGAGAAGTAGGTTTCAGTGACTGACCTGCAGACGCCGAGAGCTTATAGAACAAAGGACAGTGGAGAAACTGTCCTTTGGCCAGTGTCAACAAGCTAAAGTGGAAATACAGGCTTTAGGATGCAGGAGAACTTACTCATCGGACACTTCGATGGAGGATTTCTTACAGCCAGATTTTTTTTTCTCCTTTTGCACTGCAAATTTTCTTCCCATCCTTACCAGCAGCAGAACCACCACAATGATGGAAGGCAGAAACACTAAAATGGACAGCAGCACCGCTGAAGTTAGCTGGAAGGAGAAGCCTGCAGGAAAGACAAAGAGCAGCCCAGCTGTACCACTAGTCAAACATGGCTTTAAGCGTCTGGCAAATGCTCATCCATGACACAGGTTGCTAGCCTTTTAGTACAAAGCAGAGAGCTGACAGAGCTGAGGCAGCTTGTCACTGAATCTCTAGGATTCCTGTCACGCATCCAGCACAGGAAGGTGCTTTATTTGCAGAAACTACAAAGGCAGGCAGGTCACGACACAGTTCTATCACTATGTCTAAACTGCAAAATTGGGGCAGGTCTCACACGCAAGGCAGATGGGAAAATTAAGTAATATTAAGAATCAGCACTTGTGATGTGACTCTTAGTTTTAGACCAGTATTTAACTTGTTCTACTGCTGCAATATGCAGAGAGCAGAACTCCTGAACAAATGCACACTTTTGATTTCTTTTATGAACACAGCTTCCTCTGTTCCTTCCTGACTCAATAAATTCAATAGTTCTCCACGTCTGTAGCTCAGAAAGATGGGGTGAGGTAACTCTTGCTGAAACTCTCATGTGGAACTCCAGTTGAACCCGTTTCATGCGTGATGCTCAGACTTCCAAGAGCCTGGCAAAGCCGCAGTGCAGCTGTAGCACCTGGATGAGGACATGCCACCGACATGGAGACTTACCCTTCTCCGTAACTATCAGCATCGTTTGGGGAATGTTATGGTACACGTCTGGAGGATTCTTCACGCTGCAGATGAACGTCCCATTGTCACTCATTGCTGCGCTTTCAATAGCAATGGAAGCGTCGCCGTTGGCAACATTCCCAACCCAGGATATCCTGTCTTTGAACTTTCCCACTGTTGTTGGGTATGGAACAGACTGATAATGAAAAATCTAAAAGGAGGTAAAGACAATAAAACACTTGCCTAAGAAAGCAAAGTAAACTACTTTTTGGATTGGAAACATAAAGGAATACACATCAAGAAGTCAGAAAGAACAGTTCTTATATAGGAGACCTTGTCAAGTTCCCATTTGATAATTCGAGGTCAGTCCCATTTCATTAGATCTCCAAAGCTTTTATCTACCAGCCTCAGCTCTCTGTCACCATCACCAACTGCTAACCAACTTCTTCCCTTCTGCAGATCTTCAGTTGAGAAGCAGAGTGGATTTCTTGCCTCATGCAAGACAGAGTATTGCAGTTCTTGAGGGTTTGCTTCTTGCACTTTTGCCCTTGCTGTCTTATGAGTAGAGGCTTAGCAGACATCATTTCATGCAAGAAGCATCCTTTTGTTCCAGACAGAAGGATACTTCTAGGAGTTCAAACTCTACAGATTAACAGTGCCTTCTGTTGCCTGAAAAGATGTGCATTTTCTGTTTCCACCTCGAATAAGAGATTTTCAGTGAGCTTTCAGACTTAAATTTCAAAATGCTGGTAACAAAACAGAAGCCCACAAACTCTAGAGGCTGTCATCATCACTGTCTTCAGACTGTCATCGCTCACATGTTCTTGCCTCTCCAAGAAATATCAGCCATAGGCTGCATGACAGAACTACAAGGGTACAGCTGCCTTCAAGAAAGCTACCAATCAAATGCTTTACAGTCATTCTATACATAGCTACAGTGTACAACACAGCCCTTGTGTCAACAGCCAAAATTTATCTACTTTATCATTGTTATGCTATTACGCATCTATGTAGAATATTCTTCACCCAAAGAACACTGAAGCAATTCCACATGGGAAAGAAGGTGACAATGAGAGTCCCAAACCCAAAGTGATGAAGCAGCACAGCAAACAGAACAAGTATTTTCAGATTCTCAGCACACACGGAGGCCTGGTCAGTCTCCATTAAAAAAGACTCCCTGTTCCACTTACTGTCTCCATCTGACCACCAGTGACAGGCCGGTACGTCCAGTCGACCGTCAGGGTCTCGGCAATGGGAAAACTGGATTTGAAAGAGCATTTCAGTGCTACCTGTTCACCAACATAAGCTCTCACGCTAGCACTGGCTTTAATTTCCAGGGAAAGAGCACTGCAGGCACCTGATGGAACAAGCACAAAAGCCAAGGATTAGTTTCTTGTTATCTATCTGTGAGGTGCAGGAGTGATGGTGTCCCAAAGGTACTGATGCATGTGCAGGTCAAGCAGCCTAAAGACAGAAGCACAATAATGATGACCTCCCCCTTAATGACATTTAAAGAAAAGCAGTTTCCCTTACCTATTTCTCTGTGGGACTGGAGCTAGCTCAAATTAAACTATTCAGCTGGAAAATACCACCGAGAGCCTACAGATGCTTAGATAGCGTGGTAAAGAGCTGAGAAACCGAATCAGCCAGCCCTCTGGCAAGTTACCAAGGGCCAGCTTTAGCCTAATTCAAGGCACTTCACGCTCCTTTTGCTCCCAACCGAAAGTCCGGAAATCCCGAGTGAAACTGACCAGCCCTTAGCAAAGCAGAGGCGGCCAAAGGCACCGTGCCTCGAGTGCGAGCACGGAGAGCCATTGAACGCCGCCAGCTGCTGCCGTGCCCCGCTGAGGGGCTTCCTTCCCCACCACGGTTCTCCTGCCCAGCGGAGCCGGGGCCCGGAACGCTCCGCGGCCGCACCCAGCTCCGGAACGGCCCTTCCCGGAGCCCCCGACCCCATCACGTCCCCGCGGAGCATCCTCCCCGCGGGGACCGCCGCTCCCGGGCGCCCGCAGCCCAGCTCCCCTGGGGGGCTCCCCGCCGGGCCCCACCGCGAGCAGGACCGGTCCCGGTCCCGGTCCCGGTCCCGGTCCCACCCCACCGCCGCGGCAGCCCGCGCAGCGCCCCGTTACCGAGCAGCAGCAGGACTCCCCGCGGAAGGAGGAGGA
This sequence comes from Strigops habroptila, assembly GCF_004027225.2. Lineage (NCBI taxonomy): Eukaryota > Metazoa > Chordata > Aves > Psittaciformes > Psittacidae > Strigops > Strigops habroptila. The sequence goes on from NC_044293.2 coordinate 1,198,916, forward strand.
GGAAGCCGCCGCCCGCCTCACCGCACCGCATCCCGGCTCCGCTCTGGGCCGCAATATGGCGCTCACCTGCGCAGCGCAGGTGAGGGCGGGGACAGCCCAAGATGGCGGCCGCGGGTCGCCATGGCGATGGGTCGCCTCGTACCTGACGAGGCCCCGGGAGTGGAGGAGCGCAGCCCGGGCACCGCGAGTCCCCGCGGCGACCCGGGGAAAAGGACGGGGCTCCGGCCCTCCGGGGGTCCGGGCTCTCTGCCCTCTCCACGGGGAGCGGGTCTGGAAGAGGTACTTGGCTGCTTTTTGGGTGCTTTCATAGCAAAACCCCACTCACTGGGCGCCCCCCGGGCCAGCGCACATCTGTAACATCATCTGTAACACAATCACTGCTCTCCCCAAGGCACGTTTATTTATGACACTGGAAATTGAAAATTACAACGTACAGACAGATAATGCGGCCAGCACATTACAGATAGATATAAAGTCATAAAGACAGTCTTAAACAGGCCAATGTTTTGATTTGGTGCTGTTTGAATACTTTAACAGCTCTGCAGTTTCAATGCGTTGGAGCTTTGGCAGAAGGCAGTGACCTCAGAAGTTGCAAGAGGTCAATACAAAACACACAGCAACCGGTTAATGTTATCCCTAAAAAGAAACAGCATACATTCCCAAAGTGTAATGCTTCCCATTCGAAGTGGCAAAGGGATTTAAACTACACTGTAGCAACTGGCTCCTCCTCACACACCCGATGCCAGAGAGGATTTTGAGGGAGGAAAAACAGGGCAACACAAATGCACCTTGTGATTTCTAAGGTGTGAGACAGCATCTGCTCAGACACTCTGAGCATCTCTGCTCAGTCAGGTAGCTTGGCATTCTGCTCCAATCTTCTGGCATTCTGTCAGAGCAGACTTCTTCACATTCTGTAGGCGTGAAGATGAAGGAAAGTTCCTTGTTCACGAGGCAAGTTCCTCCTGCTTTGCTTCAATGAAGGAAATTTACAACTGGTGTTAATGTCATTCTCTTTCCTTGCCAGAATTTCAGGTTGAGCAGGGATACCACACTCCCAGCATGAGGCATCTGTAATTCAGCTTTGTTCTAACATCCAAAATTAAAGCTTTCAGCATCTCCCTTAGAAGTACCTAAGAAGAAAGATTATAAGAAAAACAAAGAGGTTCCTTACTCAGAGTTATTGTTGAAAACAAAGTAGAGGCAGCTGCTGACCTCAGAAATTGAATGAGTAAAATTTATGCTGTAATGTTTCAGCAAAGCCAGCAAACTTGGAAACAGTCTCAGTCTTCCTGTAGCAATTTTAAAACAATAAAGAGTCAATGAATCAAAAAGCAGGCTCAAAACTGGGGAAAGGAAATGAATTCACTCCTCTTTATCCACAAAGCAGGCATGTCATAGGAAGCAGCAATGCTAGGGAGGAGAAATCTCTGCTACAGCTAAGAGGCAGTTCTGTCTCCACTGCCTGCTCAGTTGTCAGTCTCTCTCTGAAGGCTCCTCAGGAGCAAAGTGGTCTCAATTGTTTCTGCTTATGGTTAGCACAGGCTGTTGATTGTGAATAAAAGTGAAACACCAAAGTAAAACTGTATTCAGAAGCCTGCAGAAACACCAGGATGTTAATTAGAGAATGTTTGAATAGATACCTGCAGTGTATACACCATCAAAGACCCTTAGTCTTCTAACGGACTGTCTTCCTTTTGTTCTCTCGTCTTCAGCCTCTCCTTTTCTTTACTGTTATAAAAGGGGGGAGAGGAGGGGAGGGGGAAGAAAAAAAAGCCCAAATCAGTGTCGTATCCTGAGCAGCAGTCACGTTCTGAGTTATGTATAGCATACGTAACACGTAACAAGGTTACATGATGAGATAGTAAACATGCTACATGCATGGTGACCACAGTGTCAGGTTCCTGGAACAGAGTGATCATCTGCCAGCTACCACCACAATGGATCCTTCTCTGCGTGAGGAGCTACTGCGAAGGGCAAGAGCAAAATGAGGACTCCAAAGCTTGTCTATCCCGGGGCCCTGTTCTGACTGCACATAAGCAGACAATTATTGATAATTGTGTTGGCAGTTTTGCATTGTAGATGCTTAGGGTAGGGTCCAAACCCAATAATTCAGAATAGCTATGAAGAGGCATTTGGCAAGCTTTCCAGAAGCCTTTCTCTCTCTCCCCTGTCCTTACAGTTCAGTGCCTGTCACCTCGATCCTCTTCTCTTGTGCTTTCTTCCGATGGTGTCGACAGATAATCACAACTGTCACCACAATGATCATCAGAACACAAGCAGACCCAATGGCCACTGCCAGGAAGTGGATTTCTGAGAAATGCACTGCATGGAGAGAAACACATCAATGAACAGCAGGAACCTCCTAGAATGCGACTGGGAACCTATATCTGTGAATATAACCTTTCCTCAGGCTCCTTTTTTCTCTGTATCCATTAACTGCCCTCATGCTTTATAACCCTTTTCTTTCATACTTTCTCCCAAACATGGAGGAATACTTGCTAAATTCACATGGCCTCTGGAGGGTTTTTGGCCTCTCACCTTTCTGCACAACTCGGAGTCTCACTTCACCAATCACCCCATCAGCATCTGGTGGGTTCTTCACCTGGCAGGTGAATGTCCCGTTGTCAGTGGGCTGCAAATTCCAGATCATGATGGAAACATCATTACGCTCAATATTCCCATCCCAGGTGACTCGCTCTTTAAACCGTCCAGCAGGCAGGTTGTAGGGCTCCTGCAGGTAATATAATACCTACAGGAAAGAGAAGAAGCTGTCATTCCAAAACACTGCATGGTCTTTGTGATGGATGCTTGCCCATACCCACACCTGGAATTGTTGCATTCACTGGGTTTACCCAGTGCTTGCCCTTGGGACAGGTCTGTTTGGGCCAGTGTGCACCCATGAAATGGACAATAACAGTCTCACTCACTAGCTCAGGAGAGCTCAGGTCCTCAGGCTGGAAGTTCCAGGTCACCGACAGATGCTGGCTAATAGGGCTGCTGCTGGAAAAGGTGCATTTCAACCGCAGGTTAGTGCCGTTCACAGCATTCACCTCCTTGGAAGTGTGAACTTCCATGGCTGCCGCAGGCCACAGTGCTGCAGGGAAAACAGCAGGCGTTAAAGAAAACTGCTATGTAGGAGTAAGCTCATCAGTTTTCCTTATCTGCATTTATTCTATGCAAAGCCTGCCTTATCTATCCCTGTCAACGTTTAACCTGCCAGTTCCAAGCAGATAGATATAATTACTGAAGGAGATGATCGTGCATATGCAGAATCCAATAGATCCCTGTGCTTCATGGATCTTTTCAGTTGATGTGCAAGCTGCACAATGCTGTTTTCAAGGGAGTTTGTATTCATCTGAACTGCTGGTACAGTGCTTAAGTGCTTAAACACTTACAGACTTGGTAACTGGTTGAGAGAGGACCACTGAGAAAGGACTTGCCTACAGGGACAGTACTTTGTCTTGGCGGGAAACGTCTCTCTTCAGGCATGAGTAAACTTGACATCTAGGAGGTGCAATGCTGTTGTAAATGCCACTCCTCCTTGAATATGTACTTGCTCCTGACTGGCACTAATGATACCATATATAACTTTTCATGAGCTTGGCCTGCCCACATTTTCACAAGTGATAGCACTCTATTGCACTCAATTCCCCAAGCAGGTTTCTTCAGAGAAGCAGTCGCACCCTTTTAAGTAGGACTGCTGAGCCGCATTGAACAGTTGCTAGAACTTTCCTTTACATGCTTTGTATTATCAGCCTGAGTATCATGGTGAAAACTGCTCTTATTGAAGTAAGCAGTGCCTGTTAGAATGTTAGCCCAGGTGGACAACTACAGTCAAACATGGTCAGGCTGAGGCACTCTGAGGGAAATCCTGAAGGTAAATCTGTAAGCATATTTTTGTCAAAGAAACATCATCTGGTAACCAAACCACCACAGCTGAGAGTTTATAAATAAGACAGCACGGCTAACTCGATGCTACCCTGAGAGAGAGACAAGCAGCAAGAGAGACAGCATCAAGACACAGAAAGAAGAAAGATGTTTTTGAAGATACCTCTCACGCCTGAGCTCTACTTGTCTTCTGGCTTGCCCTGCCATTCCAGACAGTTTAATCACTGGCAGATTTGTGCTACCCAGACAGTTCTCGCTTTTTCCCCCACAACTGCTTTGTTTCTTGCCTGCCCGCTTTAGCTCCTGGAGTCAGTGGGGTAGTTTGCACAAACAGCAGTGCTGAGCTAAATATCTTGCTGCTGCTGAAAGGGACAGTCCTCCTTGCTCCTGACCATGTGCTCCCATTAGTTTGCTTTTCCTTATCGGTCAAAGTAACCCAGCCGAAAAAGTAAATATTCATGATTTCCTGTCACTGTAGTAAGATGAGTTAACTCCCCCCAGAGTGATTCAAGCAAAAAACCCCATTTATCTGGAGTTGTGAAATATGGCTTCATAATAAAGACAATCAATACATTTCCTGTATTAGAAAATGATTTATAACCAAGACTTCTTGCCAAATAATTTCTTTTCTCAAAGGAGAAAATATTTGAAACACCAAAACATTGAAGGCGTTCACATTGAAAAACTTCTTTGGCAGAGCTCTTCTCTCATCCAAAGTTTCAGTGTCAAATCTTTTCATTTTAAACCCCTTCAAAAGAACAACTGTGGGAAATAAGTGTAAAATACTTTTTCCAAGACAGATTCCCGAGCATATCCATGTGCTGATGCATTTGGGAAAGGAGGACATGGTGTTAGAATCCAGCTATATTGATATAAACCACTAAAAATTCAAGCCAGTTTATTGCCAGTCTGGAGTCATTGCTGTGTAAAGGATCTAAACCCAAGTGCTGCTTAACAATCTCTGATTGTCTAGTAACAAAGACAGGGTAAAAAAAACCACCTAGGAGTAAAGTCCAGGTTCCTGGGAGGAGAGAAAGAGATGTGTAACCAGAGCTCAGAATGAGATCAGTGTTGTTCTTCCGCTTGAACACACTTAAACCTGTTTGCCAAAGAAACTCAATCACTTCGTGTCGCTTGCAGTGAACCCGGACCCGAAAGAATCGCAGCAATCGTCAACAAGAAGTATCTGAGAGTCCTACAAAGTCACTGCCTTAATGAGGATGATAATTAAGGGATCAGAAGAGGAAAGACAAGATGGCAACTGAGGCCAGACATTACCAGGTTTCCTTACCTCGGAGCTGTACCCCAAGGAAGAGCACAGCACCCAGCCAGCTGGAGCCATGCATCGGGAAGACAAGTCCATACTCCATGGGTTGAGCAGTGCCAGAAAGGAAAATTTGTTTCAGGTTCTCAGTAACTGGATGAAAGACGAGTTTCTCAAAGCCTTCCCAGCACAGCAGAGCAAATTCTTTTCTCTCAGGTTGGCTTGCAAAGCAACGCAAGTACTCTCCTGCTTGAGTCAGAGAGCACTCCCTGCCCTGGCACTGAAAGGCAAGGTGCGGCCAGCACAGCTCACCTCTGTGTGTAAAACAGGGAGACTTTCAAGGTAAGATTATTTTCTTCTGCCTCCCATATTCCTTTGCTCTTTTGTGTTGCAATCATCTCTTCTCCCAGCTTCCACCTGAAACCACTCCCCTCTTGTGGGAGGTAAATTTGCTTCCAAAAGAAGATTTGCCTGAAGGTGTTTATAGAGAGCTTGAAGGAATGAGAGCCATTTGTTCGGCCCAAACCTGCAAACAACCCAAACACTCGGTCAGTGGCAGCAGTGTGGGTACACATCCAGAAGATGGAAATATCCTACTGAAACACAGCCTGATGCTAATTTTCCCTGCAGTGGTGCCAAGGCAGGGATGGGGAGGATGTCCTAACCTCTGACTGTTCTGAAGGGCTCCCTTCCTTTATTAACTTTCAAAATCTTTCAAAACCTGCTGACTCCAGCTGTTAAGAGACCACCATGTCCTTGGCATTCTCACTAGCAACTTAAACTCTCTATTGTTTCACTTTGAAACAGAAAAAAGTAGAAGAAAGATCTGACAGCTAAAGAGAGCAATGAAATAGCGTGATTAGCCGTGTCACTAAATGGTGGGCACTTGGGAAGGAGCAAGAAGCCAGCTCCATCCTTCCAGGCATCTGGAAAGGAGTCCTTTGAGATGTATGTGGCAGGTGCAGAAACACAGAGTGCCCTTGAGGAAGGAGGGATCCTTGGCTGGCTTTGCACTGTCTGCTTTAGACGCATACCCTGAAATCCCCACTGCTCTCACAGCCATAAACACAGTGCTGGCACCTCTGTAGGCTTCAAGCAGAGAGACATGGAAAGACAGTGTGTTCCCGCTCTGTCTGTGCCAGCATCCCTGCTGGAAGCAAAGCCGGAAAGGTCCCTGACGCAGTCCCACAAGGCGTGGAAGTCTCTGCCCATCCCAAGTGCAAGTTCGGGTATAGAAGGTGCCGGAGAAGGGCTGGAGCCCCATCTAGTGGAGTCAGGCCCCGGAACAGAAGAACTGAAGAGAAAAGGCAACACAGGTAAGCAAGTTAGTTCCCTCCTAACAGGAGAGCATGTCATCGAGAGCAGACATTAGCTTCAGGTCCGAGGCTTGCAGCACAGCGGTTGCTGTGCTTAGCCACAGCTTTTGCTGCCCTCCTCGCTGTCAGTATGTGTACAGAGGAGAGTGTGGATGAGGAGCTGGCAAACGCCACTCTTGAAAAGGCAGGAGGAACAAATGGGTTTATTAGAGCAAAATAACAAAAGTTGTGTCCAGATTGCATCATCAGTGACTAAACCTCCCAGGTTTTACAGCCCGGCACTTACAGGCTCAGTTCTGGGCCATACAGTGTCTCTAGATGCTGAGCTGCTTTGAAGTGTTTCTGGTTCCTTTATTTCCCTGCTATGTTAAGTTGCTCGCAGTGGTTTGAACTTCAGAAGCACTCACCGTGAAGACTTCTTAGGAAGGTTCTGACCGCAGATGGAATCCAGGTTTGTTTCTCTCTCCTGCTGCTCCAAGGGCAGTTGCAACAGGACTCATGAGACTTGAACTGGATTGGTGCAGAGCAGCCACCCCTTGCTGTCAGTGACGTTCCAGGAAGACGTTTTGAGCCTCCACACTTCCTGACATGGGCTCATTTTATCATATGTGTTCCGTGTCTTAGCTGCTTGCAGGTTGCGCTGGAAACAGTGAGTCTCCCCAGCACTGCTCAGTTCACAATCCTGGGAAAACATCTTGGGCCTCTTTCTTGTAAGGGAGCACCTGAAAAGCCAGTGTGTGCTTTCTTCCCTCACAGCCAGCCTCAGTGATGCCCGTCTGATGTGGTATTGAAGAGCAAGAGACGGAGGAACACAAGGATGAGGTTGGAGCAGTCCTTGCCTCTGCTGGGACTCCTGCTGTGTGTGGGTGAGTACGGCTGCTCAATGCCCATGGGGACCAGAAGGGTGGCTGCCCTGAAAACTAGAAGGTTCTGTGGCTTAAATTTCATTTTTACACTTTATTCATGCACTTTTCTTAAACCATTTTGTGGAGTAAATAACTTCAGATTCACTGTGTTATCATGGGAGTGGCAGCAATTTCCACTCTACCAGTTTGAACTGACCAGCATTTAGAAAGCTGGATTAGGGTGATGTGCAGAGTATCTCTAAAGACTATAAAGAAGGTGGTAACTGAGAGATAAGTTTGAAAGATAATTAAAAGATACTACAATAAGACTACAGCTATTCTGCTAATGTGCTGCAAATACCAACTGCTGTTCTTTGAGAAGATTGAAAATGTTCAGTTTAGCAATGGCCTGTTCTTTAAATTTTTAAATTCAATTTAAATTCATGTTACATAAAGAAAAAAGCACCACACAACTTTGTCTCCAGGCAAGTCCTATGTCTGTGGAATTCCAAATCTACAGTTCTGTTACATGTAACTCCTATTATAAAGCAAACATTACCTGGGATAAGACAACAGCGCTGAACACACGCATCAGGTCCTTCCTTTACTTACGTTAATTTCTATCAACAAATGCCTTTAAAGCAAACCCAAGTCTTATTCACATCTCCTAAAAACTGTTTCTATAATACTCTAGCTCCAGAGACTTTAATGGAGCTACTTGTTTCCAACCAAGAGAGAAAAATCACATAGATAAACTACAGCGTTAAACCAAGCGTCGGGGTCCAATCCTCCAGAGAGTACACTCTTGCAGAGGATAGTGGTTCTTACTGCAGAGACCAGGCATGATTTTCCAGCACTCTTTGGTCCATGACGATAAAGCAGAATTGTTGGGTGTACAGCTTGCAACAACCCTTCTTCCAAACTGGGTCAGAAAATTACTCAGATTTCCATTCTGCGTTAGGCTGTGTTAAAAATGGCTTCCAAAGGAAAAGACTTCATTTCAAAACAACATCCTCTCTCACTTAACAAAATGTTTCTAATGCCTTTAGCGCAATTATAGGAGTATAAGCATCTCTTTCAAGCAACTGAGTTCAGAAAGGATGTCCTTGAAGTAGGAAAGGTGCATGATATCAGTAGCTAAACTATTTAACACCTATTATTCTTTCTTTTTGTAGCTGGCACCACAGCTCAGCAGGGTAAGTGTATTTTACCAGCATTCTTACCTATTTATGATAAAAAGACCAACTATGCCTCACAAGTGAGGAATAAAAGTCAAATAGAAATCTTTGAAGTTTTGCAAATACTGTAGGATGGGAAAAAATCACTGTTCATTAATTGCTACTGATCTCACTGACTTGAAAAACTGCCTGTTTTGAATGTCCCTAATTATTGCTAGTGATCCCCAAGCAGGGTTGGGCATTTTCCAACAGCAACACACAGTCGGGTAATAGCAGGCTGATTTGTTAACACATTATTCTCTCCTTTGCAGATGATACCAGAACAGAGGAGGGTAAGTGTATTTTAACCAACATTCTTTACTATTTAGCACTATATAAAGACTGCAGATGCCTCACAGGTGAGGACTGAAAGGCAGTCATCACCAATCACAAAAATCAGCTATAACGAGTTGCTCTGATTATTGTTAGTGGTCTCCAAGCAGAGACCAGCAAGCGTATGTGTAAACAGAACAGCGAATGGGAGGAGGCCAGGCTCTCTGACATAAAGCTGAACACTCTGGGATGGTATTTTGATACTACTCAGTATTGCAAAGAATAAGCGTAAAAACCTAAAGGAAAACGAGTGCAGAAGACACACACAGAGAGAATCTACACTGTACCATCAAATCAAAGGTTTTGCAGAGCAAACTGTCGTGGTGGGATCAAGGGAGGGCAGCGAAGCCTGCTCAGAAGCTGTTTGTAATGCTGGTTTCCTTTCTTGTTGGCCCATCTTCCAATAAAGGATTCCTGGTGGAGATTTCTGGAACCACAGTGACAATCACATGTCCCTTGACTGAAGGCAGCATAACCTGGCAGTCAACTGGAGCAAAAGGAGTCAGCGACGCACAGAAGTACATTATAGAGAATCACGACAGCTCTCCTGTCAGCGTGACTTGTTCATCAGGTGCCAAGAAGTATGAAATGTACCTGAATGCCAAAGGTGAGTGAAAAAGCACATGGTCTATGGGTTAAAGATAAAGTCTACACGTTTCAGTGATGGATATTAGGAGCTAGCACCAAGCAGATGAGTGAGGCCTGGATTTTGCTTGCTGGAAAGGAAGAGTGCCCATCTCTGAGCATCTTCATCTCTCCTCCTGGCAGTGTGCGCAAACTGTGCGGAGCTGGATGCCTTGGCAGTGACAGGGATCATCAGTGCAGATATTCTCATCACCTTCGGGGTGCTGACTCTGGTCTATTACTTCAGCAAAGACAGGAAGGGGAGAGCGAGCACTAGTGCTGGCAGTCGGCCACGAGGTAAGAGCCATTTCAGGCGTGTCTGCTCTCTGTGATGTCTGCTAGGCACTAAATGAAGCACTTGCCCTCTTTAAAAGCTCTAAGCTCATAAGAAAGCCATGAGAGTTGACCCGTGATATGCATTACCCTTGGATCATCTCCATCAAAGTCCCTTGTGCTGTGTTATATGAATTCTCACCAAGGACGACCTCCCTTTGCCTTTGTTGCAGGTCAGAAGATGCAGCGTCCTCCCCCTGTTCCAAACCCAGACTATGAGGTATGGAGTACCTCCATTTTTTCTCTCTCTTTGCTGGCTGGGGAGGGATGGCCAGAGTTGGGAATCCATAGCATTATGCATTTTGCTCCTTTGAAGAAGCATCCAGCCAAACTATGGTGCTGTTTCAAGTGTGTTGATGAGGATCCCCGAACTAACATCTCTGCTATTCCCGCAGCCCATCCGGAAAGGCCAGCGGGAAGTGTATGCAGGCCTGGAATCCAGGGGCTTCTGAAATTCCTACTGATGCCAGGCTGGAAAACAGCAGCAAAGGGGCTAAGTGCTTCTGCCCAGCTCAGCATTTTGGGATAAGGCAGATGCTACACAGCACAGGCATCTGCTGCCATCCGCTCTCCCACGCTGCTGCATTCCTTCCACTTTTGTTTTGACATCAGGGAAAACACACAGATGAGCACATTGGCAAGATAAGTTTTGCTCCTCATTAAAGGACTGCAGCCTCACTCGTGGTTCCTGGCCTCCTTTTCCCCTCACACTTGTCTCTCTGCTCTAGTTGCATGCTCTGGTTTTCCCTCCCATTTCATTTCGCTCCCAGTGCCTCCACTTGCTCCCTGTGCCACCCTGGGTAGCCAGTGGGCACAGCGTGGGTCCTTCTCAGAGTTACTGGCTTCCAGCTCTCATGTTCATAGCCTATCTTTGTTTTGCTGCCCAGGATTGTAACGAAAGGAACAGAGGCAGGCAGCATATTAAAACCAAAATGATGCATTTTTCTAGAAAGCCACTACTTTGAATGAAAACATTTCAGCCAAAAAGAACAGCTTTCCATTAAACAGAAGCATTTCTACCAGTAATTCTTACCTGTCCATCCCCCAGCCCTTCAGAGCAATAGCTCTGGAGAAAGGAAACAGCAGCAGCGATGCGGCCTGGGGGTGGTTTAACCCTTGAGTTTCAGCATGAAGAGGTAAACACCCAGCAAGTTTCATGCTTCGGATTGCTGTGCTCACCCTGCAGGATGTGGTTTTAAAGCAGCACAGCTGGCTTTACCATACAAGGCCCTAAGTACCCAGGAAGGAGATTGCAAGATAGAAAGAGCACTAACCCCCAGCAGCTCTAAAACCACCCTGAGCCACGTTCTCACGTTCTGCCAAATATCACTGCTCCAGGGCTGCTTGCTCGGCCCATTGCCACGAATGGGATGGGAGAAACCCAGAGCACTCTGGGTGCTGTCTGAGTGTACAAGGTCTACATTTTGCTTCACACTACACCCTGGTGCTTCTGCCGTGTGTGGGGCTGCATGTTTACCCCAGCCAGTGCCATCCCACGCTCCCCTTATCTCAGTGGGATCAGCAGCGACCCAGCAACACCACCTCTTTGCCTCTGTGCTTAGCTGCACTATAGAAATACTTCTTTGTCCCTTCTACTTTGAATAGACAAGTTGTAAACACAGCCTCTGCTGACTCTTTGATTTGTACAGGCCATACCCACCCGCTCTGCTCCAGGTTCCTCCTGCTCTTTGGGTGTAGTTAAGCCACCTTTGCTCATTACTTTGAGACCTGATGGTGATGAAACTGCTATGAATTAGGCACTCTGCTGGTCATAGCCCTACCTTACTTTATGCCACCAAGCAAGAAGCAATTCACAGCCTGGTGCCCTCTAAAGCCTGTCACCCAGGTTCTTAGAAAAGCAGGAAAACACACGTACACATGTGTGCAACGGGCAAACGGAGGGTGACCTGGTTTCTGGGGTTTCTAACTGCTAGCAGATCCTGTCTGTCAGCTGCCTCCCATACTGGCCATATGCAGACCACATTAACTGTTTCTGCTCAGAGCTGGGGAGGGCAGACCTTGCCAGAAGGAGCTGGGTTGATGAGGGGGGACCCCGGGCTGCTCAGTGTCTGGAAAGGTGGTGGAGCTGCAAAAGGCTCTGAAAGTTTGCTCCACTGCATCCTGCACTCAGCCCACTGGGATGGCTGGTGAGCCTGAAAGATGGGATGCCAGTGCCTGGTCACAAAGGCCAGACACTCCCTGGTGGGCTGCAGAGGCAGAGAGTGGGGAAGCCTACCAAGACCACTGGAGGTGTGAGGAGCATGGACTGCCTCTGGCCTTCGCTGCCTGGCCAACTCTTCTGCCACATGTTTTGCCCGGTCTCTGCCGCAGTTTCTGTCCTCTCTGCTGTTTCCATTTCCTCTTTTGGCCCCCACAAGCTCTTGTGGGAAGCCAGCGCAGTTTGCTGCTTTGCTCATGCTTCGCTCCCCTAAGCACTTAGGCAACTCGTAGGCTGGCTGGGTGCGAGGGACCTGGCAAGCCTCTGTGGTTTGGAGACTGTGATTAGATGACAAGCCTTGCACATGCAGAGCAAACATCCCCGTCCTCCTTCCCCACACAGACACGAGCACCTGCCTGCACTGGCAAAGCAATGTCCTATCTGGACAGGCAGGAGCCCTATGGCTCTGCAGGCATCCAGGCAGATCGCATCCAGTGTGCACCTTTCCCTGTGACTCCCCAGGCCTCAACACAACTGATGCAGCAGGGAGACAATGGGATAGACTTATCTTTAATGGGAGGAATACAGAAATGCAAGAGGTCACAGGAAGAGCAGAGTGCTGCAAGCAGCACATCCCGGCAAGGAGCTGCAGGGCTCTCTAGGGGAAAACTCACATTGTCTTCTGCCAGCAGGAAGCTTACAAAGGCAGTGCCAGGGCAGGGTACCGGTGCTCTTGGGCACTGGTGATGGCTTTGCTGCAGTATCACTCCTGGTGTGAAGGACACACAGGCCCCAGCATCTTCCCACTTCACTTGTGGCCCTTGGCAGGCACCAGCCGGCTGTACTGCTCGTTGTCCCGCTCGCCAAGGGGCTAGGAGGGAAAAAAGGAGAGACAGGCTACAACTGTGTCTGTCCAGCCCTGGGACAGGTGGTACAGGGGATGAAACCCACAGGCATGCACAAACACACACACGAGTGCCCAGCTTACCTGGTAGAGCTGCTCGTTGGCAATCAGGTTCTGCCTGTCAGAAGCTAAATGAAGAAAGAAGATGGTCAAGGATCAGGGAGTCATGGGCAGTGTGGTGAACATCTGCAAACCAACCCAAGCAGCCAGCTGCTTTCAGCCCTGTGCTTTTACTTCCTCTGGGAGGCTCGATGGGAAGTCCCTGCAAGGCCTTAGATGTTCCTGTGTTACCAGTGGCTGCTCCTGGGATGATGTTTTGGTTAACCTTGTGCATTCACTGGCTTCTCCTGGGAAGCCGAACTAAGGGCAGTAAAGGTACATGGAGCGCTCACATAGATCCCTGCCCTAGGCAGCGTGCTGCCTGCAGCTTGCAGTGAGTGGGCTCCATGGGCAATGATGGAAACTCCCCACCCATGGGCAGCCAGCGGGGCTCCCCCCTCACCTCGTGACATGCGTCCCTTGTCCTGGCCAGTGATACAATACACAGCGACCGCCAGGAAGATGGTGGCGACGACATCTGCGACCACGATCCCGGAGATGGTGGGAGCGTCCACTTCGATGCAGTTCTGGCACACTGGAAGCCAAAACGACACAGACACTGAAAGCTGGGCCATGACAAGGACCTGCCCCTTGGCTGTAGTCTAAGCCAGTGTGAGTGCCAGGTTACGGCACTGAATGTGGCTGTACAGCTCTCACGGGGACACCAGATGCAGGAGAACATGCAGCTTGGCTGTTCCCAAGGGCAGCCTAGCACAGGAGCTGCCAGAGCTTCTGCAAACTGGTGGAACCACCCTCAAAGTATGGGAAAGGAGTTGTTCCCTCAAAAATTTGTTTGGGTGAAAACCCCAAGCAATAGTGGCTGCAGAAACCAGGTCTGCAACACTTACTTCGATAGTGCACCTGGAGGGGAGGGCTTGTCTTTCCTTTGTCTGTTTCACATGTGTAAATGCCTCTGGGATCATCGTAAATTGCACCCAAGTCCAGCTGTGTTGTGTTTTCTATCCAGTTCCCATCTTTGTACCATATGACTTCACTGTTGCTGTCCGCTCCACACTGCAGGAACACCTTCCCACTGGCTTCTTTCACGTTTACTTTCTGTCCTGTGAAAAACCAGAAGAATAGAGCATTTCACAGCTGAGTTATCAACCCTCACAGTGGTGCAGAACCCAGGGATGTCATTCACGGCGACTGCTAGTGTAGAAAGCATCACATTGGGCTGTCCCCTGAGCAGTAGAAAAGACAGCACAAACAAAAAGAAGTTTGGAAAAGGCAGACTACCTAGTGGAAAAGTAGTCCAGTGTTCAACTGCTGGTTACATTAATGCAGCTCTGAGTAGCTTAGAGATCCAAATCCCCTTGGAGTTTAACTGGAATCGGGTAGTTACCAGGACTCCATTCAGACTGTATGTGCATGACCCCCATCCCGCACACAGATTGCATTGGTATTGAAGTGCCACTGCAGCATTTCAACAGAAAAGTTAAGTGTTTCCAGCAGCAGGTACAGGAGCTGAGCCCAAACAGGGAGGCAAATACACGTTTGGGGTTTTACCCAAGAATAAAAGCTGTTTTCAGTGAAAAGCATGAATTAAAATGCACAGAATTGCGACATCACCTTCAGAGTCTGTAAATGCAGAGTAAATCCCGTGTCTTACTTGCTGAGTGCTGGAGCAGAGCCTCTCCTGCTTCCGCACTTGTGCCATGGCTTTGGTCTAACACCATGGTACTGCCCAGCCCAACCTTTCATACTCTGTCACTGCAAGGCAGGTTTGAGTTATCACAGAGTAACACACAGCAATGGTCTAGGAAAGGCAAAGCCTTTGCTGCAGCAGCCCACGGGCAGAGACCCACACCCTGGGACTTACCTCGGACACCCCGGCTGGCCACGGCCAGGCTGGCCAGGAGCACCCAGGCACCCAGCGCCGTTCCCCTCCGCATGGCACAAAGCGGTGGCAGCTCTTTCCCCTGCTCGGAGGAGAGAACGTGGAGAGGCACCACCCGCCCCGAGACCTCGGTCAGGCACCGGATGCCGGGGGCTGGAGCCTCCCTCCCACTGCAGCGGAGGGATGTTTGGGGTGCCCCGACCTGCCTCCTCACCCCAGCCGTGACACCCATGGAGGGGCAGGGGAGGACGGCTGGGATTGAGTGGTGGCTGCTCCAGCAGACACGGCACCCCGCAGCATCCCTGTGTCCCGCAGCATCCCTGTATCCCGCCGTGTTCCCCTGCAGGAGCCCCATCAAGTCTGTCACTCACCGGCCGCCATAGCGCCGGCGCCGTCCCGTGGTGCTGCGCGGGAGCGGGAACATGGCGGCGCCGGCGGGCTCGCTGGTGGCGGCCGTGCTGGCGCACTCGGGCCGCCTGGACAAGGAGGACCTGGGCACCCGCATCGGGCGGCTGTCCCGCCGCGTGGAGGAGCTGAAGGCAGGGCCGGGAGCGGGCGGGGGGCTGCGGGGAGAGCCGGGGGGGTCTGAGCGGAGCGGAGCGCCGGGCGGTGGCTGCGGTCCCCCGGCAGCGGCGGTGTCCCAACGCACCTTGTTCCCTAGGGAGAGGTCTGCAACATGATCAACAAGAAGTACAACGAGTTCCTGCCCAGCATGCAGAGCGCCGAGGAGCTGGTGTCGCAGGTGGAGGGGCTGTCCAGCAACATCGACCTGCTGAAAGCGGGCATCGAGAACGAGGTGACAGCGCGGGCCGGGGCACATTCCAGGCAGTTTCAGCCCAAACCCGAGCCCACATCTGGCTGAGTTAACAGGGGACGGGGGAGGAGGACTCCTAAGAACCCTGGATGATACCTACACAAATGCCTTTAGATGACACATGCTGCAGAGGTGTGTGTCACAGTGGGGCTGTTTGCTTACATTGCAAGTAAACTGTCATTAAGGGATTGGCCGCATTCTGCTCCCTGTTGTACAGCTGGAAAAGTGTGTCACACATCTCTCCTTCAGAGAGAAGGATCAGCTTTCTGTCTATCGTATGTCTGTGAATTGCAGTAAGATGAGATGCAGTAATGGGCCAGCTTAGTGTTGGTCCCACATGCAGTGTTACTTGAGAATTGACTTGTCTCAGTACAAGCACTCTTGCCTTTTAAATGGCTCTGTTAAAGGAATGCTGAAGTCCTCTTGACTGCCTGTTGACACTAAATTTCCTTACAGTGCCTTAAAAAACCTGTAACGTATTAAAAGATAAACTATCTTAAAAGTGTTTCCAGGAGATAAGGATTTTCTCAGCAAAGAGCAAAACAGATGGAGCCTTTTTCCTCCTCACCAAATTATTCTAGTAATAGAAATACTTTAAATCTCACGTTGTTATCACTTTAAAGGGGAAACGCATCTGATAACATTTGCGTGCTGTAAATGAACTAACTGCAAAGTTTGTCATTTCAGGTTCAGCGAGATCTCAACGTCGCTGTTGCTGAGTTTACTGAACTGAAGCAGCAGTTGGAGCGAGACACGCTGGTTCTGAGTGTCCTGAAAAAGCTGCAGGAGGTGAGGAGGGGCAGTGGGAGCCATCCTCTCTGCTCCTCAGTCTGTGGCATTATTCTGGGCTCTCTCCTGAATAACTGTCTATAGCTCCCCTGTCTCTAGCCATGTTGTTTAAAGAATTGCAGTCTCGTGGCAGATACACAGTGACATACGGCTCTGTTTGATCCTTGCAGTTTGATATTGCTATTAAAGAGTACAACACTGCCTTGCTGGAAAAGAAGTATGTTGCAGCAGCTCAGCAGTTGGAAACGGTAAGAGTGACTTCAGAAGCATGTGACAGTATTGTTCATCTATATTTTCAATGCATTTCACAAGATGCTTTTCATGGGCAGGGGCAACACTTACCCATGTTGTGTGTTTGGTCTTTACCACCAGGCACGAAGCAACCTCAAAATGCTGGAATCCCGGAAGGGCTTTGAGCTGAAGATCCTGAAGGCACTAGGCACCGAGCTCACAGTGCAGACACAGAACATGCTCTATCATCTGGGAGAGGAGTGGCAGAAATTGGCTGTGTGGAAGCTTCCTCCTTCAAAAGGTACTCACAGTTCTAGTTGGTTTCACTTTCTTTGCTTCGCTGTTTGAAATGCCTGGTTTCAAGCACCTACAAGATAGGAAATACAGTTAATACTGTTGAACTAAGGTTGGTTTAACAAGCTCTTTCTGCTGTTCGTGTAAACTAAAGAGTGTGAGTGATGAGTGTTCTTTGGATATCACTCCTGGGGTATTTAGGTACTACCAAAGCCAGTCCAATGTAGTCCATACATTTTAAACAGGGTTTTGAAGGTTCATCTGCCTCGTCTATCACATTTCTTAGAAATGTTCAAGCAGGGATCAGAACAGCTAATTGTAAGAACTGCACAAGTTTATACCTTGCTGTCTTCATTGAAATACAAACTTTTCCTCTGGAAAAGAAAAAAACCTTTTCCTTTGGGTTTGACTTGAAATGGGAAGAGGAGAAGGAAAGCGATTGTCACTAAATGTCATTCAGTTGCAAGGTGACTGAAATGAGAAATCTGAATCATTGTAAGATTGATTCTCATTCCATTGTCCTGCACAGTAACACAAGGAACTCTGTACCCTCTTCTGATGCTCTTTTACAAGAACAGTGTTTTGTGGAAAGGGGGAGAAGTAGAATATTGCTTTAGCTGCCACTGGAGGAATGCAGTAGCTTCTCTGTATCACTGAGTACACTCTTGACAGCAAGTTGATGATTCTTTTTCTTTAGAAAGCAGCAGCCTGGAGTCAGTGGTGCATTCAGAATTGCACCTCCACACGGTGCCATCAAAAGAGGAAGAGATTGCTGGCCCCCCTGTTGCTTCTGTGCTGCAGGCATTTGCTGTCCTGGGAGAACTGCACACCAAGCTTAAAATCTTTGGTAAGACAGACTGTGGATCCAGATGAATATTGAAAATATGCAGCTATAGCAGCCCAAGTGGATGTGAGTTCAGACTTGTATGAAGGATATCAAGGTCCAGTCCACTTTAGCAGTACACTGGAAGACTTCTTTCTCTCTTGGCTTGTTTCCCACTGAGCATGAGGTGAATGCTGTGGTTCTTATTAGTAGGAAATTATTTATCTTTTCCTGTCAATTTACTCTAGTATACTTTTGAGCTGTGGCTATATGGTTTCATGCTTTGATGTTTAAAGAGTTTTTCTAGTTACAGCTGCCTCGTCTACCAAGAGCAAGACTGTTGGTTTCAGGCAGCCTCTGGGCTTCAGCATTCTCAGGTGCTGATAAAATAAATCAGGAAGTGTGGCAGATACTAGGACAGGATTTCATGCTTCCAGCTCTTTGTTTTTCAATTTACAGTAAATTCGCTGCTCTTTATTAAGCCTGCAGGTGCATTTTATGTGAGTAAAATGGTCCTAGTGAAACCAAACCCAGCATTTTACCTCATTAGCTGTTCCCCTCAAAAGAGCATTTCTCCCACTCCATACAAAGACTCTCTGTATCCAAAGCAGTCATGGTTTGGCCTCACTGGAGCAAACTGCCTGCCTTCTGCTGTTGGAAAACATCTTGGTGTTTTGTTTCTCAGGCCAGTTGTTGCTGAAATACATCCTCAAGCCGCTGATTTCATACCCGTCTCTTCAGCCGTGCACAGAGGAACAGTCCGATGTGTTCATCCTACGTTTTAAGTCCAAGGAATCCAGCTTGGATCATTCCTCTCCTGTGGAGGTTTTTGACAAGATCAGGCTTGTTTTTGAAGTTCTCCACAAATATCTGCTAAGTAGGTAGTTTCTACCTTTTGGGATTAGACTGAGATCAGTGCCTTGTTCATGTAATTGGAGCAGAAGCTTTCTATAAAGCTGGTTGTTAAGCATATTGAATTATGGTAAGATCTAAGCAACTTTTAATGTTAACTTGCTATGCTGTGCTCTTGGACAGCTTGGCACCTTGTCAAACCAGACTTAGTTAGTCAAATCGGCTAGAAACTGGCCTGGGTTTTGCTAGCATTTCATGAAACAAACATGCTGGAAAGCAGGCTCAGTTCACACAAATTCAGTTGTCTTGTGGTTGGGTGGGTGATTCCACAGCCCCAGCACATGAGCTTACCTCCGGTGTAAGATTATGGAGCAGTTGATGGATGCTGTTCTGACAGGAAGGATCAAATGAACTGGTGAAGGGTCTGGTCCAGGAAGTAGATGTATTAACATCCATTTCTGTTCTCTTGAATTCAGATGTGCCTGTGGAGCAGCCTGTGGAAGATAAGAAGGGTTGTGGAGTTACGCTGGCAGAACTGCTAGGTGACATGATATGGGAAGAGTTATCAGACTGCCTCATTCAGAACTGTCTGGTGAATTCAATCCCAACCAATAGCAGCAAACTAGAGCAGTATATAGAGGTAGGTCTCAAGAATCTTTCAGATCCATGCAGTGGAAATGCCAGGTAGTCAGCTTGAACAAAAAAAAGCTGTGTTTTGCTGATCTCAGATTGTGTATTTCTCTCAGTTAAGATGTTGCTTGTGTTTCAGGGACTATATTTAGCTAAGAGCTGGAGACTTCCAGGCAGTGTGATGTAAGGTACTTGTCTGAGCCTCTGTGAGAGGCTGAAGATGATGTGGCAGTGCTGCTTGCCCAGCTGGCTTCCTGTATGTTTTACATACATAAATCAGAACTTACTGCTAGTGAAGAATGCCAATAGCTCCTTTTCATGGACCCCAGCTGAGCCAGCTTTTCCCAAAGGATTGCTGAAAAGCTGTTGGGTGATTAATGCCTTCTAAAACCTAGTTTCATCCGTTGCTTTCAGCCGAGTGGAAGAGTTTATACCCAACTTTAATTTTGCTCTTTGATTTTAGGAAGCTGTGTTAATTTAGAACACGTGTCTGCTTCTCTCAGGTGATTAAATCCACAGAGGAATTTGAGAAAGCCTTGAAGAACATGCAGTTTTTGAAAGGAGACACAACTGATTTACTGAAATATGCCCGTAATGTCAACTCCCACTTTGCTAACAAGAAGTGCCAGGATGTGATTGTGGCAGCCAGAAACCTGATGACCTCAGAAATACACAATACTGTAAAGGTGACTGTTGATGCAATCACTGTTTTTCTATGTGGAAAAATAACTTAAGCTGTTGAATAAGGTTTGTCTAGAACAGTTGAATCGGGGGGTTTTTTTGGCACACTGAATACTCATAGATTACTTACAGACTTGCTTCTAGGCGTGCAACATGATGTAGACTGTTTCGTTGCCTGCTGTGTCATTCATAAGCCAGGAGACTTCCAGCAGTCTTAGGGGACTTCTGCAACCTTGTGTTTGTCTTGAGTGTTAAATCTTTGTTGTTCAGTGTTTTGTAGTCTCGCATAGTCTCCTTTCTGTGGGCTCTAAATGATATTAGACCTCTCTTGTCTTCCCTTAGATCATACCTGATTCCTGTGTAGCCCTACCAAGGCTTCCTGATCCTGGGGCAGGAGATCGCTCAAAAATGCCAAAAGCTTCTGAAGTTCTGCACAACGACATGGGGAATTTGGAGAATAAGACTAAACTGAGCCAGTACACATTTTCTCTGCCCACATGCCGCATCAGTTCATCAGTGGAGAAGCTGATGGAGTTGGCTTACCAGACACTGTTGGAGGCTACATCCAGCACAGATCAGTGGTAAGAATTCTGTATCAACAGATAACTCTTGGGGGTCAGATGCTTACTGCCTTTGGCAACACCAAGCATCTGCTAATAGATTAAAAGAACTTTAAAAGAACAAAAGATACCTTAAAATTAGAATCAGTCATTAAAGTTACTCTGTTTTGGGTTCATGCAGTAGGCTGGTACAGCAGGAACAGCTGCAGACAGGGTTCCCTGCAATACTCAGGTTAAGCAGCCTTTTGGACTGTTTCCAGGGAACGGTCAGCTACACTTCATTGTATTTTAGCTATTAAAGCAGTGAAAATATGGCAGACTCCCTGGTATGCACAACGTGGTTCATGGCTTCAGTCTTTTAGTTGGGAGAGATACTGCCGCAGCATTTGCTTCGATGTTTTGTCGTATGTTAACTGTCAGTTGTTTAGGAAAATCAAACCCATGAAATGATAAGAGATGGCACCCATTCTCAGAGGACTTGTTGCTTTCTTTATGCTGGGTGACAGCAGAATGCTCCAGCTCTGCATCTGTCAGGGCTCTTCAGAGGAAACAATGAACCACATACAGTCTGCTTTACAAACTGGAGACCACAACCCTGAAGGAGGAGAGTTGCCTAGATACTGAATGCCCTTCAGTGTACCATGGCAGAGAGAGGGCTGACTAGTAACGCACACCTGGTGGGGAAGGGACACTGTCCCCTTTGTTCCTAGGGTTTCATATATCTCCCTTCTGACATGTGGTCTGAAACTTGGCTTTTCCACACTGAACTTCCAAGGTCATCACAGCCTTTGTGAATTTTCCAGAGCGCTGCCTTCGTTGACATCGCTGTAATTGATCCTGACAATCTACTCTTTGTGCCAGTACTTCACTACTAATAAAACCTTGCTTTGGAGAAGGTTGAGGGTCACTTGTGAACCAGATGTTAATTCCACTGACAAACTAACGTGAACCTTATTTGCCTTGTAGCTGCATACAGCTCTTCTACTCTGTACGGAATATATTCCAGCTGTTCTATGATGTAGTCCCAACGTACCACAAGTAAGTGCCTGTGTGTGTCTGTTTTGGAGAGAGAACAGTGCTATTGAAACAGCCCAACTTGTCCCCAGTTTGTCCACCACAGCCAGAGATTAGTAAGGGCTTCCTCCAGTGGCAAAAGGCTGGTAACTCTTAATCTGTTATTAAATCGTACCTGCTTTGAAATAGGTGCTTGAGAGTTTCAGAGTTGACATTCCTATGGCCAAGGAGATAGGTTGCAGTTCTTAAAACAGTTGTGTTTGGTTCCAGCCAGTTGGATTTGACCCGAGGTCTAATGCACAGATTTTTCATGATGTTTTCCCTGTAGAAAAAAGGAGAGCAATGAAGATTGCAAGTATACAGTTCTGTCAGAGACCACTGGAGTGGTTAGTGAAAAAGACTTCTCTCTGTTTTCCTCACCAGAACTTTGCTATAACAAAATACGTTCCTGTTTGAAAGTCTGCTGCTAGAAACAATGAGCATATAACGCATGGTTCAAATGCCAGAGTGCCATTTCACTGGCCATGAAAGTCTGTTCCTCTAAGTTCTTATGCAGATGTGACAGGAGATTAAATGCTTTTATTCCAACTGATGCCTTCATCAGGCATTGCCCACGGTTAGTTACGTGCAATATCTGAGACAGACCATGAGTTTCTCTAGGGTAGGCATGACAGGTTTTTTAATAGAGCTATGTCTAAATAAATACATGTCTTCCCTTTCTCTTCCTCCTTGCTGCGACAGGGAGAACCTTCAGAAATTACCCCAGCTGGCAGCTATTCACCACAACAACTGCATGTATATTGCTCACCACTTGCTCACCCTGGGACACCAGTTCCGATACCGCCTGACTAACATCCTGTGCGACGGAGCAGCTACTTTTGTAGATCTGGTGCCTGGTTTTAGGAGACTTGGTAATTTTACCTTTCAGTATTGAAATATATTGATGGATGATGTAATTCATCCTGGCTTTTGTTGCTGAATGATTTAATGTAACTGTGGCTACTGACTCGAGCAGTGGGTTGTTGTTTAAGGGTTTTGGACAAGTAGGAAGGACATTCTCTATATTGGGAAGTCTAACAGAGCATTGCAACTCTAGACAATATGGCTGCTTCAGGCTTGACTCTTTGAAACACAACTCTTCTTGTCCAGCATGTAGTTCCAAGAACTGTTGATTATCCAGCGAGATGTTTAGTAATTGCTTAATTTCTTCTCTGTGCTTGTTTTTGCTTCGAAAGGGATGGAGTGTTTTCTGGCCCAGATGCGAGTGCAGAAAGGAGAGATCCTGGAGAGGCTGTCAAGTGCCAGGAATTTTTCTAATATGGATGATGAGGAAAATTACTGTGCGGCTAACAAAGCAATAAGGCAGGTAAGCAAGGCAATCGAAGCCAAGTATCCCACTGCTGTAGGTGTTGTCCTTGGGAAGGCAGAGTATGTAATCTCAGTCCTGACAACTGTGCGGCGTGTCAGCAGAGTGGAACTGCTCTAAACAGTTTTCTGGCATGATTTTTTTCCCCTGGGCTGTAAAATTGAAGCCAAGTTCAGTCCCTCTTGCTCCAAGTTGAAAAGTTTCTTAATCTTGAACCATCTATAATGGTTTTAATTTTCAAGTTAAAGATCTGCTCCACTTTTGATGAACCTTAATGCAAACTGAAAATGTTGCATTCTCTTCCCCAGGAGCGTTTGTTCCGTGTGACAGCCTCACACCTCATTGCCTTTGGCTTCTTTCAGACTGGTTTCTGACCATATGTAGTCACCTTATCATTTGATGTCTCTCAAAGTTCTGTTGATAACACGTAGGTAACACATAGCCGTTATCTTGCAGGTATTACATCAGTTGAAAAGACTGGGAAAAGTCTGGCAAGATGTCCTTCCAGTGAACGTGTACTGCAAGGCTATGGGGACTTTACTGAACACAGCTCTCACAGAGATTGTCACTAGGATCGCTGCCCTAGAGGTAACTGCATTTGTAACCTCGAGTAGTTCTTTCCAAGATCAGAGTTCACAGGTACACTCATCTTTCACAGAAACTATAATTGAGGTCCTGTCTCTGAGAAAGGTTCAAGATATCAATAACTCACATCCAGTTGAGATGGGCTGGCAATGCCTGAGCAGTTTCTTTGTAAACTGTTCAGACCTTTATCATACCACCTCTGCTTCACACTGAAGTGCTTGCTCTTGCACTGAGATACACTGTTTAGAAGCACAGCCTGTGTTCTGAGGCAAGCACTGAGAGCTTGCTGAAATAACTACTTGTGAAATAAGTTTTATTAGCTTGAGAATGTTAAATGTGATGTAAACCACTGCTTTCACCTTCACACACGCAGCCACCTTTTTTCATTTCACTTATTTCTTGGCACTCCAAAAAATATCTAACTGCTCCCCTGTTAACATCTGTTCTGTTCTAGGATATCTCTGCAGAAGATGCAGATAGGTTGTACTCCCTCTGTAGGACCATGGTGGAGGAAGGACCCCAAGTTTTCACCCCATTACCTGAAGATGACAAAAACAAGAAGTACCAAGAGGAAGTTCCAGTCTATGTGCAGAAATGGATGACGTTCAAAGAGCTGATGATCATCTTGCAAGCCAACCTCCAAGAAATCGTAGATCAGTAGGTGTCTTCCTTTGTTCCTTTGCAGTTCTTCACCCCAATACGAGGGAGCTGGGAGGCGGTCTGACATCAGCAGGGGACTGCACTCAGGGGACTGTTCAGATGAAGGGTAATCACTGTTAATAAGGATCAGATAACTGCTCCTGGGGCTGTTTCTTGGCTGTGTGTTTATGTCCATGTCAAGCTTGCTCATACATTCAGCCACCTCCTGCAAGGAAAAGGCAATGGTGAAAAAAACAGTGCCATGAGAGAGGCAACCACAGCGTGATTGCGCATCCCCCTTGGCTTCTCCGAGTTCAGAAGTGTTTCACAGTAAGCAGCCTGGCATTTTGCCTGCTGCCTTTGATGTTAACTATGCCTTGCTGCTGCAGTCATTCCACTTGATTGGCCTCTGTTTTTTAGATGCTGGGTTTTGCTTCTTTTAACTTACAAGGGGGATTCACCTGAATTATACATGAGGATTTGCATAATTACGTCTATTACTTCAGTCGGCATGGGTTGTCAGAAGCTAGGCATTCCCTGTTCATAACTGCCTCACACATACATCTGAATGGCCAAAAAACATACTGTCCTCAGCAGGCTTGACTGAAAAAGGTGCCAGCCATGGAGAGAGCACACAGGGAAGGCAGTTCCTTTTCTGTACCCTGCTCATTGCTGCTGTTGGAACCATATTAGACACCAAAGTCCCCAACTCCATTTTCACCTGGGCATAAAACACTCTTTTTTTTTCTCCTGTTGTATGGGAGATGAATGGGAGTTTTGTGGACAGGCTTTAGGCTTATTTTGGGGAAGGAAAAGGTACAGTTTGTAACAAGTGCAAAGCTCACCTCACAACCTGTTGCTTTATATACCTCACTAAACAATTCTGGCCTCAAGTTGCATAGAACTAATAGGCTGCTAACTGGGTGGGTTTTACCTTCAGACTTCCTACTGTAACAGGAGCTCAGGAGGCTTGTTTTAACGTGACATTTCTGTGCAGTTTGGTTAAATAAAGCTCTTTCTCTCCCACGTAGGTGGGCGGATGGGAAGGGACCTCTTGCAGCTGAATTCTCAGCAGCTGAAGTGAAGAGTCTGATCCGAGCCTTGTTCCAGAACACAGAAAGGAGAGCAGCAGCACTGGCCAAAATTAAGTAACTCTACGTTTACTCCTACACATTGTATCTTCTGATAAAGCAAGAGGAAACTGAGTCTTTTAAGTACTTTCTGGGTTTGACCATTCTTATTTGTACTGGTATAAAGAAAATTTAGGATTAAGTAAAGTGCTTCCTGGGGGCTTGACTTGAGCATTTTCTAGCTCAATCTTTGTGGGGCAAAGAGGATAGCTCTGTGCATCTGGGACCAGAACACCAAAGGTGGGTAAGACAGAGACACTAACTGCTTATGCTCTATCTGCCAGGCAGAGTTTGGGCTTGAAGGTTCAATCTCCTGCCGTGCTCCCCAGAGGTGTTCTGCCCAGATCCCAGTTTTGCTTCATTAGCTGGTGGGTGTCCAGTCCCTGGGGAAGACGAGGTGCTTTGTGTGATGTTCACCAGTTTCCATTCTCTAGGATTTCATCTCCCTGTTAAGCACAGCGTAGGGAAATAAATCAAATCTTGTATCCAACATCTCTTTGTGAGAGCCGGCACTGCTGTCAGATGGACCTTGCATGCAAGGCACTGTATAATATCATCTCAAGCTTCCTTGCTTAAGGGTCTTGTAGAAGGATTTTTATTTCTCAATAGTGAATCTTATCTATGCAGTTTCACATCAGGGGGCATGTAGCCCCTTTGTGTCTTACCTCTTCTGTCCCTGCAAGTTACATACGAAACCCACAGACTTTGATAGCTTTTGGTAGCCTTTCAAGAATGCTGAAGTGCCAAACTTTGCTCTTTCCCACCTCAGGTTTCCCTGAAGAGCAGACCTCAAGAGTGGAAATTTAGGGGGAGGTGGGGGAGAGGAGATCCTGTTCTGAGTGAACTGTTTATCAAGCCACAGGGTTTTGCACAAGTGGCAGAATTCCTCATGGCTTCATTTCTCATGGAAAATACTTAAAGCTGACTGAGAATTTTTCAATCTCACTTTACCACCTGTAGAAGCCAGTTCAGCTCCTTCCTTTCCCTTTCTGTTGTGTACGAACTAGGCAGGTCTGGCATCTGTTGTGTTTCAGGTAGTAAATTTTCTGTCCTTTAAGAATAGAGAAATGACTATGAAAAGGGAGTGAAGTGTGCACTCGTAGCATCATCTTTTAAGGTACAAAAGGCTATGTTTAGGACTGAGAAAGGTACATTTCTATTAGTTGAAAATCTCACCAAGAGCATTCATTAAGACACGGCCTAGAGGCCAAGATGTGCCAGTTGCTGCACACATGGAACAAAGCATGTTCCTCCTGTGTAGTGCTTACAACCTGCTTATGAGAGTTGCAATCACAGAGCTTAATGTTGTAATCTGTTACCTACTGTTGTATCCTTTTCATTCGCATTCTTGTCTGGCTTCTGTTCTCATTTCCAGGCATTTGTGCAGGACCTGGCTCACAGCTAGCTTCCATGTGGCGCTTAAGCCATTGCAGAATGGATGGCCATTCTGCCTGCTGGGTCCACCAAGCACAGCCATGGTGAGGAGACCCTCCTGTTTCTGGCTTTAACTGGCATAGAGAGGGGTAAATGCAGTCAAGTGGGCAGGTAGACTAAGTCTGACACATGGGAAAGCAGCAAGGAAGGGAGATACTGAAGCAAAACCTGACTGCCACTTAAAACTCTTAGCTTTTTCTTTTCTTCTCCTCCAAGTAATTTATCTGAAGGCTGAAAGTGTTCCCATAGCACTTGTGTCTCATGGGATCCCCTGCCCCTTTACACACAGCAATCCAAAAACCCCCCCGTCTTTTGAAAAACAACACTTCTCTTGTGGATTGTTCATAGAAATGTAATTTGCTATTTTCTTTAATAAACTATTTATACTGAGCACATTTTCTACTGGTGTCTGGGCATTCCCTTAGGGTATAGTAACAGTATAAATTAGTTGTGGACCATTCTCCACTTACTACACGGAAAGGGCAAAGTTGCTCTGTGAAGTCTCTCCTTGCCTTATTTCTAGTAGACCTAGTCAAAGAAAAAGGAGAAAAGAATCAGTACCATAGGAGAGGTTATCCTAGAGGTTCATGCATCAAGGGTGAGCATAGAGAAAGAGTTAAAATCGGGTGCTTGCATGGGGATTTGTCTTTGGAACCCGCATGGCTGTAGGTCAGGCTGAACATTCGTGCTTTGCTTGCTCGCACTTACCTCAGTGATGTGATGAATCCACGGCAGAAGCTGAGCCACGTTGGTGTAGACCCCAGGGTGGTTGGGTTCAGCACAGCCCTGGCCCCAGCTCACGATGCCCACCAAGCGCCACGCGAATTCATCCTGGCAAACCAGGGGGCCCCCACTGTCACCCTGCAAGGCAGAGCAAGGGCTAAGGAAGCTGCTCTGCCCCACAGGCAGCTGGGGTGCAGATCAGGCTGGCTTCTCCGACATGGCTTTGTTCCGTCAGCCATACAGGAAGCTGAGATATGAGTACAAGTAGTGTTTGCCTCCCTTCGAGGTTTCCATGTTCCTTCTAGATCTCAGCCTGACATCAACGCGCCGGGGCTCTGCAGGCTCCACATTGCACCCCACTCAAGACTGTTTACTGCAAGCTATTGCCACAAATCCCAGCATTTACTGGGGCCTAACAGAGACATACAACATACCCATCCTTTCCGCACCCACTATGCACACCCTGCTTGCACCATTTGCTCCCTCCTGTTACCTGGCACGCATCTATGTTCCCCTGCAGGTAGCCGGCGCACAGCATCGTGGCAGTGAGCTCGCCTGCGTACATGCATGAGCTATTGCACTTCTTGGTACCAATTAATGGAACAAGTGCTTCCTTCAGAGTCTTGGCAACCTGCGCTGGAGAGGGAGAAAGAGAAGACAAGAGGGAGACTAGACCTGCAGGGAGTTAGAGGGGAAGAGTGTGGCACTAATAGAAGTTAGAAGATCGGAAAGATGGGGTTTAAACTTTATAGGTTTAAACATGGCCAGGCCCCCCCCGGAGATGTGGCTGTGGGGTGCAAAGCTGCTGGAGCAGGGGTGAGATGAAGGCAGGAGGTAGCATTTGCAAGATTACATGCAGCATGAAAGGGGCTGGACAGGGCCAGTGGGGAGCAAGGGGAAAGCCTCCAGTCAGGGCTGAGCAGTGGGAATAAGACGGGAGCTTACCTTGGCCTGGTCTGGTATAACCCCAGCCAGAGACCCAGCACTGCGTGCCCTGGAAGAGGTCCTGGTGCGAGGGTGGCAGACACACAGCACGGATGGCATCTGCCAAGAAGGTGACAGGGTAAGTGCCAGGCCAGAGGGGACAGCTTCATGCTGTGCTGAGCATGGACACACAGAGAGGGGCTGTGGAGCTATCAGCCTGCAGGGCCACTCAGCCTGGCACATGGAAGTGAAAGGCCCTCAGCCCAGGCGCTCTGGAGACTTCAGCTCCCACAGCCACCTTCCCAGATGGGAGAAGGACACAGCAGCATCATGACAGCACATGACCTGAGAAATTCAAGGGGACTTGGAGCTTCATCAGAGCAATGTCGTAGTCAAGGCTGTTGCCGTTGTAAAGCGGGTGGTAAATTATTTCCTTTACTGATACCCCGTCCTCCTGCTTGATGGAGCCGTGGTTGATAACGCCTGCAAAAACCAGCCAGGCAGAGGTCTGAAGCCACCTGTAACTGAGCAGAAACACATCGTGCCTCTTACTATAGGGCAGCAAGCACTAAGCCCTGGGTAAGAGCAGACACTCAGCACCCCTGAGGCCGGGCACGGGAGGTACCTGTGCACACAGTGAGCTGCTGTGATGATCCATTCACGGGCCAGCACGGAGCCTCCGCAGCGGTGCTGGGAGCCATGGTACACACTGACCTGCCAGGGCCAGCGCCCTGCGGGCACATCCGCACCCCCGACCACCCGAGCAGCAGCGGGGTGCAGCCCGCACTCTGCAAGGGAGATGGGGAGCACATGATGGGCAAAGCTCAGGTCAGACCCTCACAACACAGGAGGGGAACGGGGCACTCACCTGAGCACTGCAGAGCCACAATTCGGCCTGATTCACAGCTGCTCCTGTGTGAGAATAAGCCTCTGGTCACAATGCACATGGACCAAAATCCCTGGGGCATCAGGGAGCTCTGGGGCAGCTGTCACAGTCCCCAAAGGGGCTGCTTATTGCACAACCCCAGGACAGTTATCTGACAGTTATCTGTGTTCTTAAGCCTAAAAAGAAGGCCTCTGTTTCCCCACTGCTTCCCCCAGAGCTGCCCTTACCTGACCTGCCACATGTCTTCCAGGCTGCCTTCCTGGTGGGGTCTCACCTGAACAAACTCCTGTGTGCCATTCACCTCGACATCCATCAGGTTCACTCCTTTCTGATGGGTCATTCTGCAGAAACAACAGTCAGTTGTCCCATGAAAGGGTTGGGGACCTGCTAGGGGATCAGGAATGTAACCCAGCCATAGGAACAACAGTCCGCAGCCCTGTTGCTCTGGCAGCCAGGAATGAACTCATTTGGTAGGAAAGATCTGCAGCTCTTCTCACAGGTCCCTGTGCCAGCTCAAGCCCTGCTTTCCACCCTGTGTCAGCCCTGACTAACCTCCCAGCCTCCAAGCACCGACCTCTGCCAAGCTCATCTCCCTTGGACCAGGGTGAGCAGGGGTGGAAGCGGCTGCCTCTGCGTTGCCCACCTGAGATACCCGAGCTGCCGGCAGAACATGGAGCCCAGGGAGAGATTCCAGTGCTCGTGGCACGCCAGGAGCCAGCCGGGATGGCCTTCCACCCGCGCTTCCAGCAAGGAGTTTGCCATGTTTATTCTGAAAGACACTAAAGCCATGCCATTAAAGACAGTCTGCAAGTGGATTAAAGACAATCCAGCACAGTGGATGGTCATGCACATCTAATGGAAAAGTAAACAAAAAACACCATAAAAAAGCTATTTGAAGCAATTAGAAACTATACAGAACCTATTCACTTCTTCTCAGTGCCTGTGTGAGCTCTGAGTGATTACATGCAAAGGCGTGCCGCAAGAGTTGCCTTTTCTGTAGGATCTCTCCATGCAATGAAGCTGTAACGCTGGGGAACACAGCAGGACTTAAAAGCAAAGCAAATCAATCACAAAATGCAGTTGCAAGAAGCTCATGGATCAGCAGGAGATATTTATTGTATTAAAGAGCATCTTTTCTGTCCTTCCTAGGCTTGGCAGGCACTGTCCTGTGCACTGCTCCCCTCTCCCCATCCTCAGTGGCAGCAAGCAAAGATGTAAACCTCTACTGGGAGCCCCACGGACCACAGGGTCTTCCTCTTCACCATCACTGCACACCGGGATTGCATCTGACTCCTGCAGCAGGGTGAAGCCATGGTCTGGCTGAGACTTCTTCAGGTGTTTCACTTCAGGAAACAGAGAAGAGGGAGGAGATGGACTCACACAGCCTGGGCAGCATCCGAAGATGCACAATACTGGGAATGATCCTGCACTACCCTCTGGAAGAGCTGATGAGCCTCTCCAGCTTGCTGCTGGGACCACAGAAACCAGCAGCAGACCCCACAGCAGCCTCGTCTCCCCATCCCAGGCCACAGCTCACCAGCCAAGGAGCTCCCATCACCACCAGCCACTTTGGCAGCTGGGCTCCGGCTGCAGCAGCAGGAGAAGACACTCACCTAGGAGCCATGCCCCAGCCGCTGTCCCTGCCAGCAGCCCGGTGACCACGACTAGCAGGAACAGCCTCCTGATGGTGCAGAGAGTCTGGAGAGATGCATGAGCAGAACCTTTCAGAAACAGAGATGAAGAGAGGATTAGCACGGTCTCACCTGTCTCTCACAGCACTATCAAGCCCTAGGCTGTTATACACCCATTCCTAGGAATTGCCTGATCCTTTCCCCTCAACGCCAGGAAGAGGTGAGCTAAGGCCATGGGTTCTGCAGGAGATCAAGACTCTGAGGGCCCCCCGGTTCCCAAAGCCCATAAATGCTCACCCACCATGCCCCAGGGAGGCTTGTGTCCTCCTCTCTTCCCTCCTTGCCTCAGCTGTCAGGCTCTTCCAGCTTTGCACAGCATCCTCAGTGTGAAGTGGGTTGTCAGTAAACTGCTCAGCTAAGGCTGGGCTCTAGGGAAAGGAGCAGAGTCCTGGGTAGCAGCTCAGCAGCAAAGCCCAGGTCTCATGGAAGGCGACAAGCCTCAAGCCGTGTCACTGCTGCCCATGCTGGCTGCAGCAGGCAGCCGAGGCGAGGAAGCCCTTCTCACCATGATAGCACAGAGCAGGGCTGCTGCCGAGCCCCTGGAGCCGAGCACACGGGTCTCATCCAAGCAGCTCAGGTTTCCCATTGCACGCTCCAGTACAGCACCACACAGGCGCCCCGCACAGCGGCCACTATGGATGGACCCTGTTTCAGGGCCTCCCTCCTGCCCTCCCCATCCCTCTGCTCCCAGGAATACGCTGCTCAGGCTGGGGTGAGGAGCAGCAGCAGTCCCTGGGCCATCGATGAGAGGAGGGGACCCCAGCCCTGCTGGTGGTGGGCTCCGAGGCACAGACAGACCTCAGTGCAGGCAGCAGGGAAGCTGCTGACCAACCCCTCCATGTTAGTGGCTGTGGCCAGGGAGACAAGACTTTGGGGAACAAAATGTCCTAAGCTGGGAAAAGGTGAGAAAAGACAGATTTGCGTCTCTCAAAAACAGAAGGTAGCTGAAGCTTAAACTGCTGTCTCATGAAAGAAAGGCTTTTGTTATTTACATACTTCTCCACCCCTGAGAGATACAACCGATGGCTTGTTGCTCAAAATATCAATGAATTTTTAATGCTATTTACTCAAGGAAATTCCCATGAATATTTCATGGCAGCCCCATCTCACAGGTTCAGGCTGGGGTTTCATGCTGTCGGTGAAGAGTGTGTTGTGCCATGAATCCAAGCTGTGCCGAGCAGCGGGAGAGCCTGTCGGCTCCCGGAGAGCAAACAGACACAGTGCCACAGGAGCTGTGTGCTGCAACGCTGCTCAAGACCTGTGCTGAAGTGTGGGTTACCATCCCCTAAGCCAGGCTCCTTTGACAGCCTGGTGCCTTGTAACCACTCAGCTGCTGTGAAAACAGCCCCCTATCTCGTTGTCCAGGAAGCCAAGAGGCAATGGACAAGGCTGCAAATATCCCCCCAAATCACCATCTTGTCTCGGTAGCTGACCCTTTCCCGGCCGTGGCTGTGCTGTACTCGGTGGCACTGGAGCATCTCCTCAGTGTACGGAGGACTGTAGATGGTGCTGGAGGACCAGGGAGCACCAGTGGGAACGTGAGGCAAGAGCCGAGGTGTGCAGACAGCAGCCTGAGAAATGCTTTGCCGGCAGCTGCCGTGTTCTGGGTTCAGAGGGAAGGATGGACTCACCCGGGCTTCTCCTCCCTGCTGCCAAGCACCAGCCCAAGGTCGCTGCAGGACCGGTTCAGGTTCTCTGAGCATCCCGTGCCTCGGTAAAATGCCCTTTGCAAAAGTTAAATGAAGATGCAGGCTGTGACCACAGCCAGAGAAATGCAAACCCCTTCGCTGCAAGCAACAAAACACAAAGCAAGTATCAGCCTATGCAAGGAAAATGATAAAACAGCAGATTCCCGAAAGACACAGCAGCAGGTAAAAAAAGAAGACACATCAATCAGTCTATACCACCTCACCACTGAGTCATGCTCATTTTTTTCCTTTGAAAAC
This sequence comes from Strigops habroptila, assembly GCF_004027225.2. NCBI lineage: Eukaryota > Metazoa > Chordata > Aves > Psittaciformes > Psittacidae > Strigops > Strigops habroptila. The sequence continues at coordinate 1,231,749 of NC_044293.2, forward strand.
TCATTAAAAGAAGATCAATATTTCTATCAATTCTGCCTGCCTGCAATAAGAAAATAGTGACTAGAATGAGAGTGCTTTCAAAATTAAACTCTGACACACCCATGTAAAAAGTAGGAAGGAGAAGAGCATTGTGGCTTTTTCCTCCTGGTTTCCATCATTTTTCTGTGGTTCTGTAGGAAAATAGAGCACAAAAGCAGCAGAAGTGATTACAGACATTGACAACTGCTGAAATGCCCCTGGGTTACATGAATGCCTGACAGGTGGCAGAGACACTATGAAGCATAAGACATTTCCTTTGTCATTTTTCTAGCTTATTCCCATCGAAATAGACTTCCCTTTCCCACCTGAGAATATTAAGCAGAGCACAGCTGCAGAGCAACAAGCCAGATGTTAGCTCACATTGCTGTAACACCAAAGCTGATAAAGTCAAGGCTATGCACGGCATGAAGACCTGTCCTATGGTTTGTCAAATGACTTATTTTGAACTTGTGCAATAACAAGCAAAAATTCTCTCCAGTTACTCAGTTCTGCTGAGATTAGCAAGAAAAGGTCACTCATGGGCACATAAAACTGCCTATTTAAACCTGACCCTCATGCATTCTTCTTCAAGTCAACCCACAGGCTTCTGGGCATTTCCAAGCTGAGATAAGAACCCAGAACAAGCCCAGAGCTTAGCTCTTCAAGCCAGCAACTCATCACCAGGTGCCCTGCTGCACAGGTCTTGCAGCCTGCTTCCCAGCAGCAGTCTGTCATCCAGCCACAGAGGTGCCTGGGAAAAGGGGCTGCCTGGATGCTGCAGCTCTTTGGCTCTGCATCACTCTATGGCTATGGATCACAGCTGCTGCCTGTGGTGAATTTTAGCCCATATGCCCAATACCTGAAGTTTTCTAAGCAGCTTTAACAGCCAGTTGCTGAATATCTCTTACTTGAATTCATCCATTTAGCCTGTGCTGAGATAGCTCTATCCTTTCCCATACAAAAGCTGAATTCTTCCTTTGGGATTTAGCCTGCAGTGCTAGGAGTTAAAAAAAAAAAACCCAAACAAAAACGAGTTTCACTCATCAGGATTTAAAGCATCTCTCTTGCTGACACAGGTTCTGCCTCTTGTCTCAAGGCGACGTTTTAAGCCCCTTCCTGCAGTCCCTGAGCGCTCCCATTCAGACTGCCACAGCTGGGCAGCCCCTCTACGAGCAGAGCAGTATTTCAGTTTTAATTAGGGTTGGGAGCTCCCAGTGATATTTGCTGGATTCGGTGCCTCAGACTGCAGCCAAGCTCAAGTGTCTGCTGCTTACCAGGTGCCTTTTGAAACACAATATGTGAGCTCCTGTTCTGTGCTCTGAGGGAGATCCAGCATTTAAGTTCTTACATATGAAGCACCGGAGTGTGAAGTTGCAGAGTAGCAATGCAAAACCCTGGAAGCGTGGAAAACCTCTATACTTATCCCAGAGGAACTCGGGAAGAGAAGGCCCAATAAAAAGCAGCCAAGAAAACATCGAGCAAGGCAGGATTCATTTCATCTAGAACGAAAGCACATTCAATCTCATGCTCAGAGTCTGCTAAAGCAGAAAGCTGTGCAATAGCTGGGGGCAGAGAGCTGAGGAGGGCAGTAAATGAGAAACGATCATTTATTTAATCCAGTAGCTGGATTTCACAGGGTTTCCTGCCCGTTTCATTTGCTTGGTAGAAATAGTGGCATAAAACCGTAAACCTTGGCCTAAACGGGCTGTGCCCAGAGCTCTCCAGGGCTCTCCCACCTGTAGGGAGGGAACAGGCAATGCGGCCACCACCTCAGAGCATCACTTTGCCTGAGCCTTTTGCCCTCTGTTGGATTATTTCCTTTCTTACCTTATTTCTTCTCTTTCTCCCTTTAGTCTCCTGTCTAATAAAAGTGCTTCTGTGCAAGATAAGGCAGCTGCTGTAAGCCTGTAATGAGAGAAATGGCCAAAAGCAACAGCTGAAAACCTGCCTAATCCTGGAAGCAGCCTCTCAAATCTCATCATGGATAATGAGCCCTGGATGTCAGGACTGTGTTTCCCAGCAGTGACGCTGTGCTCAAAAAAATACAATTAATAATAAACCCCAAAGAGCCTCCCAACCCTCCCACCCACAAGTGGTTCCTGAGCCTTTTTCATCACTGTCTGCCTATCCCCATCCCCATATCTCTAGCAGCATTTAGATACCTCTGGAAGGAGGGTAAAGCAGCTTGCCCTAGACCTGCCATTGCAGTTATGGCAGAGTTTCATCTGAGTCTTGCAAAACATCACACTCGTGTCACCATAAGAAATAACCTGCCAGACGAGAGCTGAACAACCATCCCTCTCACCTCACATCTTGTTCCACAAGAGGCTGATAACCCAAACCTCATAATGGAAAACTATTCGCTAAGACTCTTTTTAACCTCAGGCAGTGGGATGTAGTGACATGAAGGAAGATAGTTTATACCCTGTATGCATTTACCCTGTTTAATGGATCCACATGTCTTTCCGCATTTCATATAAACTGACAATCCTACTTCGACATTTCCATGGAGTAAAAACTCATTACTCTAAACTTGACACATTGCCACCATATTGCTCATGGTAATGGTTTCTTTCACAATCCCTATTCTTGAGGTGATCATCCCAAAAACAGTGAATAGTCCTGCATAAAATAAATTAAGAAGCATTCATTCTGTACCACCTTGCTTAGTGGTTTGACTCTGCTCTGAAACCTGAATTGGAAGCCCAGATGTTGCTGGATGCAGGAGATCAAGGGGCAACCTAAAGGCTTCCACAAATATCAGGTTAGCCTGTCCTTACCTTTCTGTGCAGAAGTCTGGATGGACAGCCCCTTGCCCAGAGCAGGCAGGTTCACTCTGGGTGAAGCAGCCTGTTCATTTACAGCTATCAATTGGCACTCACCCACTTCTCAGTCTCTCCCTTACCCCAGGATCAAGCCATGAACAGCATCCCCACCACAGCCTGCAACTCCCAGGACACCAGCAGCCCTCGTCCTGGGGGCAGCTCCGCATGGATTTGCATGAAGCTGGACTGTGCTCTGTTCCAGCCTCTCTCCCAAGGCAATTTGCTATGTAATGATTATAGAGTTGAGAAAGCAATTTCAGGAAAACCAGTTTCTCTGTACAAGGAATTGAATAAAGGAACCACCATAATAACCCTATACAATCATTTATTTAAAAAGCAGCTGGCACCACATGAAGCAGAGACAATTTAGAGGCAATTCTCTGCAGAGACTGCACTGCCTTCCCCAGGTCTGGGGCACGGCCAGAGGCCAAGCCTTGCAAGATGAGGAAACCAGGGGCCCTTGCTCCCAATCAGCAAACACCAAGACTTCTGATGGAAAGGGTGAGGATTCTGCCCTCACCACCCTCCCAGGTTCCCACTTTTTAGAGAACATGAGGTCTTGTGACTGTCATTTCCTTCAGACACCCTGTGCTTCCCACATCAGATCAGACATCCTGCTGGATATAAAGCAAAAGGCCAAAGACTAAGCTAAATTAAAGCCTGGAAAAGTACTCTGACAGCATAGAAATGCAATAAGCCTGTCACTTCTGCAGCCTGTTTTTATCTCTTGCAGAGAGAAATGTGTCCTCACTCCACTGGATGCTGTAACTATAAGAAGAGATGGGAAACTCTTAAGGTTAACCTTGAGCAGGACTTTTTCATCTTCTGTACCTTCAGTTTATGACTGTCATCCTCACAGGTGACTTGTAAGATGCAATGCTGTTCGATCCTCATGGTTTTGTGCTTCTTTAGAGACCCGGCAGTGAGAAGAGGCTGGGCTCTGGATTCTCATCAATCACCTAGGAAGTATAGAATTTAAAGATGTCAGGGATAAAATGGTTTCATTAGCTGTATCATGTTCCAGTGCAAAGATATCCCGAGGGATTTCTTCTTGGAGATGACTCAAAGAAGAACAATTGTTAAGGAGCAATTAATATTATGTTCATTCTTTTCCATTTCCAAGCACAGTTCATTCTGTCACTTTGTCAGCTGACTCTTTGCCCTTGCAAGTTGCTGAGAACCTACTAAATCCTGGGAAGGGAGGAAGAAAAGACACTTTCAGGAGTCTCAGCATTTCTCCCTCAGTTTTTCCCATACACACCACAGTAAATCACAGCCTCAGCACAGCTTGAGGGAAATTACCCCATGGGTGGCAGTCAGCATGTGGGACAGTGTCTGGGACATGGGACAAACTCAGCAACACTCTTCTTTTGGCTGATCCTTGCATGATGAACCTGTAGCTTGAGGAACACTACAGGGACAAGGGTGGCAGCACAGCATAGAAAGCCCTGGCAGTAGGATCCCTGTCGCTCAGATCACAGCCAAAGGAGCCTGTGCTCAGTTTGACTCAGCAAAGCACAATGGGAACACTCTCTTACAGTCCCTTACCAGCATCACACTTTCCATCTGCAAGCTGCAGCCATTTGCCACTGAAGATGACACAGAGAGGACCAGAGGAACCCTGGCAGAGACAAGCAGTGACCCAGGCTGGCCTCGTGTCCCAGCCAGCAGCTGCAGACAGGCAGCCTGCCACGTGTGCTGTTAAATATGGTGCCCACTTGCTCTGCTCTGGCAGCCCAGATGAAGTCACTAGCTGATGTAATGTGTAATAGTAGCTAAAGGGCTGCCAGGTCTCGCCTGCTGCTGCACAGCATTACCGCCTCGCTTGCAGCAGGGAGCTGAACCTGTTCAAGCCAACAAAAACCAAGCCAAAACCACCAGAAAACACATAACTCTGAAGTTTTCAGCAATTTCATAGACTCTGGCCTCAAGTACACCAGGGGAAAATACAAGTAATCGTCACATTCTGCCCTGCCAAGGTTTGCAAAAGACTACTGAAGAGGAAAACCAGATGTGTGAAAGTCCCCCACAGAGCAGCTATCTCAAGGACATTACAGTAGGATTAGAGTTTAGCTAATAAACCCTGCCATAAGATGGCACTAAGAGCCATTAGGGAGCAGGATGGGGTTGTGCAGTTGGACATGTGCTACTATCCCATGAGAGGGCAGTTGAACAATCACATATACTTATCTGGATCCTAAAAACATCCTTAAACACACTGTCTGCAGGTACTAGGATTGCATATATATACATATTTATATATAAATCCCCTGCGCATGCTGTAATTTAGGCTCTTGGGATCCTGCAGAACCAGTTTCAACCTGCCTGCATGGCATATTCACATGATTTGGGAATGCTGAGAACACCCTTTCCCCTTGATCAGATATCATCTTTAAATCGTTAGATTTCTGACTCCAAGTTGGCAATCAGCAGCAGAGCCTTAGAGTTCTGCTGGTTCGTAATGTCCTAATTTTCTTCTCACATACACTTTATACTGGAGTGTACTTGTGTCAGCACAGCCTTTTCCTTCAAGGAGCTTTTCCTCTCTATGGAGTTTGTTCTTCTCCTAGGCCTAAGTGCATTTATAACCTGCAATCATTTCTCCTCTCAGTCTTCATTATACTCAAACAGGCTACATCAGGCTTAGGGGAGACTATTCTCCAGCCACCCCTTTCACACCTCTTCTTTTCCAGGTCAAACCTATTGTCTTCATTGTGAACACCCATCATTCCAACAAGGTTTCAAGACCAACATCTTCTGCCTCTCCTTGCTGGCTACAACTTCTCACAGCCCATTGTGCTTTTATTCTTACCCAGAGCGCCCTTATTTATGACAAACATTACCCACTAAGTACATGATCTTTTCTTTTCTCCAACCAAAATTATCTCTAAATTTCATCGGGATTTGTAAATAGCTTAATTTCTTCCAAAAGCTCCACTGTTTGGGGAGGCGAGGGAGTACTTAGCATTCGTTTAAATCACTTATCCTGGCTGCAATTTCTCTGCTGTTGCTTTAACAGTGGAAGAGATGCCCTTCACAAACTTGGAGAGTGCAGTAATCTGGTAAATGGCATCCCTGGACTCTGACACCATATGTTAAACCTGCTTTGAAAACTCTCCTTTTGGGCCAGATTTGTTCAGGGCAATTACACAACTACTAATTCTAGCCCTTCAGAGTCCAGCCCTTGCCAACACGTTGATTTTACCACAGTGATTCCCCAATGTGAATTTCCACTCTTTTCCTTCCACAGCAAGTTCATCCCCAGCAGAAAGGTCATGAACATGCTTTGAAGAATGAACAAAAAAGGGAAAAAACTTGCTTTGGGACTAGGGGAAAGTGGGAGATGTAGAGGAGGGTCTCTGGCCCAGCAGCGTTAGATTTCTCTGTGGGCTCCTGATTTGTTTGGTGCCCAGGTGCAGATAAGGGGCACAAAGACCCAGTGGATCTTTGTTCACCTCTGCCCCCTCTCTGTCTCAAGCTGAGGATTCCCACTGTGCTTATTGCTCTGCACATTTATGGGCTGCAATTGGCTAAACATCAGTGTAAGAGATGCTAGTCAGCGTCACTAGGCTAAAGTTCCCTTTGCCAAATAACGGGATTTTAATTAACACGACTCGTTGCTTCTCCAGTCAACAGTTCTCAGAGATTTAGAACATTATACCAAGAAGCAGATTTCAGTCTTTCCAAAGAAATCCCATCATGAATGACTCTTCCCATTCCCCTTTCTTTCCTCTGTTTTGTTGCTGTGCAAATCACACAGCGGTTGTGTGCTGGCAGCCCTGCCTGTAAGGATGCCTTTGTAGCAAAGCCATCCCATGAAGCTGCAGGAGCAGGAGGAACAGCTCAAGTACACAATGAATTGGACCTACTGAAAGTGAAGGAGGGAAAGGTGAGGGTGACACTTGCAGCGACCACTTACCACACACGAGATGCTCATTCCCGCAGCCTGAAGGTGCTCCTGAAGCAGGGTGTCAGGGGAAGCCTGACTCAGCTGGCTCAGGCAGATACTTCACAATCTCTGCAGCCCACATGCTCTCCTCCTGCAGGGAACTCCACTGCCTGAACAAATCCAGCAGCAAAGCATCCGCCTGACCTGCAGAGCCCTCAGCCTTCTGCCACAGTCTTCCACCCCATTAGCTCCTCTCCTCCCCTGGGGGTATGGGAGAGGCAAGGGTCAGCAAGATCTTAATCAGCCGTCAGAGCCTGCAGTTCCAGCAGATGCTTTTACTGAACCCCTGCCCCTGCTCTCCTGCCTCCATTCTGTTCTGGGGATGTTTCTACCGGGATTTCATCCCAACAGTCCACATTAGTAAAACAAGTGCTGTTTCTGATTTCCTCTACAAGTAGCTCCCTAACAGGGACTTGTTTGGAACACAGCATCTCTAAGGCAGACAGCTAACATTGCCCATTTGTGGCCAGGCTGAGCACCTCTCCCTCCGCAGCATCCACAAAGGCTAATGATGCTCCTGGCTGCATCTGCAGGACACAGCCTTATCTGCAGCTGTGAAAAATCACTCTCTGCTCTGCCCTTCAGCTCCCAGAGGGGTCACTGAAGTCCAGAATACTCCATTTCTGGTTCTTTCTAACAACCAAGGAGAGAAGTGTTGCATTTGCAGAATGTTTTTGCATCATATGCTTCCCTGGGGGTACATCCTTGGCAGGGCTTTGGATCTTTAAGGTATAAAATCGAGTTGCAATCGAGGTCCTGCCAGAAAGTTATCCACCTGTGAAGGTATATGGGTCTCTTGGTTCTCATTAGAGCCCGCTAAGCACCTGATAAAATTAACTCCGTGCACTCAAGGGAAGCTTTCACCTTTTCTGCACAGTTAACTTGACAGTATTCCATGTAAATGTGTCATTGTTCAGCCCAGCAGCTTCTCACTCAGCAAGAAAAAGGTGTATTCAGTAGTAGGTGGGTATTCCTGCCTGCCTTGCCTTGCAAGATGTTTGAGTTAGAGGCTACTAAAACAGACTATCTTAGGAGGGAAATAAAAAATAAACCCATTAAATAGAAATAAACTAAGGGCTTCCCCCAACCAGCAGCACCATTTGTCCAGTACTCGCTTCCTGGCTGTATGCTCAGCATTACCTTCTTCCCCTTCACAACAGAGAGACACAAAAGCATGGCCAGTGCTGTTAACCAAAACCATCTGCCTTGAAGCTCATTCATCCAGCCTACTTCTTAGTCCACATTATGGCACCTAATTAACTAATTATACATCTTAATTAACTGTAATCACAGTCCCTACTTATGTAGATAAACATGCTGACTGTAATTACAAAATTATGGAAAGCTGATATGAAATATAGATTTAGTTTGAGAAAACCACTTCAGAGAGCTTCTACCCAGGTTAAGTCCACTCAGTAACAGTCAAGCCAGAACACACAAGATACCCCCACAACTAAGAATCAGTCCAAGTGGCATGGAGGGAAGAAGCAAGTAGCAAGGATAAGCACAGAAAGGTCTTGCTATGCTCTCTGTTCTGGCAGCACCAGCAGGGTCTGATGTGAACCCAGGAGCATCACTGGGGTGACAGAAAACCTGGCAAAGCTTTGGAGTGACAGTGAATCACATGAATCTGCGTGTGAAGCCAGGCTCATCCAGGAGCCATGGGGACAAACTAAGTCCTGTTCCAGAGAGCACCGAGAGGTGTTTCTACAAGCACTGCTATGGTGCTGGAATGGTGAGTATTGAAAAGAGCATGCCACACACAGGGCTGCAAAGGCAAAATGCCTCTCAAACACTACAGCATGGCCAAGTGCTATGAATTCCAGTCAGGCTTGGCAAGCGCTGAGAGAGAAGACAGGGCTGCAGCAATACCTACGACAAGCACACAGCTCTCAGCTCTGGCAGCCTGCTTTCCCTTGTCCACAACCCGATGTCTTCTTTCCCATCAGGAATCCACTTGCTCACCTGGAGTTAGCCTGCATTTCTCCAGGCTGCAAAGTGAAAAATGCCTAATGCATCTAGACACAGACATGAGCCCACCCTTACTCATTCCATGCTGAAATGGAGTTTGCGCTGTTAAGCAATACATCTAGGTGAGATAGGAGTAGTCAGGTACAAGATGGCAAACACTAGCAATAAACTACAGCCCTGGATAAGCAATAAGGAACTTTCCCGACTCCCCTGTTATCAAACATGTTCATCACCGCCAGAAGAGTCCTGGGGGAGAAGGGGAGGAAACATCTCCCACCCCCATTGAGTCTGCATCTTTGCTTTATCACCATGAGCACCGGAGCCACCGTTTATCTTTTTTCCATCAACACAACGTTAAGCCCCAGTCCAAACAACAACACGCCCTCAGCATTTCTCCCAGCAAAGTATAGTTATTGTTGTGGCATAAATAGCACAAGTGTAGAAAAACGGGCTATTATTTCCACCCTATTTCCAACGCGGCTAATTAGCACGTTTGTTTCAGTAGGCATCGTTTGGTAACAAAGCTTTGCAAATGCACTAAAGCTCGAGCTGTATTAGTAATTAGATTTTAAGCGTTTAACGGCTTATCAACAAATGCCTCCTCCGTGGTGAGGCTCTTGTGCCGCTTCCCTTCCTGCTCAGCCCAGAGGTGCACCCGGCAGGAGAACCCGGGGGAGAGAAATCGCATGGAAACGTTACCCTAAGAGACTTTGTTGGGGATGTTTTCAGCCAAGTTAGAGCTGAAGTCCTACGTGATGGGGAGGGATGGAGCTCTGCGGAGCAGCCTCTCCAGCAGCAAGCACAGGGCTCACCAAAAGCTCTCCATTGGCACCCTGCGGTGGTGGGTTCACTGCTGGTGGGCAGTCAAATGCAGGTGGGCAGCTGAGAGGATTCACATCTCTAGTGATGCCTCTGGACGTGGAGAAGGCGGCCACCCCTTCCATAAAGCCTAGAGCACAGACAGTACCTCTCATGGAGCCTGAGCTGTCAGGCAGGGAAGGGCTGTGCAGCATAAGTAACAGTTAATTCTTAAGTAAATGCATGAATGTCAGATGAAAAAACGTATTCTCCAGCATTTCCAAGTTCACCCATTTGCCAGGTTCTGTCAAGATTTTAATTCTGCTGCTTTTGAAGCCGTTTGAGCTCCAATTAGTCAAGACTACATCGGGCTGACAGGAAGGACAAGTCTTATGCTTTAAATACCTCACAAGTGGCAGCATTCAACAGGAGGAGCAAAATGTCCCGGGTTTATTGCATGGACTGTAGCACATTATTCCGTAGTCTTTCCTTACAGCACTCTGATGTGGAAAAGGAATACATCACCCCCAAAACGTTAGTATTTCCACGACGGGTATTTGAAGTTTTCCCACAAATATTAGTAACGACACCACAATTAAAACCTCTGACAAATTTTAATATGAATAAATAATTCTTGTAGAATTACTCCAGATGGTACCGAGCTAAGGACAAAACAAACTACACCTGTGAGCATCCACCACTTCTCTCCTTTTTTTTCCTCGTGTTTGTTTGAGGTAACAAAGGAACGATGATCCTAAATGGGAGCCCTGAGGCACAGCTGAAGTAGGGCTGGCTCCTGCAACCCTTTGTGGCAGAGGACAGCTTTTGTTCGGCGCTAATAGGGTGCCTGGCTGAACATCTGCGGCTCGCCTTTAGGCACTGCAACAGCCAAAACCGGACACCGTTTTTAGCAAGCCCCGGCAATCCGGATAGCTTGAATTTTTGAGAGAAAGCTTTAGCATTCAGTATAGCTGTAAAGCTCGTAAGGTGCCATAATAATGCATATGCAATTAGCTGGCTGAACTTAAAACAGGTACCACTCAGCTTTTCCAGCAGTTCTGGGGCTATGACTCGGTATTATGCTGCGCTGGTAGCGCCTAATTAAATAGGAACGAACCGGAGGGCAAAGCGTTCAAAAGCCAGCACTGTCAGCCACAGAACGGGAACTTTTCTGTTTGCTCGAACCACCACACAGCAGCCTAAGCGCAACATCTTTCTTCACTGCAATATCTATCAGCTCTATTGTTCTTTACCAGAGCTGCCTTTTGGCTGAAGTCTGTATACATATATATATAAAAAAATATAACACCTTGTTATATATGCACATCTTAAGTAATGGACACCAACAGTGCAAGAGAATAGGTGACTTAGCAGACTCCTGTTATACAGCAAGCATTCAAGCATTGCTCACATATTTAACTCACTCGGTAAAGTCACTAAGCTTTAAAAAGCAGCTTGCCAATAAATCACCCCTAACAAAACACTGGAACAAATCTGCTGTTATTTCAGCCGAAAGATTGGTTTTCTCATCGAATCCCCGGTATTACAAAAGAAAGGTTTGCACATGCACAAAAACATCATTTTTCCCAATGCCAGGGAAAATTCTGCTTTTGTCATCTGTGAGATTATGAGTCAGCCCCGCGTTCACAAGCAAGGAAGAAAAAAAGTTCTTTATCTGCACTGACAAACACTTTCGGGAGCTGTGCTTTCCTGCAGCAATGGGCAGCCAAGAGGCAGCTACAGATGAATTTCAGACACCCCTGTGTCCTTTTGCCACCCAAGTCAATGGTGCTACCACAACATCACTGCTCCAGGGTCAGCTCTGACTTTGCACTGCTCATTCAGTAAGGTTCCAATGTTGCAGTTGAGGGCTGCCTTTGCTCCTAAACAGATTTGCCTCCTTCCTTTTCACTCCAGCAAGACTTGTCAATCTTCATGAAATGAAAGGGAGGCAACGAACAAAGACTTGTAGCATTTGTCATGTTTTCCACAGCACAGACCAGAGCTGGTTGTTGCCCCAAGCACCCCAGGGAAGGCAGGAGCAGCTGGTGTTACAGGAACACGATTATTTTCACCCTTTGAAAAAATGCATTTCCATAAGGCCAGAAACCACATTGTGTAAAACTACTTATTTCTGCAATGTCAGTTTTGCCTTCTGGCAGGGAAGTACAGGACTGCCCTGCACCTCGTGGCAGGATGCCTTGCCTACCTCAGCCCTGCAGAACACACATGACCGCAGCCACTGCACTCACCTCTACTTTCAGCTCAGCCCATGCCTGAAAAAGAAGGACTCTTTTCCTCTCACTTTTTACAGGGCCCTGGTGCAGCCCCTGCCCCAGCTGAGGGCAATGAGCATCCCAGCAGTCCTCCTACCTGCCCCACCTGCAGGCATTTGCCCCTCTCTCCTGCCTGTCTTCCCTTCAGAAGTCAGATTTGCTCCATTATGTCCCACCAGCAGCACACAGAACCCCTGGGCAAGGTGGCCGGGTTGCAGTGATGGTTTAACCCCTTCACCGTGCAAAGAGAGCGAAAGCCTTGGACTCTCACTGCGCGGGGAAAGGCTGCGGAATGCTGTCTTTAATCCATGCTGTCTGTGCCCCATAACACCTCCTCACGAATGGATTATGTCACATGTCTGTGGAGTGTATTTATGTCCTGATAAAAGATCAGTTACCTGCCCAGAGGTCCAATGCACGGCCCTGAACCTGCTAAACTTCCTGCCACTGGCTTCTGCAACTCTTTTCCTGATAGCAGGCTTGTTACTTCCTGCTGGCAATTTCAAAGGTGCTAATCTAATGAGTCATTAAAGACAAATAAGAAATAGGAGAAAGAATTTGACTTATCACTTCTTTCCAAAAAATACTGTAACTGGAGAATTTTAAGTAGAGTGAACCAGAGCAATTTTAATAATATTAAGCTGAAATTGACAGCGAAATGAGTGAATACAAAAAAGCAACAAAAACCCAAATATATATAAACCATAAGGCATTGTGAAAAGAATATGATTAAGCTTTCAAAGTTATACATTCAAAATTTAGTCAGTGCAGGGAATGAGGTCTTTTTCTTCTCTGGTTAAGAAATACCCTACCATATAATCACATAACAAAGACTAGATAATAATTCATGCAAAGGGAGCTGTTGCTTGCCAGCTTCATGCTGGCTTCCATTCACTCTCCAGTGTCCAGCTCTGCAGCACTGGTGGCACACCTGCACCTTCAGCATGGTCTGTGCATTGCCGTGCACACATATCATCATGCACACACTCTGCATGTCGCACCGCTGGCAGGACAGTTGGCTTGTGGGGTGCAGAAACTGCACATTTACCTCTGTTGCCCCAGGAGGGATGCTTCATGCCTGTGCAGAGGGCCAGCCTGGGTCCACGGCACTGGCAGACCCCAACAGATTCAAATCTTTACTAATGGTGTACAGATATCCGTGTGGATAATAACACACACAAACATTTCACTTCCCCTTTTAATTCCAACTCTTTTATGTCCTAAAAAACAAGTCATCAGGCTGAAAATAATCAAAATAGCACTGTTGCCCCTTCTGTCTTAATATGGGGAGACATCCATTTACCAGAATGTTTTGTTAGGGTTTGATGAGCAGTGGGTTCTCTGTTGCAGAGGTTCATTTACACCAAGGGAAAAGCCCAAGGACATGGGGAGAAGCTGAAGGGTCTGTCCAGAAGCTCCAGATATTTGGTGAAGGGATCCCTGGCACCTGCATCGCCTCTTAGGGGAGCTGCCATTGAAGAGTGGCTCTGTTTTCTGAACAGTGAATGAAACAATACAATCCCAGACTGGTTTGTGTTGGAAGGGACCTCAAAGCTCCTTCAGTTCCAACCCCCTGCCATGGGTAGGGACACATTCCACTAGAGCAGGTTGCTCCAAGCCCCTGTGTCCAACCTGGCCTTGAACATTGCCCCGGCTAGGGCACAGCTCAGGAGACCAAGCGCAGCAGGAAGATTGTCAAAAGCTAACAATGTGCTAGTGATTAACTGTTTCAGTTGCAGGATTAATAACAAAATGAAGCTGATGGTAACTCCTCAGCGCATCTTCTCATTGCCCCTCCATCTGTCTCTAAGCAGACACCAATAAGATCTTTTGTGTGATGTATCAAGCTCTAAAATGAAGAGAAGAACAATGAAAACCAGAGGGAAATCCACACAAACTTGCTAACAGAGAGAATGAATGGCCTGTGTCAAAATGGGAAATGGTTCTGGTGTTCCCATTGCACTGAGCAAAGACTTAAAAAACAATGTACTTAAAGAATAACATACTGTAAAGAATGTGTGCAGTAGTGATGTTTATGGCTGTGCTCTGCTGACTGATGTCCCAGCTGGATGTCAATTAGGCCAATACTAATTCAAAGCAGTCATGAAATAGGATTAAGCTGCAAAAAGACATTTTGCTCTGCACCAGTCTGAAAGGGTGAGAGCTGGATGGGATTGTGGTTCCAAGGCAATAAGAAAAGCTTGATGTTAGGCTGTCAAGACTGAGGAGGAGGAAAATCTATTTTCCTGTCTGCTGGTCACTCACAGGTTTGGGTTTCTCTAGGTTTCCTCTAAGACTCTGTGCAAGTACATCTCATGTTATTGATTGCTTGCTAACTTTATTTACTGTACCTAAGACAGCCTGGCCAATGAGTTTGGCTCCTTCGGCTCCAGCTAGCTGCTGCCCATTTGACAGTTGGACCCTTCAGACCTGTTCCTATCTCCCAGCCCTCCTCTCAGAGACATTCTTAAGCCTCTGACCCATCCCACTGTTATTTGAGCTCCTTTTTCTTCATCCTGTCTTGGGAAAGTGATGGAAAATGAGCTGTGCAGCCTGCATGTGGAGGCCTATAATTGATGGGCTCTGCCTGCAAGACTATTTACTACAAGATCATAATTAACCTGACATGCAACCAGACTGTGGCAGCTGGGAGCTGTGATTCATGGCTGACACGAGGCCTCCAGTAGCACATAAGCAGGGGCTCATGCCTCTTTCACTTAGCTAATCAAATGAAAATAGAAGAAATTAAGTCTTCAATTAATCTTCCCCTCCCCCCTGAGGCTTGCCTGTGGTGCTGAACAGATCCACATCCATTTGCCAGGAGCCAACAGGGAGAGGGAAGCGGGCTGGGACGAAGCAGCTCAGATATTTTGCCAAAACATCATCAATAAGTCAGAGAGAAAAGTCCATGTTGTGGTTTAAGCTGTGACTAAAGTGTTAATTTTCAGGTTCTATCGCAATGTTATTAGCTATTGGGAGTCATTTCATTTCAAGAGGAGCTGGCCAGCACAGTCAGAGAGGTTGGCAAAAAGACAACCACCACTGCCAGTGTATGTGTACGTAAAAGTGGTGCTCTACCTCCCACACCTAAGCTCATGGAAGTGTGAAGTGTATCTCCTTTACCTCCAGACAGCTCCACAGTTCAGGGCACTAAACTGGATTTAGCCAGAGGCAGAACACGAGGTTTATTCTTAGAAAATCAATCAGAGGATAGTTCATTTGCTCTGCCGGTTGGCCGCCAAAGGCAATGAAAAAGAAGTTATAGGAAATATGAAATTAGCTTCCATCATCAGCATGGACAAAGTTGTATAATGTAGATGGCTTTACCAGGCATTATTTTCCATATGGATGAAATGGTGCTGCCAGGTTCCATGGGGAATTAGGTGAGTGTAATTAATCTGAGTGAAGGAGACTCACAGCATCTCCCTATCCAGATTCCATTTCTTTGATCATTGTGGAGAAGAAGGATCAGTTTTACTAAAAATGGTGCAAATGGTTATCACAGCTTCCTGTCATCTCCAAACCTTCCCCTTATGGTAAATAATGAATGACTCAATCTCTCCCTTGCTCTCAGTGTCTATAATTTCCACTGATGCTACTGACACACAAGTCAAGACCACAGGCCTGTGGTTTAACACAATTCAGACAGGTTTGGAGCTGGGCTGTGCGAGGTGATGGTGATGTCGTGTCATGCAGGTCCTAGCAGAACAGTTTCATGAAACCAGCTTTGTCTACATAGTGCAGGAAGTCCGAGTCTCTGGAGGAAGGAGTGTGTGTGTTTGTGCATGAGTGCACACGTGTGTGGCAGAGAGATGAATTATACTTTAACAGGTGATTAGGAAGGGCAATGCACCTGTGTGTGACGGGACTTGGAAAATTGAATGTAAAACCTTATACCCCAGTAGCCTGGGATAGCAACCAGAGCAAGAAAGGCCAGGGAATCTGTACTTAAAGGCATGACAAAACAGCTCATGGCCTGAGCAAGGGGATTAGTTAGATGGGAGATGGTTCCTCAAAGATAACAACTCCCTTTAGGCTTGAGACTTTTCGCACAAGGCTTTGTATGCAAACAGAGGAGTATCAGGGTATTGACCGGGAATCAGATGTCTCTGGACATTTGGATGAAGCAAAAAGAGCTTCAGCCTTGGATGGAGGCAGCTCTTAGAAATCCTTTCCTCCCAAAAACGAGCATCCAAATGCAGCTGGGTGAAGAGTTCTCCCTTCTGCCTACACACACAGATAAACGTGGGCTGGCAATTAAAGTCCGGATTTTAAAATATAACTGAGTTTGCGTTTGATTGCTGTGCGTCAGTTGCAGAGCAAATCATGTATATGCATGACTCTGCCTCCAAACCATCCCAATTCACATGAAGCACAGGCTGATGCTCTTCATTTGGATCCAGAGACATCTCCTGATTCCCGGTCAATATCCTCATACTCCTTTGTTTGCATACCCTGCGACAGCTAAAAATAACCAGTCTCATTCTTGCATGTAACAAACAGCCTGAGAGCAGCAGAACAAACAGAACATGTAACCTTCTTTGTGCCTTTTATTGCCAAAGTTTTATTTCAACTTGCATTTTATTTTAACTTTCGTTTTTATTTAAATCAATGTTTAATGGCTACAGAGGATGAGGACACAGAATTCTCAGTAAGGAGCCTTGTAAGGCACATGCAAATCACAATTAATTTGCCAATGAACTTGAAGAAGAAAGGTGTCTTCCCGTTCAACTTGCCTCATAGTGAGGAAGAGTCAATGTGCTGCACAAAGGTTTGTGACAGGGACTACAGAAGTGCTGCTGTGGTGAGCAGATGCAGAAAGACAGGCTCCTCTTCCAGGGAATTTAAAGCCCGACTGGCCAAGGCAAACAAAAAGGTTAGAAGAGAAGCAGGGATTCAGAGGTCTGAAGTGGAGGAGATCCCATGCGGGTCTGTGTCAGGTGGACACCTTCTCCAACCTGTCTTCTGGGGCCTGCTGCCTGTCCTGGAGAAGGCAGAACAGCACCATTCACTCCTGCCTGTGCTGACAAAAGTGGTCATGTAAGCGGGGGCTTGTAGGAGGAAGTGGAACTGAGAAGGCAGGTGTGGAAAGCCGTGTGCATGCATCTTGCTGTATGGCTCGTACAAATGCTACGCATTTCCACAGCAGCTGTTTGGAGCACTGGGCTATATCTGTGGGTTTCTCCAACTGTACCTACCATGTGTCTTTAGAGACTTGCCTAAAACAAACCAGAACACAAGTTAAAGCCTTGACATGACAAAACTGTTTTGCACGTTCATCCAGGAAAAAAAGGAAACAAACTCCCAGATGAGCAAACCACAGAACAGCTGAAAAGAAAAACAACCTCAGCCAGTGCAAAGCTTTCTAGTAAGAGCTGAACACTATTAGATACTGATCTATACCACACATAGCTGCTCTGGAAATGCTGCTCTCGCAGTGACATTAACACTCTCATTGCCATAGATGAGTGGTTCAAAATCTCTCTGCCTCAAGGGCTATCCTCAGACAGAATAACACCCTGTGAGGTCTGCTCAGAGTTTTCAGAGTTCTCTTATTTCATACAAATCTTAGAGATCATTTTCAAAATCTTTCTGAGCCGTGAAAGCCAATATAATGGCTACCACTGGCATGTTTACACCCTGGTCCTGGTAGTGCGACAGAATCTGCCCGCTGTGGTGAGATGACTGTTCTCGTATTCAGATCTTTCCAAAGGACACCAGGGATGATTTTTGAGTGTGTCACCCCTAAATAAATCCCAGTAGTGATTTTCACTTTGTGAGGTGTTTGGGCTTTTGCATAGGTATTTAACAGCCTGCACATCACTCTCAAGAAATGTCCAGCAGAAAACTGGGATACTGTTCCACTGACCTGCTATTTTAGCTGGCTGCAGGAAAAAAAGACATGGTTTTTTTCCTGCAGCCTGCAGGCTTGAATCTTAATCTTTGTCCTTCCGAGATCCACAGAGCTCATGACAAGGAGATATTACCCTTCATCCTCAAAACCTAGGAAGAGAGATATTAGTGACGCGGTTTCTGAACTGTCTGACAATGCCTGGGGAGATTTGGGGAAGTTTTATTATGACAGGACACAGGGAACCCTTCTTCTGGGCTGGGAGCTCAGAGCTGAGAGCACAGAACCAGGTGGACTGCGAGTCAGTATGGGCAGTCCGAGAAAGTCCTCTAAAAATTTCCCATGCCTTATTTTAATAACACACAAAAAGTTATAATTTCTGTCATTTGAATTTCAAATCCAACAGAAAGATCTACCTGATGCTTCTATTTTAAAATGCAATTCTTTCTTCTCTTTTCTTTTCAACTCCTTTGCAGAACCAAACATCATGTTTCATCTCCAAGCACTGAGATTAAAAAAAGCCAAAACAATTAGTGGGGAGCTGATGAAGGTGACAGGGTCATAATTAGTGCTGTTCCTCTACAGCATGTGTTTATCACGCTAACAGAATAAGTCGCTCACAGGGTTAGAGTCATGAGCTGCTGGTGCACACATGCCTTTTGCAGCTATTACATTGCTGGGTTTCTTCTGCACAGAGAAGCACATAAAAAATATCTTAAAGGTTGGATATCTTGTTATATTAGTAAGCAAACAGGAATGGCTTTGCTACAGTTAGTGGCTTTGTTGTACCTGACACTGTATAGCCCCACGATTGTCTCTGTCTGGCATTTTGAGGGTGGTCCATGCTAGGAAAAGAGCAGTCCTGGCGCTAATTCAATTAGGACAGTGATATTTCAAAAGAAAATGGATTTGTGTTACAGCACCAGAGATGCTGTTTTAAACAGCAGCATCTGGCCCCTGCATGATGAGCACAGAGGGCAGGAGATGCTGGAAGCAAATCCTTCAGTAGCCCTTGCCCAGCACCCCAGAATAGCCTCTTTGGTGTGTAGAATTTAGACAAACTTGATCAGATACTTGAGACCTGAGGTGAGAGCAGACAAAACCCAGCTTTGAGTGCTGTGCACAGCTGTTGCATCACTTATGCTCCGGGGGCAATGCATACATTTATTTCTACTGCAGGACAGCACGGCAGCCTCCTGCCTTTTCCCCCAGCACTGGTCTGTGCTCAGGGTTACCCACCACATCAGTCAGACCAGAGGCTGCTCCTCTTGCCTCCTGGCTTGCAGTCCTGAAGCTTCGTGTGGTGCTATTTTCTGTCCTGAAGGATCTTCAACCCCAAGGGGAGAAGAAACTTCCTTCCCAAAAAGGACAGCTGCTGAAACTGCTCAGCTGGTTTTTGAACATTTACCAACGGACCAGAAAACAGGTCCTGGGAGAGCTGCTAGTGGAAATCTATATAATGAGATTCTTAGTGGGCTTTTCAAGAACTCTTTTTAAAGACCTTCTTTTCACCCTCCCCACTCAAGCGTGAGGCAGCTCCTGGGTGCTGGCAGCATTGTGCAAGATCTTAAGCTGCTTAGAACTGATTTGTCTTCCTGTATTAACAACTGAAAATGAGCAGCAATTACCTGGGGAGGACTTCCTTGTGAAAATCCCTTGCTAATTAGGTCTTGCTAAGTGATAAGTTCCCTCTCCATTTTTATTTCCCCCCTGCTGTTGGAAAGGCAATTGGAGAAAAAGAAACAATGAGCACCTATTTGACTAGATGCAAACACATGCCCAGGAGGAGCAAGTGGGAAACAGGAATGGCCAAAGCTGTGGTAGGAACATGACATGGTATGTCCAGATGAGCAGCATTTCTTACTCTGAAAATCAATTCAAACCGTGGCTGCTTTAGAAGGGATCGCAACCTCTCTGCTTCAAGATACATCAGTCCTCCACCAGCAGGGCAAGAAAAGCTTTCCCTGCTTAAATAATCCTGCAATTGCAGAGATTTTTGCACTTTGCTCAGAAATGACTGGACCTGTAGGAAGACATCCATCCATGTTGATACACTCACGTGTAAGATTGTGTTGTGAAATCTGACAACTTTCCTGCTTTATTGCTGCATCCGCTGGCCAGGCCACGGAGTCAACTGCGAGCCTGCAGCAGTCTGCAGTGCCATATTCCACTGATACGAGCCACTTAACACAACAGCCATTCCATGGCCAACTCCTTGCTTTCATCATGGTTTGGCACCTGTCTGCAGTCAGGAACACCTTTAAACCAAACAAACTATGTCTGCCCTGCTACAGGATTATTATTATTATTATATTATTATAATTTGAAGCAGTTACAGTACTGGTTTAACTGATATTTTTTCATTGATGGCCCGCTCAATATGCTGAGCAGATGTGGACTGCTGCAGGGTTGATAGAAGGCCCTAGTTTAGAGTCCTAGTCTGAGAGGAAAGTACCTTTCTAATTAAGCTCATTGACACCTACTACAAGTATTCATTCATGTAGCCTGTTATGTGCATTGCTTAATGTCATTGAGGTTTCTTTTTATAATATATGGGCAAGTTTTAATGCAAGGGACACCTGGAATGTGGAAATAGGGCATCTCATGTCCCAACAAATCATGGCAGCACTAAAGCAATTTTCATTCATCTATGATACTTATCCAGCTGTTACCATAGCATCTCAATGCCTCACAGCCTTGTCTGTCATCTGCACAGCATTCGTTTACAGCAGGAACAAAGGAGCATTGTCGTTACTTCACCAGTGCAGAACCAAGGTAGAGAGGGACTAAGTGATTGGACAGTGTACACAGAAAAAACCTATGTCAGCGCAGGGCATCAACCCTACTTGGCCCAAGTTGTGGCTTAATGCAGGCTCTTTCTTCCACAGCAGTTCCTGAAGGCAGCATTGCTAGCCCCTTCTTAGGCCAAAAAGCAGCTGAAGCAATAAAGGCTAGGGCTGCTGTATCAGAAGCAAACTCTGATACCCAGTGCCTGCCTAGGGTCTACTTGAACCTGCACCTAACAGTGCTAACCACTTGCAACTCATATTCACCTGTCTAAGGTCACTTTGGGAATAGAGACAGGTCTCCTGCCTCCCACAGTATACAGTACTGTTCCACCCACAGCACAGCAAAACTGACTGGTGCCCCAGTGCAGCTTCATCAGGGAACCTACAGGAGCTTCAGCCCTTGCTTTCTACGACTTTCCACCTCCTTTTCCATGAGCTCAAATCAGGCAGGGCAATATTCACCCTGTTCATTTGCCTGCCATTTTGTTCCTCTTTTCTGACTTCAAAAGTGACTGTTATTGTCAACAAGCAAAACAACACCTGAGCCTTTGGGGATGCAGAGGAGAGACTGTCTTGTGCTGACCCTGTGCTAAAGAAAAGCTGGAATCAGATGATTCCACAGTTGAGATGCAGGACACGTACAGACTCTAAGCAGTGACTCACACATGGAAGGATACTCTGTGCACACCGTGCCATGGTATTTCAGATCTGCTTGAATCAGCTCACATCTCCTGTTCTCATATCAGAGGCACCAACTTCTTCATAACAAATGGCATGAAATCACCTCCCTACCATGGACTCTCTACCACCTAATGCAGCTGTAAACTGGCGGGTCTTGCCTGTAAATAGTTGAGTAAGGGGAGATTTTTCAGTGATTAGCAGAAGATGCCTTCTTGTGGTACCCAGCAGTAGGCCTAGGAACACCATGCAGCAGGCAAATACCCTGAACCTTCACCACCAGCACACAAGCTTCCACTTGAAGACAGCACAAACCCCTAGAGTGAGTCCAAAGGAAAAGCAGTCCTTCCTGGCACCCCCTCCGCCATTCCCAGTCAATAAACAACAATGCTAACACCATAGAGACATAAAGTTGGCTGCAACAAAAAATTGTCCAGCCTGGAAAGACATATCCAAAGTAGCAAGGAGCAGCAAACTCTCTCACACTGGATTTCTGGAGGCTTGCCTAGCATTTTCAGCCAGGTGAATATTTGTCCAGTCAGTACTGACTGTTCACACAGCTTTTGCAGCCAGCTTCTGAAGATGGAATTTTCTTGCTTGTTGGTTCAATGAAAAGCAGCCTCTTATCATATTTATCTCCTGCTTTAATCTAAATTACATGTGAGATGCGCTCTGCAGAATGTCTCAGTGCAATTAGCAGTTAAATCCCTATTTTTTAATAACATAAGTATTCTGATTGCAGCAGCGATACATTCTGCAGACTCAATGGTTAAGCCTGAAATGAATGCAAAATAAAAGGGAAAAATGTGCAGATAATCTCCAAGCACCAATTTGCCTATTAAAACTGATTTACTAACTCGTGAAACAATCTTTGCTAGTAATGGAGGAGAGAGGAATTAGTAAATGGAGATGCTTGGAACGTTCTTGAGAAGATTTTTTTTCCTAAATATTCTGGGTTTTGCAGTTTAACTGTGAGTTTCAACAAAACTTAAGGGAGAGAATAAAAGAAAAGCCTGGTGTCTGGGATTTTGGCCTCGAACGCAGGAGACCCAAAGTCAACTCCCATCTCTTGGACAAAATCCTGCAAGCTCCAGCCTAACTAATCTGGCATGCAGCACTGACCTTTACTGGCTTTTATTTCGCAGGAATGAGAGGCTCCTAAGGGATGGAAGCTTGGGCTCATCACAGCAGGTGAGCTTTCTGTAAACAGAGGTGAGTCTCTTGCTGAACTTTGCAGAGATTCCCAGTGGAGAGACAAATGCGCATGTTAGGGATGAGCAGCCAAGCCCTGTAACCCCTTCATGCATGCCCTGATGAAAACAAGCAAGGGCTGCAGCTTCAACCCTAGTGTGCCTTTCAAATGCAAAGACTGATTATACTGAGAAGACTTTCTTAGCACCTCTTCCCGGGAACAGTTAAACCCAGCAGAAGGGAAAGATATGATCACCCTGCTCGGAGGTTTCCCATAAAGCCTCCAGCAAACTTTGTTCTCTGCAGTGCTGCCTTAAATGGAAAAGCAGCACCAGGAAGGTTGCAAGAGAAACTTTTTAGTTCAACCTCCAAAGAGGCTGACTGGTAAAACCACAAGTCCATTACTTTTCACAAAGCTTCAGAAAGCAAAGCCAGGTGAGGGGACATTTAGAACGAGCAGCCTCCTAATCAGAACCAAAATACAGGCTAAAGTATATTTAAGATGGGGTTTTTCTTCCCCATCCTTCGAATATAGATACACAGTGCACAGTAAGTAGCTTTTATCTCCTCAATAATGGAACACAGTAGGTGGAAAGAAGGCACAGGTTTCTTATCTTCTGCCTTGAACTTCCCTCACTCAAGAGCATCTCCAGCTCCAGAGCACAGGTATCTCACATTTCACAGGCTGCAATAGCACAACAAAATGCTCCATGTATAAGAGCTATCCAAATTGTAAGGCAAAGGCACTAACAACAGGAACATGAGTTTGGCACTTTTCCACTTGTGACAATTTGAAGGCATAATTTCTGTGACAGTTTTTCCCTTAATTAGAAACATAATTAAAAATTACACTGGAAAAAAGGTTTGGGGGTTTTTTTCTTCCTATTTTTCCATTTAAGGGAACAAAATCCTTTGAAGATCAGTTAAAAGCAAGATTGCATGAGAAGACCTACACTGGAAAATCGTTTAGAAACAGACCTAGCTGAATTAATGCCATCCTGAACAATTTAAGTTAAATTCCTCTTTCAAGGCTGATACGTATCTATGTTCTAATCTCTTGAGAAATCATCCTAGGACTTGCCTCAGATGCTTGTAATTCTCTCTTCAAAAGGAAGCTAGAGAAGCACTGCAAATTAATATCAAGCAAGGAGCAATGCATTTAGTGATACATGAGAAAGGCATAAGCTACTGTGTCACATGGAAGCAATGAGTTTGTCTAACCAAGAGAACAAGGGACATTTTTGACAATGGTATTGAAGTAGAATGTAAATGGAGACAGTGAAAATTACTTAATTCTCATGTCACCCTTGGAAGCGTATCAAATATTACTCTGCCCACTCCAATTTGGGTGGTAAAACATTGGACAGATGTTAACCCTCTTTCAAGGCTTACCATGGCTTCGCTTCCTTTTGGTTTTTTCCCTTCCCTGCTGTTCAAGGAAAATGCAATCTTGCTGTCCACAAAATGGAGTCTTGGTTTGCTTTTGCAATCTCAGCCACCCTCAGCTAACTTCAAACACGTATGATAGAAAGGATTCTCAAAGAGAGCATATTTCTCTACATTTTATGGCAGTATGATGCTGCGTAAAGAAGAGTGCCCCAAATTAACATCCCAGTAGAGAAAAGGTACTTGATTAATTCAGTAATATTGCTGGACATCAGGGCACCCCTCCAGAGAGATCAGTGCAAAACTCTCAATCACAGGGGAATCCTCTGTCAGAGCACAAACCCTACCAGACAGTCAAGAACCCAACCCTGAGGCATAAAAGTGCCGGGAACAAGACAATTTCTGCTGCTCATTGCTCATCTTGTCTTGTAGTATGAGGACACCAAACCTGGTAGGTTGGGCTGGTGTCAATGGTAAATACAGGGGGATCCTGGGAAGAAATACACGCAGGGCATCTGAAGTTGTACTCAACACAAAATCATTTGCAGTGCTGATAAAAACGCATAGTCTAGGAATCCAAGTTTTCACACATGACTTCTCCCCATCCTCCATAAAATCATAGATATGAAATATCCCTGAATGAGTAACAAGAATTACAGTTCAGAAAGAGATACCTGGGAAGTTTTTGATGGTTGCTGCTCCATATGCAATGGTCTTACCACCAAACATCTGAATCTAGAATGGAAAACTCAGACTCCAAGCAAATAAGAACACACGAACATTCACACTTTCACGGGAACAACCCAATTTATATGATGACAGGCAGAGGGATTCAGAATGCTTAGCTAATTACACACTGGTGGTAATTACTGGTATAAACCCAATGTTAAAGGCAGATGAAAAGTGCTGGTGTCATTTTTTAGGCACAGAGTTACAAGACTCAGAAACGTCAAGTCAAAATTTCATTTTGAAATACAATTCCAAGCCTTTATATGTACAGGGTTTTTTTAATCTAATGACAAGCTAGAATCCTGCACTTCGGAAAATAGCTTTCTTTGATAAATTGTATTGGGATTTTAGTATCTTGTTTCTTCTCCACAAGAGTACAACCAGACTACCACTGTAACGCAAGCCCTCTGTTTTCAGAGAGGCATTTTTGAATTCCTTGATATAAAAGAAATGACTTTATATTACAGCACCCCCACTCCCACCACCAACCTAAACAAAACCAACCCACCAGTCTGTGGTCACAATCACATCTGCCTAGAAGAGGGATACCAAAAGACAAGATAAAATAACAGCTCAAACAGCAAGGAATGCTGAATCAGTTTTGAGTGTTACATTTCTCTTGCCCAGTACAGCATAAGGTGGCTTTAGGCTGTATTTGCATGTATGTAAAATTCCAATTGTGAGCACTCTGAATCAGCAACAGTTCAATGCAGAGGACATGTCTGCACCTGAGAGAACAGTGTTCTGGAACAGTGAAGGCTGTATTATTTCATCATTTCTATGTGCTCCAGGGACAGTATTCCAGTCTGTATTTTGCAGAGAATTCTGTGAGAACCCTTTCAAGAGCTGCTCTGTGCCTGCAGTAGGAAAACCTGCATTCTCACTGGGGACTTGTGAAACTGCAGGGATGCAGTTTTGCTTTGATATAAGCCCCTACATCTATTCCCCACTGCCAGCTTCTGAAGTGAAAGGAATAGTTTCCTCTCCTGCAATTTAGAAGTCATCATTCTGGTTTTAGTTCAAGAAAGATGCAAATGCCTTTTTTAAAGGGCAATGTGTAGTTCATCAAAATACATGCTCATTTAGGCTTCGTATAAATCACGAACTACACCGTGTTTTCTGCACAAATTTCCTCTGCTGCCTTGTGAATAAGAGCTGTGTAGCACAGAGAGGCAAGCTCTTCCTCACAGGAAACCCAGTATACAAACTTCTGCTCTCTTTACAAATCTCCATATGGTGATTGTATACCAAAAGCAATGGAACACTAAGAAAAACATGTTGCAGGTAATACTTCTGAAATTATCTTATAGCTCGCCTCGGGCAGGAAAGCATCCCCAAGTGGCAGAGATCACAACAAGGCAGACTGCCTGAAGCCATGGTGAAGAGGCAGAGAAAATGGACCATTCAAAAGCAGCACTTTTCAATACGTACAGGGGTTTGTGGCTGTGACCTTGCGGTGATGAACAGGGTGATCTGGTTTTGTTATTTGGACTTTCAAAGCTTTGTAGACAAGAGCTTTTCCAGAATTTTCTCCCCTTTCACTTCCAGACCAACTCTACAGCTACAAAAATTCTTATTGCAACTTTGAAACCAGTGGTCCCAGCCTGCAGCACAGACACCTTTGGAGTGCTATGCTGAACAGGCTCTACGGACCTGCAGGAAGAGGGTAGCTATCTGCCCACTTTTTTCTATACAACACACAGCCCCAGGACTCCAGTCTCGGATGAAACTGATGCACCCCTAACTACACGGAAGATAGCATGTTCAGTGGCAGATTTCAGAAAGTAGAAGAGCAGACAACCAAGTTGCCTGCTCCTACTGTAATAAACCTTGTAGTATGAATGCATCTGCACGAGTAGAAGTTACAAAAACAAGTCACAAAAATTCAGGCCTAAGTTCTTCCACAAGTCATAAGGCAAAATATTACAAAAAGTTTCCAGTGGATGTGAAACACAACAGGTAACCTTCTCTCAGAATCTCAGATGCCAATCTGCAACAACCGGAAACAGAACTGCTTTCAAGAAGAGATATGGATTACATATATAAAACCCAAAAATATTCTCTGATGCTGTAAGGTCAGGGTGTTTCCCTTCTCTTACCCAGCATAATAAAAATGGTAAGAAAACACAGGTACCATCCTAGCCACTTAGCACAGACGTTTCTGGTACAGGAGGACAAAGAGCCAGGGCTGAGGCCTTGGCTGCCTTCAGAAACCCTGTCCCAATTTCCTCTATACACCACTTCCACTGCACAACACAAGCAACTGCAACTCTGCTCACCATGAGCAACAGCTCATCTTTGTACCTCCTCACAACTGCAGCTACTCACCATGAACTAGCACCGTGACAGCTACAACTCAATCCAAACACAACCTACATAAACTAATCCTACAGTAATGCTGCGCTGCTATTGTGGTAGCCCTAGTACCACACAGAGCTCCTTGCTCACTCCCCCCCAATAGAACAGAATGGAAAAGGTAAAAAGTGACAAAAGTCATGAGCTGAATTAAAGACAGTTACACAGGTAAAGCAACAGTTGTGCACGCAAGCAAAGCAAAACATGGAATTCATTCACTACTTCCCATCGCAGAAAGGTGTTCAGCCCTTGCATGGGTACTTGAGAAGGCAAAATGCCTCTATTCTGAATGTACCCACTTTTTTCTTCCTTCCTCAGCTGAAAATGACATCACGTAGTATTGATTATTGGTTTAGGTAGCTGGCCTCTGCTGCCCAGCTTTGTCCTTTCCAAATCTCTTGTGCACCACCAGCAGACTCACTGGCTGGATAGTGTAAGAAACAGAAAAGACCTTGAAACAGAGTAAGCTCTGTGCAGCAATAATGAAAACATCCCCGTACTATCAACAATGTTCTCAGAGCACAAATCAAATCACAGGCCCATACTGACTATGAAACCTCACCATAGCCAAAAAGAAGAAAGCAACCACCAAACTCCTCTCTGGAAACTGCCTATTTGCCCATACAAATTCACCATGAAGACATAAAAGACAAACACATGACTTGAACCACCAAGATGCTGACGGCAGGTACAAAAGAAAAACTATACATACCAGAACACAAGGAAGAGCTGTTCATAGAAGTAACGGAATTAAAACAGACACGGAAAAAATATTTTATTGAGCAAAGAATGTATCAGAAAGGACAAAACAACACTAGAATACTGAAAGAGACACTAGAAAAGGAGTTCAATAGAGCTCATTTTCGTCTCAGGACCTGCCAAAAAAAAAAAAAAAAAAAAGGTGTCACGCCTGAGAAGCACCAACTCTTCTCCCTGAAAGAAACAAGGACCCAGACCCCTGGAGGGAGCTGCCCAAGGGACCACCAGCCCACTCGCCCACCCTCAGAGCCCCACAATACCCTCCCCTGCTTCAGCTGCTCTCACCAGAGCGACGCGCAGCAGAGTTCTGGCCGGGGCTGGAGCAGGGCTCGCAGGCGGGCACCCTGGGCAAATTGGCTGGGCATGCAAAGCAACGGCCAAAGAGGAGGCTGAGCACCCCTGCTCACGGGGGCTTCAGCCACGGCCTGCACTGCAAAGCGCCCGGGACTCCTGGCCAGCACCTGACTTACAGGGCGGCCCAGGTCCCCAAGGCCCTCGGAGGCTCCTTCTCTCCGATTGAGGGGCACCATGACCCGCACCCCACTAGCGGGGCGGTCACCCCACACAGGCTGCCAGCGGAGGGAGCGCAAAGGCTCCCAGACCCGGACCCTGATTACAGGCAGGTCGACACCCAGGGAGCCAGAGAGCTCGGCTGTCCCCTCACAGCAACAGGAACGAGACTCAACAGCCAGGTAGTGGAGCTTCACGGCCAAAGGCCGGGGGGACGGCGGCCCCAGCCCCGAGCACAAGGGGGGCACACGCACGGCCCCACACCTCCCGGCCCCATGCCTCTGAAAGGCCGGGGCCGGAGATTCCCAACAAGGCCCAAGAAGCTCAAGGCTCCGACCTGCGCCCAAGTTATGGGCAGGCCTCCTGGCTGTACCACAACACCACCATCATCAGCATTATCAGCAGCAGCATCAGCATTATTGCCACATACTTCTTCAGGAGCCCAGCGAGCAACCTCGACCCCAACCAGGGGGAGGTCACCCCAGCCAGAGGTGGGCCTGCGCCCTCCGGCACAGCACTTCCTCAACCTGCACCCTCTAAAGGGCGAGGGAGGGCTCGTTCCTGTGAGCTGCTAAAGCAGCCTCCCAAGCCCTGCTTAAAGCAAGCTGGGGCTGCTCCTGGGAACACTGGGCTCCATGCACTGTGACTGTGCGTGGAAGCCAGAGAGCCTCAACACGCCAAGGAGCAAGTGCTGCGACACGCCCTGACAACAGGGGGTCACGCTGGCAGGTCACCAGCAGGACAGGCAGCCACGCAGGCAGAGACCCAGGTCCTGACTACAGGCAGGTCGCGTTGCCCGCACCACGACTAAGCGGCTTGGCGCTATCCTTCGAAAGAAGGGGCAAGCCCAGACCTTCCCTCCGCTCGCGGACTCAGAGGAGACCCCCCTGTTACTGCACAGAGACCTGCTCTCCCTCCTGGGAGGTTTAAGCTAAACTGCAGTGATTTTAACAGTGGCCTAAAGGACAAGCTCACTCGCTCGCTCACTCACACTGACAAGGACAGACAAACACAAAACAGAACATCCCAAAAAGGAGACGGACTCCATGCAGCCAATGTCAGGGGAGTCACCCTACTCACGAGCAAGACAGGAGAGCCTCAGAGCAGCCCCTGGGCTGCGTGGAAGCCAGAGAGCCTCAACACGCCAAGGGGAAAATGCTGCGACACACCCTGACACCAGGGGGTCATGCTGGGCAGGCCGCCAGCAGGCAGAAAGCCGCCGGGGCAGAGGAGCGGGACGGGGAAACGGCCCTCCCCTGTTTACAGGGTGGCCTGGGGGTCCAGAGAGCTCCATTTCCCCCTCGGGTGCGGAGGCGCTGGCTCTCACCCTCCTTACAGGGTCGCCACGCTCTCCGGGCAGCCAAAGGAGCAAGACGGCCAAAGGCCAAAACCAACAGGAGCAAAGACCCGAGCCCTGCTTACAGGGAGGTCGCCCAGCACAAAAACCCCACCAGGGCACCCTAAAGGTGCCCACCATGCTCTTACATGACCTCGCCCTGTGCCCACAGGGAGGTCCCTTTGCCCAGGGTGCCTTTCCCGTGCCCCCTCTTCAGCCCGACGCCGCTCCTTGCCTCCCCGTTCCACACGCCGCCTCTTTTCTGTTGTCCATCAGCTGCTGCCAAGGAAGGAAAACATCGTTAGGCCTGAGAAGCACCAACTCTTCTCCCTGAAAGAAACAAGGACCCAGACCCCTGGAGGGAGCCGCCCAAGGGACCACCAGCCCACTCGCCCACCCTCAGAGCCCCACAATACCCTCCCCTACTTCAGCTGCTCTCACCAGAGCGACGCACAGCAGAGTTCTGGCCGGGGCTGGAGCAGGGCTCGCAGGCGGGCACCCTGGGCAAATTGGCTGGGCATGCAAAGCAACGGCCAAAGAGGAGGCTGAGCACCCCTGCTCACGGGGGCTTCAGCCACGGCCTGCACTGCAAAGCGCCCGGGACTCCTGGCCAGCACCTGACTTACAGGGCGGCCCAGGTCCCCAAGGCCCTCGGAGGCTCCTTCTCTCCGATTGAGGGGCACCATGACCCGCACCCCACTAGCGGGGCGGTCACCCCACACAGGCTGCCAGCGGAGGGAGCGCAAAGGCTCCCAGACCCGGACCCTGATTACAGGCAGGTCGACACCCAGGGAGCCAGAGAGCTCGGCTGTCCCCTCACAGCAACAGGAACGAGACTCAACAGCCAGGTAGTGGAGCTTCACGGCCAAAGGCCGGGGGGCCGGCGGCCCCAGCCCCGAGCACAAGGGGGGCACACGCACGGCCCCACACCTCCCGGCCCCACGCCTCTGAAAGGCCGGGGCCGGAGATTCCCAACAAGGCCCAAGGAGCCCAAGGCTCCGACCTGCGCCCAAGTTATGGGCGGGCCTCCTGGCTGTACCACAACACCACCATCATCAGCATTATCAGCAGCAGCACCATCATCATCATCATCATCATCGCCATGTACTTCTTCAGGAGCCCAGCGAGCAACCTCGACCCCAACCAGGGGGAGGTCACCCCAGCCAGAGGTGGGCCTGCGCCCTCCGGCACAGCACTTCCTCAACCTGCACCCTCTAAAGGGCGAGGGAGGGCTCGTTCCTGTGAGCTGCTAAAGCAGCCTCCCAAGCCCTGCTTAAAGCAAGCTGGGGCTGCTCCTGGGAACACTGGGCTCCATGCACTGTGACTGTGCGTGGAAGCCAGAGAGCCTCAACACGCCAAGGGGAAAATGCTGCGACACACCCTGACACCAGGGGGTCACGCTGGGCAGGCCGCCAGCAGGCAGAAAGCCGCCGGGGCAGAGGAGCGGGACGGGGAAACGGCCCTCCCCTGTTTACAGGGTGGCCTGGGGGTCCAGAGAGCTCCATTTCCCCCTCGGGTGCGGAGGCGCTGGCTCTCACCCTCCTTACAGGGTCGCCACGCTCTCCGGGCAGCCAAAGGAGCAAGACGGCCAAAGGCCAAAACCAACAGGAGCAAAGACCCGAGCCCTGCTTACAGGGAGGTCGCCCAGCACAAAAACCCCACCAGGGCACCCTAAAGGTGCCCACCATGCTCTTACATGACCTCGCCCTGTGCCCACAGGGAGGTCCCTTTGCCCAGGGTGCCTTTCCCGTGCCCCCTCTTCAGCCCGACGCCGCTCCTTGCCTCCCCGTTCCACACGCCGCCTCTTTTCTGTTGTCCATCAGCTGCTGCCAAGGAAGGAAAACATCGTTAGGCCTGAGAAGCACCAACTCTTCTCCCTGAAAGAAACAAGGACCCAGACCCCTGGAGGGAGCCGCCCAAGGGACCACCAGCCCACTCGCCCACCCTCAGAGCCCCACAATACCCTCCCCTACTTCAGCTGCTCTCACCAGAGCGACGCACAGCAGAGTTCTGGCCGGGGCTGGAGCAGGGCTCGCAGGCGGGCACCCTGGGCAAATTGGCTGGGCATGCAAAGCAACGGCCAAAGAGGAGGCTGAGCACCCCTGCTCACGGGGGCTTCAGCCATGGCCTGCACTGCAAAGCGCCCGGGACTCCTGGCCAGCACCTGACTTACAGGGCGGCCCAGGTCCCCAAGGCCCTCGGAGGCTCCTTCTCTCCGATTGAGGGGCACCATGACCCGCACCCCACTAGCGGGGCGGTCACCCCACACAGGCTGCCAGCGGAGGGAGCGCAAAGGCTCCCAGACCCGGACCCTGATTACAGGCAGGTCGACACCCAGGGAGCCAGAGAGCTCGGCTGTCCCCTCACAGCAACAGGAACGAGACTCAACAGCCAGGTAGTGGAGCTTCACGGCCAAAGGCCGGGGGGCCGGCGGCCCCAGCCCCGAGCACAAGGGGGGCACACGCACGGCCCCACACCTCCCGGCCCCACGCCTCTGAAAGGCCGGGGCCGGAGATTCCCAACAAGGCCCAAGGAGCCCAAGGCTCCGACCTGCGCCCAAGTTATGGGCGGGCCTCCTGGCTGTACCACAACACCACCATCATCAGCATTATCAGCAGCAGCACCATCATCATCATCATCATCGCCATGTACTTCTTCAGGAGCCCAGCGAGCAACCTCGACCCCAACCAGGGGGAGGTCACCCCAGCCAGAGGTGGGCCTGCGCCCTCCGGCACAGCACTTCCTCAACCTGCACCCTCTAAAGGGCGAGGGAGGGCTCGTTCCTGTGAGCTGCTAAAGCAGCCTCCCAAGCCCTGCTTAAAGCAAGCTGGGGCTGCTCCTGGGAACACTGGGCTCCATGCACTGTGACTGTGCGTGGAAGCCAGAGAGCCTCAACACGCCAAGGAGCAAGTGCTGTGACACGCCCTGACAACAGGGGGTCACGCTGGCAGGTCACCAGCAGGACAGGCAGCCACGCAGGCAGAGACCCAGGTCCTGACTACAGGCAGGTCGCGTTGCCCGCACCACGACTAAGCGGCTTGGCGCTGTCCTTCGAAAGAAGGGGCAAGCCCAGACCTTCCCTCCGCTCGCGGACTCAGAGGAGACCCCCCTGTTACTGCACAGAGCCCTGCTCTCCCTCCTGGGAGGTTTAAGCTAAACTGCAGTGATTTTAACAGGGGCCTAAAGGACAAGCTCACTCGCTCGCTCACTCACACTGACAAGGACAGACAAACACAAAACAGAACATCCCAAAAAGGAGACGGACTCCATGCAGCCAATGTCTGGGGAGTCACCCCACTCGCGAGCAAGACAGGAGAGCCTCAGAGCAGCCCCTGGGCTGCGTGGAAGCCAGAGAGCCTCAACACGCCAAGGGGAAAATGCTGCGACACACCCTGACACCAGGGGGTCACGCTGGGCAGGCCGCCAGCAGGCAGAAAGCCGCCGGGGCAGAGGAGCGGGACGGGGAAACGGCCCTCCCCTGTTTACAGGGTGGCCTGGGGGTCCAGAGAGCTCCATTTCCCCCTCGGGTGCGGAGGCGCTGGCTCTCACCCTCCTTACAGGGTCGCCACGCTCTCCGGGCAGCCAAAGGAGCAAGACGGCCAAAGGCCAAAACCAACAGGAGCAAAGACCCGAGCCCTGCTTACAGGGAGGTCGCCCAGCACAAAAACCCCACCAGGGCACCCTAAAGGTGCCCACCATGCTCTTACATGACCTCGCCCTGTGCCCACAGGGAGGTCCCTTTGCCCAGGGTGCCTTTCCCGTGCCCCCTCTTCAGCCCGACGCCGCTCCTTGCCTCCCCGTTCCACACGCCGCCTCTTTTCTGTTGTCCATCAGCTGCTGCCAAGGAAGGAAAACATCGTTAGGCCTGAGAAGCACCAACTCTTCTCCCTGAAAGAAACAAGGACCCAGACCCCTGGAGGGAGCCGCCCAAGGGACCACCAGCCCACTCGCCCACCCTCAGAGCCCCACAATACCCTCCCCTACTTCAGCTGCTCTCACCAGAGCGACGCACAGCAGAGTTCTGGCCGGGGCTGGAGCAGGGCTCGCAGGCGGGCACCCTGGGCAAATTGGCTGGGCATGCAAAGCAACGGCCAAAGAGGAGGCTGAGCACCCCTGCTCACGGGGGCTTCAGCCACGGCCTGCACTGCAAAGCGCCCGGGACTCCTGGCCAGCACCTGACTTACAGGGCGGCCCAGGTCCCCAAGGCCCTCGGAGGCTCCTTCTCTCCGATTGAGGGGCACCATGACCCGCACCCCACTAGCGGGGCGGTCACCCCACACAGGCTGCCAGCGGAGGGAGCGCAAAGGCTCCCAGACCCGGACCCTGATTACAGGCAGGTCGACACCCAGGGAGCCAGAGAGCTCGGCTGTCCCCTCACAGCAACAGGAACGAGACTCAACAGCCAGGTAGTGGAGCTTCACGGCCAAAGGCCGGGGGGCCGGCGGCCCCAGCCCCGAGCACAAGGGGGGCACACGCACGGCCCCACACCTCCCGGCCCCACGCCTCTGAAAGGCCGGGGCCGGAGATTCCCAACAAGGCCCAAGGAGCCCAAGGCTCCGACCTGCGCCCAAGTTATGGGCGGGCCTCCTGGCTGTACCACAACACCACCATCATCAGCATTATCAGCAGCAGCACCATCATCATCATCATCATCATCATCGCCATGTACTTCTTCAGGAGCCCAGCGAGCAACCTCGACCCCAACCAGGGGGAGGTCACCCCAGCCAGAGGTGGGCCTGCGCCCTCCGGCACAGCACTTCCTCAACCTGCACCCTCTAAAGGGCGAGGGAGGGCTCGTTCCTGTGAGCTGCTAAAGCAGCCTCCCAAGCCCTGCTTAAAGCAAGTTGGGGCTGCTCCTGGGAACACTGGGCTCCATGCACTGTGACTGTGCGTGGAAGCCAG
This sequence comes from Strigops habroptila, assembly GCF_004027225.2. Taxonomy (NCBI): domain Eukaryota; kingdom Metazoa; phylum Chordata; class Aves; order Psittaciformes; family Psittacidae; genus Strigops; species Strigops habroptila. The sequence continues at coordinate 1,266,072 of NC_044293.2, forward strand.
AGAGCCTCAACACGCCAAGGGGAAAATGCTGCGACACACCCTGACACCAGGGGGTCATGCTGGGCAGGCCGCCAGCAGGCAGAAAGCCGCCGGGGCAGAGGAGCGGGACGGGGAAACGGCCCTCCCCTGTTTACAGGGTGGCCTGGGGGTCCAGAGAGCTCCATTTCCCCCTCGGGTGCGGAGGCGCTGGCTCTCACCCTCCTTACAGGGTCGCCACGCTCTCCGGGCAGCCAAAGGAGCAAGACGGCCAAAGGCCAAAACCAACAGGAGCAAAGACCCGAGCCCTGCTTACAGGGAGGTCGCCCAGCACAAAAACCCCACCAGGGCACCCTAAAGGTGCCCACCATGCTCTTACATGACCTCGCCCTGTGCCCACAGGGAGGTCCCTTTGCCCAGGGTGCCTTTCCCGTGCCCCCTCTTCAGCCCGACGCCGCTCCTTGCCTCCCCGTTCCACACGCCGCCTCTTTTCTGTTGTCCATCAGCTGCTGCCAAGGAAGGAAAACATCGTTAGGCCTGAGAAGCACCAACTCTTCTCCCTGAAAGAAACAAGGACCCAGACCCCTGGAGGGAGCCGCCCAAGGGACCACCAGCCCACTCGCCCACCCTCAGAGCCCCACAATACCCTCCCCTACTTCAGCTGCTCTCACCAGAGCGACGCACAGCAGAGTTCTGGCCGGGGCTGGAGCAGGGCTCGCAGGCGGGCACCCTGGGCAAATTGGCTGGGCATGCAAAGCAACGGCCAAAGAGGAGGCTGAGCACCCCTGCTCACGGGGGCTTCAGCCACGGCCTGCACTGCAAAGCGCCCGGGACTCCTGGCCAGCACCTGACTTACAGGGCGGCCCAGGTCCCCAAGGCCCTCGGAGGCTCCTTCTCTCCGATTGAGGGGCACCATGACCCGCACCCCACTAGCGGGGCGGTCACCCCACACAGGCTGCCAGCGGAGGGAGCGCAAAGGCTCCCAGACCCGGACCCTGATTACAGGCAGGTCGACACCCAGGGAGCCAGAGAGCTCGGCTGTCCCCTCACAGCAACAGGAACGAGACTCAACAGCCAGGTAGTGGAGCTTCACGGCCAAAGGCCGGGGGGACGGCGGCCCCAGCCCCGAGCACAAGGGGGGCACACGCACGGCCCCACACCTCCCGGCCCCACGCCTCTGAAAGGCCGGGGCCGGAGATTCCCAACAAGGCCCAAGGAGCCCAAGGCTCCGACCTGCGCCCAAGTTATGGGCGGGCCTCCTGGCTGTACCACAACACCACCATCATCAGCATTATCAGCAGCAGCACCATCATCATCATCATCATCATCATCATCGCCATGTACTTCTTCAGGAGCCCAGCGAGCAACCTCGACCCCAACCAGGGGGAGGTCACCCCAGCCAGAGGTGGGCCTGCGCCCTCCGGCACAGCACTTCCTCAACCTGCACCCTCTAAAGGGCGAGGGAGGGCTCGTTCCTGTGAGCTGCTAAAGCAGCCTCCCAAGCCCTGCTTAAAGCAAGCTGGGGCTGCTCCTGGGAACACTGGGCTCCATGCACTGCACTGTGACTGTGCGTGGAAGCCAGAGAGCCTCAACACGCCAAGGGGAAAATGCTGCGACACACCCTGACACCAGGGGGTCACGCTGGGCAGGCCGCCAGCAGGCAGAAAGCCGCCGGGGCAGAGGAGCGGGACGGGGAAACGGCCCTCCCCTGTTTACAGGGTGGCCTGGGGGTCCAGAGAGCTCCATTTCCCCCTCGGGTGCGGAGGCGCTGGCTCTCACCCTCCTTACAGGGTCGCCACGCTCTCCGGGCAGCCAAAGGAGCAAGACGGCCAAAGGCCAAAACCAACAGGAGCAAAGACCCGAGCCCTGCTTACAGGGAGGTCGCCCAGCACAAAAACCCCACCAGGGCACCCTAAAGGTGCCCACCATGCTCTTACATGACCTCGCCCTGTGCCCACAGGGAGGTCCCTTTGCCCAGGGTGCCTTTCCCGTGCCCCCTCTTCAGCCCGACGCCGCTCCTTGCCTCCCCGTTCCACACGCCGCCTCTTTTCTGTTGTCCATCAGCTGCTGCCAAGGAAGGAAAACATCGTTAGGCCTGAGAAGCACCAACTCTTCTCCCTGAAAGAAACAAGGACCCAGACCCCTGGAGGGAGCCGCCCAAGGGACCGCCAGCCCACTCGCCCACCCTCAGAGCCCCACAATACCCTCCCCTACTTCAGCTGCTCTCACCAGAGCGACGCACAGCAGAGTTCTGGCCGGGGCTGGAGCAGGGCTCGCAGGCGGGCACCCTGGGCAAATTGGCTGGGCATGCAAAGCAACGGCCAAAGAGGAGGCTGAGCACCCCTGCTCACGGGGGCTTCAGCCACGGCCTGCACTGCAAAGCGCCCGGGACTCCTGGCCAGCACCTGACTTACAGGGCGGCCCAGGTCCCCAAGGCCCTCGGAGGCTCCTTCTCTCCGATTGAGGGGCACCATGACCCGCACCCCACTAGCGGGGCGGTCACCCCACACAGGCTGCCAGCGGAGGGAGCGCAAAGGCTCCCAGACCCGGACCCTGATTACAGGCAGGTCGACACCCAGGGAGCCAGAGAGCTCGGCTGTCCCCTCACAGCAACAGGAACGAGACTCAACAGCCAGGTAGTGGAGCTTCACGGCCAAAGGCCGGGGGGCCGGCGGCCCCAGCCCCGAGCACAAGGGGGGCACACGCACGGCCCCACACCTCCCGGCCCCACGCCTCTGAAAGGCCGGGGCCGGAGATTCCCAACAAGGCCCAAGGAGCCCAAGGCTCCGACCTGCGCCCAAGTTATGGGCGGGCCTCCTGGCTGTACCACAACACCACCATCATCAGCATTATCAGCAGCAGCACCATCATCATCATCATCATCATCATCATCGCCATGTACTTCTTCAGGAGCCCAGCGAGCAACCTCGACCCCAACCAGGGGGAGGTCACCCCAGCCAGAGGTGGGCCTGCGCCCTCCGGCACAGCACTTCCTCAACCTGCACCCTCTAAAGGGCGAGGGAGGGCTCGTTCCTGTGAGCTGCTAAAGCAGCCTCCCAAGCCCTGCTTAAAGCAAGCTGGGGCTGCTCCTGGGAACACTGGGCTCCATGCACTGTGACTGTGCGTGGAAGCCAGAGAGCCTCAACACGCCAAGGGAAAATGCTGCGACACACCCTGACACCAGGGGGTCACGCTGGGCAGGCCGCCAGCAGGCAGAAAGCCGCCGGGGCAGAGGAGCGGGACGGGGAAACGGCCCTCCCCTGTTTACAGGGTGGCCTGGGGGTCCAGAGAGCTCCATTTCCCCCTCGGGTGCGGAGGCGCTGGCTCTCACCCTCCTTACAGGGTCGCCACGCTCTCCGGGCAGCCAAAGGAGCAAGACGGCCAAAGGCCAAAACCAACAGGAGCAAAGACCCGAGCCCTGCTTACAGGGAGGTCGCCCAGCACAAAAACCCCACCAGGGCACCCTAAAGGTGCCCACCATGCTCTTACATGACCTCGCCCTGTGCCCACAGGGAGGTCCCTTTGCCCAGGGTGCCTTTCCCGTGCCCCCTCTTCAGCCCGACGCCGCTCCTTGCCTCCCCGTTCCACACGCCGCCTCTTTTCTGTTGTCCATCAGCTGCTGCCAAGGAAGGAAAACATCGTTAGGCCTGAGAAGCACCAACTCTTCTCCCTGAAAGAAACAAGGACCCAGACCCCTGGAGGGAGCCGCCCAAGGGACCGCCAGCCCACTCGCCCACCCTCAGAGCCCCACAATACCCTCCCCTACTTCAGCTGCTCTCACCAGAGCGACGCACAGCAGAGTTCTGGCCGGGGCTGGAGCAGGGCTCGCAGGCGGGCACCCTGGGCAAATTGGCTGGGCATGCAAAGCAACGGCCAAAGAGGAGGCTGAGCACCCCTGCTCACGGGGGCTTCAGCCACGGCCTGCACTGCAAAGCGCCCGGGACTCCTGGCCAGCACCTGACTTACAGGGCGGCCCAGGTCCCCAAGGCCCTCGGAGGCTCCTTCTCTCCGATTGAGGGGCACCATGACCCGCACCCCACTAGCGGGGCGGTCACCCCACACAGGCTGCCAGCGGAGGGAGCGCAAAGGCTCCCAGACCCGGACCCTGATTACAGGCAGGTCGACACCCAGGGAGCCAGAGAGCTCGGCTGTCCCCTCACAGCAACAGGAACGAGACTCAACAGCCAGGTAGTGGAGCTTCACGGCCAAAGGCCGGGGGGCCGGCGGCCCCAGCCCCGAGCACAAGGGGGGCACACGCACGGCCCCACACCTCCCGGCCCCACGCCTCTGAAAGGCCGGGGCCGGAGATTCCCAACAAGGCCCAAGGAGCCCAAGGCTCCGACCTGCGCCCAAGTTATGGGCGGGCCTCCTGGCTGTACCACAACACCACCATCATCAGCATTATCAGCAGCAGCACCATCATCATCATCATCATCATCATCATCGCCATGTACTTCTTCAGGAGCCCAGCGAGCAACCTCGACCCCAACCAGGGGGAGGTCACCCCAGCCAGAGGTGGGCCTGCGCCCTCCGGCACAGCACTTCCTCAACCTGCACCCTCTAAAGGGCGAGGGAGGGCTCGTTCCTGTGAGCTGCTAAAGCAGCCTCCCAAGCCCTGCTTAAAGCAAGCTGGGGCTGCTCCTGGGAACACTGGGCTCCATGCACTGTGACTGTGCGTGGAAGCCAGAGAGCCTCAACACGCCAAGGGGAAAATGCTGCGACACACCCTGACACCAGGGGGTCACGCTGGGCAGGCCGCCAGCAGGCAGAAAGCCGCCGGGGCAGAGGAGCGGGACGGGGAAACGGCCCTCCCCTGTTTACAGGGTGGCCTGGGGGTCCAGAGAGCTCCATTTCCCCCTCGGGTGCGGAGGCGCTGGCTCTCACCCTCCTTACAGGGTCGCCACGCTCTCCGGGCAGCCAAAGGAGCAAGACGGCCAAAGGCCAAAACCAACAGGAGCAAAGACCCGAGCCCTGCTTACAGGGAGGTCGCCCAGCACAAAAACCCCACCAGGGCACCCTAAAGGTGCCCACCATGCTCTTACATGACCTCGCCCTGTGCCCACAGGGAGGTCCCTTTGCCCAGGGTGCCTTTCCCGTGCCCCCTCTTCAGCCCGACGCCGCTCCTTGCCTCCCCGTTCCACACGCCGCCTCTTTTCTGTTGTCCATCAGCTGCTGCCAAGGAAGGAAAACATCGTTAGGCCTGAGAAGCACCAACTCTTCTCCCTGAAAGAAACAAGGACCCAGACCCCTGGAGGGAGCCGCCCAAGGGACCGCCAGCCCACTCGCCCACCCTCAGAGCCCCACAATACCCTCCCCTACTTCAGCTGCTCTCACCAGAGCGACGCACAGCAGAGTTCTGGCCGGGGCTGGAGCAGGGCTCGCAGGCGGGCACCCTGGGCAAATTGGCTGGGCATGCAAAGCAACGGCCAAAGAGGAGGCTGAGCACCCCTGCTCACGGGGGCTTCAGCCACGGCCTGCACTGCAAAGCGCCCGGGACTCCTGGCCAGCACCTGACTTACAGGGCGGCCCAGGTCCCCAAGGCCCTCGGAGGCTCCTTCTCTCCGATTGAGGGGCACCATGACCCGCACCCCACTAGCGGGGCGGTCACCCCACACAGGCTGCCAGCGGAGGGAGCGCAAAGGCTCCCAGACCCGGACCCTGATTACAGGCAGGTCGACACCCAGGGAGCCAGAGAGCTCGGCTGTCCCCTCACAGCAACAGGAACGAGACTCAACAGCCAGGTAGTGGAGCTTCACGGCCAAAGGCCGGGGGGACGGCGGCCCCAGCCCCGAGCACAAGGGGGGCACACGCACGGCCCCACACCTCCCGGCCCCACGCCTCTGAAAGGCCGGGGCCGGAGATTCCCAACAAGGCCCAAGGAGCCCAAGGCTCCGACCTGCGCCCAAGTTATGGGCGGGCCTCCTGGCTGTACCACAACACCACCATCATCAGCATTATCAGCAGCAGCACCATCATCATCATCATCATCATCATCATCGCCATGTACTTCTTCAGGAGCCCAGCGAGCAACCTCGACCCCAACCAGGGGGAGGTCACCCCAGCCAGAGGTGGGCCTGCGCCCTCCGGCACAGCACTTCCTCAACCTGCACCCTCTAAAGGGCGAGGGAGGGCTCGTTCCTGTGAGCTGCTAAAGCAGCCTCCCAAGCCCTGCTTAAAGCAAGCTGGGGCTGCTCCTGGGAACACTGGGCTCCATGCACTGTGACTGTGCGTGGAAGCCAGAGAGCCTCAACACGCCAAGGGGAAAATGCTGCGACACACCCTGACACCAGGGGGTCACGCTGGGCAGGCCGCCAGCAGGCAGAAAGCCGCCGGGGCAGAGGAGCGGGACGGGGAAACGGCCCTCCCCTGTTTACAGGGTGGCCTGGGGGTCCAGAGAGCTCCATTTCCCCCTCGGGTGCGGAGGCGCTGGCTCTCACCCTCCTTACAGGGTCGCCACGCTCTCCGGGCAGCCAAAGGAGCAAGACGGCCAAAGGCCAAAACCAACAGGAGCAAAGACCCGAGCCCTGCTTACAGGGAGGTCGCCCAGCACAAAAACCCCACCAGGGCACCCTAAAGGTGCCCACCATGCTCTTACATGACCTCGCCCTGTGCCCACAGGGAGGTCCCTTTGCCCAGGGTGCCTTTCCCGTGCCCCCTCTTCAGCCCGACGCCGCTCCTTGCCTCCCCGTTCCACACGCCGCCTCTTTTCTGTTGTCCATCAGCTGCTGCCAAGGAAGGAAAACATCGTTAGGCCTGAGAAGCACCAACTCTTCTCCCTGAAAGAAACAAGGACCCAGACCCCTGGAGGGAGCCGCCCAAGGGACCGCCAGCCCACTCGCCCACCCTCAGAGCCCCACAATACCCTCCCCTACTTCAGCTGCTCTCACCAGAGCGACGCACAGCAGAGTTCTGGCCGGGGCTGGAGCAGGGCTCGCAGGCGGGCACCCTGGGCAAATTGGCTGGGCATGCAAAGCAACGGCCAAAGAGGAGGCTGAGCACCCCTGCTCACGGGGGCTTCAGCCACGGCCTGCACTGCAAAGCGCCCGGGACTCCTGGCCAGCACCTGACTTACAGGGCGGCCCAGGTCCCCAAGGCCCTCGGAGGCTCCTTCTCTCCGATTGAGGGGCACCATGACCCGCACCCCACTAGCGGGGCGGTCACCCCACACAGGCTGCCAGCGGAGGGAGCGCAAAGGCTCCCAGACCCGGACCCTGATTACAGGCAGGTCGACACCCAGGGAGCCAGAGAGCTCGGCTGTCCCCTCACAGCAACAGGAACGAGACTCAACAGCCAGGTAGTGGAGCTTCACGGCCAAAGGCCGGGGGGCCGGCGGCCCCAGCCCCGAGCACAAGGGGGGCACATGCACGGCCCCACACCTCCCGGCCCCACGCCTCTGAAAGGCCGGGGCCGGAGATTCCCAACAAGGCCCAAGGAGCCCAAGGCTCCGACCTGCGCCCAAGTTATGGGCGGGCCTCCTGGCTGTACCACAACACCACCATCATCAGCATTATCAGCAGCAGCACCATCATCATCATCATCATCATCATCATCGCCATGTACTTCTTCAGGAGCCCAGCGAGCAACCTCGACCCCAACCAGGGGGAGGTCACCCCAGCCAGAGGTGGGCCTGCGCCCTCCGGCACAGCACTTCCTCAACCTGCACCCTCTAAAGGGCGAGGGAGGGCTCGTTCCTGTGAGCTGCTAAAGCAGCCTCCCAAGCCCTGCTTAAAGCAAGCTGGGGCTGCTCCTGGGAACACTGGGCTCCATGCACTGTGACTGTGCGTGGAAGCCAGAGAGCCTCAACACGCCAAGGGGAAAATGCTGCGACACACCCTGACACCAGGGGGTCACGCTGGGCAGGCCGCCAGCAGGCAGAAAGCCGCTGGGGCAGAGGAGCGGGACGGGGAAACGGCCCTCCCCTGTTTACAGGGTGGCCTGGGGGTCCAGAGAGCTCCATTTCCCCCTCGGGTGCGGAGGCGCTGGCTCTCACCCTCCTTACAGGGTCGCCACGCTCTCCGGGCAGCCAAAGGAGCAAGACGGCCAAAGGCCAAAACCAACAGGAGCAAAGACCCGAGCCCTGCTTACAGGGAGGTCGCCCAGCACAAAAACCCCACCAGGGCACCCTAAAGGTGCCCACCATGCTCTTACATGACCTCGCCCTGTGCCCACAGGGAGGTCCCTTTGCCCAGGGTGCCTTTCCCGTGCCCCCTCTTCAGCCCGACGCCGCTCCTTGCCTCCCCGTTCCACACGCCGCCTCTTTTCTGTTGTCCATCAGCTGCTGCCAAGGAAGGAAAACATCGTTAGGCCTGAGAAGCACCAACTCTTCTCCCTGAAAGAAACAAGGACCCAGACCCCTGGAGGGAGCCGCCCAAGGGACCGCCAGCCCACTCGCCCACCCTCAGAGCCCCACAATACCCTCCCCTACTTCAGCTGCTCTCACCAGAGCGACGCACAGCAGAGTTCTGGCCGGGGCTGGAGCAGGGCTCGCAGGCGGGCACCCTGGGCAAATTGGCTGGGCATGCAAAGCAACGGCCAAAGAGGAGGCTGAGCACCCCTGCTCACGGGGGCTTCAGCCACGGCCTGCACTGCAAAGCGCCCGGGACTCCTGGCCAGCACCTGACTTACAGGGCGGCCCAGGTCCCCAAGGCCCTCGGAGGCTCCTTCTCTCCGATTGAGGGGCACCATGACCCGCACCCCACTAGCGGGGCGGTCACCCCACACAGGCTGCCAGCGGAGGGAGCGCAAAGGCTCCCAGACCCGGACCCTGATTACAGGCAGGTCGACACCCAGGGAGCCAGAGAGCTCGGCTGTCCCCTCACAGCAACAGGAACGAGACTCAACAGCCAGGTAGTGGAGCTTCACGGCCAAAGGCCGGGGGGACGGCGGCCCCAGCCCCGAGCACAAGGGGGGCACACGCACGGCCCCACACCTCCCGGCCCCACGCCTCTGAAAGGCCGGGGCCGGAGATTCCCAACAAGGCCCAAGGAGCCCAAGGCTCCGACCTGCGCCCAAGTTATGGCGGCTCTGGCTGTACACAACACCACCTAATCATCAGCAATTATCACAGCAGCAAGCA